>NC_085140.1:198082517-199282517 GCF_024139115.2 Armigeres subalbatus | reverse complement strand
TTTCAAATTTGCGTCTTCGTCGGCAAACGTAGCATCTTGAAACCGGTTTTGCAATAGTTTAAAGTGGACGACTACATTCGAAGTCAGACCACCAAACGTGGCATCACTGGATACAGAGCAGAAAATAACGAAGTAAATGGCTATGCTACACCAAATGAAGATTGCGGCAAACACAGCCGGATGACTGGTGTCGAATGGAAAGCTGCCCGGAAATAAAATAAATGTGTTTTTGTAAAAGTTCATTCATGACACATTTTACGCATGTATAGGTACCTCAAAGAAATAGGAAAGTTCCACTCCATGTAGAGTCCTTTGACCACAGCCGTAAAAATAAACAATGAGCCCGTTGACATCGCTGACACCAGATAGGCCGTTGGCAGAATCCGATCAATTTTATTGTTTTTCTGTATTGATTGGACTTCGATGGCTCCGCCTGAAAAATAATTATTTTAGTGTTCCCTCAACAATGGTGCAAACTTAAATTATATTTCCGACTTCGGCTTTTCATCAAACAATTCAGCGTATAAGCACTTAATCATGAATTTTACCGATAAGGTTGTTTAATGCTGGAAAGGCTCAATCTGAGTTGGTGACTAACTACATACATTCAAACATAACTCATAAATTGACACTAAGTTTGTAAAATACCAACTGCATGGGCTTTAAAAAGATGTTTCTTTGTCATCGTCCAAGGACGAAACACCATTCAGATATAAACAGTTTTTGTAATAGTCATAACTGTTTCAAGCTAAATGGACTACATGGACAGCTAAACACATCTCTGCACTTAAATATAAAACCCTAATGAAGAATTCTATAGGCCTACATCATAAGTTGGTTTAAAAAACCCGCATCAACGTAATGAGAAACCATGTCGGAAATACCAATCCATTGATTCTCGAAAATAGAAAACAAAATAAGACTTTCCAGCTCTCTTGTGTACAAATCCCCGGAAAAATCACGCTCCACTTCACTCACCATAATTCTTCAGTCGCTCCAGCGCATCAATAATGTTCCACAGTTCGACCCGATTCGCACTGAGGCAGCACTGCTTGACCAGGCCCAGATAGACGGTAAACGTCGGGCCCAAACAGTCGCACACGAGTACGATGTCGTTGGCATGCTCCAGGGCGAACCAAGTCGACGCCAGCTCCATGACCAACATCGTGATTAAACAAACGTGGAAAATCGCCCGGCTTGACACAGTTTCGTTCCGTTGTATTCCAATCAGGGCCAGGCACGAGAGTTGCACCCGCAGAAACTTTTCGCGTCCCCATCCGACCAGTTTGGCCATTCTTTCCTTCAGCTATGCTCTAGTTTACCGAGAGTCGTTGCGCTGTCGAACACACTGGCGCTGTTTCTTCGTGCTCTGTCCACTCGATGCCGCCTAAGAAGAAAAACTTCTCGAGAAGCTGCTTTTATATATGGTGGTTCAGAAATTTGCTGATCCAAGCACAGACGCCAACGATGGCAGTCTTTGCTGAACGTGAGAAATTAGGACCCAGACGACAGTCCTTTTCGACAGCATATAATTGCAGTATCAACCTTGAACGTGCAACCAACGTGCTCTAAATCGGTGATAGAAGGCGGGGATATGATTTAAGGTGAATTGGAAGTTTTCTAATAATTTTGCAGTTTCCTTGAAAGTGGCCTTGAACCTCGTGGGAGTTTTAATGTTGTTGGAATGAATAATCCAATATTATTCCATTGAATTTTCATCTTGAAAACGAAATGGTTCATCCTAATATAGGTTTGCTGCTACTTACACGCAAAAAAAAGCGTTCATGAATTCGTGAACTAACCAGTTCACGGTGTATTTTTTCGTGAACAACAGTCACGGATTCGGGAATACAGTCACGTTTTCTGGAACGTTCTGGATAACGTGACTGGTGTTCCCGAATCCATGAATTAAATCACGGTGTATTTTTGCTGGTTCACGAATTCGGGAACGCTTTTTTTTGCGTGTAACAGATATATACTCATTCAATGGTGGATATAGAGCCGGCCAAGTTCCAGTAGGAATGTAGACCCATTGAAGAAGAAGAAGCTACTTGACTTGTTTCAATAGACCAAAAACTGTTTTTAACGCGCACTATTCATTCATTAGGTAACGGGCTTGGTAGTCATAAGGCTAGTGCTTCTGCCTCATACGCAGTAGCTGCTAGAATTGGAAATGAACGAAAAAGCTCGTTTCATACATCAAATTAGAAATTCGATCAGTTGCTTTCTTCTATCTATAACATTGGCAGCTCGTTAACCAAGACGAATCTCTGCCTCTCGAACCTAACCCAAAAATTCCAATAAATTCCCTATGATCTCGTGGCAAGTGCAGAGGTATATTCGGCTTGCAGTGGGCGAGTGATAAGATCATCATCTCCTCCCCCTTCTCTACATCGACTTGCATTCTGACGTGGCAGGCGCCAGTATGGCCTAACAAATGAGCTCACCAGTACTTGTACATTGAAGATTAGTGCTAGTCCCAAGCAAACATCTGTTGGTTCTCTGTGCAAGAACAGCTGATCTGGCCATAATGGAGTAGCAACTACGCGCAGTCAATCAAGCTCAAGGTCAAGCTCGCATTATTATTTCACTAGAATCAGATTGGTGCAGAATCAAACGCTAGCTGCGTCCAAAAAATAAATTATAAGAGTTGCTGACGCGTCTTCACCATCAACGATTTTTGGTGGAGTCCAGCATCTACAAGCCCAAGCCATTTCGATGGGTCGCAAGGAAGCATCGCTAGCTAGACCTTGTGCGCCGGTGGTTTTAATAACGCCGCCACCGCCGACCATTTTTGGTCGGTGCTCCGCCGATCATGGTTTTGCCACGCCGATGACTAATCGCAATAAAAAAATCAATTAACTTGAGTCGAGTAAAGTACGAGACACTGAAGAAGGCCTAACAGTTGAAGACGAAATACGTATATGTAAAGCCATACATCGTGGGGAATTCATTGGAATAGGTACTAGGTACCTAGTCCCACAAGCAGTACAAGTTAGACAAAAACGATTGCAGCAACTTGATTGTGACTGAATCTGGTCACATATAAGTTGCAGTAACCTATGTGAAATATGTGTGCTGCTAGGGAGTACTAAACTCGTCTTATGATAGTTCATAAATGATGTTAAGGTGGAACTCGTCAGAATTCAATTTCGAATCTACCTCAAGTGATGGTGTTTCTAAGTTAGTGTGGTGGCATACATTGTCTTGGTTATTGAATCAGTTTGTGAATTTGAATGAGGCTTTATCTATTAGATTTAATCTACTAAGTAGAATAATACATAAAATGTTCAACTGATCTTTAGAATTCATCTAAGTTATTCAGTCGGGCACCTAAACCTGTACGTGACTCGTCGATTATTTTTGTTGTGGTATATAAGCTTTTGTGAAGGCTTGAATACATGCCCAAAGCGCCCCCCATTTGTATGGGAACTGGCACGGGTGTAGGCAAACCATTACAGTTAAGGAATTTCAAGTTAAGTTGCACATTAATTATCTTGACAATATATTTTTTTATCAACTAGGCTACTCATTTAATCTGTTTTCTTTAATTTGTGCTATTAGGACAGTTAACTTATTCGGCAAACCAATTTGTCAAAATAATTAAATCTCTACTGTGAATGCTTTTCCAGTTTTTTTTTATTGTAACTAATTCTATTTTGAAATTAATTTTTCAATATGATTGGCAAAACCACTTGGTATATTTCCTTGTAAATTCCTCCAGTTATTCCTCTGAAAAGTTAAAAAAAGCTTAGGAAATTACTTTAGGATTTCTTCCGGAAAATTCTTTCGAAATTTTTCCAAAAAATCCTTCACAATTGCATTTTAAATTTTCTTTAGAAAATCCTTTAAGAATTTCTTTCGGAAATTCCCTATGGAATGCGTACGAAAAAAAAATGTTGCAGGAATTCCTTAGAAAATTTCGTTAGAAATTCCTTCAGAGACTTTTTCTTTAGGGAATTTATTCGGAAGCTTCTTCAGCATTCCTCCCGAGATTTCTTAAAAATTTTTATTGAGGGTTTCTTCAATAATTGTTTAGCAACTCTTCAAATTTTTGAGCAATGTGGTCAGAAATTTCTTCGGCAATTATTCCACGAATTTCTTAAATAAATTCTTCCTGATATTGCATAAGGGGTCGTACACTAATAACGTAAACACTTAGGGGGGGGGGTCTGCCATTTTCTCACGCTCCACATAAATAAATGATTTGTATGGGAAAAATCTTAATTGGGGGTGGGGGGGTTGAAAGCCACAAAAAAAATTGTCTACGTAATTTCCCTGAGGAATTTCTTCAGAACTTCTTCCAGCAATTCCTTTAAAACATTCTCCGGAAATTCTTTCAGAACTTCTTGCAGGAATTCCTTCGAAATTCGAAATAATGTTTAAAGAAACCTACGAAGAAGTCTTTTCGAAGAAACTTTTTAAGAAATCCCTGGAGTAATACCGTGGGGCATTGAAATCCGTACAATTAAGCACCTTAGTATATGAAAAAGTCATTAGAAAATAGGAATCGAATGTAAATAAAACGTTTGTTATTGACACAGGAGCATGAAGGCTTCTACTTTTGAAGTAAGTCACATTTACCCATTAAAAACTACGAAAATAATGAATAAAATCAACTACTCCTGAATCGAAACCCGTCCACCGTGGTCAAAGTCCACCGTTTTCGAATCAAAGAATCAAAATCGGTACAGCTATTTTTTAACTAAATATTTAAATTGAAGCAGTCTGATTGACTAAACTACCACTGTAAATAGTTCGATACGCACCTTGAGGAGCGATCCCATCGACAAACTAGAAGAAGGTTCAATACAGCAGTTTTATCTTTGCTTTCAATCAGTTCATGTGGTGGCGTGATTAAAGTGGGCAATCTAAACATTTTAAAATTGTTCCCATTGCGGTCCTAGATTTTTGTAAATATGCTAGTTGTAAAATTTATCTGGAGAGGCGACGAGAAGGAAAATTTGTGGAGTAAAATTAAATTATCCGGTGAGCCGGCGCTCACGAATTTATCACCCGCCATTCTATCCGGATAAAAATGTTGTGTGAGAATGCTTCCTCACAGGGGAACATGAAAAATCACACTCACACTCGCAAGTTTTTATTCATATGAGTGAGAATTCTGCTTCCTGCCTGCTTCTTTCCATTTCAATGCCCTAAAAGCTTATTGCCAAGTATCTGAACAGAATAAGATAAATTATGTCTACATTAATTACTTTTAACCCTCTTGAATTTATAGATATCTCATGAGGTGGACGGATTTCGGTGCTGTACGGATTTCGGTCCCACACGGTATCCAAAGTCTTGACGGATTGTTTTAGTGCTAGAAGACTTTATTATTCAATTTACTTCCACTATATTTTTTTATAGATAATTTCAGGAAAAAATCTTGAGGAGTTCTCAAATGATTTTTTTGAGTTTTCGGAGCAATTCCTGTAGGGGTTTGTGCAGAAATTTCCAAATCAAGGAGTTAGCTTAGCTTAGCTGACCTTAGCTTAGCTTAGACTGACTGTACATATCAATGGTTGCTATTCCGTGATTGATCAGAACTGGTGCGAATTGCACTTCGATCCAAGAGAATAGTGGTTGGGATTTACCATCTATTAACGAAGCGCACGTTTCAGCAGCTCGCAAATGTTGATCAATAACGGCACCGGCCAAGTCCTTGCAGTAAGTTGGGAAAGGGAAGGAATGTTTGTGTGTGGTTATTGTTGCTACTAGAGACCGAGAATACCTCTGCATCTCGACAATTACCACGGGAAGGAAGTTGTGTTAGTTGGGTGGGGTAATCAGAAACATAGATCGGGATTCACCATAGAAAGTGATGTGACATATGCAACTTCCATACAAAAGTATAAGCATTTCCTTATCTTGTTCAATTGTTCATGCTTCGCGAGGGTAAACAATCAATCGCTCAAAGTGATCGATTTTTCATTTGCATCTTGTAATAAGCGCCCGCGTCATAATTTCTTTAACGTAAGGAAAATAAAAAAGAAGCGGAATTAAAATTAAAAATCACGGTTGTTTAACAACATTGATAGTAATAGGGAAGCTAATGTCAATCAGCAACTCTTATTTTATCTCAATTTGAGGTTAAATAAGAATGCACAGCCAGACATATTTTGTCAAACTACGTTCCTTTTACATGTCGTTTATTTTTCATTACTTTCTTTAATAATATCATCTATGTAGCTATGCGCTACAAATTTGAACACAATAATCAAATAAGATATAACCAAATAGTATTTCACTCATTTCTTGTAATAGCATTGCTTGAGCAAATTGTCATAAGGTCTCTTATGACTCCAAAGGCATTCTGTGTTCTTGGTCTTCTAATTATTCATAGGGGAAAAATGAAATAAAGCCAGAAAATCATCATCAAACGTTTGAAATCTATGGAGAGGAAATTTTCTGAAAAATGCATAACATTGGAGTGGTGCGCAGACAGTGGCGTACTAACAGGAGGTAATCCTGGCGCGTGTTTAGTTAACGCTTTATCAGGCAGTGGCATCTACATTGACATTAGTCGTCAACAAATTATATGTTTTATAGAAGTCTTTGTTTCGTTTTACAGAGAAAACTCTTTTTTTGTCAAGTGAAACCCCACTCCAAAGATTTTTTGGTCATTTGCTTAGTGTTGTAAACCGAAGTAAAACGATCGAAATGATGAAAGCCTCTTTAATAAAGAGAAAAAAGGTGCCGACAACCGACCACCTTTTTCGAAACGGCATAAAATCAACGCTTAACAAAATTGTTAATTTTTTTTTCAATAGATGATATAAAACAAATCTCTCCACCAGTTACTAGCTTATGCCTATCGGCTTCCTTTGGTATACAAATATCACCACATTGTGCAATTGGACGAAAGTCATGGACCAAAAACAAAAGGGTGCCGACAACCAAATACTTTCCCCGAATACTTTTCATCTGCTTCAAGTTGTAGATATTAACACGTATTGGTCAAGCTTATTTCATTCTCCAGCTCAATTTCTTACATCTTATTCAAAATTTCCTCCATTTTCAATGACATTGATTTTTTTAAATTAAATTCAGAAAGTCAATTTACGTCAATAATGACAAACTATTCAATGACTTTTTAAAATAAAAAAAATCGACGTAACATTAGAAGAATCGTTGAGAAATAAAATATAACTTTACAAGACATTAGTAGATTCTTCTGAATAATGTGAAAATAGACAAATATTGTGTGAAACAATCACCATTAGTCTTGTTGATAGATGATTGAAACGAATCGGATCCTCATTTTATTCACCTATTTACATAATCTTCAATTCTATTAGATTTTCATCTTCGAAAAATTTCAAAATATAAATTGCGTTTTTTTTGGACAAAGATTGCATTGTGTTGCGTTGTAACGGATGTTTTTTTTTTCTTGAATATAGATTAACTGTCGGATGTAATGTTGCTTCAGCGTTTATAATATAATTTGTAAACTATACAAAACGCTCTCACAATGTTTTGTGCTATAGGCAGGGCCGGATTTAGCCGGAAGGGGACCCCGGGTCTTCAAAATGCACAAAAAAGGTTGGTTTTGGTACATTGGATTTGTGGGGGAACTGGGCCACGGCCATCGATCCGTAGAAAGAAATAACCAAACACAAGCTTTTGCTATAGTTTTACTCTAACTATAGATGATCAAATAGAAGAATTAGATAAATGAAACAAGTTCACCGATTTTGTTGTCCATCGAAGAGTCATCGATCATCCTTTCTTGAGACTGGTGGTGATGCTGCTGTCACTGCTTTTAAAACTTCTTTATGGCTATCGAGGGTCCAAACAATCTCACTTTATATTAACACTCGTTTTAAACAATATGATTCCGTTTTTCACTTCCTGGTTAACATAAATCAGCTGGCTGAATTCAAAAAGATCGGCGAAATTAAATTACGAAAAATTAACGTCAGAGTGATACATAAAACACAACCGCACACGTCGCCTACTACGTCCGGTCTTCCAGGAATTTCTTCGGAAATGGGATCACGGAGTTCTACAAAAACTCATTCGGAAAGTCTCTCGGATTCTTTCGGGTATTCCTTAGACGGAATTTCCTCCACGCGTTCCTTCAAAAACTTATTCAGCAAAACGTTGGGAGAGTCATTAAGGTGTTCTTCCAAAAATTCCTTCAGAAGTACTTATAAGAACTCTTTTGGAATTTCTTGCAAAAATGTAGGACGAAATCTCCGTAAGAAATCCTGAACAGATTCCGAAGAAATTTCTGAAGGATTTTTCAAAATAACTCCTGAGGGATCTTTTCCGAAAACTTCTTTGGACATTCCGTCAAGACTTTGTTCAGAAATTCCCAGAGGATTATTTTTTTTAAACTACCCTGAACAATTTCTCGAGAATTTCTCCGGGTAATCATTTGAAAATTCCTCCAGTAAATTCTTTGGTAACCTACAGGCATCAAATAACGAGATCTGTACACATCGTTAATTTTTTTCGGGGTAGGGTCATGAAGCATGGACGTTAATAGATGCAGACTATCGAATTCTCGGAGAGTTTTAGTGGAAAATACTGCGCTGAATACTTGACGTCGTGGGGGAAATGGTAAGTTTTACCAAGTGTACAAAAATGCAGACATAGACGGGGAAGGGTCGTTTGGTCGAAATCAATATGCCACTTAGCCGAACAAACCATTAGGCCGAATAGGACATTTGGCCGCATAAACCATTTGGCCGAAAAGGACATTTTGCCGAATTTAAAAAGTGTGAAATGAGGTGTGAAAAATGAGTAGTGCGAAGTGAGAAGTGAGACGTCTCACTACTGCGAAATGAGGAGTGAGAAGTGTCCTATTCGGACAAATGTCGCATTAGGCCAATTGACCTTCTTCTTCTTCTTCTTCTTCTTCTTATTGTCATTACATCCCCACACTGGGACAGAGCCGCCTCGCAGCTTAGTGTTCATTAAGCACTTCCACTGTTATTAACTGCGAGGTTTCTAAGCCAGGTTACCATTTTGCATTCGTATATCATGAGGCTAGCACGATGATACTTTTATGCCCAGGGAAGTCGAGACAATTTCCAATCCGAAAATTGCCTAGACCGGCACCGGGAATCGAACCCAGCCACCCTCAGCATGGTCTTGCTTTGTAGCCGCGCGTCTTACCGCACGGCTAAGGAGGGCCCCAATTGACCTATTCGGCCAAATTACCCTTTCGGCCAAATAACCCTTCCGGCCAAACGACCCTTTCAGCCAAACGACCCTTTCAGTCGAAAGGTATTCGGCCAAACGACCCTTTTCCACATATGCAGGCTGATAAAATACTGCAGATTACAATGGGCTGGACACGTAGTGCGAATGCCGGTAAAGAGACTAGCAAAAGAACCTGCAGAGAACCTTAAAGATCGCAAACGAGTGAGATGCGCGTGCAGCCAGTGTGCGGGGAGACTGGCGATTGGAATAGGAAAATACATTCGGTTTTGCTTCGGACAACACGGAGTCAAAGATGACAAGAAGCAACAAGATACCCGACTTCTATGATTTAACGGAGACACGATAAGCGCCGCGAGTGAACAAAAACCGAACCAATACACTGTTAATTTTAATCGATCATCTTCTGAAGAAATGTCAATAAAATAAAACAATAACAGCTGAGCCATTGCACCAAGCAAACAACTTACACAAGGCAATGGTTAAAAACAGTTTCTTTAAAACTGAACTGGCAAGCTGTGTCTTATTTTCATTTGATGAAGTGCGTATATGTTTAAGGTGAATCGCGTTGGAGTCCAATTAAAAATCGACATAGCGCTTTAAAGGGCACATAACTCGAAAAGTAAACGACAGGCAAAAGCGGGAAGTAGTTTTTCACCTTTGCTCACTTGCAGCACACACGAAAAAATGGTTTACAGATGTGCTAACCGCCTAAATATTCACATTTGTGCGAGCAAAAACGCGAGGTGAGGGATAGCACGGCCATTGTGCCTGCCATTTTGGACGCCGCCGTAACTCACCTTAAATTATATTTAAAGATGTGAGACCCTGGATCGAGTTTTGTTATAACCGAGTATCAATAAGAGCAGTAAAATCTGCTCAAACATTTCTCCAACTCTGCTTCTTCAAATCACAGAAATAAATCTCAAGGGTATGTTTATAAGAACAATGATAACAAAGTCTAGCTATGAAATCCATATTGGCTTAAGGCGTTTTACAGCTCCATCTATGTTCCCGGCTAAACCAGCAGCAATAATATCAACTCCGTAGAAATAAATGTTAAATCCATTGGATTTAGACCACGACTATGAGGATAACGAAATTGATGTTGCTGGAGAAGTTGAATTGGGAAATGTCGACATCGATCAGCAAATATACCTAACTAACGAAAATCCAAGGAATCTCGCGAGAAGCATTTGGCCCATGATCATGATTACGCATTGGATGTGGAGTGAGTTATAAATTCTATGGAGCGACATGTTATCGTGGAGGAGTAGAACAGAGTTTAAAAAAAGCTATAAGAAAAATATGTCTTAACATAGGTCACCAATTCAATCTCATTTCAGAAAAAAAAAACTACAAATACTGATGGTGTTGCCGTGTAACTGTTACTGACGTTACTGACACGATAAACAAAAACCTTCAAAAATAATATTAATGGTTGAGTTTTTGTGCAACAGATGGAAGCACTTTCATTGATTTCAGTGTCTCCGGTGAGATGTATGAAAAGTTTTGAACTCGGTTATCTTGTTGCTTCTTGCCATCTTTGACGGAGTGTACGACCGTCATAAGTATAGGTATAGGAAGAAATTCTTGAACATTTCCTTCAAGAATTCCTTCATAACATTCTCCATTTCTTTTGATTTCTTCGGGATCAGAGTGTATGTAATTAAGAGTGGCGACATGTGCCGCATTTGACAGGTCTTCTGCTCGTTTGGAACACGATTTTGTATGGGAATGACAGATGAATTCTGTTCCAATTCTGACAGTGTCGCCACTCTTATTTACATTCACTCTGATCGGGATCTGTTTTTCTTGATTAATGATTTCTGAGAGAAGTTATTTTTTTTTTTGAAAGGATGTTTAATTTTGATACACTTAGTTAAGTTTGCAAATTTAAGGTGTTTTTATGAGATATTGTAGAACAAAGATTCGGTTGCCGGTGGGATACTATTCCATTAAGTACACGGACGAATTACCAATTATACAACAGCTGCCCTTGCCCCGTAACCATCGAACCTGCTTTGGCAACATTTCACACCTTTTCTCTTCCGCATTCCGCGTTCAAATTTATTTTCAGCCATTGATTTTTTCCTCCACGCTTGTTCACGTCGCCGCCGATGATATTGATATGACCGGCGCACAGGTCTACTATCGACCATCCAAGGTGGCTAAGCCAGGGTTGACCAATTATTCCAAGGAGAAGAGACGTAGGTACCGTACGGTTCAGAACCACCACGACGGCTCTCCTTGAAGCGGTTGTGAATTTTTTGTACTGCGGAAAACCCTTGCTTACCCAATTGCTAGCCGACTATGGGATTGCCGAATAGTCTCTTCTGTCCTCTGTTGGTTAGTTACTGCTGGTTGTAGATTTAGTTTCAAAGTTTTTCGGAATTAGATAGAAATTGTGTCCAAGCATTAATACCGTGAACCCCGGTAATTTGATCGTTTTTATTAAATTTATTATTCAGATTAAAAAACTGTTCAAATGTTATTTAGCACGTGGGTTAGAGAAAAGAAAAATGGAACATCGTGAAATGGAACGCAGAATCAAATCAAAATAGCACAGAGCAGCCAAAAACCAGTTTATATCATGCACATAAAGAGTAAACGGAAGTTCAAATTAAAAATGAACCCTGGTGATATGAATTAGATACTGGTCATGGGTCCTCGATATTCATGAGTTTTATAGAAGTTCAAAATATGCAATAATTCCAATACCACTTTTTTTCGTAGATTTTGTCGGAACTACGATTCAGAGAATCTTAAAAAGATGCCCTCCCCCTGCTCAAAATCCTGGCTACGCCCATGACATAGACCGCGTAGAGCTATGGAAAATTATGGATGAGAACAGCTTCCCTGGGAAGCTTAACAGACTGAACAAAGCAACGGTGGATGGTATGCAAAACTGTGTGAAGAATTCTGACGAACACTCCAGTTCGTTCAAATCCCGCCGGTGACTAAGACAAGGTGATAGACTTTTGTGCCTGTTGTTTAAAAGTGCGCTAGAAGGTGTCATGCGGAGAGCCGGGTGTAACAGCCGGGGTACGATTTTCAACAGATCCAATCAATTTGTTTGTTTCGCTGATGACATGACATTGTCGGCCGAACGTTTATTGCAAAGGTGGCAGAGCTGTGCACTCGCCTGAAACGTGACAAAGTTACACTGGTGGTAAATGCATCGAAGACTAGTACATAATAGTGGGTGGAACCAAGCGCACAAGGGCCCGCCTAGGAAGCAGATTTACGACAGACGAAATGTAAAATCAAGCAAGCTAAGCAAATGACCTGCTCGGCAATACGGCAATGTCAGCTGTATGTCCATTTCGGCCAAATGACTCTCGGCCAGATTTTGGTCTAATGATTTGTTCGGCCAAATAACTTCCGGCATTGTGGCCTCCAGCCAAATAACTTTAAGCCAAACGGTCCTTTGCCGCTCAAAAATATATTTTCAACAAGAAAGTTTTAAAATTTTAACAGGAAATCCTTGGGAATTTGTCCTGTCCGTTGTCTAATGCTAAGTGTTAAGTATTCAGTCTGCGCGCCTTCTGATCGAAGACGGCGATCCTGTCTTTCAAAAACGCTACAACTATAATGAAGTTATAATTACTGGAACTATTTTCAACATGGTTTCTAGTTGTCGTAGTTGAAAACTACCCAAAAAGCCATTCTGGCGAAAGTAGTAGGGCAACGGAAGGAACAACTGAAACCAAAATTTGGTGACTGCGTGTTCAAATCTGGCTATTTAGTAATAGTCTGCAAAAACAAAGAAACAGCAGACTGGCTGAAGAGCATAGTTTCTACAATAACTCCCTGGCCTGGGGCTGAACTCACAGAGGTGGATGAAAAAAATATCACGCAACCTGAAATATTGATCGGCTTTTTTCCGTGGAGTACAGAAGATAAGAATGAGGAAATTCTGGCACTCCTGGAAAGCCAAAATGATGGGCTAGCAGTTGATGCATGGAGGATACTACAGCGCAACACCATTAGCCAAAGACATGTCGAACTAGTATTCACAGTCGATGGAGCTTCATTGAACTCAATCAAGCAATGTGAATTCTCACTTGACTACAAATTTGGGAATGCAACCCTGAGGAAGAAATTCCGCAGAAAAAATCAGCAAGAAGGTAGTGAACGACCAAAACATAGGGATGAAAATGACTCTCATATGACACGAGAAGGAACTGGAGATGACAAAATGATCGTCGATCAATCTGTCCAGATCCCAGGACCGAGTGGAATAGAGAGGACAAAAACAAACCATAATGCTTCTGGCCACACTACAAGCACCGACGTTCATAAGCAGTATGAGGCTGGAAAACAACTCACACAATATATCAAAGATCCCAGAAAAACTGATTGGGAGCTATATAATTCTAAGTTAGATGCCGAAAAAAATATATTTGTATCTAACTTAAACTCTTGGGATGAACTTGAGAAAAGCTCAAACCAGCTTTCTAGGCTAATCCAAAACTCTTTTAATGAAAGTTGTACCCTTAAGTTACGCTCTACAAATAGAGACATACCATGGTGGAACAACAGACTACAAAAACTGCGCAAAAGAACCCGAAAACTTTTCAACCGGGCTAAGCGAACACAACAGTGGGAACAATACAAACAATCCCTCACCAATTACAACCGAGAGATTATCCGATCTAAAAGGATACATTGGAGGCATACATGTGAAAACATAGAAAATACTCCAGCAGCTGCCAGGTTGCAAAAAATCCTAGCCAAGGATCATTCTAATGGATTTGATACATCAAGAAAAGAAAATTGCTTATTCACAACATATGTGAGTGAAACATTAGAATTGATGATGAAATCTCATTTTTCGGGTTCTATTATCAGTTGAAATTAAGACCTGAATGCGAATGCAATAGGAACTGAAATCATTGAAATCAGCCATCAGATTCATGGAACAATGAACGAAATTACTCAGCTAGAATGATCCAGGAACGAGGCACGCATTCTGGTCACACAAATTTTACTGAAAGAATAGTCGAATGGGGCATAGATTCCTTTGAACCTTTCAAATCACCGGATATAGATGGAATCTTTCCTGTACTACTGCAAAAGAGTAAGGCAATTTTAATACCTATCCGCACAAAGCTGTTTCAATCAACTTTATCGTTAAGGTACATCCCATCAGTTTGGTGACAAGTGCGGATGACATTTATCCCCAAGCCAAACGAAAAGGATAAAATGTCACCAAAAACGTTTAGGTCGATAAGCTTGTGCTCCGTTCTGTTGAAAACAATGAAAAAATAATAGATGAACATATCAAGTCATCATATTTAACCCAACTACCGTTAAGCAAACACCAATTCGCTTATCAGGAAGGTAAGTCATCAGTAACCGCATTACATGCAGTTGTTACAAAATTAGAAAAATCTTTTGAAGCAAAAAAAAATTTCCTTGCTGCTTTCTTAGATATAGAGGGAGCTTTTGACAACACTTCTCATAATTCCATAAAAAGGCAATGTCAAATCGTGGCTTCGATAAATGCATTGTAGATTGGATTAAAGAAATGTTAACAAAAAGAGAAATATCAGCTAACCTTGGAAACTCTCACATTAGTGTTAGAGCAATCAAAGGGTGCCCACAAGGAGGCGTATTATCACCTTTATTGTGGTCTTTAATAGTAGATGATCTTCTCAAATACCTTATAGCCCAGGGCTTCGAAGTAATTGGTTTCGCTGACGATATTGTCATAATAGTATGAGGCAAATACAATGACATTATCGCCAACAGAATGCAAACTGCTTTAAACTATGTCTCCACATGGTGCGATTGAGAAGGATTGAGTGTAAATCCGTCCAAAACCACTATTGTGCCCTTCACGCGTAGGAGGAAATTCTCACTAAACAACATGATATTGAAAGGTACACGATTGGAACTTTCAAATACAGTCAAATTCCTTGGCGTAGTTCTTGATAGCAAACTTAACAGGAACATGCATTTAGAACACGCCATTAATAAAGCGACAAATGCTCTATGGATTAGTAAACGAATTTTTGGTAGGAAATGGGGACTTAAGCCGAAAATGATCCATTGGATATATTCAGCTATAGTAAAACCAAGAATTACCTATGGTTCGTTGGTCTGGTGGCCAAAGACGAAAGAGAAGAGTGCTCGGATGAAGCTCGAAAAACTTCAACGATTAGCGACTATCTCAATTACAGGTGCAATGAGCAGTACACCATCGAGTGCACTAAATGCTTTACTGTACATGCTTCCTCTGCATCAAATTGTACAATTAGAAGCTGAAAAGATTGCCTTGAGGATCAGAAGATCCGAAAACCTCTTAGGAGGTGACCTTAAGGGTCATCTTAGCATTCTAAAAACTTCAGTATAAACTCCCTAGTAATAAACAATGAAGACTGGATGGAGAAAAATACAATTTCAATAGACTATTCAAAGTAATTGATCCTGGGCGCAATACATGGTTGAATGGAGGACCAACACTTCGTTCAGGATCAATTACGTTTTATACTGACGGTTCAAAATTGAACAACCATGTGGGAGCAGGAGTTACTGGCCCTGGGATAGACATATCGATTCCCATGGGAAGTTGGCCATCCATATTCCAAGTGAAAGTTCACGCAATTATAGAGTGTTCTATAATATGTTTGGGTAGAAATTACAGATACTCAAATATATGCATAATGTCCGACAGCCAAGCAGCTTTGAATGCTCTAAAGTCGGCAACATGCACTTCAAAACAATTTTGAGAATGCATTCAGTTCAGTACAAAATGGTCTTGTCGTAACCAAGTCAATCTCTGTCAATCTATATTGGGTTCCAGGACACTGTGGAATAGATGGTAACGAAAAAGCCGATATGCTGGCGAGACTCGGATCATCAAGTCGGTTTACAGGACCGGAACCTTTTTGCAGCTTACCAACTTCTTCTCTTCGTATGGAGCTAAAGGTATGGGAATCTATGAAAATAGAAACCAATTTTAGGAACGCAACTAATGCCAGGCAATCAAAACGTTTTATCACTCCGAATGTTTCCATGACTCGCAACATCTTAGAATTATCTAAAAGAGACCTAAGCACTTATATGGGTCTCATTACAGGTCATTGTCCGAGTCGATACCATTTGAAGCTTATAGGGAAACTTCAGAATGATCTATGTCGCTTCTGCGACATAGAAAAAGAAGATTCGGAGCATCTGTTATGCCGTTGTCCGGCAATTTTTCGAACAAGACAAAAGTTCTTCACCAAGGGGCTTATAGAACCACTTGAGCTTGGTAGAACAAATCCCAATTCGGTGGTGCATTTCATTCGAAAAGCTGAGCCGTGTTGGGGAGAAGCTGTTAGTCAAACAATGACGATCACTTCCAATAGCGATACGCCATAATGACATAGCAAGAAAAAAAAGGGGAATATATTACAATAGATCAAAAAAATGGTCGCAGTAATAAAATATACCCGACAAGGAAAAAAAAAACATGGTTTCTAATTTGATTCACATAATAATTTATTATTTTCGTTTAAGTAGCTTGCTTTCTATGTCTATTTTATAATTCGCTTTACTTCTTTTCATACATTGTTTGCAGTCGAGAGGCGATATTCTCGATCGCGTCATATTCCTTGCACATTTATATAAGGCGTTCTGTAGTTTTATAACATACGACTAATTGTCTGTAAATGTTAGCAGCATGGTAAGATATGAAAAAGCGGAACTAAGAATCTGCAAATAAATAGTTAACATATTTTTAAAATGGAATTAAATATTCGCTTTACTCACGGATTTCAAAGTAGGCAGTGAAGCAAACATGAACCCTGCCTTGGTATTAACCGGAACTTGGGTTCGCGTCAAACATTGTAGCAGTATTCGTCTGGTTTTAGGCGACGATTCGTACCAGTTGCTGCAGTATATTGCATCCCCAACGGATTGACTCTGCTCAAAAATTTCACTCATCAATTATTTGTTCAAATTATGAAATGCATGCAATACCTCATGCGATAAATGTGACCCGTAGTATGAGTAAAAAAAGACTTGAATCACTATAGCAGATACAAACGCCAGGTAAGTTATCATATCGGATGATCCCAAAAACATTACTAGCTGAAAACTTAGAATGCACAACAATAACGAAGCTTCTAAAAGATTTGTGATTATAATCGTTCGATATAGCGACATTATTTTCTTAGATAGATCAAGGATAATTATGTGATATTTGATAAGATATTTTAAATTTGCATCATCGTCGACAAACGTTGCACCCTGAAACCGTTTCTGTAATAGTTTGAAGTGGAGGAGAACGTTGGAAGTCAGACCACCGAAAGTGGCATCACTGGATACAGAACAAACAACAATTAAGATGATGGCTATGCTAGACCAAATGAAGATTGCGGCAAACACAGCCGGATGATTGGTGTCGAACGGAAAGCTGTTCGGGAATAAAAAAAATGTATTGTTATACGAATTGTTTAAAGGTTCACCAATATTATAGATACCTCAAAGGTACAGGAAAATCCCACTCAATGTATAATCCTTTGACCACAGCTACAACAATATACGATGATCCCGTAGCCATACCCAACACCAGATAGGCCGTTGGCAGAAGCTGATCTATTTTATTACTTTGGACATCGATAGCTCCACCTAGAAATTGATTTTTTTAGCCTTCGAACAACAATCGACAAATTGCACATAAATTGGCACTAATCGAAAACGTCACAAAAAAATTCACTCCGTTCGTTTTTAATTTCACTTCTATATAAAAATCTTCATGCCTGCCATATCCTAAACGGAACTATCAAATCTGAAATTTCGACTCCAATTCTATCATGAGCATGTACGTCTAAGTTTGGAAGATGATATTAGCCTTTTCATATCATTATTTTAATTTAATGTCTCTGCAAACTTAAGTTGAAAAACAGGCCAAATCTAGTTGGAATGTAGAGCTATAGAAAAAAGAAGAAAACTTTGACTTTTTTTTAAATCGAAAACAAAACAAATTGACTTGGTGTTGATCCAAAATCAAACAAACGCTAGGACATAATCATATCAAATATGCATTTTTTTTATTTTTTAAATAGTTAGAAGGTACGAAAAATATGGTGTTAATCCAGCCCATAACAGCCCAATGTCTTTAAAGATGTAACAGTTTTAGTTTTTATTTCTTTTGCTGTTGATTTGATTATCTGCCAACGTCGATGAAAAAGTATATCTGCAAACTGACGAAATGTACTGCTTCGGGCCAAATAAATCCGAGTAAATGTTGTTTTAAATCTGTCAAAAAAATGCAATATACCAGTTGCAACCTAGCTGTTCTCTATTCAAATTATAACTGTACAGAAGCTGCCATAAGCTTCTCAGTTGTTCCAGAGAAGACACGGAAATTCACACTCCACTTCTGCTCACCATAAACTTTCAGCCGATCCAAAGCATCAATAATCTTCCACAATTCAACCCGATTGGCATTGAGACATCTGTGCTTGACCAGGTTCAGAAAGGTGGTGAACATTGGACCTAAACAGTTGCACACGAGAACGATGTCGTCGGCATGCTCTAGGGCGAACAATGCCGACGCCAGCTCCATGAGCAATATTGTGATTGAACAAACGTGAAAAATCGCCCGGCTTGACACGGTCTCGTTCCGTTGTATTCCGACCACGGCAAGACATATGAGCTGCATCCGAAGAAACTTCTCGCGTCCCAATTCGCAAAACATGGCCATCCTTTTGCTTACCTTGCAGACCTAGATTTCCGAAAGTCACAGAGCTGTTTATTTCTTCGTGTTCTGTCGACTTGATGTTGTTTGAGAAGAGAAACGACCTGGGTAGATGCTTTTGTATGTTGGCTCAAAAGTTGAACCACGCTAAACATCGATAACACAGCACACGAGTAACTATGAAAAAATGTTTTAAAAAAGAGGCACATTACAAATGGCCAAACACCCCTCTCCAAGAAATTGCTTGATAAAACTAGAAGGGAACTACAGTCATGAGTCGATGTTAAAGGGACCATCGAGTCATGGAAATATCGAGATGTGGAGTAAAAAATCCTCAGGAAGCTGTTTGAAGGACCATCACAGTAGCCCAGAGAATATTTTTTAATATGACATAATTTGCTTCCATGAGTCGTAGGTATATAAGTTAAGTTTCTTAACACAGGATTTCGGTTTAAAAAAAATGATAGGCCGAACTACACGCTTTTGCTGTCGAAACTGGAATGATTTATTGAATACTATTGAAAGCCTAAGTGCCCTGCCTTTGTACCTAAAACTGCTGACTTGCCTTTGTACCTTGCTGACTGCCTAGCAACGATGGTCCTCCGGTGGTCACGTAGTCCAGGTAGATATACTTAAACTAAACTTAACCTATTTTATACTAAGGGTACAAGGAGTTAATCCTTGCAATAGAAGAGTGCAACGATTTTTGTCTAAAATTGGAAATTATTTTGTTGGACATTTGTTGCAATGCCTCAATATTAGAAATTCTACAGGGGATGGACAAAATAATTAGGATAGGCAAATTTTGGGTAAAATTAGATGTGTTGTAACTATCTTAGTTATCATCCGATTTTGACAATTCAGGCATGCCTGAACTAGAAAATTAATGCAGTTTGACGGTATGTCCATTAAACTGACTATGGCCACCGAATTCCGGACATATTCCGGGTTTTTCGGAGGTAGGTTCAAAACCGTAAATTTGAGGTGGATATTAGGAGAAGTTGTGGTTAAAAATTGAATAATATTAGTAACCACAAATGGAGTAGGGCTCTTGCTGATTGGAACCATATATTGATATTTGGAATCGGACCAGAATCAAGTGAGATATGGCCATTTCTCTATAATCGGTTCCGATCGATACTTATCAAAGGGGTCAGGCCACAACTTCATTTGAATCTCGCTTTTTTATAGATCGTCCACTATGATTTTATTCTAGAAGGCCTCTAGTGTGTCAAGAATGAAAAACCAATTGTATAAACGGATCCTTGAGTCGCTGGGATGTCCCCGGGGAGCCTGTGGAAGAGGACATTTAAGTTTCAGCATCAAAACCAGTCATTCGACGGCTCTTTTTCCATGGTTTCCAATCAGGAGGCAAAGTATGAACATAAAATGGTCCATTGACGGCTCTGACCGCTTCCAGGATCTACGGATTGGCCCCGAGGAACCTATTGAAGGGGACATTTTAGTTTTACCATAAAAACCAGTCGTTCGACGGCTCTTTTTTCATGGTTTTCGATCAGGAAGCGAAGTATGAATATAAATTGGTCCATTGTCGACTCTGACCGCATTCAGGATCTACGGATTGGCCCCGGGGAACCTGTGGAAGGGGACATTTTAGTTTTACCACCAAAACCAGTCGTTCGACGGCTCTTTTTCCATGGTTTTCGATCAGGAAGCGAAGTATAAATATAAAATGGTCCATTGACGGTTCTGACCGATTCCAGGATCTACGGATTGGCCCCGAGCAACCTGTGGAAGGGGACATTTTAGTTTTAGCACAAAAACCAGCCATTCGATAGCTCTTCATTCATGGTTATCGATCAGGAAGCGAAGTACGAAAGTAAAATGGATCATTGGCGGCTCTGACCGCTTCCATGACCCAAGGATTGCCCCCGAGGAACCTGTGGAAGGGGACATTTTAGTTTTTACACCAAAATTAATCATTCGACAGCTCTTCTTTAATATAAGCAAAGTACGAATATCAAATTGACCATTGATGACTCTGACCGCTCTCAGCATCTACAGATTCCCCCCGGAAAACCAGTGGAAAGGAACATTTAAGTTGCAGCACTAAAACCAATAACTCGACGGCTTTTCGTGATTTTTGATCAGAAAGCGAAGTATGAATATAAATTGGACCATTAATGGTTCTGGCCGCTTCCAGGACTAACGGATTGCCCCTGGGAACTGTAGAAGGGACATTTTAGTTTTAGCACAAAACCAATCATTGGACGGCTCTTTTCTCATGGATTTCAATCAGAATGTGAAGTATGAACAAGAAATGGACCATTGACGTCTCTTACCGTTTTCTGGACCTACGGATAGCTCACGGGGAACCTGCCTACTTCATATTTCGCTTCCTGATCCAAAGCCATGAAAACAGAGCAGTTGTATGACTAGTTTTGGTGCTAAAATTAAAATGTCCCCTCCAACAGGTTTCCTGGGCCAATCTGTAGGTCCAGAAAGCGGTCATAGCCCTCAATGGTCCCTTTTATATTCATTTCTCGATTACTAATCGAAACCACTAGAAAAGATCCGTCGAATGACTCGTTATGATGCTTAAAATAAAATGTTCCCTTACACAGATTCTCTAGGAGCAATCCGTGGGCCTTGGAAGCGGTCAGAGCCGTCAATGGACCATTTTATATTCATACTTCACTTCCTGATCGAAAATCGAATGACTGGTTTTAGTGCTAAAACTAAAATGTCCTCATACACAGGTTCCTCGGGGGCAATCAGTAGGTCCTGGAAGCGGTCAGAGCTGTCAATAGTAATTTTTAATTCAAATTTCGCTTCCTGGTCGAAATTCATGAAAAAAGAATGACTGGGTTTGATGCTAAAACTAAAATGTCCCCTTCAACAGGTTCCCCGGAGCCAATCCGTAGGTCTTGGAAGAGGTCAGAGCCGACAATGAACCATTTTATATTCATACTTCGCTTCCTGATCGAAAGCCACGAAAAAAGAGCCGTCGAATGACTGGTTTTGGTGGTAAAACTAAGATGTCCCCTTCCACAGGTTCCCCGGGGCCAATCCGTAGGTCTTGAAAGCGGTCAGAGCCGTCAATGGATTACTTTATATTCATGCTTCGCTTCCTGATCGAAAACCATGAAAAAAAAGCCTTCGAATGACTGGTTTTGGTGCTAAAACTAAAATGTCCCCTTCCATAGGTTCCCCAGGGCCAATCTGTAGATCCTAGAAGCGGTCAGAGCCGTCAATGGACCATTTTATATTCATACTTCGCTTCCTGATCGAAAACCATGAAAAAAGAGCCGTCGAACGACTGGTTTTGGTGGTAAAACTAAAATGGCCTCTTCCACAGGTTCCCCGGGGCCAATCCCTAGATCGTGGAAGCGGTCAAAGCCGTCAATGGACCATTTTATATTCATACTTCGCTTCCTGATCGGAAACCATGAAAAAAGAGCCGTCGAATGACTGGTTTTGGTGCTAAAACTAAAATGTCCCCTTCCACAGGTTCCCCGGGGCCAATCCGTAGATCCTGGAAACGGTCAGAGTCGTCAATGGACCATTTTATATTCATACTTCGTCTCCTGATCGAAAGCCATGAAAAAAGAGCCTTCAAATGACTGGTTTTGGTGCTAAAACTAAAATGTATCTTTCCACAGGTTCCCCGGGGTCAATCCGTAGATCCTGGAAGCGGTCAGAGCCGTCAATGGACCATTTTATATTCATACTTCGCTTCCTGATCGAAAACCATGAAAAAAGAGCCATCGAACGACTGGTTTTGGTGGTAAAACTAAAATGTCCCCTTCCACAGGTTCCCCGGGGCCAATCCGTAGGTCCTGGAAGCGGTCAGAACCATAAATTGACCATTTTATATTCATACTTCGCTTCCTGATCGAAAACCATGAAAATAGAGCCGTCGAACGACTGATTTTGGTGGTAAAACTAAAATGTCCCCTTCTACAGGTTCCCCCGGGCCAATCCGTAGGTCCTGGAAACGGTCAGAGTCGTCAATGGACCATTTTATATTCATACTTCGCCTCCTGATCGAAAGCCATGAAAAAAGAGCCGTCGAATGACTGGTTTTGGTGCTGAAACTTAAATGTCCCCCTCCACAGGTTCCCCGGGGACATCCCAGCGACTCCAGGATCCGTTTATTCAATTGGTTTTTCATTCTTGACACATTAGAGGCCTTCTAGAATAAAATCATAGTGGACCATCTATCAAAAAGCGAGATTCAAATGAAGTTGCGGCCTGACCCCTTTGATAAGTATCGATCGGAACCGATTTCAAAGAAATGGCCATATCTCACTTGATTCTGGTCCGATTCCAAATCTCAATATATGGTTCCAATCAGCAAGAGCCCTACTTCATTTGTGTTTACTAATATTATTCAATTTTTAACCACCACTTCTCCTAATATCCACCTCAAATCTACGGTTTTGAACCTACCTCCGAAAACCCGAAATATCTCCGGAATCCGGTGGCCATAGTCGGTTACATGGACATACCGCCAAACTGCATTAATTTTCTAGTTCAAGCATGCCTGAATTGTCAAAATCGGATGATAACTAAGGTAGTTACAACACATCTAATTTTACCCAAAATTTGCCTATCCTAATTATTTTGTCCATCCCCTGTATGAACTTCATTGGTACTATACCACGGAGGCAACTTCAGAATCATTTTCAAAATTTTATTTTGAATCCTCTGAAGTGCCTTATTTCTGGTATTGCAGCAACTAGTCCATATTGCACAGCATACATATAAGAATTTATGATTCGAACTAAATGTATTTTATCATTTAAACACGTTTATCGAAGATGTATTTTGATGATGCATTTTGGTGAAAAATCTCATGGTTCAGAAAAGTGTCCCCTAGTACCGGACACTATTGAATGATGTTCAAACATGACCCATGAGTAACATCATTTAGAATAGTATTGTTTTATATTTGCTTCAAGTTATAGATATTAAAATGTCTTAGTAGAACTTTTTTGACTATCCAACTAAATTTCTTACACCCTTCTCCAAATTCCCACCCTTTTCAGTGACATCTTCAATTTTTGTTACTGCTTATTTCTGTGGCTTTCTGATACTTTACCAAGAAGAAACATTCGAATTGAAGTAAGTTTAACAAAACAGGTGTAAAAAATTGCTATTTGATCACATGGAAAATCTCACTGTCCGGACCCAGGGGGACAGCTACCGTATAGGGGAACGGTTCGCCACTTCATCTCATAGCTCCTATTTTCATCCCATCAAAAATAAAGCAATGGAAAGGAATTTGGTTTGCTTATTATTTTTGTGATTTTTTTCAGCAGTGAGCACGCATGGTGACAAAAAGAAGCGACGAATTTGGTGCCGTATTTCTTTGTTTAGCGATGAGATGGATATATGTACAGTGAGATGGAGATCGGAACAGTTCCCCTATATCATAATATATCTAACAAATCATGATCGTAATTTAAAATATGGCAAACATAGACCATCACCACATAGGGTAACCTTACCCTTAGTGGATGTAGTACCAATAGTGGTGGTACTGTTATAAAATACATTATTATTTCACTAAATTAGCATATAATGTAACAAAAGCTATTACAGAAAGTTAAATTGCTACAAACACTGTATTTCAGATAAGTAAACCTAGTAGAATTGCTAAATATGGGCTAAAAAATACATTTTTAAAAATTGTTGAGCCACCTTGCTGGATTCCTTAACTTTTTCCAAGCATTTGTCTTTTTTTCTTAATGCTCAAAATCATTGCTAAACGGCATAAAACGCCTAAACTTGCTACTAATAACGTTGAATACATATATTTTTAGCTAAAAATATGTAATTTTGAACATTTATCTGCGTTTTTATGAGTTTTTCTTATTATGCCATTATTGGCACGAAAAAATACATATGTTCCCATTGTGGAGACAATGTTTACATCTGACAGCTGCAAACAAATCACAAACATTTAAAGTTTTTATAGTTTTTCGGTGTGGTAAACAGGTAAATTTAATACATTATTGCTATTTCAAACAGAATGTAATATCGTAATCAATGTAGAATGGATTCGGCAACAAAAACTGAACGCAAATACAACGAGGCAGCGATTTCCCGTTGCATGGAACTGGTGACCTCCAAGCAAAAGACGCTGTATGGAGCATGTAAAGCTTATGGAATTCCGCAATCTACCGTTCGCTACCGACTAAGCGACAAGTGGACCACAAAAGTACGGAAAGGGCCACACACGGTACTCACAGCTGACGAGGAGCAGAAACTTGTGGATTATCTGGCTGCTATGGAGAAAAAGGGCTTTCCGGTGGTGAAGGAACTGCTCATATATAAAGTTAAAACCTTCTGTGAAGCAAATTCTCGATCCAATCCATTTACAAACAGTACTCCAGGTAAGCACTTCAAGCGTTATTTGAAATATAATATCGAAGTTTGTGATCGGTTGTAGGTCGAAAATGGATGAAGGGATTCCTACGTCGTCATCGTCAAATCGCATTCCGTAAGCCTGAAACTGTATCATCCGCTAGCGCGAAGGTGAAGGAGACTGATATTCATAGATGGTTCGTAAATCTCACATCCTACTTGGAAAGTAATAGTTTTATAACAGCCGCATTGGATCCTTCCCGCATTTACAACGGCGATGAAACATCATTCTTTTTACACTCACAGACGAAAACTGTGTTGGCCAGCCGTGGGAACAAGAACGTTTATGAATGCGAGCATGCCGACGGTCACAAAAATATAACGGTGATGTTTACGTTCGAAGCGGATGGATCAGTCGTTAGACCTGTGCGCCGCCGCGCCACGCCGCCGCCGCCGACACTTATTGACGTACGCCGACGCCGGTCAAGGTGTCGGCGGCGCGCCATACGCCGGTTGGCTCCACGCCGCCGAATTTCGTATTTCACGCCGATGTTCAATCAATTCAATCTACAATCAATGAGCGTGACGATGAACTGCTAATCCCATATGTAACTTCATGTGGAATAATCAGGGGACTGAAGAGAAGGCTAA
This sequence comes from Armigeres subalbatus, assembly GCF_024139115.2. Taxonomy (NCBI): domain Eukaryota; kingdom Metazoa; phylum Arthropoda; class Insecta; order Diptera; family Culicidae; genus Armigeres; species Armigeres subalbatus. The sequence continues at coordinate 199,256,668 of NC_085140.1, read as the reverse complement.
TACGCCTACCCACCATTCATTCAATATGGTGTATAATGTTTTTGTTTTAATTTTGTTTAATTCATGTTAACAAAACTTCGGAAGTATCGACGAGCTATTTTTCGACATAAAGAAGCCATACAAACACAAAAGACTCGATGTACCTCGACTAATTGCAAGTTTTCGCCAGGAGAAGATAATTTCCGATAATTGGCACTAACTGCGTACGAACCAATCACCCAAAATGAGCGCTGCATTCGGGTATACTACCCAGAAACAGGGTACCAAAAACAGAAGTACCAAAAACGATGTTGGGTAGAGTGCCATTGTACCGCGGATGACAGGCGTTTCACCCTCCTGGGAATAACCTCATTCTGGTCGCATTGAGCAGTTCATCATGTGTTTAAAGGTTTGAATGATACATATCCTAATTGGCCCAGTGCTTACAAACGCGGCTACAAATCAACACCATAATGAATGTAGGATTTGGATTCCCAGTCTCGTAGGATTTATTAAGCTTCCCTGGGCATTGAGTATCATTGTGTTAGCCTCATGGTATGCGAATGCAAAACTGATCTTTTGGCTTATGGAGCTGGAGCACGATGAGACACGTACCCCCCAAATTAAACAATTCCTTTACTCTTTCTTGTAATTGCTAGAATTGTTCTGAAGAAAAAAAATTGGTTCGATTTATTTCGATAAATAATTCCTAAAGAAATTCCTTGGTTTTTTTAAATTATTTCCAGGAAGTCCTGGATAAAGTTCTGAAGGAATATCTGAAGAAAATTCTTAGCGCCTTGAGGAATGTCTGAATTTATCTCCGTTGTAATTTCTGGAGGATTTTCTGAAGGAATCTCTGGAGAAAATTCTGAAGGAATTCTTGGAGGAATGTCCAAAGAAATTCTTCAAGAAATTTAAGAATGTCGGTAATTCCTTTAAGAGGTCCGTTGGAAATTGCTCAAGGAATTCATACGGAGATATCTGAAAATTCGTCCAAGAGTTTTGGAAGGAAATGGCGTTGGAAATTCCGAAGGAATTACTAGATTAATTTCCGAGGGAATGGAATGTCTTAAGGAATACCTGGAAAATTTCCAGTGGAATTGTTAAAATAATTTCTGAAGGAATTTTGTAGACATTTTTGCATGTTGGTGCTCTCCTTTCAGCAATGTAATCAAACAGACTAATAAATAGATTAGCAATCCTTTTTGAGCTTTTCGAGGGATGACTTCTTTGAGGGGAATGTCGAATCCATTACAACTGTGGGGAAGTGTTCCCATCAATATGAGTAGATATTATTAAAAGTATAACAAAAAAAAATTTCTGGGAATTCCTGATGGAATGGTCAGAATGAATCTTATAAGGTACCCCTGGGCAAGTGTTAATACGGGTAAGTGGGTACTATGACTGCAGATGAATTGATGAACGTTTTTAATGGTAACAATGTTCTAGGAAGATGAAGCAGAACTATAAACGAATTCACCCGACACAAAAATATTTGAAATCAAAACCATTTGAGGCACCATACTAATGACCATACTTGATCATGACTTTAAACTACCCCGAAAATCTATTACTGTTATTTAAATTCCATGGATTTCCAACTAAACAGTCGTTTCTAAATTTATCATTGATGTGGAAAGTGAATATTTTGAGCAATTTAATAATTGTGTGACATCGAAAACGTTTTAAAATTACAATTACAACATATTTGAACAACATTTTAGATAAAGCTATTTTTTTGTTTTAAGATGATTGTCTGGTCAAAAATAACTTCGTCATTCATATATCATAAATCATATGGATCTGAATCAGATGCAGTTTGATTTCGTTGTTAAAAAGTATTAAAGTTATTTACCAACTGTGTATTTTACATTCTGAAAATTATCTCCCGCATGAAGAAGAGCAATGGCTATAACTATGCGATATTCTCCAGAAAGAATTCTTAAAGGAATTTTAAAAGAAGTTTTCAAAGTTCTACAGGAATTTCTGGAAGAGTTGCTAAAGGAATTTCCGGAGGAATGTCCGAAGGAAGTCCTATAGGAAATTCAGAAAGAATTCCTGGAGAAAGTTCTAAATAAATTCCAGAAGGAAGTTTCGAAAGAATACCGAAGAAATTCTTTAGGGAATTACTGGAAGAATTTCTATTAAGAATTCCTAAAAGAAATTCTTGAAGGAATTAAAAAAACTAAATCAAATTCCGAAGGATTTCTCCTAAAGAGATTTCCGGATGTATTCCTAAAACAGTGTCCGTAGGTATTCCGATGGAAATTCGTTAAGGATTTCCCATGGGTATTTTCTAAAGAATTCTTAAAGGAATTTCCAAAGGAATAGCTAAAAAAGTTTTCGAATGAATTTCCGAAGAAATTCTTAAAAGACTCCGTAAAGGAATTTCCGAAGCAATCCTTAAAGTAATTTCCAAGGAAATTCCTGAAGGAAATTTTGGAAAGAATTTCCGAAGCAATACCCAAATAAATTTTCAACACCCAAAAAACAAATCTGACAATTATTGTATAAAATCTGGGCATATACAATTCTGTAAGCTTTTTATACAAATATTGTATTAAAATAATACAAATCTGTATTATTTCAATACAATAATTGTATTAAAATCTTCCGAAATTGTATATGCCTAATTATTATACAGTTTCTGTAAGGTTCTTATGCAGAACTGTATTAAAATCTGCCATCCGCTGGTTGGGTGGTCCAACCTTAAGGTTGGAGAAAGTTCTGAAAAAATTCATAGGGAAATTTTAAATTAGTTTTCCGAATTCCTTTTTCGAATTTTCTGAGGAATATCTTGAGGAATTTCCAAACGAATTTCTGGATTTATATCTGAAGTACTTTCCAAGATGTAATGTAAACTTTTGCTGTGGAGATACAAAAACCCTAAAATTCAATAAAAGCATGATCAGCCTTGATGCGTGATTTTTTTTTCTCAGCATAAAATTATTCACGCCGATCCACGCCGCCGCCGCCGCCGCCGGTGTTAAAATGGCCTAACGCCGCCGCCGTTGACAAATACTTCGGCGCACAGGTCTATCAGTCGTACCTCCGGGTGTTATACTTCCCATGCAGCGTTTATCGTCAGATGTTCTACGCAAATTCCCGGGCGAATGGGGAATAGGCAAAAGTGCAAAAGGGTGGATGGATACCACTAACTTCATGTTGTACATCCGGAATGTGTTCTAGCCCTATCTCCAGAAAAACAAAGTTAAGCTTCCCGTGCTATATTTTGTTGACGGTCACTCGTCACACACTGCTGCTGAAGTGGCCGAATTGTGTTTGGATTTGGGTATCGTGCTGATTGCGTTGTATCCTAATACCACTCGGATCACGCAGCCAGCAGACGTCGCCATATTTAAGCCTCTCAAGAGTGCTTGGCAGAGTGCAGTTTCGGAGTGGCGGATGGAGTACGGAGGCGAGAATCTTTCGTTGCAACATTTTCCTGGTGTGCTGCAAAAGGCAATGGATAAAGGAATCAAGAAGTCCAGTATCAAGAACGGTTTCAAGGTATGCGGTCTATTTCCCTTCGGAGCCAATCAAGTTGATTATGGAAAATGTATTGCCAAGTCAAAGTTGCAGAATGAAGCGAATCTTTTAGTCCCTAGCGAGATGAATAGAAATGTCCTAGTATCATCAGAAACAGTTGATACTCTCCCCGAGATCATCCATCACATCGGTGAGCATGATAGTGTTCTCGAAGATTCGATTATCATTCCAACTTTGACAATCCAAGCTGCGATAGACTGCATTGGTAGAGAGCGCATATGTACATTTAGCCGTGAATCTGTCAATTCTGAAGAAGGGGAAATCATCAGAAAGCTCTACGAGATGTTGCTGCTACCTTTCGATTCGCAGTTTGTGGGACCTAGCGTAGAAAATCTTGAAGTGCTGCTATTGAAGGAACCAAACCGCGAAGATGATTCAGCATTCATCGAGGAGATGGGTGAGGTGGAAGATAGTGGAAGTCACTCTCCAGCAGAATCTGAACAATATCCGGAAAAAGTCGCAAATCGTAAAATGAGTATTTCTGAATTACTGAGGCCACCACAAACTCCTTGCAGAAGCAACAGGCACAAAAATTACAAACGAAAATACCATCCGGTATTGACAGCAACGGAGCGTCTTGAGGAAATACGTCGGCTTGAAGAAGAGAAGGAAAATGAAATAGCAAAGAAAAAGGCAAAGGTGGATGAGCGAATTCTTGCAAAAGTTCGAGCAGAGCAACAGAAAAATGAAAAGGCACAAATCAGGCGTCAGAAAAAGGAAGACACTGAACGTCAAAGAAATGAAAAAGCAGAACTGCGGAAGAAAGCACGAAGAAACTGAACAGCGAAAGAAAAAGAGAGCGAAGGAAAGAGAAAATAAACTTGCGGCAGATCGTTACCAGAAGCGACAAAAGGTGGAGTTACTTGAGGCATTGAAACTAAAGCTACGGAATTAAGCAGTGGTTACCGATCACAAGTTTAAGAATTGAATGTTAATTTGAAATTGTATTTGCTTTTCTACACTTACTTTTACTTTTTAAGCTGACACAAGTCATCATCAGCAACTGTTGGATCGTTCTTGATCAATTTTTCACAATGATTTTCATTATATGCTTTTCGCTTTGAAATAAAATTGAAATATTTTCTATTTATTATATCCGTTTTACTACATGATCATTTCGGTGCTTTTTTCTTCTTATTGGCATTACATACCCACACTGGGACGGACCTGCCTTGCAGCTTAGTGTTCATTGAGCACTTCCACAGTTTTTAACAGCGAGGTTTCTAAAGCCAGGTTACCATTTTTGCATTCGTATATCTTGAGGCTAGCACGATGATACTTTTATGCCCAGGGAAGTCGAGACAATTTCAAATCCGAAAATCGCCTAGACCGGCACTGGAAATTGAACCCAGCCACCCTCAGCATGATCTTGGTTTGTAGCCGCGCATCTTACCGCACGGCTAAGGAGGGCCCCTTTCAGTGCTTTATTTCACATTTCACGACCTTTTGGCGTTTTAGCTATGATTCAGATCTGTTTTTAAGAGTGATTACTGCTGGATTGCTAATTCTAGATCTGAACAATATACGTTGTAGTAAAAACTCTGAAACCGGAAATATCTTCAAAATTCCCAAAGGGTCGTTTCGACACAGTTCCCGTATGAGAAATGGGATCCCGGTCGGAATAATTTAACATTATCATATAAATAATAAGTTAAACTAAGCGGAAAACAATAATTAGTTGTGTGTTCATTCAATACCACCACTACGGGTACACGATATCACCACTATAGGAACCATACCTCCACTATAGGTACATATATGGTGTTGCAAAAACTATGTTTTACAGGCAATTCAATAATAAATAAGCATCAATCGATATAGTTTTCAAGTCATTATGGACAGTTTAATCACAAAATCAAACATGAAGATTTGTCGAAAAAATCGATGAAATCATATGAAAACTGCTAACTTTCTAAAGTAAGACGAAATATGAGATTTTTTGGCATTTTTGTTCAATTTCAAATTTTGTACAAAGTTTACAACATGAAAATCTGATACTCCATGCAGGTAAAGGACTTTTCAATAGCTCTCTTTTGTACTACATAAGCTAGTGAAGGGACTTCTGCAAGTGTCGTTTTGAGAAGTGTCCGGTTTTGGGAGGTGTCCGGCGCTGGGGGATCTCCCTCTATTATACGCGTCTCCATGCACTGTCCTAGGGTGGTTCAAAAAATCGATTTTGCTCCACAGTGCTCCACATGTTCTGAGTGTCCTCTGAAAATTTGAGCTCATTTGGATTAAAACTGATTTAGCACAAGCGATTTCCAGTTTGCATGCAAATTAGTATTGGGAAATTTATTTTTTCAGTATACTGTAAATGACGCTTCCGCATTATGCGCAGGTTAAAAAAAACCTACATAGCTAAAAGGAATACTCAATAGCTTTCACCCAACGAAAACCGCATGTTGATTAATCGCCCCAATAATTAGTAACCGATTTTAATACAGGTTGCGAATCTTTAGTCATGATCGTTGAACTTCTTTGAGGGCATCACTGAACTGTGCAGTGCAACATCTTCTTCTTCTTCTTCTTCTTCTTATTGACATTACATCCCCACACTGGGACAGAGCCGCCTCGCAGCTTAGTGTTCATTAAGCACTTCCACAGTTATTAACAGCGAGGTTTCTAAGCCAAGTTACCATTTTTGCATTCGTATATCATGTGGCTAACACGATGATACTTTTATGCCCAGGGAAGTCGAGATAATTTCCAATCCGAAAATTGCCTAGACCGGCACCGGGAATCGAACCCAGCCACCCTCAGCATGGTCTTGCTTTGTAGCCGCGCGTCTTACTGCACGGCTAAGGAGGGCCCCCTGCAGTGCAACATAGTTGCCTGAATTTGTGTGTGCTATCTTTCGCGCCACGAGCAGCAATGTTGCCTGTTGATGAGTTTTGCAATCAGCTCCAGAAAACCATGGTATAGATTAAATTCGATTACTAATTATTGGAGCGATTAATCAAGATGCGGTTTTCACTGAGTGAAAGCTGTTGAGTATTCCTTTTAGCTATGTAGGTTTTCTTTTAACCTGCGCTTAATGGGGAAGCGTCATCAACAGTATAATGAAAAAATAAATTTCCCCGTACTAATTTGCATGCAAACTTGAAACGGCTTGTGCTAAATCAGTTTTAATCCAAATGAGCTCAAATTTCCAGAGGACACTCAAAACATGATAAAGAATCAGATGAGCGCTGTGGAGCAAAATCAATTTTTTGAACCACCCTACTGTCCATACCAGAATGTTGATTCGTCAACGCGTTGTGCGTTGTTCCCTAAGAGCTGTCAGCTAGAAAGCGTTTTGCCTCATGAGTTTTCTGGCAACGAAATATCACCATTTTTGTTAAATGTCAATATTAACAGTATGATTGAGATTTTGTTCAATTTTAAGATGGTATCGGCTAGCTATGTGTTAAAATGCTGCATTGCGTAAAAATACCCATGAAAATTATTACAGCTAAGACATTAAAGCAGTCTGGGGAAAATGGCCACCCCCCTTCCTCTAAAATTCAGGTGAAATGGGAAAATGAAGAGATCTAACCACAATTAATGTTCCAGGATAAGCATGTTTTGAATCACAAAACTATAAGAATGAACTTTAGCGTGCATGTTGATTTAAGGAAGGGCTCCAACGATTACGGAATTTGCTCAACGTGAGAAAATAGGATCCCGACGACAGTCCTTTTCGACAGCATATCATTACATAATCAATCTAACCGCGCGACCGGCATGTCGGATCTAAAACATTGTTGCCACATAGGGATCTTTGGGCTTGAGGTGAGTTGGAAGTTTTCAATTAATTTTTCTCTAAAAAATTTACTTCCTCATTAAGGAATAATTGAGAAGCATTCAATTGGATAGTGTAATGATGTTATTTGGAAACTTATTGAACTTGTGTTTCTTTCAATTGTAATTTCCGTGCGCGTACCAATTGCCAATGAATCAATTGAATTCATTTCATCGAATCTTAAATTTTTCAGCCTGCAAACTAAAAATTATTGAAATTTTTGGTATTGTGGAATGAAAAGGCTAGAGTTTCAAATATGACTCATGTTTGGGATTTGAAATGTATTAACCATACTAAAAATTATATTGTTTGTTTCCTCAGAAGTTATTCTGTGAAATTTCATTCATTTTCCATTACCGTGGCCCCCCGATAATATGACCGTTTTTAATCTGAACACTTTTTAATTTGAACCCCGTTGGTTTGAACATCGTTCAAATTAAAAATGGTTCAAACGTCATTTAGCACGTGGATTCGAGAAAAGAAAAATGGAACATCGTGGAATGGAACACGGAATCAAAACAAACCAGCAAAGAGTGCTCTCTCTCCAGTTTTTCTGATGCTCATAGAGTAACCAGAACTTCAAATTAAAAATGAACCCCTTTAATTTGAATGAGGTACCGTTCAAATTATCGGGGGTCCACGGTATTGAAACGGAAAAAAAATTGATCAAGCTTTAATTATCGTTATCATAATTTATTTTCGTTGATACCTGCTGGGCATGTTTCAGATATTTTATTGTCGGAACTCAATGTCAATTACACCCAATCCGCGTTTGTCATATATACATTTCTAACAACTCTGTAAAAGAATCGACCAAAATCAATTTTGTATGACATTCTTTGTATTATGCATTTTGTATCAAATCTCGCATGCAAACTGATCAGAGAATGTCATACACGTTTATTTGGTTTCGATCAATACATCTTAAGCAGTTCATAAACATTGAAAAATTGGTGGCAATACCGTGGACCCCCGATAATTTGAACGGTACCTCATTCAAATTAAAGGGGTTCATTTTTAATTTGAACTTCTGGTTACTCTATGAGCATCAGAAAAACTGGTTTCTGGCTGCTCTCTTTGCTGGTTTGTTTTGATTCCGTGTTCCATTTCACGATGTTCCATTTTTCTTTTCTTCAATCCACGTGATAAATGACTTTTTAATTTGAACGATGTTCAAACATACGGGGTTCAAATTAATAACTGTTCAGATTAAAAACGGACCTATTATCGGGGGGCCACGGTATAGTTGCCACTGCCCGCCAAGCGGGACAACATTGGTGGCAATATAGTTGCCACTGCCCGGCAAGCGGGAAAACAGGCAACAACAAAAATATAAACAGATTTTTAAAAATTTGGTTTTACGTAGAACCAGTCAAATCAACACACAATTTCGTCAAAAATCCAAAAAGCAAATATACAGAAAGGCAAAGCTTTTTTCACGCTAATCACACAGGAGATAACACAGGAGATTCAAAATAATTGATACCAACGGGAAAAAATATATCTTTGTCGTTTTTTTAACGAATTATAACTGAAAATCCTTCTTCCACTCGAAACTTACTCGTAAAAAAAACTGTTCTCAAATTGACATTTCATTTTTTTTATGGCTCAAATTCATCTGGGGTGTTACTAGGAAGCAAATAAAGTCACTACATGTGAAATAATAAGTAGAGCTCTTGTTAATAAATAGAAAAACATATAATTTGTTGGTGGCAATATAGTGATACAACCGTGATTATTGATTCTGGTGCAAGATACAATCATCCTTTATCACACCAAACCATTAAATCATAGACAAACTAGCGCAATTCGGTACAATAATGAAAATAAAACATCGACGAAGAGAAATCAATCAATACAGTTACGCCCCTATGAAACTAAGCGCGAGAATCTATTAGTTGTACTCACTGAATGAATTTTATTTGATTATTATAAGGCCAATACAAATATCAAATTTATTTTATGTGAGGGCGATGAACCGCAAATGCGATGGGCTTTCGGCCTACGAAGTGGCGACGGAACAGCTGGACGTCATCATCGACTTTGCGTCATCGAAGCATAATATCAGTGCAAACGGCCAAGTGCAAACCCGTGAAATCCGTGGAGTCGAGGTCTACCCAGACTGAGGCCCAAGGATTCGCGGACTCGGGCAAGGTCGAATTGACCGAGGGCGTGCCAGCGAAGACGGTGGTGCCAAAGTCTACCCAGACTGAGGTTCAAGTATTCGCGGGCACGTCGGGGGTGACTGCTCCAACGGATCAGACACAAAAACGGGGGAAACAGTCTCCAGGGGATGAGCTCCCTGTGGGCCGCTCCAAAACGCGGAGGGTTACTACCCCGAACAAGGGTAGTGGGGCTGGGAAGCTGAACCCCGGCCAGGTACCCCCAAAACCGGGGGAAGAATGACCTGGAAAAGTCCGTCCACCCAGGAAAGACGGTAGTAAGGGGTTACGGCAGGCTGAGAGCTCCCAGCCGCACCAGACCAGGGAAATAGAGGGGGATGACGCCTCCTGGACCTTGGTCAAGAACAAGACTAGACCAACATTTTAAAAGGGCGTAACAGTCAAAATTTATTCCTTCTTATTCTTCGTCTACATAAATATTTTTATATGTGGACAAAGAATCAGAAGAAACAAATTTTGACTGTTACGCCCTTTTCAAATGATGGTCTAGAAGAGGAAACCGAAGACGTCAAGAGCCGAAAAGAAGGCCCAGGCGAATGAGGGTAGCAAGAAGTCTAGAGTAGGCGCCAATCGCTCCAGGGGCGATGCCCTAGTCATCAAGACAGACGAGCCTTAGTACTCGGATGTCTTGAAGGCGATGAGGAGTGACGTCAAGCTCGGTGAACTCGGCGCCGACGTACGTCCAATAAGACGTACCCGGACGGGCGAGATGATCCTCGAGCTGAAGCGGGGCGTCTCGCAAAAGGACGCCGCCTACAAGAAGTTGACGAAGGACGTCCTAGGCGAGACGGTCAAGGTGAGGGCACTCACGACGGAGGTGAATCTAAGGGTTAAAGACCTGGACGAAATTACCGAAGTTGAAGAGCTCGTCACGGCACTGCGGCGACAGTGTGAAGTGGAGACGCCCACCGTAGCCGTTCGGCTACGGAAAGGTCCGGCAGGGACGCAGGTAGCATTGGTTCGGCTATCTGCTGCGGACGCCTCCAAGGTAGTCAAGTTAGGGAGCGTCAAGGTGGGATGGTCGAAGTGCCCTGTGGGCATAGACGAGCAACCCGAAGTTTGCCTGGAGCCGGAGAAAAATCAATTTGACTGCAAAGGCTCTGACAGAAGCAAGCTTTGCCGATGCTGCGGATTGGAGGGACATAAGGCACAATGCTGCACGAATCCTCCCAATTGTTTGATTAGTTCCAGCAAAGCTGCGAACAGCAAGCACCCCAGGGGGGGTTCGAAGTGCCCGGCGTTTAAGCGTGCTGCAAAATCACAGTGCAGGTAAGATGGACACATAGGTTGATACCGGAGATAGGCACGTGGGTCAAGAAACTCCATGGAGAAATCACTTTCCACCTTACTTTAGGTCCTTACAGACCATAGTTGCTTCAGACAGTATCTACGACGGGTCGGACACTCGGCCTCGCCCGAGTGTCCGGTATGTGCAGGTTTACAGAAAACGGCGGAACACGTGTTGTTCGTGTGCCCACGTTTTCGCGCAATGTGTGACCACATGCTTGCCACATGTGGTCTGGACACTACCCGGTCAACCTAGTTCGGAGGATGTGTAAAGATGAAGTTGACTGGAACGCCGTTTTATCGGCTATCGTTCAAATCGTCTCGGAGCTACATAGAAGGTGGCGCGTGTACTCAAGGATGGCTAGTTCAGACGTAAATAAGAGGTAATCCAAGGGTTCGGAGTCGGCTTCATGGGTCATACCGGTACCCTGTGGTCGAACTCGATCCTTTTATCGAACAAGTAGCCGCGCGAAGAACAACATGGTGTCGTCGCTTTCGCAGCGTCGGTCAACTGGACGGGTTCCGAGCTCGAGGACGGAAAGGGGTCCTCGTCAAGGCTGGGGCATGCGTAGGCACCGCGTCGGTAAGTCCCTCTGTGTGTTGGCGAATAGACCCTATCGCAGAGAGGTCAATGTGGGGTGCACGCGGCATAATTATTCTTGATACCAGTCGTGCAGAGGGAAGCAGGCGCGAAGTCGACCCTTCCCACCTTCCGAGGACATAGGGCGTGGTAAGGCCACCTGGAAAGCCGGTAAAGCGCTGGCACGATACCATGGTGTTCTTTTGAAAAAGCGAGTCACGATGTTCGATGCAGCAAGGACACGCAGCTAACATCGAGGGTGCGTTGTGCACTGCCCCCACCCCCCTTTGAAGCATTACTTTCTGGTTGTACCGAAGGGACGATGGGCTATGCGACTGGTAGATGTTAATTCTGACGTTGATGATCTACCGGTACTTTTTACCCAGGGCCTGTCCATCATCGCTTGAGTTGTGCGGTGGATTTCCTGCAGTGCGATTGCTACAGGGTTGGTCCGGTTCACCAGAAGTTCCAGATCGCTGTAGTTATTGTGGGTTCTATTTATATTCCAGTGCAAGGCCAGCAGTGTGGTGAATGGCAAAGAGGAGGAACAGCTGCTGGGGTGGTCAGAAGGTCAGAAGAAGTGCTCCTCAAAATGATCTGAACTGACTTCTGATAAAATGTTAATAACCTTCAAAGTTTTAGGATATTAAGGTTTTATGTTGTTAATATGGGGACACTTGGACCCTCATTTCTCACCCATACAAAAATTGAACAAAATAAAAATAAAACCTTGTATATAACCTGTTTATTTTCTATATAAGAATCCTGAACAGTGTGCTACAATATTTGCAATTCAATGTTACCAAAATCAAATCAGCTTTCAAGAACAATAATTACCCTGTTTATAATATTGAATTATGCAAACTGTTCAATCAGGCATTAGTTCGGTGATTTCCTAACTAATTCATCCTAAACGTACTCTGCGTAGGTGTAAATCGCAACAGCCGCCATTGCTTCCAGGAAATGTCTCACATAGCGATAAAATTGATTGCTTTTTTAAATTATTACTTTGCATAAATTTTCTATCATACACACTATGCTGCGCACCAACCAACCGTACCGATAATACCAACCCATTGCACCAACTACATCAGTGTTCCACTTTCGCGCGGATCATTGTTGCATGCAGTGCTGCAGCAAATATTGCAACTATACATCGCCTATACGGAAACAACGGCGACGTAATTGAAAACACAAATTGATTTACTGCTCCGCTAGAAACGCCATTTTCTTCAATTTGATGCTCCGAACAACGCCGGCGATGCGATGTTTGAGCGTTCACTTTTGCATCTTTTTGTGTCGTCACTCGGCAAACCGATAGCCCCCGGAGGATGTCGTTGGTTGTGTGATGGATTCACTCCTGATAATTGGAATTTTAGAGTGTGCTTTTGATGGGCTGAGGATTCGGCTCGATCCATGGTTTCTAGTAATGACTGCCATAAAGTGGATTTGTTTCAGCTGGTGGATGCGGCAATCGTTCTATAAATGAGGGCTTTGCCTGTTTGCATTGGTATAATGCTTTGAGTCGCTGCAGATGACTCTGCACTGAGAAACCTATAAATCACGGCTCATAAATTATCAAAATTTTCATTCATCTGTTCCACCATAAATCGTTGAGACTTTACCGGCATTTGCGTTGGCATGTAACTGGACTACCTACCAACGGGCAAACCAAAATTCATCCTTGCATTGGGTCTGCAGAATCTTGGACTTTACTCTAGAACTCAGTTTTAAATTAAGTTCGAATTTAGCTAGATACGCGTATCGTAAATTTATGAATACTTCTTTATAAATTTCTAACAATGGAATAATACAATACATAAAATCATATACTCTAAGATTTGGCCGAATGCCTGTCGTAAGTCTTTAGATTTATTCAACCCAGATTATGTTGGGTTTTGTCCTTGCATAAGAATTCGTGTCTGAGGAAACTTACGATTGCCCCTTCCGAATTTTGATCAAATACTCAAGAGACATTATTTTTATAAAATATTCGTATAGGACTCAATAAAGAGAATACTTTCAATCAGATGATGGAGTTAATAGAACTATTTTAAAATATCACCATTTTGTGCATTTCTCCCGAAAATATTATCTATAATAGTACTTATCATATCTAATGTTGATTTGACCATTTTAAATTCAAGTATAAGTCTGTAATCAATTCCAGGAAGCCCCTATAGGTAGGTATCTTCCAAGTCACCTCAAGCAACCATGTGGCTTCCCAAATGATGTGTGAATTCCTCTCTATGTTCAGATTCCATTCCAGGCACGTACTTCATTCCAACAAGAAAAAAAATACATTCACCACTCTGATGCGCCTCAAGAACCCCATCGGCCACCGAACGAAGCCATCGGCATCGTTATGAATACGAATCCGCAAATGTGGAAGTGGTCCAGTTCGCCCGGATGCAAAGCACCTTTCTTGCCTTCCTTCTTGAATAAATATTAAAAAATAAATCCTTAAAGCGGAAGTCAGGAAAAGAATAAATGCTTTTTTTTTCTTCGGTTGCGTTACGAAGGAAATATTCAGAGCGTGATACACACCAACTTGGCAGAATGTTTTTTGTCGAGTGAGAGTTGGCTATTGACTTTTTTTGTTTTGCTGTTTCAAATAATCGCTTTCTTCTATAGTAAATCGCTTTTGTGCTTCAACGTTGAATGTATTGGACGAAGCTATATATTAACAATTGTTTAATCTACAAATATTTATTAATCAAGAGTTGACACAACAGTTTACCAGTTTTGCGTCTCTTCTAGGCCCAACGCCTACGAAGCGTCTTTTGAAAACTAAAAAGACGCATGTGTACACCAGGAAAACGCGGTAATCCAGCGTTTCCGTGCCGATGCAAATTTGCGTTATTTTAATGCTCTGTGCACTTGGCGTTGAAAAGACGCTAGCTGGGCATCGTGCCTTAAAGTTGAGCGTTAAAATTAAATAAGCGTCGACCAGGCTGTCGTTGGGCGTCTTGTGCACTTACTAGTCAAATTACTTTCAATAATCATTTTCACCGAGATACTCATTATTAATTTGACAACGTTCCCGCCTATCATTGTGGTAGTACCCCAAGCTGCACACGCTGCATCTTTCGAAAAGCATTATGATTCCAGTTATGTAGGTGCCAACCTGGATAACTAGCTTTTGATGAAGTTGGCTTTTCATGAAGTCGTCGGCTCTATCCGGTTTTCTGTTGAATATTGTTTTCGCTATCCTTTCTAAGTAACCAGCCCACTGAAGTCTGCCGTATTCTTCTTCTTCTTATCTTATATTTTATATTATATATATATATATATATATATATATATATATATATATATATAAAACAAAGTTGGCATTTGTACGACCGCGCATCACACAGGAATAGACAGCCCAATTTTTGCTAATTTATATTTGTTTTCTTCTTCTTTTTACGAGGAAAAACGTTATGATGAAATTGGAATGCTTTCAAAATCAAAACCCAATATTTTCAATGAAATGGTTTTTCGTACAATTCAAATTGAATTTTAAAATTTTGATCATATATATATATATATATATATATATGAATTAAGTAAGTTTCTAATCTGAGGATTTCGGTTTTTTTTAAATTATAAACTGAACTACACGCTTTCGCTGTCGAAACTGGAATGATTTATTGAATACTATACAAAGCCTAAGTACTCTGCCTTCGTACCTAAAACTGCTGACTTGATACCTAGCAACGATGGTCCTCCGGTGGTCACGTAGTCCAGGTGGATATTGTTGGTGTCGTATTGCGTCCGTTCCACTTCGATGTTGCTGACTCCGCTGTAGCACTGACTTCTATCGGTTGGCCGGGTATTGCTGATTTGTCGTTTAAGTTCGATTGAGGAGTATCGTGTTTAACTACTCCCCCCGTAAGTATTGCTCGTCCCGAGCAATTTCCTGTTTTTGTGTGTTTCCAGTATTTGCTGATGCCGATGGCCAATAGTATGATTATGAGGGTGATGACGGTGCCGAATGCTATGGATCCGATTCGGTATTTGAACTCTATGGTTTTCAAGTGTTGTCTGATTTCCAAATGTAGATCATGTAGTTCCGGAAGGTTTATGTGTCTTTCTACGTGCAACGTTTCGATTTTTGTAAGTTGCAATGGAAGGATTGATGGCTGTTCAAATCTTAGTTCATAATTCTCGAAAAGTTCGTTTTTGATGAACAGCGAACAGTTGTGAAACGTGACTAGATGAATTCCTCTCAACGTTTCTGGTTGAATGCCGCAGGTGCTTTCAATGATTATGTCTTGGTGAACGGTTTGCACTAATAGTGTTCCTGGAGCTATCGTTTTAGTATTCGTTGATGCTGGTTTTTCTGATACCGGGCATTGCCCATATTGTCCTCTTAGGAGTGGAGCTTCACATGCATTGTTGCTGATGTCCACTAGTTGATTCCTCTCACAGATCGTTACTTGGTTGGCTTCTCGACATTGAGATGTAATAGCTAGTATTTGTTCCGGGTTTATATAACTGTGTTATGTGTCAGCATTACCGAATGGTTGTTACGGGATAACGGTTCGATTATAACTTTCTCGTAGGATGTAGGTTGTAGTTTGGGGATGTTCACGCATATGATGGTTGAAGAGCCTTTATGTAATGTAGTGGTCGTTAGGTAGTTGCTAGCGTCGTCGAAGCAGAGATGCATCCTGAACAGAACGTGAGCCAAGAGCGCGCCTTGGTGTTCTAAGTTTTGAACTCTGAACACAGTTCAGTGTGCACTGGGTTGGTACCTAAGCAAAACGATCATGGTAACTAAGATTCCTTAGATTTGCAACTATGAAAAAACATACGAGCGTTCTTGATTTCTATACGTTAGATGCCCACGTGTTCCATTACTAGCCGAAAAATGAGTAGCATGCCGTCGCTTGAGTTTGTTTTCCTAGGATACAAGTTGCTAAGTTAGGTCAGTGCTCTTGAACACGGCATACAAAAAACAAGGCAGGCTCATCACGTATGTAAACATTCAGTTTGAATGTAAACATGTGACGTCACTGCTATCTTCGCACAAGCTGGACCGAGACGATGCTCTACGGTCACAGCATGCTTACTTTTGTACTCCAACATGTGGCGATAAAACATGCGTCACATTCGAAGTGTCATTTTTCTAACGAGCCTACCTTGTTTTCTGTATACCGTGCTCTTGAACAGTGTGCAGTGTTCAGAACTTTTTGAACACGAACACGCGTTCTCGTGTTCAGATGCATCTCTGCGTCGAAGTGTTGAATTCTGAGGCCCTGATCTACGATCTCCTGAACAATGATTTGTATTTCTTTTGGTGTGAGTAAAAATTTACTGACAATATTTAATTTTGATAACATAATTGCGTATTCTATTGCTTTTAAATTTTCTAGGAATGCATCTAGTTGAAAAGCTATTGAAATTTTTTGATTCTCTGACCGAATGTAATCATCGTTTTTCAAAATTGAGTTTCACGTGTTTTGGTGGTTTCTGATTTCAAGATTACCTGTTATGAATTTGATAGTACTTCCTAAAATATCAATAGACCTCCTGTATCTATTTGATTTGGTATTAAGTGTGCTGTAAATGAATTTTAATTCCCTGAGTTTCATTTGAACTATTTCTGAAAAATTACTTGATGAATTTTTAGTTTGGCTAATTACATGTTCTAAAATAGATATCGAAATTTCAAATTCTGAGAAATCAATCACATGCAATAATCTGTCGTATCCTGCAACCACTCGTCCGTCCCCCCTTTTCAGAAGCAACGCTCCTGCGTTGTTCGTAATATCATGAATCTGTATGAATTGCGCATGGGATGGAATGAGGAGTGTGAAGGCGGTGTATAGAAATAGAATCCATTGCTCGCTTGCCATATTGTCCTTCCTGAAATTAAATTCATGTTAGTTTGTTCTTTTAATGTTTTCTTTGTGTATTTCTCGTCCAGAGTCGTCTTTCAATAATCTACCTTGATCTTCGACGACTATGACCGGTGAATATATGGGATGTGTTTTTCTTTATTCCTTGCACTCTCTTGTATTTAGTTGAATTCTGTTGGAATTCAGGTATGGTTTCCTTGCTCTAGTTGTGATAGCGTAAATTATCCTGTTTTGATTTTTCGTGGGCCAAAATGATCTCATCGTAAACTTTGATTCTATTTTCTACTAGTATTTCCATATCGAGAGACCTTTCTTGGGAATCTTTCAACCCATAAAACAGCTTCTCTAGGCTACATTTTAATAACGGAATGAATGGTGTTGTTATATTGAGTGCAAGCAATATAGAAAGTTTGCTTCAAATCAAGATCTTTAAATGTTGGTTTGATACAACGAAAGATTTCCGCAACGGTGGAGTGGAATCTCTCGACAGTACCGTTACTCTCACTGTGATTAGCAGGTGTGAAGAATACTTCAATATTGCGAATCTCTAATTTCAATCGATCTTAAGGATGGTTTGTTGTCACAAACTATTTTACGAGGTGTTCCATAAATTTTCAAAAACTTTATCAATCCATTTCTTACGTCTATGATATTACGCGATTTAATGTGTGTCAACGATCCGAACCTCGAGAATTTGTCAATAGCTGAAAGGAAATAAGTTTTTTTCTGCGGTAAAAATATCAATATGTACTATGTCTAGGGGTCTCTCCGGGTTAGGTGTACTGCCTAATTTCAAATTGAACGGGTGACGATCATATTTATTTTTATTACATGTTTCGCAAAGCTTGATATAATCTCGAATCTTTGCTTTCATCCTAGGGAAGAAAAATCTGTTCGAGATTTGTTCGTTGTTTTCCCATATGCCTCTATATGCGCGATCGTGCGTTTGTTCAATGATGAGGTTTTCTTCTTCTGGGGTTCTTAAATCTATCAGCAACTTCTGTGATAAATAGTCTTTGAATTGTTTCGCTCTATTAAAATGATTTTTATAAACGGTCTGGATAAGGTTCATGAAATTCTCTGCTATTGTCCATAGATTTATCCTTTTCAAATCCATATAATCCATAAACATGTTAAATATTATTGGTACCCCAAAGTTTAGTCATGTTATTGTTCTTCGGTAGACTCTTGGAAATATTTCTTCGTAATGATCAGGTTCAGTGGGTCCTATTTTCAAAATTATTTAGTTGCTGAAGGCATTTAACGGTTGTTCTGTGCATTGAGTAATTCTCGCTGAAACCGGGCCACTATTTGCACGAGGTTCTTAAAAATGCCTAAATTTACATTCTTTCGAAAGCTTTCGGCGAGTATATTAAGGATCCGAGTTAAATTCATCAGAAATATGAACCCCTCGTTAGTTATACACGAAATAATTTTTATGGACCCCTCGATTTTTGCCCATTCTTGACTCACTAAAACTGTCATAACTCCAACATTTCTCAACCGATCATAGAGATCAGCATATCGTTGGAAAGAGGAAGAGTGTATCCTCAATTTGCAATAATAGAAATACAAGCAGCCATATTGAATTCGGCCGCCATCTTGGATTTCTTTTTGAAAACCATTTTTCCGTCAAATTCGCAACCACCGATTTTGAATATTAATACATCGATTGAAAGCTTAGCTTATATTGTGCATTTTGTCCGAAAATCTCAGGTGTATGTTATTTCTATCAAAAGTTATGTATGATTTCCCAAATTATTTTTTGAAGGGCCATCTGACCAACGAACATTATTTTTATGGTTAATATGGTAATACGACGTCAGTTCCTTGATTTCATACACTATTCTAAGCCAAATATGTTTCAAAAATCAATAGCATATCTACAACAGTATTTTATTTGAAGGGCTCAAAAGTTTTGAGCATAACGGAGCCGTATTCAAGTTATTGTATTAAATAATTCAAGAATTTTTGTATTGGTAAATCGTACATAACTTTTAATAGAAAAAACATACACCTGAGATTTTCGGACACAATGCACAATATAAGCTAAGCTTTTCATCGATGTATTAATATTCAAAATCGGTGGTTGCGAACTTGGCTGAAAAATGGTTTTTAAAAAGAAATCCAAGATGGCGGCCAAATTCAAAATGGCTGCTTGAATTTTTATTATTGCAAATTAAGGATACACTCTTCCTCTTTCCAACGATATGCTGATCTCTATGATCGGTTGAGAAATGTTGGATTAATGACAGTTTTGGTGAGTCAAGAATTGACAAAAATCGAGGGGTCCATTAAAATGATTTCGTGTATAACTAAAGAGGGGTTCATATTTCTGATGAATTTAACTCGGATCCTTAATATACTCGCCGAAAGCTTTCGAAAGAATATAAATTTAGGTATTTTTAAGAACCTCGTGCAAATAGTGGCCCGGTTTCAGCGAGAATTACTCCATTTTATAAACTCGGAATCATCCGTATCGGCTGAATAAACAGTCATATCAGATGATGTGCTTTCATTATTGTTGAGGTCGTTTCGAATCCTTGAGAGGCTATCAGCGACTACGTTTTGCTTACCTGGGCGGTAGCGTATTTCGTAGTCGAATTCACTCAGTGAAAGACGCCAATGGACAAGCCTATTATTGGTGTCTTTTAAGTAAAGATCATATGTGAGTGGCTTATGATCTGTGTATAAAGTGAATTTTCTTCCGTACAGGTACGGATGAAAATATTTGCAAGCCCAAACGACGGCTAAGAGCTCCTTCTCTATAGCCGAGTATTTTTCTTCAGATTTGTTAAAGGTTCGGGAAGCGAAAGCTATTGGCTTATCGTTTCCGATAGTCCCTTGAGAGAGCACAGCGCCAACTGCAAAATTACTGGCATCTAAGCATATGCGGTATTTCGAAAAATTTCGTTTCAGGTGGTTCGAAACGAAATTCCGCGAAATTTCGCGGAATTTGAGCATGGCGAAATCTGATTTCTTGATTTCGTTTCGTTTCGTAAAATTGCAAAAATTTCGATAGAAAAAACTAGCTTCTAACGAAATTTAACGGAATTCCGCGGAATTTCGAAACAAACTTAAACCATACTTTATATTTTCAAAATTTTTGGCTGCGCCGCAGAACAAAATCGTTAAGTTTTCAAAACTTTAGGTTGTACAATTTTTTCTATCAACTATTATTTTAATCTATTAACTACATAACCCCATTCTTAGTCGACAAATACGTTTGTAGTTTTCTTCTATAACACGTCTTCAGTGTTTCCAAGATTCAAATTTATATTTTGTGATATTTTTTACTATTTGTTAGAGTTTCCATTTCCCGGCCATTTTTGCTGTCTCGGGATCCGGGATGAAAATTCTTGTATATCCCGGGAAATCCCGGGATCCCTGGAATTTTCGATGTTTTTAAAAACATATTTTTTTTTGTTTCGAAAAAGTTTTTTTTTTAGTTTAGGGGTAAAATTCATATTTTAGAAAGGCCAGATGATACAGAATTCAACTTAAAACTAAATTCAATTTCAATGTAAATCGATCCTTGGTTTGACTTCAAAAAGCAAATAGTATTTGCGTTTGTATCGGAAAGCAGGGTTTCTAGAACAAATGTTCGCCGAGTTCAAAAAGACGCGTTCGCTGTCCGTCGAAGTAGGCTTGATTGTTTGTATTATATTGGATTAAGACCACTTCTAAGTTTTCATTCAAGCAGCGTATTTTCTGTGACAATACTAGGTAGTGTCAGACACACTGGGACCATAAACTCACGCGTCACAACGAAAACACAATAGTAGAGTTCCCTATACTCCATTGCAGGTTAATGACTGATACTTCTACCAGCAGTTACAGCTCCCCTCCCAAGTAACATTTTAAGTTTTATAACGCTCTTGAAGACCATAATTTACTCTACAAGAGTGTTATAAAACCAGCATAAAACCAAAATGTTACTAGGGTTATATAACAGGTTATATATAACAGGTTATAGGCCCAGGAATGGTTCCAGATCTACAACTTAGTGTCGATAAACTAGTCCTAAAGACTTTATCAAAGACTAACTAATTAAATAACTAATCTTTAACGTAATCGCAGTATGTACGGGATCCATGAATCGGTTGTGTAAGTCGCGTGGCGCCGTGAGATCATGAATTGACTGCTTTACTTATGGGTAGCGTCGTACCGAATTTATCGGGGCAGGCCAGCAAAGTCTAAGAAGAGCTTTAATCCAAAACATTCAGAAGCTAGTCAGCAGAAGTCCTGAAGGAACTCGGACCCAAATATTAACCTAGGGGACGAAGAGTTCAGGATGACTAGCTCGGTGTTAGGAGGGCCGAGAAGATTAACGAGGCGTGCACAAATGATAATTAAATTTCGCGTAAAATAGAATCGCAAAATAAAATAAAATAGAAAGCAGACATAAACTTTATTTTATTTATCAAAACTATTTTCACATAAATCAATGAATTAAATCAATGTAGATTTAAAATGAAAACTATTTTTGTGTTCATTTTTATGCTCTAAATATGTGCATCAAAATGAATGTAAATTTACAAAATATTTCATGCTGCGTAGAGAAATGCTGAAATGTGTATCGGATAGTGTGCGACTCATCGTTGTAGACGGAAGATAAGCAGGAACTATACACCAGTTAGATGTATCTGCTCTTTTGTAATATCAAAGAATATTGTTAGCTAGCGATATATTGTAGAAACTTGGTCTTTAAATATAAGAGAGCTGCAGTTGCTGGCAGAAGTATAAGTCAACAGACCGCCATATGGTAAAGAAAACCTTAGTCTTGTGTTTTCTTTGTAAGGGAGTTCCCCTTGGCGTTAGGCGTTCAATGCAAATAAAAATTGTGAGCATACACACTATTAGTAAGCCTGAAGTAAAAAAAGATTTTTTGTCCCGGGTATCCCGGGATTTTCGGGATTTCAAAAATAATATCCCGGGAATCGGGAAATCCCGAATTTTCCAAAATCCCGGGATTTTTCGTCCCGGGATGGAAACTCTACTATTTGTACAATATGAATGCGGAATCGATCGTGTTGCTGCTGGTCATGGGACGGCAATTAGTCCGGGAGAATGCGAAATGAAAAAATCTACCTCGCGAAGCAGAAATTTGTTTGACCAGTGTACAATCGACCTTGTTGATGTTGACCACGCCAGCTAGTGTGGGAGAACGTGATAAAACTTATCCCTCCATCGAAAAGCACAAAATTATTTAGTGCGGAATCGATCATATTGTAGAAGCTTATTAAACGAAGCACATTGATCTTGCGTTGGATTGATTTGAAACACAGTTTTCGTCTTCTTGTTTTCAAAATATCTTCGCTTACAATAAATATTTAGTCGCTTACCAAGGGGCTTCACATGAATTACCTTCTCTACTAACCAACAATTCCTTCTCGTAGCGCTCACGGAGATGCAGAGCATTCCTCGGTCTTTTATAACAATGAGTGTTAAACTAATTTTCCTCCTAATCCTAAATTGACTGTAAGGAGGTGACCAGCATCGTTATTGGCCATGAATTGGAAACTCCGAAGCAAGTATACAATAAGAATAACTGTTTTTGTAGCCCAAGGGTATTATTTAATTGGTGAGCTGTGCATGAAGTTTGCTTCAGCATAATTACATTGTTCTTAAGTGAACTAAGGTTTAGTCTAGTCTAGTCTACACATACACAGCCATTTCGTAAAAGAATCCTGGAAAGTGGTAGACTCGACTACATCTATCACTTTTCTTGTCATTATTTATGTTTGAAGCACATCATAAATGTAGTTTAAACATAAAAGCGGCCAGGCCTACTGTGCAGCGTTGTTAGAAATACCTGTGAAAATCAATTCTCAACTTGATTTCACAATTAAGCCTTAGAACGGGGACATCTCGTACCAACCGATCCGTTTACATTATTAGGTAATGATTGTTGCATCGTTGGGAGTGATTTAGCTAAGATGATTAATGATCACTCCTTGGGTCCTCAACATCTTGGGATGGGACACAGTTTTTAGTCTAGTGCCCTGGCTAATACACTAATGGACAAAAGTTTTTAAATGAACTCATACAAATTTCTATGAAATCATGACGAACACTTATGTCCATTAGTGTACATATAAGCCTAGGTTCAAGCGCCATTGCTCGCCCTCTGAAACGAGAAAAAGAAGAAGAAACAAAAATGATGAAAAATAACGAAAACTCATAAGATGATAAAATTATACCATATTTACTTACAGCTCCATATTTTTCGTGAATGGAATCGTTATCTCGATTTTCTCGCCAACGTAACTTATTATGAACATTTAATTATTTTCAACTTTTTCTCTGTAATAGTACCACTTGATCTAACTACAACTTATTCGACCGATTCAGGATTTTGCCCTATTCGCATTTAGGGTAAAATCGAAAAAGCTGAATGAAACAACCTCACGCTGACGACTTACTTAATACAATGATACGACAACAGTGATCGCGAGAAGCTGCGCGACTGACTTTCATGCATTGCGGGTTCTTTGCATAGTATGAGATGCCCAAGATCCCCAGCCAAATTTCAAAGTTCTACTGGAATCATTCAGCCAATTTGATCAAATTCACGATTCTATAATAACCAGGGTTCGTAATGCTCACTCAATCTCAGGAGCACATGATGCTCCCTCACGAACATTTTCGGGGAGAAATCGCTTTTCGGGAAAGAAAAACAGCCTGGAGAGTGATAACAATGTTTCGCTCACTTCGATTGCCGCCAAACGTTGGTTTGCTCTTTTTCTTTTATATTCGAGTCTTTTCGTGGCATCATAAATGCAAATGGTAGTAGCTTATGTGGAACAAATAACTTAACGCTTTTGTACATATAGTGTGGTGCTGTGGCTAGGCGCATTCCCACAGCTATTATTGTTACTATTCTGGGTTCGAATCCCGGCGCAGCCAAACAATTTTGTAATTGTTCTGCGATAATTCTCGCGAAAAGTGAGTGAGAGGTGAAAAGTGATGAAACGAAAAAGGATTTTCATTTAATATGCAAGATTTTCGTTTATCTTCCAAGGCTAAGTCTAAAGAAAGATTGATGGGTGAAAGATGATTCTCAACATAAACAACGAAAAAAGATTTTCCCTTGGCCCGAAAAACGCTTGTTTTGGTCTCATTGAAAAGAAAAGTCGAAACCCTGATAATAACTATTTCATTACTAAATACAATCAACGTTGGATTTAGTGTCAATTTTGGCTTTTAAAAATACATTTTTTGAAACATTTGCACATAAAACAAAACATAACAATGTAAACGTTGGGTGGCAAATAAAATATAAAATATGTATATATATATGTACTAAATGTTGCACTCACCTGGATGGCCAGAACGAAAATCTTTTTCAACTGGATCAAAATTAGTCTAACTTACCATGATATGTGAAACACTTAGACCATGTAACCTGCTATGAATCTGTCACTTTACATATTCGAATTTAGTCACAGAGTGTTGCTGGATCGCGCTTTTCATTGCGACATTTCGGGGAAGCTTCAAGTTCCAAAAGAAATTCAAGAAAAGATTATCCAGCCATCATCTGCCTGTATGACCTTGCGTAGTTGTTTGGCCAAATGTTCCACATTATAGAATCAGGAACGTCTCCAGAAGTACTCGACTGAATTCGAGATGGAAGCTGCACCGGGTCTCTCAACAGAATTATGCCACGGGAGAACGATAGATGCTTTTTTTTAAATCGGCACTGTGCCATGCGTCACTATCTTCAAAACTTGTTCAATCTACAAGGTCTTGATTTCCTCTGGCATTCATTCGCGGTCCACCACGTCGTCAGCAACTGTCTCTGGATCCAACCTTTGAATTGTTTTCGGGTCCTTTGACATCGCACACAATCATTGGCAGCAGCTCTTCTTATGCAGATAGCATTAATAATGACACAAAAATCGTCAAAGTGCAATGTTAATTTTATCATTTTCACATTAACTAGGTAAACTTTAATTAATTTGAAATCTCGCTTAACTTTTCAAAAGGTCCTAAGTAACATTTTTTTCATGATTTAATCTGAATAATGCAATCAACGTATTTCATGTTAATCTGTTGATTGCAATACTCAAATTAAATCATGAAAAAAATGTTACTTAGGACCTTTTGAAAAGTTAAGCGAGAAATATTTGACGGAGCGATAAAATTTTGCGTCCTTCTCTCAACATCGCTTACTGCGATCTCCCATTGTTCTTAAGTGAACTAAGGTTTTAAACAAAATTTGAATCCGTATATGAAAAATCCCAAAATTTCTATATTTTTTTATACTTATTGATATAAAATTGATCATATTCGGGAGCACACGCTCCACGATAAATTCCTTTGAAAGCGGCACAAATTATATGGTATTGCCTTATCATCAATGGTATATGCGGCGAAAATGCGGTGATTTATCACAGACTGCCTCTTCTGTTATTATAACTCTATTGGTCGCAGAACAGTTATTTGACTCCGAAAAAGTGAAATCAGAATTGCGTACATAATGTAAAACCAATTTAATAAAAATTCCGCGGAAAAAAAAATTTAAATTTCGTTTCGTTTCGAAAAAAATCGAATTAAATGAACCTTGATTTCGTATCGTTTCGAAGTCTCGAAAGTAAATCTATATTTCGTTTCGTTTCGATCTGAATCAACATAGATATTTTAAATTTCGTTTCGTTTCGTTTCGTTAGGAAAAAGTGTGTTATCGCATACCCTTACTGGCATCTGTAGTCAAGATGAATTGCTTAGAAAAGTCGGGATACTGTAAAATATTACTTCCTGATAGTATTGTTTTACAGTGTTCGAAAGCGCTAACAAACTCTTCCGAGTGAGAAATGCTTTCACCTTTTCTTAGAGCATTAGTTAGAGGCTTTGCAATTTTTGCAAGGTCTCTGATGAATTTGCGATAGTATCCTAGAATTCCTAGGAAGCCGCGCAATTCCTTTTCATTCGATGGCAATGGCCACTCTTGAATGACTTTGATTTTGTCCGGATTCGGTTTGACACCATCCGGTGTGACTATGTGGCCCAAGAAAGCAACTTCTTTCTGTAAGAACTCGCTCTTGTCCAACTGCACTTTAAGATTGTGTTTTTGAAGGGTCTTGAAAATCTTTGCTAAATTATCAATGTGCTCTGTGAGGCTTGTGGAAAAGACAATGATGTCATCCATATACACCAGGCAGATGACACCTATGTGTTCGCGAAGAACATTGTCCATCACACGTTGAAATGTTGATAGCGCGTTCTTTAGCCCGAAGAGCATCCTCAAAAATTCGTAGTGTCCATTTTCGACACTGAATGCTGTTTTCGGGATGTCCTTTTCTTCTACCTCGACCTGGTGAAACCCAGATACGAGATCTAGCGTGAAGAAATACATACTCCTTCCTAATTTGTCAAGGATATCGGTGATGTTCGGTATCGGATATCGATTATCTAAAGTTTTTTTCATTTAACTTGCGGTAGTCTATTACTAGCCGCCATTTCTGTTTGCCAGAGGCATCTAACTTTTTTGATACTATCCATACCGGGGAAGTCCAAGGGCTATCCGAATGACGAATGATCCCCTGATCGAGCAGTTTTGCGATTTGTCTCTGAACTTCTTCTCGGTGACAAAATGGGTACCTATAGGACTTAGCATGAATTGGAGCTTCGTCTTTTGTTTTAATATTATGTTTTATTGCGCTCGTAAAAGAAAGTTTCGAGCCTTCCATGAAAAAAATATTTTCGTGTTGAGAAACTAACTTAAGTAGTTTCTTTTTCTCATCATCATTAAGATGCTCTGTCCTAAGTTGATCGTATAAAGATTTTTTCAGGTTAGTGTTGCATTTATTTGACTCTAACGTAATGGCTTCAAAATTATTAATTTCGGGTTTAAGGATATCGTTGTTAATTGTGACACTACAGGCTTCGGAAGAATGATTCATAATAGGCATTATAACATGAGAGTCTTCTGCTGAGTATAATCCAGAGTGAATTATAACGTGCGAGTTGATTTCCAAATCTTCCTCTAATAAAAAATCACCTTTTACTGCTATAGGAATCTTGATGAATTTTGTTTCGTGAGCATTCAGATGTAGCGATATTGTATCAGGGTACTTACATTTCATTTTAATCTTTCCTCGAGGAAATTGTAATTCGTTGCTACCAGTAATAATATTTGCTTGGAGATTTTTTAGGTATCCATAGCCTATAAGGCCATCAAAAAATGGGTGGAAATCGAAAACGAGAAATATTTGCTTTTTAGTATCGGGAATGGTAATGAAAGGGTTCAGTTCTACAAATTGATTAACTGTATGTGTGCCTCTTACATTCCTCACAATAGTAGGAGTTGTGTATTAAGCATTTTGTATCAAATCTCGCATGCAAACTGATCAGAGAATGTCATATTTGTTATGCCAGGTCATTACATTAAGTCAGTTTATTTGGTTTCTATCAATATATCTAAATTAATCTCGTTGGCTCCTAAAGTATATGAATCGTGTACAGCAATATAACTTTGACTCACACAATCTTCTCGATTCCATTTAGCTTGATGACGAATTGAGGTACCGAGATGGACTTTCGGAATATTAACGGCTACAGACGGAAAAGAACACAAGTTTGCATGGTGCTAAGTCCACTTGTATCACTTATTGCTATCCCTGTTCCCCTTCCACTTGACATTATATGATTATTCACACATCCACATAGCATAAAACGTGGATTATGATAGCCTTTGATCGCTTCTTTCCTCATGTGGTATATAGTCCAGATGGTAAGCGCGTCAGTCCAGATGCGCTAAGTGTGGAGGGTCCAGGTTCAACACCCGTCTTTGGCCGATTTTTCTTGTAGGGTGACTGAGGTTGTCGAAGTATACAGCATTTCATTCCTTGATGGGACTGTAAAATTAGATTCAATGTAGACACAAATACATAACCAGTTCTTATTTTCTTGGGACCGGGGACCTAATGCAAGGGCCTGCAGTTTACTTAACCCTTATGCGGCCGACGGGGTACCCGTGTTCCTTTTTCAAATTCAAGTGGTGATATTTCAATGAATTTTTATAGCTGAAAGCTGAAACTCGGTGACATCTAAGAACTCTGTGTGACCCCTTTTTGGTATATGTGTGTATTCCAAGTAGTTCTTGTTGTTGTCGAGGACTCCAGGTAGTCTACGAACTCCATAGAGTCAAGATCTTCGGATCTATCTCCATAATGGAGGCAGTTATCGAAGAATAAACAAGTAGCGTGACCCCTTCTTGGTATATGTGTGTATTCCAAGTAGTTCTTGTTGTTGTCGAGGACTCCAGGTAGTCTACGAACTCCATAGAGTCAAGGTATGGGGTTCTACCTTGGTAACGGAGGCAGTTATAGAAGAATAAACAAGTTGTGTGACGCCTTCATGGTATTTGTTTGTATTCTAAGTAGTTCTTGTTATTATTGGTTCCAGGAAGTCTACGAACTCCATAGAGTCAAGGTCTGTGGATCAATTTTCGTAATGGAGGCAGTTATTGAAGAATAAACAAGTTTTGTGACCCCTTCTTGGTATATGTTTGTATTGCAAGTAGTTCTTGTTGTCGTGGGCTCCAGGTAGTCTACGAACTCCATACAGTCAAGATTTTCGGATCAATCTCCGTAATGGAGGCAGTTATCGAAGAATAAACAAGTAGCGTTACCCTTTCTTGGTATATGTTTGTATTCCAAGTAGTTCTTGTTGTTGTCGTGGGTTCCAGGAAGTCTACGAACTCCATAGAGTCAAGGTCGGTGTATCAACCTCCGTAACGGATGCAGTTATTGAAGAACAACTGGGAAGGACGGAAGGTAGCGGTTTTCCTCCAATACCTTTTCCGAACTTAATCTATCACATGTTGTGCATATGCAAAATCGAGTTTCGGACATAGCAATTAATTTCCAATCCGGCTGGCTCAATACCCGGAACATAGGCAATTAACTTTGAATGTACTGAACTCGAAAGGCAATCCCTCTTCGCTTATGTGTTCGGGTTGGGATCTGACGACTAACTGGCACAATCTCACACAACCCTACTTCATCGAGCGCCGTTGGTGATGAAGCAAGTGTGTAGGAGCCAGATAATACTAAATACTCATCCTACTTGGTTGGCATTGTACAAAAACATATATAAGAGAGTTAGTTCTGAGAATGTATTGCGAGAGTTCGGCTACATGCGCGGTGCTGTGAATTTGGTTTCATCAGTACCCGCTAAGCTGCGGAGGACGACGGAGGTCCTTCGTAGCTTAGTAGGGAAAACACCTGTCTAGCGTACTGGTTTCGTGGGATCAAACCCCACCGAATTTCTTTAAATCAATCTCCGTAATGGAGGCAGTTATCGAAGAATAGACAAGTTTTGTGAACCCATCTTGGCATATGTTTGTATTCAAAGTAGTTCTTGTTGTTGTCTTGAGCTCAAGATAGTCTATGAAATAGAGTCAAGGTCGATGGATCAACCTCCTTAATGAAGGCAGTTATTTGAAAATAAACAAGTTGTGAGACCCCTTCTTGGTATATGTTTGTATTTTAAGTAGTTGTTTTCATTGTCGTGAGCTCCGTAGCAAGGCAAAATACGTGAATGGAATCCGTATTTTTTTGTCTAAAAGACTTACAAACTTATTAACAGGTACTTATAAATGATTCATAATAAGCTACAGGCAGTGAAGGGTTAGGCAAAATCAGGGGTAGACAAAATCTGGGAGTGACAAAATCGGGTCAACCTCATCTGAGTGAATGTACGCATTCCTAGTACAGTAGCCGTTCGATAACTGCAAAATGTTTACTTTTCAGTTATCGAATGCCGTTCGATAACTGCAACGAACTCAAACGGTTGTCAATCGACGTCAGATGCAATAAAAGTGCATCTAAATGTGCAGCGCAATGCAGCTGTCATTGAGTCTGACATCGGTTTGAAGTTTAGCGGTCCGATAACTGTAAAACTGTTGCAACTATCGAATTGCAGTTAAAATCATTGCAGTTAAATGACTTGCAGTTATCGAACGTCTGCTGTAGTTTTTTTTTTGCCATGGTACTAGGTAGTCTATGAACTCCATATAGGAATGATCTGCAGATCAACCCACGAACGGAAGGCTATTGGTATATGTTTGCATTTCAAGTAGTTCAAGTTGTTGTCATTAGCTCTGGGCAGTTATTGAAGAATAAACAAGATGTGAAACCTCATCTTGATATATTAACATTCCAAGTAGTTATTGTTGTCTTGTTGTTGTTGGTTCCAGGTAGTATACAAACTTCATTCATATCCCTAATATGAAGTTGTCTATTCTTTGGAAATGCAAAATGTAAATAAATTGGAACGATACAATTTCACGCCGAGAACGTGAGGGAAAAAACGGGCTAATATCGCAAAGATCATGTACCATATTAAAATTAGATTGAGGACACTCCTCACGGAATCCAAGTTTCCAAGTGCTCGCGTTTTCGGGGGCACACCAATCGATACGGAGGCGGCGCACAACTGTCATTTTTGTTGATTTAGCTTTGCTGCGTCGCAGCATGCGTGAAATAATAAAAATGGCAGTTGTGCGGTACTTCCAGATCGAGTGGTGCCCCCGAAAACGCGAGCACTTTGAAACTTGGATTCCGTAAGGAGTGACTTTAAAGACCCTCTAGATATTCGTGTAAGCCTAGAAGTCTTACTCCATAAATTTCTAGGATGACCATTAGCATATGCCATGAACGCTTTTTATTCTAGAACCCCAAAGGCATGTACCAAATTTAAAACAGGCTCTGGTGTAGATCCTAATGCCTTACTCCAGGGTTTTCCTGGATGATCATGAACATTTGAAATGGGTGCATTCTATTCTACGTACCATAAAAGGCATGTATAACTATTCAAATAGGCCGAAAGAGCTTTGGTTACGCGTGAAGTTCCTGAGGATTGTTCAAGTGCAATGAAAGCGGTATGATCTATGTACCACAAAGGGCATATGCCACTTTTGAAACAATCCGAAAGGTATCTGGTTACGTGTGAAGATCCTGAGGCCTATTCTAACATTTTCTTGGAAGACCATAAACATATGCAATGGACGTATTCTATTCTATGTACCAAAAAGGGTATGTACCACTTTTGAAACAAGCCAAAAGATCTCTGGGTACCCATGCAGATTTAAAGGCCTATTCCAGGGTTTTCTTGGATGACCATGAACCTATGCAATGGACGCAATCTATTATATATACCACAAAGGGTATGTAACACTTTTGAAAAAATCTGATAGATCTTTGGTTACGCGTGTAGATCTTAAGGCCTTTTCCAGGATTTTCTTGGAGGACCATGAACATATGCAATAAAGGCGTTCTATTCTATGTACCACAAAGGGCATGTACCAGTTTTGAAACAATCTAAAAGATCTCTGGTTACGCGTGTAGACCTGAAGGCTTTTTTCAGGGTTTTCTTGGATGCCCATGAACATATGCAATGAAGGCGCCAGAGGACTTATCCGAGAGATTTCTTCGATAGCGCAAAACATATGTAGTGATCACATTTGATTTCAAGATGCGCAAAAAGCGTGTACCACTTTTGAGACAAGTCCATAGACCCATGGTTATGAGTGTAGACCTTAAGGCCTTACACCAGAGATTTCTTGGATGACTCGGAACATATGCTGTGAACGCATTCTATGCTAAGTACCACAAAGAGCATGTACCGTATTTGAATTTGCATAATAGGCCTTTGGTTACGCGAGTAGATCTTAAGGCTTTACTCCAGAGATTTCTCGGATGACTAAGACCTCATTTCAGGGATTTTTGCATTACCCGAAGCATATACTGTGAACACCTTCAATTCTAAGAAGCGCAAAGAGCTTGTAGCATATTTGAAACTGGTTGAATGGCCTTTGGTTACGCGTGTAGACTCTTAAGCCTTACTTCAAAGATTTCTTGTATAACCATGGGCATAAGCTGTAAACCTTGACAATGAGCAAAAAGTATATGAGTTTCTGTTTCCAAAACTGTCAAAATTATCCAAATCGGTTGAAAATTGTTGAAGTTATGAGAATATCAATTTAGTGGAACACGGGTACCCTGTCGGCCATCCACGTGTGTTTTTTTTTTGTTGGCCGCATAAGGGTTAATGCAAGCTGTGCATATGCCGCAAATTATGGCAAACTTTACGCGAAGCTAATGCCAGATTGCAATAAAATGTTTCATTCTCTGGTTGGGTGTAGTTTTCATCCGAATATTGTATGCAGCATTTTTCACTGGTCCGCCTCTTTTAACATTTTTTATTTTAATTTAACTTTTTTATTTCTTTGGGGAGGTTTTGCCGCCATGTGCCTCTGGGTCTGCCTCTGCAGCGATGCTGGGTTCTTATCTGACGTTTCCGTCCCTACGTAAGGTCTGAACACAGTCACACTTCCGTTCTCGAATTTAAGCTACTATCGGCACCGTTGCACAGGTGATAAAGCTCAGTATTTGATATCCAAAAGTGAGTCCACTAGCTTCCTACTAGGGGAAACTGGACACGCATGATCCCCGGGGACACATCATCCTCCACTGTTTTCTCGAAAAGTAATGACAATTACAACTGAGAATCTGAGTAACATTTCAGATTAGTTACTTTTGTACGTAGGTTTTAGAGAGCTTTTATTATTTGAGCGTTCTCAAACTTTTTTTTTCTTTGATCGGTTGAATTGAGTTCACGGAAGTTTGTGCATATCTTACAGACTTACAAAGCACATGTTTTCTATCTTAATCAAAACAGATGTATTAACAATTCACCTATTATCAATTTCACTAAACAAAGTTTACGATCATTGAAAGCGTCAGCAGCACTGCATCAAGCTGAACACTTTATGCGAACCCCACTCGCACTCATTACAAAATTAAGCAACGTTGAGACCACAATTTTGGACAATATCAATATTTTGAGGTACTTTATCGAATGAACCGTCAATGAACAAGGTTTTTTTTTCAAAAGAAAATCTTATGGATGAATAGAAACTTTACCTAAAAAGAAGTCTAAAAACATTTTTTAGAGCATACAGCTTGAACTTCCCACCAAAACCAGAAACACTACCAGGAAAAAAAATCACTTCTACCAATTAACTATAAAACAAAGAAAGCTGCATCAAGTTTGAACCTGTTGGAAAGGCCAAATTTCAGGTTAAGTTGGTTTTAATTTAATTCTGTATTGATGGCAAAGTACCCACCGGTACCTTTTACATGTGTACACATTTTATTAAGCTTTTCGTATGATAGGACCGAATTTAGTAAAACGTACATAAAAGTTAGTTGATTAGCGGTTCCATGAGCAAAGGGGTCGATTCACTAGTCAACAGTGTTTTACTCCCTTCAACCATTTTCAGTGTACTTGAAAGATTTTTCTTCGCTGAATTCAGTCATGTACTCAGATTATTTGTAACACGTCCAGTTTTTGAGAAAAACGGGTTTAAATTCACAAAACTACGTATTCTTATGGGAATTTGGTTTCTCTGGTCTGCAAAGTTCAATTTTGGCTTTGCACTTTAAGAATTAGGTTTGAATTTCGTACAATAGGGCTTGCATGATGCTACGGTTTGTTGGATTTTATTTGGCACCTACAATTGTTGCTAAAAACGGACTTGTGGGTGCATGTGCATGTGGCTTGTTTTGGACTTCATTTGGCACGTTCATTTGTTATAGAAAACGAAATTTAATTCACAAAAGTACGTATTTTCATAGAAATTTGGTTTCTCTCCTCTGCAAAGCTGAATTTCGGCTCTTCACTTTTAGAATAAAGTTTGAATTTTGTAAAATTGGCCTTGTAGAATGCATGTGGGTTGTTGGATTTCATTTGGCACGTTCATTTGTTGTGAAAAATGGAATTTAATTAACAAAAGTACGTATTTCCATGGAAATTCGACTTCTCTGTTCTGTAAAGCCAAAAAATCCGTTTCAAATCAATGCGCTAAGTGTCATCCAACCAACTATATGCAATCTGCAAGGCCCATTCTAGAAAAATTAAACTTTATTCCCAAAATGAGGAGCCGAAATTCAGCTTTGCAGAGCAGAGAATACAAATTTCTATGAAAATATGAACCTTTGTGAATTAAATTCCGTTTTTCACAACAAATAAACGTGCCAAATGAAATCCAACAACCCACATGCATTCTACAAAGCCCATTCAAAGTGAGAAGCCGAAATTCAGCTTTGCAGAGGAGAGAAACCAAATTTCTATGAAAATACGTACTTTTGTGAATTAAATTCCGTTTTTCACAACAAACGAACGTGCCAAATGAAATCCAACAACCCACATGCATTCTACAAGGCCCATTCTACAAAATTCAATCTTTATTCTGAAAGTGAGGAGCCAAAATCTTTGCAGAGAAGAGAAACCAAATTTCTATGAAAATACGTACTTTTGTGAATTAAATTCCGTTTTTCATAACAAACGAACGTGTGAAATAAAATCCAACAACCCACATGCATTCTACATGGCCCATTTCACCAAATTCAAACTTTATTCTAAAAGTGAGGAGCCGAGATTCAGCTTTGCAGAGGGGAGAAACCAAATTTCTATGGAAATTCGTACTTTTGTGAATTATAATGCGTTTATCTCAAAAACTGGACGTGTTACAGAAAATCTGAATACGTACCTGAATTCAGCGTAAAAAAATCTATTGAGTACATTGAAAATGGTTGAAGGGAGCGAAAAAAAGTTCAATTTTGTTGGATAGTGTTATTATCTATGCAGCAGCTTCACATCAGTTTCCTGTACAGCAGCCCTGGGTGACTTAGTGCACTTAGTGCATAAACCCTTGGTATAGCGACATTTATAGACCAATATTTGAAAAGGGCGTAACAGCCAACATTTATTCCTTCTGATTCTTCGTCCACATATATAGCTATACATGTAGATTAGGGTGGCTCAAAAAACACTTTTTAAAATTTTTTGATGGGCCGCCCTCTTATTCGGTTCTATTTGATGCCCTGATGCTCTGGACAAAATTTCAGCCAAATCGGTCAACGTTTGGGCAGTGCTAAACTCGTTGGAAGTTTATATGGAAAAATGTATGCAGAAACATCCCAAAACAGTGATTTGCAGTTGGACGGCACAATTTACGATCAAAAACCATGACACTCATTCAGTTCTTGTAAAATAAAATACAGAATGTTATGCTGAAAACCGCGAGAAGATTAGAGTTTATTACGCAAAGATATTAGCATTTTACTGGAGTGTTGTAGGGGTGAATTTAATACTTTTCAAAGGTAAAAGAAACGAAATTTGCTCAAACCCCCCTGCAGAGAAATGCTAATAACTTAGCCGGGCAAGCTCGAATCTTCTCGCGATTTTCTGCATAACATTCTGTATTAAATTCTCCAAGATCTGAATGAGTATCATAGTTCTTCATCGTAAGTTGTGTAGTCCAGCTGCAATTTACTGTTTTTGGATGTTTCTGCATACATTTTACCATATAAACTTCCAACGAGTTTAGCACCGCCCAAACGTTGGCCGATTTGGCTGAAATTTTGTCCAGAGCATCAGGGCATCAAATAGAACCGAATAAGAGGGCGGCCCATCAAAAAAATTTAACGACATTTTTCCCATACTAATTTGAGCCACCCTAATGTAGATGAAGAATCAGAAAGAATAAATTTTGGTTGTTACGCCCTTTTCAAATGTTGGTCTAGATTTGCTCTCGACATTCTCGACGTAACCTACTTAGACATTGCGAGAAAGATGGTAGGAAACATCGGGACTATCAATCATTCAGAGAACGAATTATGACTTAAGTTCTCCGAATGTGTATTGGTCACCTGATTTTAGGGACGCCACAGAAGAGTAACTAGAACAAATTCGTAGACAAAACCCAAAAAAAAATTTCAACATTTATACATTCTTATATTTTTTTTAGATAATTAAAAACATTCTGCATACTATGGCTATTTCGGAAATGACCCAAAATTTTGTAAAAAAAATATAATTAGGGCTTCAAAATGAGGTATTGGATTGGATTTTATCTACTTTATTTGTGAAGTATTTGGAAAATCTGATTTTACACAACATAAATGTTATCAACAAGCCATTATTAGTACACAATGAGTAGATTATAGTTGTATGTCTCCATTTTGTTCATGTTTATGGTCAAATTATAAATTTTATGTTTCAGGTGATGACCACTTGAAAATCACTATTTTTTCTATTTTTTATGTTTTTCTTCAGAGGAAAAGTTGAACTATACGGCAAGATCCGGCAAAGATAAATCACTTGGGTGTAACTTCAAGATATGAACTAAGCATTCCACGTGAAAACTCGTCCGCAAACGTCTGCAAATTAGATTCTGAGCTATTTGAATAAAATGCGATTTTTCATCATTTTAAAACAAAATTTTAACATTTGTTCATAAATTATCACATATAACAAATCCAGGAAAAAATGTAAAAAGCATGCTTCTTCTTCTTCTTCTTATTGGCATTACATCCCCACACTGGGACAGAGCCACCTCGCAGCTTAGTGTTCATTAAGCACTTTCACAGTTATTAACTGCGAGGTTTCTAAGCCAGGTTACCATTTTTACATTCGTATATCATAGCCTCATGATAGCACGATGATACTTTTATGCCCAGGGAAGTCGAGACATCGTCGGGAATCGAACCCAGCCACCCTCAGCATGGTCTTGCTTTGTAGCCGCGCGTCTTACCGCAAGGCTAAGGAGCACCACCCCTCCTCCCCCCAAAAGCATGCTGTTTAGCATGAATTTTGTCATGACACAAATAGAATAATGGGTCTCTCATGAGTTGCGTTGATATCTTTTTGGAAACCTTATGTTGAAATCGCTTATCTATAAATTTTGCATTGTAGAGAAATCTGTTACTACCTAGATTTAGGATGAACCCGTTTTCATTGAAGTGATCATAATTTATGAACGGTGCCTTAATAAGGCACTGCCTTATTATGATAGTTTCGTCATAGCTAGCTATGATATCTTGTGGGCTACGACTCGGACATGGTAATCGTTGTTGTTTCAAGCCATGGTATATAGAATACAGGTGATTTATATTTTTTACTACAGGCTTCACCTTTTCAGACCCTAATTTTTAAGGTTAAGGTTTAAGTTAAGGAGAAAAGAGTGTTCAAGCAAAAAACAGTGTTGACTTTTGTGCATGCGAATTTATACAACCATTTTTCTTTTGGGATCTTGGGCATGGGTTAAAATAAGTTGGATGTTTTTTCCTATGTAAATGTTAGAAAATCCATTTAAGGATAGAGCTTTAACTATGGGTTTCTTGCTACTTTGTGAAATATAGCCATTTAGAATCGTTTGCATAGCGAAAGCAAAAGATTTTACATAAAACGCGAGGTTTTATTTGAAAACATTTTTATCTGGTTTTACACTGTTAGGTGGCTAGATTTATCCAAAAAATTGCATTTTTCTGCATAAATGGCAATTATTACTTCGTCCTAGGAATCTCATGCCCAAATAACCGCAAAAAATAGTTTTGGTCAAAAATTGGCTTATTTACTCCTATGTGGGACGTTCCGATACTTCAAAATATCGATATTTGAGTCGATACGATAATCGAATCAAAGTATCGATATTACCGATATATTGGAATGAAAATATCGATATATCGGAAAATCATATGATATTTCAGAAATGAGAATATTTAGAATATATTTGTTGTAGTAATTTAATTACTATCGTATTACCGTACTGCCGTTTTACAATAATTATTAGAAATGACTTTTTCGCAGGGTTTGCAGAAATCGCTCTCAATAGATTAACGATTTAAGAGAGGCAAAAACTGTTCCGAATCATAACAAGCCATGATAACAAAATTATCAAACTTGTATACAAGTGCGAAAAAACAGAATCGGATAGGCAGCCCCCACAGAAAAATTGTGATTCTCGCTTTATTTTCGCTCCTTTCGTGTTGGTTACTGCACAGCTGTGTAGAACAAGTTGAAATGCATCATCAGAGCCAGTGCACCCCACATTTGGAGCTTTCAAAAAGAAATTTATCATGGGGTATAACATCCCGAATCAGTTCTCTATCATGACAGCTTGCAAAAAAAGTTTCTCGCGGTAAGCTACATATCGTATATGGGCTTTGGGACAGAATGTCGAAAGACAAAAGGTCGAAGGACAAAAGGTCGACGGACAAAAGGTCGAAGAGACAAAAGGTCGATGGGACAAAAGGTCGAAGGGACAAAAGGTCGAAAGGACAAAAGGTCGACAGGACAAAAGGTCGAAGGGACAAAAGGTCGAAGGGACAAAACGTCGACGGGACAAAATTTTAAAATCTATAATTCTGTATACATGAAAAATCCTAAATATACAACAAGTCTGAAAAATAATATAGCTTATTACATTTCCCAGAGATTTCTCCTTCTTTATTTCATGGGCAGTTCTTTAACCAATTAACAGTGAATATTCAGCAGCCAGGGCGAGCATTGTATGATTTTGATTAGTTCTCGGGACGAGAACTGAAAAATTAATACTTGTTAGATCGTGCTCTTGTAGCACGTGTCGCTTCGAGTGCATGTTTGAGTGAAATACGTAAAATACGTCTTTGATTCAATGTCGTATAATTAATTATTTCGCTAACGCGACTTCCTATACATTCCTATACATTACATTCCGATGTCGATCATGGTGAATCAGAAGATTGTCAGTCTCTTGTATAAATGTGTGTCAAATTCATTTTCCACTCATCATCATGTATTAGATGGGGATGTTATTGGTTTTAATTCAATGTGACGGAAAAAAATTTCAAAAACGAAAAATTTTTTTTTTTTTCAAAGATTGCAGCAATGCATTCAAATGACCGCAAATGCATATGAATTGACGGAAAAAGTAAAATCTATCCCCCTAAAGTGCTATTTCGACCTCTCTTATGTATTTTCTTATTCTTTAAAGCGCGAGAAAGGCACCACCAACGCTAGGTGGATTGATCTGGGTTTTTTAAAAGAACTCCGTGTTCTCGAATTATTAACTCATGTATTGTGGCATCAAATTGTTGATTCAGTGGTTTCTGTTTAGATCTAAACTAAATAAATGAATGAATGTGCTTATGCATATTGCATATTGGGGGTAGAGTTTTGTCAAGTCAAGATTGGACCATCGTTCTCACGAACAGTCTGTAGGTTGGCTAGCTGAATCGCTCAAAAAGGTATCTTATATTACATTTTTCTTGTGCTGAATTTGTTGGAAACATGGGCCAACCTGACCCTTATTTGGCCAAGTGTCACCCCCGATGACGGTACTTATATCATAGTTTTCTTTTGTATTGTTATCAATACTATGGCTTTTCATTTTTAATTAATTTTGTATTTTCGACGACTTTTGTTCCTTCGACCTTTTGTTCTTTCGACAATTTGTCCTTCCGACATTTTGTCCCGTCGACCTTTTGTCCATTCGACCTTTTGTACCGTCGACCTTTTGTCCCTTCGACCTTTTGTCCATTCGACCTTTTGTCCTTCGAACTTTTGTCTTTCGACCTTTTGTCCTTCGACCTTTTGTCATAGATTCCGTATATGTATACAAAGATGATAAGTGAGATACTTGCTCTTTCTCTTTAGGATTCAATCCCTGCTTTTTTGTATTACTTAATATAATTTGCTTCTAGATTGTGCCAGCCTAACAATATCGGCGGCGGCGTTCGTCGTAGTTTTGACTGGTAGCGGATGCGTTTTCGGTGACCTGACTCACTTTTTTCCGTTCGCTCGAAAAAATCAAATGTCTCGAATTTTTTTTGAAATACCACTGACAACGGCGCGTCAATGTAGATTATCGAGTTACCAAAACTATTTGTGATGGCTGCGCACACTTCACACCATCCGCGCTATCAAGGAAAATCATCTTAACTATTGAAAATACGGCATTTCAGATACATTTTGAAATATTTTCTTTCACAAAGTACAATGCAATTGATATTTTTGTATTACTTTGTTCTGATTCAATATATCGGAAGCCAAAATATCGATATGACCGATATATTGCAATCAAAATCGATACAAAAATATCGGATATCGAAACAAAAATATCGATATTCCGATATATCGGAAGTATCGGAACGTCCCTACCTGATTTAAAGAAGTTTGCTTGGTCACATGGTTTTATGGTGAAAATGTTGCCTTGTCCACAGTTTTTACCTGAAACGAAGAAAAAGAAAACAATTTTTAGTTCACGCGGTTGTTATAGGGAATTTAAAATGCTATTCATACAAGCGGTTATGAACTGTTTCATATTGGAATAGATCGGTGTTAAGCTAGCCTAGCTTTGATATGAAACAATTGGGTGACAAAGGGTAGTTGTTTTAACCGTGGTACTGGATTTTTTTTTGTTTTTGATGCTGTGAAAAGCCATCTGTTGTTAGTTGAATGTAATTTGATTGGCTACGTTGGTTGAAAAGCGTGGTAAATAGTAAGCGGCCGGAGAAGATAGGTTTGGCATACTATCTCGTTTTTATGGATTGATCATTTGATCGGATAACTGGTGTGTCCAAAAAGGGTAGTTGGCCATCGTTTTCCGTTCCATGGTAAATTGGGGGTGAGGATTGTACTCGTTGAAGGTGTCAAGTGTTGTCCGCACCTCTGATATGGGTAGGACGAGAAAAAGGTTGCCTACGTACTTTTTCAAAATGGGAATATTAAAATTCTAGACTTGATAACTACTTCCAGCAGATCTTTCAAGACATAATCCAATAGCATGAGCTTGAGCTTGATTGACTGCCCGTAGTTGCTACTCCATTATGACCAGATCAGCTGTTCTTGCCCAGAGAACCAGCAGATGTTTGCTTGGGACTTGCACTCATCTTCAATGTACAAGTACTGGTGATCTCATTTGTAGGGAATGGGAAGGAAATGTTGGTGCAATCTCTGGCCCACTGCAAGCCGAATATACCTTTGCACTTGCCACGAGTTCAAGCGGAATGTTATTGCAATTTTGGGATGAGGTTGACGACGGGCAGAGGTTCGTCTTGGTTAACGAGTTGCCCAAGCTAATGCGATAGGGGATAGCAATTGATGGAATGATGGAATTCTAATTGGACATAGGAAACGAGCTTTTCCGTTCATTTCCAATTCTAGCAGTTAGAATAATCAATTTAAAGGTATGGGATAGAAATGGAAACGTATGAAAGTCCATTTCCTGTTCTAGCGATTGCTGGAACATGAGAAATATAGAGAAAGATTCAAAGTAGGAGGAATGGGACGAGCCTGGGATTGAACCCATTACCTCCTGCGTATGAGGCAGAAGTGATAGCCATATGACTATCAAGCTCGTCTCATTTTCAAGACATATACCAATAAACTATAAACTGATTCGAGGAATTTCTTCTTATATGGGAACTGTTCGGCACTTCATCTCATCTCATGTTCATCCCATCAAAAGCAAAGCAAAGACAAGCGACAAGATGGGGCTGTATTTCTTTCTTTTGTGATGCGATGAATATATGTTCAGTGAGATGGAAAACGGAACAGTTCCTCCATGAAAAACGGCAAATCAAGTAACGGAAAGCGATTGACAGTGTAGGTTCTATTTTACAATGTTTTATGTTATGTACCTGCTGAAATCCATGTTTAATTTTAGTTCAACCTTGAAAAAGGCCAAGCATCGTTAGCAGCACACATGTTACTCATAAGTTACTGTAGCTCATATGGTCGGGGTTCAGCCAAACCGCACCAAGCCGCTTTTTGATTGACTTGGGATATTTTGTTCGTACAAGCACAACGGAAATTGTTTCATATCAATTCATGCGTACATTTGTTGTAGGATATCCTCAGTTATGGGGTTGAGGGATATCCGATACGATTTGTGATCAATCAAATCTATTAAACGAAAACTTGGATAGAAAAATTAGTAATTTTTTGTTGGCGCTTGGTGTGTTTTGGCTGAGCCCCGACCATATGTGACCAGATTCAATATCAATAAATCAATTAATTAGTACATCATTTGATGGAGAATATAGGCTAGCTTAACACCGATCTATTCCAATATGAAAATTTGCTCATAAATGGATACATCAATCGTAAACACGCAACACAATATGTCTCAATCATCGCCACCCATACACTTAAAATTCGAAATTTTACGATTTCCGAGAATCCAACAGCCGGTATCTGGACAATAATTTCGACGAATCTCGGTAGAAATTTCGGTAAAAGAATTACTGAATTTCAGTAAAAAAAATTTACCGAGATCTCGGCTGTTGGAATTTTGGCGAAAATTTTGCTGAGGTCAGCAAAATCATTTAAGTGCACCATCTAACACACATCATCGTTACCACTCCCATCATCGCAACCCAATCCGCGATGCGCGATGTAGATAACGCGACCCCGGTAAGGTTAGGTAACGGGGTCCCGGTAAGGTATAACTTACTGAAGCCTTTCAAATACCACGAAAAATTGAGACAGAAGAAAAAGAGAACGTCATTTTTGGCAACCGATCCGGCAACGGCACCTGGAATATCAGGACCCTTAATGAACCTGGACGAGTGAGCCTTCTGGCTTGTTAACTGCAGAAGGTTGAAGTGAACGTGGCGGCTTATTTAAGAAGTCCGATGACCTAACTCCGGAGCACGTGAATTCAGAGCAGTGGACCCCATGACCAACACTGCATTCAAATATAACATCTATCACAGCGGCGGAAAAAGCAGAGCAAGGCTAGTAAATTTCGCTACTGCCAGTAGGATGACCATCAGTAGCATCTACTTTGCACGAAAGAGCATCCGAAAGCACACCTGGAGACACCCAAATGGTGAAACTTGCACCCATATAGACCATGTTCTGGTAGATGG
Organism: Armigeres subalbatus; assembly: GCF_024139115.2. NCBI lineage: Eukaryota > Metazoa > Arthropoda > Insecta > Diptera > Culicidae > Armigeres > Armigeres subalbatus. The sequence goes on along the minus strand of NC_085140.1, from coordinate 199,213,754 downwards.
GCGGGATTTCTCGGATGTTATCGATGTGTGGACATTCAGAGGTCCGAACATGTATCAAATGAAAGATGACAGCGAACGATGCGTTATAATACCCAGCGATTATCGGCGGAAGGAGTATCGGCTGAGATTCGAAAAAATTCGCCAGAAATTCGATGAACGGATAAATTTGATGAGAAGTGACAGACAAGAAGAACGTTGCCAGACACCGGATGTTGGTGTCAGGTACCCGATCGTATAGAGGAAGCAAGAGTAGTTGAAAAACGAACCTTCCGCAGGAAGAAAAAATAGTATGAAGAACAAGTAATTACTTAGGAGCAAGAAAACATGGAGCAGAATGATATTTGGATGTTTTATGAGACTATAAATGGCATGCGGAGGCAAACAGCGCCATCTACTGGCATGTGCAATGATCAAGGAGGGAACATGCTGACAGATAAATCCGAAGTGGCTGCCAGGTGAAAGCAACACTTCGAAACTTTGTTGAATAGTGGAAGTGACGGTACATCGGCGAACAGAATAAACATTAGCGACGAGCTGACGATGGACAAGCTGTGGAGTCGTGGTAGAAGAACTGGTGTATCTTGGAACATTAGTGACGTACGATAATGATCTGCAGCTGCGAATAGGGCTTATTACGGACTTCGTAACAAGCTTAAGTCCCGTAGTATCCATCTACAAAAAATCAAATCAAATGATAAAAAAACTTTTTCTTTCCATCTTTTTTTATTCCAATAAATTAAAATTACTTTCACTAACATATATTAATTTTTACACAAAAATATATCTCTCGCTTCTTTTACTGTCATCATTGGCTGAATGTTCCTTGACTCCTCTTTCTGTACATTGCTGTAATCATCTTGACACAGTTGTTTCACAGCCATCATAGTCCGCATTCTCGTAACGGCCAACATTTGTCGATCGTCTGATCCAGTCATCACTTGTCTTCGTCGCTTATCTTCCAAATCTCCGATGTAATCGATGTACTGCTCGACGGATCCCAGCTCTGAAAACTCGTAGCTTTCCAAGTACATCCTAAGTGCTAGGTTTCCTTGTGCCAGCTCAGCCTGTAGTCCCAAATATCCATACAAATGGTAGTAAATTTGCTTCGATTCATTTGCAATTTGCATGGCACTGTCATAGTCGTTGAACATCAGCAGATAAAAGGCATAATCGTCCATGGCCTCGGCGAAAATCGCGCTCTTCCATCCAAAGAGATGCCATGCCCAACTCAAAGCCTGCATTATCATATGCTTCGCATGATACGGCAGTTTCTTCGCAAGGCAACTCTTACTTAATTGGCAAAATGTTTTGATTATCAACTCTTTGCTGCTGATGCCTTCTATGAGCATTCGTAAAGCCAACACTCCATAGCGATAACTTGCGTCAAAATCACGGCTTTCGAAGTAGCTGACCGATAGTGAGTAGCTTAGTTCAGCGGACAAAACTACTGATCGCACCATTCCAACGGAAGCTCGAATTTGCGATATGGTGAGATGCGCGGCTTCATTCCGACTAGAAAGTGACTCTGCCAAAACCAACACCTTCAACACTTTTAAAATTAGTATCGAGCGTCCCTTAGCATGACCTCTAGCGATGTTCAACAAAACGATGGCTTCCGCATACCATCCCGTCTCAACCAGAAACGTACCCAAGTTCAGCAGAGAATGAAATCCAAGCAAGTGGCCGTCAGGTACATCAGCGTTCTGCAATATATAGTAACAAATATTTTCCACCACTGTCCAAACGTAATCCTTAGTGGTCTTCTCCAGCCATAAGAAATAGATTGTTAGTTTGTTTCGTGCAATGGAATCGTGTCCGAGGATCTTACAAACGTTGAACGGGTTCACGAGCAGTGCACGTTGGAGCTGTACCAGATTTGTCTTGTAGCACATGCTATCCAGCACTTTGACCATGGAAGGAATTGGAAGACGTTCCAATTCTTGGATTAGGATCTTATCATGCGGGGTCAATGGTAATGGTGGAGAATCCAACGATGAAGCTGAGCTACTGTTACTCAACGCACTTAATTGAAGCTCCGAAGATTGATTCATGCTCGATTGTGAAGAATACTAAATGTTTACTAAGCAATGATAGGGAATTACTGATGCTGTTTGATTTCTTCCTAAATGTTTATATATCATATATGCGCTGGGTATTATACTGGGGGTAGGGTACATTATCTTTTAATAGTGCTCGGCGATTCAATAGATTCGTACCCCCTATTACAGAACACACAAAAAAAATCTAGGTATAAATGGATGTTATGACAACTAAACTAATGAAATTAATTTGTCTTACCTGTACATTATGTTTACTGTAACGGCAAATTTTCAATTGTGTTCAAGACGTGTCCAGTAATATTAAGATGTTCTGAATTTTGAATGAAGTATTTGGATTTTGACCCAAGTCACACAGCTTGAGTGACTTGATAGAAATTTACACGATATACGCCATCTTTGCGAATAAATTTTGCTGCGTATTCCTCTGATGAACGCTTTTATTGCAATCAACTCCAATTTTCTGCCGTTGCCAAACGGTTATGATTTGCACTTTGAAGCACTGTGTGGCCCTCGTGTTCGCTCTCCGAAAAATCTCGATTGAACTGAGGATTAGATCCCAGCCCGGAAGATGCACGATATTGATGTCTGTGCTTGTGATTCACATACGAGATTGGTTGGTTTACCGAATTTTGACAATTTGACAATGATTTTTTTTCAATTGTGCAATAGATTTACGCCATTAAACCCATTGTTTTAACAGTAATGCAATCATAAAGAGTTCGTCGATCGATTGACATTTTCCAAATCAATATCTTCCACATAACGTACATATTCACATATGAGTTTTCATAACATTGTAAATTAACGTCCAAGTCGGGTGGTTTAATCCCCGGAAATAGGCAATTACCTTTGATTGAACTGATCGATTGATACCAAAATCTTCGAAACCGGTTGGAAGACGACAGAGACATTAGCTAATACTTCCTGACCACCCGGGAACTTCCCGAAGGACGTAATCCTACGTCAAACAATATGGTCCCCAACAATAAAATGAGCGAGAAAGAAACGTTTTATTATAGCCTCTAGGTGGGGGCTGCCTATCCGAATCTGTTTTTTACACTTTTCTGCAAGTTCGTTAAACTTGTTTTCATGACTATTATGATATTAAATAATACAATTTCCGATCAGGCCAATTTTCAATAGCAAACAATTCCCCGTCGAATACAACTTGTTGCGAGTAAATCGGGTAATGTTAAGTCCCAAAAACTGTGTCTACAAAATTTGTATGTACACATACACACATACATCAAAGTGCCAACGCGAATCCATGGGGTGACGTCTATAGGGTCGTAATGGCCAAGACTCGTGGGGAGATGGCCCCTACAGAGCGGTCTCCAGAGATGTGGGAGAGGATCATCGCGGAGCTCTTCCCACGTCATGACTCAAGTCTCTGGCCTGCCTTTGTGGAGCTGCCAGGGGCCAGGGTGGCCAACGAGGGAAGAGGAACTGTGGCGGAACTTGCGGGGATTGCACAGTCCCTTAGTGTAGGTAAGGCAGCAGGACTGGATGGTATTCTGAACCTGGCCATTAAAGCGGTCATTGCTGAGGCTCCCGAGATGTTCAGATCTGTCATGCAGAGATGCCTGGACGAGGGAGTCTTCCCTGAATCATGGAAAAGGCAGAGCTTGGTCCTATTGCCAAAACCGGGAAAACCACCGGGGGATTCGCCGGCATATAGACCAATATGCCTGCTTGATACGGCGGGGAAGGTGCTCGAGAACATCATCCTCAACAGGTTGTTGATACGCACGGAGGGTGCGGCTGGTCTATTGAGTAACCAGTTTGGCTTCCGAAAGGGTAAGTCGACCGTAGATGCTATCTTGCCGGTTACCGAACCCTCGGAGATAGCTATCCAGCGTAAGAGGAGGGGAGTTCGGTATTGTGCAGTAGTGACTCTCAACGTGAGGAATGCATTCAATAGTGCCAGTTGGGCAGCTATTGCAGATGCGCTCCTGCGTCTTGGAATTCCCGAGTACCTGTACAAGATTCTCGGAAGCTACTTCCAGAATCGAGTACTGGTATACGACACGGAGGCGGGTCGGAAGTGCGTTGACATAACCTCAGACGTTCCGCAAGGTTCCATACTGGGTCCGGTGTTATGAAACGTCATGTACGACGGTGTCTTGAGGTTGAAGTTCCCGGTGGGCATGGTAATCGTCGGCTTCGCTGACGATATTACGCTGGAGATTTACGGCGAATCGATCGAAGAGGTGGAGTTGACTGCAGCCCACTCGATCGCAATTGTCGAGGAGTAGATGAGTTCCAGGAAGTTAGAACTGGCTCACCAGGTGGTTGTTGTTAGACTGAGGTGGTTGCTGTTAACAACCGAAAGTCGGAGCAACAAGCGGTGATAAAGGCAGGCAACTGCGCGGTCACCTCTGAACGCTCCATCAAACTCTTGGGGGTAATGATCGACGATAAGCTCACCTTTGGTAGTCACGCCAATTACGCCTGCAAGCGTGCCTCCACAGCTATAGTGGCATTGTCCCGGATGATGTCCAATAGCTCTGTGGTTTATGCCTGCAAGCGCAAGCTTCTGGCTAGTGTCACTCTATGGGGGGCCAGCTTGGGGCACGGCCCTGCGTATTAACTGTTACAGAACGAAGTTAGAAAGTACGTATAGGCTCATGTGCCTAAGAGTTGCGAGCGCGTACCGTACCGTGTCGCCTGATGCACTTTGCGTCATCACCGGTATGATGTCTATTGACGTTATCGGTGAAGACATACAGTGCTTCGAAATGCGTGGCATAAAAGGCATCCGTAGGACTGTCAGGTTGGCCTCATTGGTCAAATGGCAGCGTGCGTGAGAAAGTTCCACTAAGGGTAGATGGACACATAGGTTGATACCGGAGATAGGTACGTGGGCCAAGAGGCACCATGGGGAAATCACTTTCCACCTGACCCAGGTCCTTACAGGCCATGGTTGCTTCAGACAGTATCTACACAGGAAACGGCGGAACACATGTTGTTCGTGTGCCCACGTTTTCGCACAATGCGTGACCACCCCAAGTAGTACACACAACATCATCCTAAAAGCAACTTGTTTCTATTCAGTTCCATTAAAGGTATTGGAAAAACATCAAAGCACGAAAAAGTTGCATCAAGATGTCAAAAACGTTCGAATTGTGAACAATGTTTCATTAAAATTGCAATGCAGTACGTACGCAGTATGTTTAATTTACCATCGTTCAACGTTTTGACAACTCACATTTTTTCCTGTGATGGTGCAATTAAGTAACAGGAAACCCGAGTAGAAAACTTCATAATCGTATGGTGTATATGGTAAGTCAGCATGCAGTCCCTTCAAAGTGTTGAAGGGTGCTGTGGTAGAGTGAAGGACTATCAATCATAAGATCCATAAATCGAATTCAGTTTTATATTTTAATTTATTATTTATTATTTTTTTTCCGCTGTAGCATTTTCTGCGGTAAGATGCGCGGCTACAAAGCAACACCATGCTGAGGGTGGCTGGGTTCGATTCCCAGTGCCGGTCTAGGCAATTTTCGGGTTGGAAATTGTCTCGACTTCCCTGGGCATAAAAGTATCATCGTGCTAGCCTCATGATATACGAATGCAAAAATGGTAACTTGGCTTAGAAACCTCGCAGTTAATAACTGTGGAAGTGCTTAATGAACACTAAGCTGCGAGGCGGCTCTGTCCCAGTGTGGGGATGTAATGCCAATAAGAATAAGAAGAAGAAGTATTTTGCAACATTATTGCAATTTTACTGCAATCGAAGGATGTTTCCGTAGACTTTAGATTGCAAGAGAGTTATATTTGATGGCACATACGCAAAGATTGTGTCTATCAGAATAGTTGCAACAAAGTGAAATGTTCCGAAGTGAAACAATTTGTGCTGCTTGGGACATGCTTGCCACATGTGGTCTGGATACTACCCCGGACAACCTAGTCCGGAGTATGTGTAAATATGAAGTTGGCTTGAACGCCGTTTTATCGGCTATCGTCCAAATCGTCTCGGAGCTACACAAAAGTTGACGCGTGGACTCAAGGAATGGCTAGTTCAGGCGCAAATAAGAGGTGGTCCAAGAGTTCGGAGTCGGCTTCATGGGTCTTACCGGTGCCCTGTGGCCGAACTCGATCCATTTATCGAACAAGTAGCCGCGGGAAGAACAACATGGTATCGTCGCTTTCGCGGCGTCTGTCAACCGGGCGGGTTCCGAGCCCGAGGACGGAAAGGGGTCCTCTTCAAGGCTGGGGCGGGCGTAGACATCGCGTCGGTAAGTCCCTCTGTGTGATGGCGAATTGGCCCTATCGTAGAGAGGTCAATTTGGGGTGCACGCGGCATCATCATTTTTGATACCAGCTGTGGAAGCAGGCACGAAGTCGACCCTCGCCCAATACATAGGGCGTGGTAAGGCCACCTGGAAAGCCGTCAATGCGCTGGCACGATACCATGGTGTTCTTCTAAAAAAGCGAGTCACGATGTTCAGTGCTGCAAGGACACACAGCTAACCTCGAGGGTGCGTTGTGCACTGGCCCCCCTTCGAAGCATTACTTTCTAGTTGTACCGAAGGGTCGGCAAGGAAACGGTTTAGCGGGTCGGGGATGTAGCCCTGCTTCCCTCGTTTGCTGATGGAGGTGGTCCCTAACCCCGCACTTCCTGGACGTCCAACCCAGGATGTCTGTTGAGCAGATACCCCCTCTATTGCCTAGGAAAAAACACATACATACGCACATACAGACATTACCTCAGTTCGTCGAGCTAAGTCGATCGGTATATAACACTTTTTTGGAGCAATCATATAGCCTTTAGGTACAACTTTGTTGTACGGTAAAGCCAAAAATTCCAATTTGTTTAAATAGAACATTCTGAAAAACAGCATTCCGCCAAAGGCCATTCTGAAAAAGGTATAATCCATCAAATGTCATACCGCGAAAGTTACATACACCATGAGGAGCCGACTTTCAGCGAGTAATTAGGTCTGCATTCGAAAATTAGCTTCGGGGACATATGATTAAACAGGTGTAAAATTATCCTCACTAAATTTCCTTTTTGATAGAATATTCATTTTGAGATTTTTCACTTTGAATAGGTATGATAAATATAACGCGCTGCATTTCGTAACGCGACACCATCGCTGAATTGCACTTTTTCGCATTTTGAAATGCAAGTGCGCTTTTTAGCTGTGGTAAACGGTTTGGAGTATCGATTTATTCTAAGCATTTCTCGTGTACATCAACAGAAATGAGGCTGTGAATCAAAATCGCGGGAAAAAAACGGAGATTATAAGGAAAATTACTGAATTGATATCAACACCGCCGCGTTACGTTGATCGACAAACAGTGTTCTGCAAATGGTGTCGCGTTACGCAAACGTGTTTATCGTTGAAAAAATACGTATTTTCAGCCGATTTCGATGCGACATGTTGTATTCGACACAGGATATTGTCACATTATCTATCGTTGAATGTAGTATAGTTTTTAAAACTATATAAATGTTAATAGGTTTTCCTATTTTTGTATTAGTCGCACCCAACTATGATTCGGATTGGTTTTTAAGTACGCGGTCAGATGATCGATCCCCCTAGAAGGGACTGCTTGGATTACAATCGTGACGTCATGATCGTTTGGCTACACTAACTGACAGTTCGTTTGGAAACACTCGCCTTCACCTCAGCTCGTCTATGGAACCTATAGTGTCTATACTACCGACGTGCTTTACTACAGGTGTGGGCCAAACCATCAAGTAGTATTAGTTCAAAGAAAATTCGCTCTTTTGAGAGAGAAACTCTTAGCTGGGTTGCCGAAGATGGCCGAATGAAGAATGTGACGTCACGTGACGTGACGTTTCACTCCGCTCGCCCACTGTGGGTGGTATTGTTTACATTATTTTCCCGACTACTACAGACTTAGAGGACTTTGGCCCACACCTTTACTGAAGCGCATCGGAGTACTACGCAACACCAAACATTTGTAATTTCCCACCACTTCGTAACATTTTGGTACGGGAACCCATTGTTTGTAGTATGGATAGTTACCAAATGACACACCCCGTTACACCCTTTTACACCCCCAATTTTGTTACGCTATTCCTGTACAAGCCCTAATTTACTCAAAAGAAACTTTTTCTAAATAAGATACACCGGGGCAAGTTGAAACGGTTTTTTCAAAGTTGAAATTCGAAGTGCTGTAAAAAATCACCCTTTGATATATTTTGAATCCGTTTGCGGTGTTTGCTAGTTCGGGCCAAAGATTATTCATAAAAAATAAGCAACTTTAACAAACTTTTTTATAAATATTTTGTATAATTAAATTATTATTTTATATGCATTGTTTCAACTTGCCCCGCGTATCTGCGTTATATTCAGACATAAGCTAATTTTGCCGTATTAATAACCAAATGTATGTACTCAATGAGACTCAAGAAGCACGAAGTTGTAAAGGTGACTATAATACTGCCAGGATTCGCATAAGAGTCCCATGTAAGTTTTTGGCGCTTTTGATTTTCTTTCAGAAATTAGCTTAAAATTGTCTCATGTTTAAGAAAAACTGATAAAATTGTAGGCTATGTACTAGAAATTTGAAAACAAATCCCACTTTTGTTGTCTCATCTTGATATTTACTCACATAAAAATCACATTCCAGATTTTGATAGGTACTCTTTTACACAAAAAAATAACTTAAGTATGGTCCATTTAATTGTCCCACAGCAATAAATACAGATAAAGAAGATTATGGAAAATTTTTCAGGATGGTTCATTATTTTTTTCATCTGTATACCCGGGTAGAGGTGAATATCAAACAAATAACATAATAATAACAAATTTTGCTATGATATCAGATTTAGTTATTCCTATGTTATTCATAAATAACATAAAATAGCATCCCAACAACAAATTTTGTTATAATAGTAAAATTAGTTATTTATATGTCATTTTAAAAAGGAGCAGAACAACAAATAAAGAAAAAAATTGCAATCATTGCAAAGTTTGTTATTATTCTCTGGTCGATGAAACCTGTTAAGCACGCATCTTACTTTCTTACAAACATAAGAGAGCAGATGCGTGTTTTGGTCGAAAGATCATTCAAGGTTACCTTTGTTTGGGTCCCTTCTCACTGCTCAATCTACGGCAATGAGAAGGCAGACTCGCTGGCAAAGGTGGGCGCACAGGAAGGTGAGGTTTATGATAGACAATTCTCGAGTAACGAGTTTTTCCCATTAGTCCGTCAGAGTGCTCTTCAAAATTGCCAAAGAAATTGGACACACAACGAACTTGGACGGTGGCTGTTTTCCATAGTTCCAAAAGTTTCTGGGCGAGCGTGGTTCAGAGGTCGGGACTTAAATCGAGGCTTTATTCTCGTGATGTCGAGACTTATGTCCAATCACTATTCACTAAACGCACATCTGTACAGAATAAACCTTGTCGATAGCAACTTATGTAGGTGCGGTGCCGGTTATGATGACATCGATCACGTAGTTTGGTTCTGCTCGGAAAATGACGCCTCCAGAGAGCAATTATTGGATACCGTTGTGGCCCGAGGTAAACAACCCTTCAGGGAAGTTCGAGGAGTTTTGGGAGATCGTGATGTTGTCTATATATAGGCCAGTTATGGTTTTCTTTGTTTTTTCTGACATCAGAATCTAATATTTCGTTTTTTTTTTGTTTTTCTTCAAAGTTTTTTTTTAAGTCTCTGCCTTTCTGTTCCGTAGAGCTCCGTAGCTCTGGCCATTCGGAAGATGCTCCCAGTCGAACCACTCCTCGAGCACGACGACACGCCACATCGTCCCTGACGCCAAATGCCCGGATGAGAAGCTGAAATTTCCTGATCCCAAATCCTAAGCCCCGTCAATCCTTAAACATTGTAAACTAACCTCTAGTCACCACGAGTGCGCTGGCTTCTATTCCTCTCTTACTAACTTTACAATGAAATGATATTGATTGTATATATCACAAAGAACCATGGCTCCGTAAAGTGTTATACACGCCTGAGCCTACCAAATAAACGAACTCGTAAAAAAAAGTTTGTTATTCATTTATCGTTTGCATTTTCAACATATCAATAATAACTGATTTTGATATTTTCTTTTCGTCAAATATTTTGCTATTGGTTTGTTATTATAATAGCAAAATGAGTTATTTATGAGTTATTTGCTAGAGCAATGTCTGTTATTATTTTTGCTTTTTTAGCAATCATATCAAACAAACAAATATAATATTTTGCTATTCAGTTATTCATATATTAATAGTAAAATATGATATTATTTTGCTGTTTTCTTCTACCCGGGTATTGTGCACTTGGTTCATTCGGTTGTGGCTTCTTCATAAATGCTCATTAATTAACCAGCCATCCCGAGTAGACGAAAATAGCTCATTAATATCAAATGTTGATAAGATAGCAAAATGAGATATGTACATGATTGATATAAGAGATAAAAGATCAGATGATAATATCAAAATTTTGCACTAAAATATCATGGGAAGAGCAAGTTATGCTATTTGTAATAAGTGATCAATATCATGTGCCATTAGTTTGTTCTTATTCATAGCATATATTGATATTTAAATGATATTTCGGTGCAAATTTTTGATATTGTTGCCTGTTCTTTTATCTCTTATATCAATCAAGTCCATCCTTTCTTTTTTTTTCCTCGTTTGTCGGGTGAAGATCACTGCGTCCAGATTTTAGAACTATTGTGATATACCCTTTTGCTGTGAAATACGCAAGTTATCTCAGTAACATGTTTGTCACTGAGATACCTTGGTATCGACTGAACTCAAGACCATCTATTATTGATGAATAGAGATCCTGAGTTACAGTATGTGACTCCCCCATTCTGGCGAGACTAGCTTTATGAAGCCAACCACGTCCTTGGGGGATAAGATCCATATGTCAGCAGGCCCTAAAAAGGGCTTGCTGAGAACTTTGAACCTACGTTGGGTGAGTGCACTGCAATAGCAGAGGATGTGTTCTGTCGGCAATTTGAGGTTTGGATTGCTCCGATCTTTTGTAGATGGTATCTGCAGGGGCAGTGTCCAGTTATTAGACCGGTGTAGATGTTGAGATTCCTTTTGTTGAGACCTAATAGTTGTTGGGTTTTCTTGGGGTTAATCGTTACGAGCCTTTTGGATTGGCTCGTATGGGGAAGTGCATTCCAGTTTGATGTGATTTGACTGACCATATATTTGTTCAGTTCCATTTTTACAGAGCAGTCTGAGATCCCGCAGAAGGGCTCAGGGCCAATGAACCTTTCATTAGATCCATTCCTGGCTAGCTCATCAGCAATCTCGTTTCCCTCTAGACCCGTATGTCCTGGGATCCAATATAGGTAGACTCGATTGCGTATGGATAAGTTTTTCAAAGCCAGAATGCATTCCCACACTAGCTTTGAGTTACAAGTGTAGTTATTAAGCGACTTAAGTGCCGCTTGGCTATCAGAGAAAATACATATTTTTGCAAATCTATACTTTCTCCTCAGGCATAATAACACGCATTCTAATATTGCATATATTTCCGCCTGAAATACTGTGGGCCACTGTCCTAAGTGGACAGAGATTTTTGTTGTAGGGCCATAGATTCCGGATCCTGTCAGATTATTCATTTTCGAACCATCTGTGAAGAAATTTATAGAGCCTGTTGGAACGCTGGGTCCACCTCCTTCCCACTCCTGGCGGGAAGGAATGAACACATCGTAAGGTAAGTCATAATTGACTACCGTTTCCATCCAGTCACTACAAATTCCTATTGCGGGATTTATGACAAATTCATTTAATATGCTGAGGTGACCCGTAAGGTCTCCCGACAGCAGTGTTTTTGTTCTCTTTAACCTTAGAGCACTTTTTTCCGCTTCCAGCTTTATGAATTGATCTAACCGGGGCAGGTGAAGCATTGCGTCTAGGGCCAAAGTGGGTGTACTACGAACTGCACCAGTGATGGCTATGCAAGCCCTTGCAGCAGCCTCATTAGTTTTAGGCCACCAGACAAGGGAAGCGTAAGTTGTCCTGGGACGGACAATGGTTTTATATATCCACATGATCATACTTGGTTTTAGGCCCCATCTTTTACCAAGGGTTTTTGAACAAACCCAAAGTGTATTGAGACCTTTCTGCACAACTGATTGGAGATGAGAGTTCCAATTAAGCTTTGCGTCGAGTATGACACCTAGATATTTTACTTCACTTGAATAAACTAATTGTGTTTGATTCAAGAAAAGGGGTTTCAGTTGTACCTTTCTCCGTTTGTTGAAAGGGATAATGGAAGTTTTGTAGGATTTATGCCTAGTTGATCCTTTTGACACCAGGAAAAAGTGTGATTTAGGGCAGATTGCATTCTTTCCACGATAACACTTTCGAATTTGCCTCGTACAATAATGACAACGTCATCAGCATATCCAACCACTTCCAAGCCTCTTCTCTCTAAGCTGTCTAGAAGCTCATCCACCACCAGTGACCACAACAAAGGAGAAAGCACTCCGCCTTGCGGACACCCCCTTGTTGCTTTAACAGTGATGTATGAACCGCTAAGCTCAGAGGAGATTTTCCGATTAGCTAGCATAGCATGTACCCAGGTAACAATGCATGGGTCGAATTTTCTCCTCAACATTGCTGACCCTATAGACGAATAAGAAGCGTTATCGAATGCGCCCTCAATATCAAGAAATGCTACAAGAGCAATTTCTTTTGCATTAAGTGTTTTTTGATTTTTTGAACTACCGTATGTAGTGCCGAGATCGTAGATTTTCCACTTTGATAAGCGAATTGGTTTTTTGACAAAGGCATTGCTTTCATAAATTTGTGATTTATGTACTCGCATAGTACCTTTTCCATAATTTTGAGCATTACAGAGGATAAACTTATCGGCCTGAATGCTTTGGGGTTAGTTTTATCTCTCTTGCCTGCCTTCGGAATGAAGACAGCCCGGATTTGACGCCAATCGTTAGGTATGTGCCCCAAAATCAGACTCGCCTTAAAAATCTCAACCAAGGGTGGAACCAGTGTTTTCTCCTCTTTTTGGATCAACGCTGGGAATATTCCATCCATGCCAGGAGACATCGAAAGATCTCACAGCCCTCTCAACCCTGGCCCGAGTGAAAGCTTCCTTTGCAACCTTTATTGCGTCTTTTTTAGATCCAGAAACCCATGATTGGATCTCTTGTGGATCTGAGACAGCAATTCCAGTGCCTTGGTCACCGATGCTCGACTCAGGGATTGAATCAGGGAAGTGGATCTTTAACAATTCGCTCAGTGTATCGCTAGGCTCTACAGTGAGCGAACCATCCGTCTTTCGGAGGCTACCCACACCATTGGAGTGGTCTTTTGAGAGAGTCTGGCCACTACGGGTGTATTCTCTATGCTTTCACACATTAGAATCCACGATTTCCGTTTGGCTGACCTTATTTCTTTGTTGTAGTTCGTCAGGGCCTTTCTGTATAGGCTCCAATCGCCGGTTCGCTTAGCACGGTTGAACTCCCTACGCGCAGTTTTCCTAAGCTTCTCAAGAGTTTTATTCCACCATGGAACGTCTCTACTCGAACTAGTTGATTTAGTTGGACAGCTCTCTTGGTAGGCGTTAAGGATTTTGTTTTTAATGGATTTGAACGCATCTTCCAATTGTGATATGGACTTGATGTGACTTTCTATGATGTACTCTTCGGATCGTAGGATAGCTGAGTAGGATTCCCAATCAGTTTTCTTAGGATCTTTAAACGTTTTTTCCATCGTTAGACCCCCTTCCCATTCGAAGATGATGTGTTTATGGTCTGACATTGATATTTCTTCAGAAACATGCCATTTTTTTAGTTTCTCAGAGATAGACCGACTACATAGAGTCAAGTCCAAAACTTCCTGACGAATGGAGTTTTCAAACGTGGGCTTGTCACCAACATTACAAATGTCAATGTTCTTGGAAGAGAGAAACTGTAACAGGTACTCACCTCTGGTGTTTATATTGGTACTTCCCCATACGGTGTGATGTGCATTTGCGTCGCACCCTATGACGAAGGGGATGTTGTGTCGGTGGCTGTAGGCTACGAGCGCAGCTATTTCTGGAGGAGGGATTTCGTCCACGTCACCTGGGAAGTATGCCGAGACCACCAAGATCTCTCTACTCCCTCTGGCGGAAGTCCATATCATGTTTTGTTACTCTGTTCATGGCTTCTGCCCAGGATCATATCTCTCATAAACTCTTCGATTGAAGAAATAGATAGCTGGGGAAGTGAAAGGTGGAGTTAACGGAATTTTTACATACTCTATATTTTATTTTTCTGAGAGTCAGTGCTCCCCGGGCAGAAGCCATGAACAGCATAACAAAACATGATATGGACTTGATTGATATAAGAGATAAAAGAACAGACAACAATATCAAAAATTTGCACCGAAATATCATTTAAATATCAAAATATGCTATGGATAAGAACAAGCCGATAGCACTTGATATTGATCACTTCTTACAAATAACATGATTTCCTAATGATATTGTAGTGCAAAATATTAATATTGTCGCCTGATCTTTTATCTCTTATATCAATCATGTTCATATCTCATTATGCTATCTTATCAAGATTTGATATTATTGAGCTACTTTCCTCTGCTCGGGTCAGTAGATTAGGAATCTCAAAACTGCAGTTTAAACATGACCCCTTTTCATTACCCCTTTTCATTCATCGTAGGAGAATTGCATTCATGACGGAATGGGCGGAAATTTATTAAATTTATTTTCAGAAGTTTGCATGTTTTTATAAATTTGTGTTTTTCGAATGTATGTATTTACGGACCATGTTGAATTCTGGAAAAAATTACTTTTGATAGTGAGGGTGACGTTTTGAATCGTTGTTTCAACTTGCCCCGCACCACGCATTTCTATTTGCCCCGAAGAGTTGAACATGCGGAGCAATATCAAACAACCAAAATACAAAAATTAAAACGGGTCTTTCATCGATTTTTCATAACCATTATGCTTATTCAACATTGAATGATTACCCACCGTGAAAATTTGATGAAAAAACTCTTCCAAACATCGTTTTGAGACATGTTTCATTGGCACGTCAAATAGTTGGTTTGGATTTTGCAAAGGGCGAAAAATAAACAATGGCAGGGATTGCTTTTGAAAGCTGCAATCTTCCGGGAATGTCAGTCAGAAGGTGCGTTTAGGGGAGTAGTTTGTTGAAAAAAAAAAATAATCAGAGCATTCGGTCATTTCCTGTCTAAATTACAGCTTCCGTTTCAACTTACCCCGCATTTCAACTTGCCCCGGTGTACCTTAACCTAACTAAACCTAAAGCTTGTTATTCCTTATTTCAGAAGCACATTGAATTCACGTCACGCCACACCATATTTTTGTACCTAGTGTATTGTACGTGGATTTCCCTATTGGACCCGACCGTTGACATGATCTAGCAAATCCGGAGCTCCGGTAACCAGGTGATCTAAATTGGTGCTATATGACATGGATCGGATAGAGGATGAATTTATTAATCCATAGCAAACGGAATCGTCCAAATCGGTTGAAAACTGACGAAGTTGTGGTCATACCAAAAACGTGAGTACCCGGTACGTTACGGGGTAAAAATATTCATAAGCCCCCTTACTGGATTTTCATTTTCATACCACCAAAACCTGAATTTTGCCGAGTTTGAAGATGTCACGGAGTTTCAATTTACTGCGATGTTTAGAACCCTAAAAAAATTTTACTTGAAAACGAAAAAGGTACCCGGGTATCCTGTCGGTAACAAAAGGGTTAAGAAGGGATGATATATTTTTTCCTTATTCGGGTCAAATTCGCCCGCACCAAAATAACGCCTATTTCTAAGAAAAAGACCACATCTAACATTTCCTTACTTCGTAAAAATGCCTTCTTTTAAAGAATTGATCATATCCCCCCTTATCATATTCCGGGCAGATACATGTTATTAAAGAACTGAATAATAAGATTCATTATCTGGGGAAAACCAACTAAAGAAGGGACACATTTACCATTGCATTATTCCGAGCAGATGAATTCTTTTTAACAGGGATTGAATCCTAAAGAGAAAGAGCAAGTCTCTCACTTATCATCTCTGTATACATATACGATATGTAGCATACCACGAGAAACTTTTTTCGCAAGCTGTCTTGATAGAGAACTGATTCGGGATGTTATACCCCATGATAAATTTCTTTTAGAAAGCTCCAAATGTGGGGAGCACTGGCTCTGATGATGCATTTCAACTTGTTCTACACAGCTGTGCAGTAACCAACACGAAAGGAGCGAAAATCACCATTTTTCTGTGGGGGCTGCCTATCCGATTCTGTTTTTTCGCACTTGTAGGTATACAAGTTTGATAAATTTGTTATCAGGGCTTGTTATAATTCGGAACAGTTTTTGCCTCTCTTTCATAGTCTATTGAGAGCGATTTCTGCAAACCCTGCTTTTTAAAGAAGAAATCACATCCATCACTGTCTCATTCCGGGCAAACGCATTATTTTTGTTCAAAAGGATTCACATCCACCCTTGCCTTAAGCAGGTATATACAATTGTACGACAATTTCCCGAATGCAATTTCCCCGAATGTTTTTTGCCAGAGTGTAACAATTCCTCGAATGCAATTTCCCCGAATGTAACAATTCCCCAAATGTTACAATTCCCCGAAAAAAAAAGTACTTCTTGCAAACACATCTTCGGAATAAGTCGATTCCGAAAAAAGCAACGTTCAAAGATACAAATTGGGAAAGTTTTTTGATCACCTTACATGACTCAATCATTATTGATTTATTGGCATTTATCAGTGAGTACAACATCTAAAGCTCAAAGTAAGAGGGAGCGCAACAATGAAGAACAGTATGGATAGGTGTCACAAGCGAGCGACGAGTATGAAGCAAACAGAATTTTAAATTTTAGTGGAGGGCCAGTTGTGAGAACAGCATTGTTGAAATCGCTGTTATTCTGCCCAACGTCCACCCAGGAACGGTTTTTTTTTTTTTTGCGCGGGGAATGCATTTACGCACTAACCCAGTACACGTGCATTGTAGTTGCCAAACTACCACACGGAAGTGTACTGGAGTGTCGGACTCGACCATACCGGTAATACCGACTAAACTCCCTTGGGCTCCACCATCGTTTCCCCCAGGAACTACCTCGCAGTACTACTTCTGGGGGGATGGCAGTACTAAGCGTACTCGCTCATTATCGCTCACACAGGCACTCGTCCCATGCGAGACTGACTTGGGTGCTCGCACACCATTCACTCCATTTGAGTCTTACTTGGATGCTCTCCCGGGCGCTCCGCTGCCATGCCTCGAGGTGTCAATAGCGGTAACTGCCTGGGCCTACAGATATTACGCTACGACACTCCTGCCTCAGCACGAGCAGATCAATCTCCCATACACCACATGTGCACAACCGCCGAAGCAGCTTCTCCAAAGACCATTCGCTCCATGTGACCCTTTTTCGGATGCTCACTCTAACACTCCACTGCCATGCCTCGAGGTGTCGATAGGTCCCTCGACTCCTACCTCAGCATGTGCAGTCCATACTCAGACTTCTGCTGCGCTTCGAGGTGACAATAGCGGCGACACGCTATGACACTCCTGCCTCAGCACAACCAGATCACTCACTCCCTGCCGAAGCAGCTCACGCGCTACCCTACCGAAGTAGGGACACTCCCCATGCCAATTGGCACTCCCTGGGCTTGTGCTTACACTACTTCCGAAGTTGGGTAAGTTGCCTGTATCTGGAGAAATATCCAACTTCGGTATAAAAAGCGTACTAACTTTGCTACGGATAGACAATATCGACCAAATGCGTCCATTAAAAAAAATGCTTTCTTTCAGACTCTACATTCTATCTGAAACCTGGGCTGTTCTTCAACTTAGTATTCAATTAGTATTTTCACAGTTATTGAAGGCTTTCCCGTGCCTGCCAGTTGTATAAATGTCTTGTGTGGCAAATACAATGGATACACTGTACACAAGGAGCCGAAAATGCTTCCCACCTGGAAGCATCATAAAACAAACCAAAAATCGAAATCACAACCTCTGGATTGGCAATCATACGCCTTTGCTCGCCACCATCGCTGCTACCCATCGCACTTAAATAAAAGAGAAGCATTTGGGGGAAATGTTACATTCGGTGAATTATTACTTTCGGGGAATTGTTTCATTCGGGGAATTTTCGTACAATCGGAATACATGACAGGAGTTTGATCCATGTTCTACTCATCATCTGTCAAATAAGCGTAGAAGATCCAGAATGTAAGACTACAGCGAGGTAGACTAAACTACTTTGTTATGTTTTTGAGGTGTGTTCTCAAGCTTATGACAATGCAACAAGAAACGATTTGTTTTCATATCTCATATGTATCCCTTGTTATTTCGATAAGTCTTTCCATTTGTCAATATATTCTTCCTGACTCTATACATTATTCAATACGTTTCGAGTATATGCGCTCTGCTCACCCATTATACTCCAATCATTAATGCTTGACTAAATCGTTCTTCAAAAGCTGCCCTTCTCAAATCAGTTTGGAATTGAACTTTTTTTTTCTCAGAACAGACAAATAAGCTTCCCTGCAGGTCGTGTTTATTCTGTTTCATGTCTTCTCGAACGGTTCTATTGCAGTTTATATACTCATACAGAAGTCAAAACATTCAGACATACGACTCCAAGACGATATCCTGCCACACTGAAACTACTATCCCGAGATAAAGTTTATTTATTTCAACAGCTGACGGGGAGAAGTTGGGTTCGTCTTTACCCCGTACAAAGGACGGAAGGATCGACCCTGTGCGAAGGATCCAATTATTTTCGGACTTGTCGTAATTACAACAGCAGCCAGTCGATGCTGCCCCCGGGGAGCGTATTCTACGTCCGAATCTTTTTCGAAGCAGCTGGGAGGCTTCCCATAAAGAATGGATGGATGACGAAAAGGAAGGATTATGGAAAATGGAAACTGCAACGTAAGCAGAGGATTAACTGTTTGGGATCCTTGTTTCGTATAGTGGTAATCTAAACGACTTATCAGGAGTGTTGTGGGACTCAAACAAGTGGAAATAATTCCACCTTGATTTAGTGGGTGAAACCGAGCGGATCCTTTCACGCCGTGAAAATAAATCGAGCAGGTGTTGCAATAAAGAAGCATTAGTTATATTAATTACCTGCTTAGAAATATTCAAGTGATTATGTTCTTTTTCCTTTATGCAAGTTAATTTAAAAAAGTTAAATGCGTTATAAAAAAAATATGAAAATATTTGGAAATATGATCGATAACATCCTGAAACCATTATAAATACTATATACAATTTGAAATTAAATTTCATGCACATTTTGACATTGCCCATACATAATAAATCACTCCTTCATACGTTTTTGTAATCAAAAGAATGTAGATTCGTACATATACCGCCAATTACCGAGTTCTGCAAAGTGGAAAATTTAAAGCTTCTAAAAGCTGTATCCACATACATATAACGTAAACTTGGTTGCGCATCATTCAATCCTGGTTTCAATACCAAACGGTCAAAAGTTCATTTGATCAAATGCCTTTCTTAGAAAGCAAGCTTCTCCAAGCTATAAGAAACTATTTTAATGGAATCAAAATTAATTAGAATCGACTTACCCTGTCCGATATTTGATATACTATCGAACGATTCGCAGAACACATAATCTAATACCTACAGCGTGGGTTTTCATCTGTATTTGCAAACATCCCTTTTCACATAGGTAAATGTTGAAACAAACCCAAACGTACCAAGAAACCACGTCAAAACACCCATGTCAGCCATCAATCACTGCTTCCGAAACTCGCCGGATGGAGCAAGCGTCTTCTGTCTTTGTTTCTATTACTTTGGTTAGCGGTTTCCGGTTGAGCGGAGGATATGTTCTTGCCGAGTGAATCTTCGCACTGATATGATTATCAGAACCGGAGGTAATGTGGTGACGGCGAAACCGGCGACGACAACGATGATGTAGATGTGATGTGCTTTCTTCATATTCACAAACCCGTCTCCAATAGTTCACCATCAATTTTGTCCATCACTAACAAGTACAGTAATGGTCGTAAGAAGTAAGTATAGAATATTTTCGAAAAGTTGTGCCATTGTAAGGAGATATTTTTAACCGCTTTGGGAGATGCCTGAAATATATGTATGAGTGCGTTGAATATAGTTTTTTGTTGTCCCTAAATAAAATGATCGAGTGTAATCAGTTTAACGTTTAATAATTAAAATGCTAGATATTCAGAAAAATATATTAAGCTCTTTTAGTGGAATGTATTAAACCGTCTAAGACGAATTAAGTACTGTCCATTTAATTCCACCAGTTAATTTTCGTTATCTTTGCAGATACGTATTTCGACCACAACTGTGTGGTCGTCTTCAGTGTCTTGTACTTGACTCGACTCGACTCGACTCGAGTCGAGTCAAGTACAAGACACTGAAGACGACCACACAGTTGTGGTCGAAATACGTATCTGCAAAGATAACGAAAATTAACTGGTGGAATTAAATGGACAGTACTTAATTCGTGCTAGATATTGTAAAAATTAAACCCGAGAATTTTAAAAGCTTTGTCAATGATATTTGGAATATTTGGGTATTATTGAACTCGAACAAACGAGCTGAAGTCATTGGATTAAAGGATCGTAGCATTGATTTTGACTTAGGGGAGAACGGTCCAAAGCTTTTACGATGCATTCACCAATATAAACAAAATTCGAAACAATTAGGTTTTCATGGCTTTTCAACGCATTTAAAAATAGTCCTGTAGCCCTAATGATGGTGTAAAATGACCCAATTGCATGTACAATAATGGTGAACGCATGGTTGTTCGCTTTCTTCTAATGGATGGATCTTACAGGTGAAGTGAAAGAATCGTAAATCGTTAAATTTGAGTGAATATGAAGGAATTTAGCTCCTTTTTTTAATGAAGCTCAATAATGGATAACTAATTATGAATTGTAATGGTAATATTCGTTAAATAAATGTCCTACAATATATTATATGAGTGATTTTATGAGTGATGCCATTTTGCCCCGGGGCTGCGCTATGCACTGTTCTACCCTACACAATCGGTCGATGTTGGACCTGACTACCCCATTGCATCTCGCTATCGGAATTTGAGGAAGTTATGAGCCATGTTTGTACCATATGATTGAAACTCTATTAGTGCACAATATGTGAAAGATTCAGTTCGGAAAATGTATTCTAGTTAATCACTTCTTCTTCAGTGGGGTTTGAATCCACCACCCCAGTAATCTAGACAGGTGCTTCTCTGCTAAGCTACGAAGGACCTTTGTCGTCAAACGCTAATTAGCCAAATTTCCAAAAAAAGGCACATAGTCGAACTCTCGCAGAATGACGAGAAGCATGTTTTTTTCTGTACTCCAAAAATTTTGGAAATTAACAAACAAATTGTGGCGATGCAAACCTGTCGATCGTCTATGTTTGGTACGCTCACAGCGGAACTTCAGGAGAGTATCTTACTTTAAGGAACTAATAGTAGAAAATGAATTCTTGGAACGATTGACAGTCTTGATTAATCAGTTAGAAGCAAAATGTCGTTGATAAATCTGATCATAAATCTGTTTTTCAGAATGCAATTTTGCCACGGCTTCCGTTTGTAGACAACGAGAACGTTCTAAATATTATTACTGCTCATGTCGAGGTACGATTGCAACAAAACAGAATAGTATCAGCCACACTATTTTTTTTTGTAAGCAAAAAGCAAATGTAATTGCCCCAATTCAAATTAAATTCGAAGATATGGCTGTTATGGAAAATGGCTTTGTTAGAGAAAAAAATTTGCACGAATTGTGTCTACCGCACAGCCCTATGTGCCGTCACGTTCCTAAAACAATTTTAAATATTTATGGCAGTGAGATATTCTGAAAACAAGGCCGAACGCAAAGTAATTAGAGCAATCAATATAAATTTAAAATCTTGCATATAGGAATTATAGGGTTAATTTACTTTTCATCAAATAAAAAAAAGTGAGATATCGCATACCCTTAACACGGTTTGGCGAAACCGTCGAAAACAGCTTAGTCAGAATTACTTAATTGGAACGCGGTCTTAAGGTCACTCCTGACGGAATCCAGGTTTCAAAGTGCTCGCGTTTTCGGGGGCACACCACTCGATACGGAAGCAACGCACAACTGTCATTTTTATTATTTCACGCATGCTGCGACGCAGCAAAGCTAAGTCAACAAAAATGACAGTTGTGCGCCGCCTCCGTATCGAGAGGTGTGCCCCCGAAAACGCGAGCACTTGAAAACTTGGAAACAGTCAGGAGTGATTCCCTCAGGAGTGACCTTAAGCAGCGCCGTAGCGTGTGGTTGGCAGGGTTGATCCCCGCCAGGGCCGCAAAAATCCAGAATTCCCCTATGGGAAAGGATGAAAAATTATTCACAATTTTACTGGTTTAAAGTGATCCAAATTCAACTTTTATCAGTGTTGGGAAAAACTCACAATCTCAAAACTCATGAACGATTTAAATCACTCGTGAATTGAAACGCACCCAACTAAGCACCTAAAAAATCAGGGCTGAGTTGAATCATCCATTTGAATCATCGTAGGTTTTCTTTTGTACACTTCTTCGTAAAATAACAGTAAGTTAATGTTCAACACATAGAACAATGAATTGCGTGTGTAAACAAGAAATTGCCCCCAAATTGATTACAAACACTTTCTAGAGTGAAATGATGTTTTGGGAAATGGAACGTGATGCATTATTTTAAAATCGCAAACGAGTTAGTTCGCGCGGGAGCGATCAATGATTGAGTTTTATAATCAATTGTTCGACAAATTTCCGGAAGGGCATGTTCCGTCAATAACTGGTGTAAGCATCATCAGAACGTCGGGGGCATGTTCTGCTCATTTAGGAATGCCTTTTTCAGCATTTACTGGACCAGAAAATGCAAATGACGAATTTCACGCCAACCCCTCTAAGCGGCTGGCAGCACCATCTCAGAATCGAATGAAACTTAGAGGGGATAAAGATATGGTATTTCTAAGCCACTCTGCACACTAAGTTTTTCAAAAAATGTCAAGAGTAACATTTGATGAGGGCCTATTTTTTTCTATTACTTTTTTTTAAAATAGATGTAACTTTAAAATTACAAGATCTACAAAAAAGTGTTGTACGGCGGAATGTCGTGAAATTCCCTGAAGTTTTTTTTGGAAAAATATCTAAAAATAAAAACCCCGATTCCCCACTGTGAAAAAATAGTTTAAAAAACAAAAAACGATCAATGGGTAATGTTTTCAACATAACCGCGAGTAGACGTAGAATTTGTATGAACGTAACGTATTTACATTTAACTTCTAACTTTTGGATCTATGGAGTTTGATTATAGTATTGATATTGGAAACGACAACTTCCATGCTTCGTAAAATTATTAGCAATTTGTTTATTCAAAACATCTGAAAATAAAACTTATAATTAAATACATAATTAGAATTTCTTTTTTTCTAACTATTAAGCCTTTATTTACTCAAGCAAGTGTAGGGCATTTATAGATGTCCCGTTTTCCAAACAAAGAAATACAGCACCAATTTCGTTGCTTCTTTTTGCTAACATGCGTGCTTACTGCTGAAAAAATCACAAGAATAAAAAACAAGTCAAGGATCAGTAACCCTACTAAAATAGAAGAGGTACTGCTAATACATCAACGAAAAATTATTTAATGTTTTGATTCCAAACTCCGAGTCTACGTCAAGTTTAATAATAGAATTTCTCAGAAAATGAAAAACAAAGAATAAGATAAGGTTTGTTTAAATATTCTTCTGGAAATTATTTTTTGCGATTTTTTCTAAAACATTTACATGTAATACAGCGAAGTTTTCTAATCTAAAATGGATATTAACACTATATTGCTGATTGTGCATCTTAAATTGCTAATGCCTTCTGCAAACAAATGAAAGTAATTATTTTAATCAAATTTTTATTTTCATCAGTGTAGTTGATTTTGCTTGCTGGGGAATCAGGACTATTATAGTATAACCATGTTTTAATGTACGTGTCGTTTAGTACCAAGCACAACTTAACATATGGTCAGTCATATGACATGACTTGTATCCATCCCGGAATCATGTGGATTATGGAACCAATCACCTGGATGATCAGACCAAATCTCTCTAATTTTATTCTTCTTCATCCACCACCGCTGCCCTCGCTGCCTCAGCCATCATCGGCCTCTAGCCGTGAACTCCGAGCGATGCGATGAGCGATTGCATCCATCGCAACCGACACCACTGCACCCGAGCATCATCAAGCACAGAATGACAAAAAAATGCGCCCACTTCTTTCATGCATATTCGCAGACCCACCGGCAGTTCTACCGCTGGTGACTGCATGCTGTCGCTGTGTAGGTAAACAGCGAACGAACGAACGAAACGGAAAATGTGCGAGCAAAAAGCACGTCAGTACGCGCTGCTGTCACAAATTGTAATGACTCGCACACGGCAGGCACTGCTTCTTTTATATACGAAGAAAATCTTCCGATAGACCCGAAGGCCCGTGACATACCGCATTCTGATGTCCGTGTTAGGAATGCACGTGATTGGTTACATATGAAATTTTTACTGGCTTTGACAAGAATTGAAATTTTCAATAGCTTATCGTTAATAATCTTAAGTTTCAATGAAATAGGCAAAATGGTGGAGAGTGTCCGAGTCGATTGATATATAAATTATTAAAATCCATCGAAAGATAAAGGCGCTAGTAACGTTCAAAATCTTCCCTTCCAGCGTAACGCTCTCGATTTCCAAAAATTTAAATGACACCCAGTATAATAAAGAAAGACGTAAGTCCTACGTCAAAAGTCCTACGTCAAAAAAAACATGTTCAATAGCCTTGAAATTATGTATTATTATGTTAACATTTCTAACGATCCACACTGTGAGAAATTGGGAGCAAACTGCGTATGACGATGTTGATGATGATAAAGTCATCACGCTGCTCTGCATACGATATCGGCAAGTAGGTGGTCTGACCCATATCGCGCTCTTCCGCTTGACTGACTGAGCTTTACACATGGCGTCCCATCCCAGCAGGCAATAATGATAGTGAAGAATCAGCCAGCCAGCCAGCCAGTCAGTCAGGGCGGTGATACAACCGCAACGCTTATGAGCGGCAACGTTGGAGATTCAATCCTGCTGCGAGCTGCCAAGGCAAGGATGATAATGATAAACGGAGATTTATCCTTCTGAACGGAAAACATGCATACTTACTGCTTTGTTGTACGAGAGGAAGCATACAAGTGATGAGACCCCAAATTTCGATCCATCATGTCAACGATGGAGCTGAAGTAATGGAAATAAAGCTAAGTGTAGGTTAAGCGTGGAGGTTGTTTACGTTGAGAAATTGAAAACTTAACCCTGGCGCAAAAGTATCAATTTGATATAATTTGACTACGAAATATAAATCATCACAAAATAAACGCATTAATTTGGTACTTTATAGATCTTCGGGTCGGAAATCATGAATCAAGAACTGCTTAGCAACAAATAGTCATGCAGAATAAAAGCGACAGAGTTTAAAAATGATTGTTAATTTTGACCCAATTTCGAAAACTTTTCATGAGAATGTGGCTACGCCTAAAAAGCGAGAAAGGGATCCGATCAAAGGGATTTTTGATGTATCATACCAACTCCAACATAAATCATCATTGAAGCGCACAGCGATGTATCGGCCATTGCCATGTTAAGGGAAGATGGGTTGTTGCGGGTTTTAATCAGACGATGCGAAGAACTTAATAAATAAATATGTACACTTAACCAACGTTTTATTCAGTTCTGTATAAGAACCTATCTAAATCTGTATAAAAACTGGATATATTAGAAATCGCTGGTTCTTCTACAAATATTGCATAAGACCTTCGAATGCAATCTTTTCTTTACCTTACATTGTTTGAATCTAACAATTTCGCATTGACTAAATTTTTATCCAGATTTTTGTAATTTCTTTCACAGAATTGTAAGAAAATCTATTGGATTTTAGATTTTCTTGCAAATCTGGATAAAAACTGAGCAAACGCGGTAGTGTCTTTCAATGTTTTTTGCTTGATTTCAGCGCCTCCGCAATTATTCAAATTGAAGATATTACAGCCAAATTTACTATTTGAACTGCTGAAATATGACGTGATTATTTCATTTTCTTTTATAAACATTATATATCCCATTGCCAGTGCAATTCTTAAATGTGAATAATTGAAATGTTCATTTTTTGAAACTTTTTCCAATACTCCATCACTTAAATGTAAATTTTATCTCGAGTTCTGGCTGGTTTGGTAATAATGTTACAAAGATTCGAGGACGATTAAGAGAATGCGGATAACTGCTCCGATTCTTCATCTAATAGTAAGGATATGCGATAACACACTTTTTCCTAACGAAACGAAACGAAACAAAATATAGATTAACTTTCGAGACTTCAAAACGATACGAAATCAAATTCATTTAATTCGAAATTTTACGAAAGGAAAAAAAATTTAATTTTTTTCCGCGGAATTTTTATTGAATTGGTTTTACATTATGTACGTAATTCTGATTTCATTTTTTCGATGTCAAATAACTGCTCTACGACCACTAGAGTTATAGTAATTTTATGTTTTACCTAGTACGGTTATCAATTATATATACACATCTGCCAGGTGTATACGCTGATAGAGAGTTGTTAACAGCATACATTTGTTCACTAGAAGAATCCTCTGCATCTTTCTGAAATGCACAAAGATGTGAATTTCAGATTGTATTTCAGAAATGTGGTCGCAAAGATTTGAAAAATATGAAAAAATTTACTTTCTAATACAAAAAGTTGCAGTCTATCATTTCCTTACAAATTCTACCTTTTTATTTCGAAGGGAGAAGGGTCGTTTGGCCGAAATCCATTCGGCCGAAAGCAATTTGCCCGAATGCCACTAGGCCGAACAAACCATTAGGCCGAAAGTCATTTGGCCGAAAGGGTCGTTTGGCCGAAATGGTCATTTGGCCGAGAAGGTCGGTTGGCCGAAACAGTCATTTGGCCGAAAGGGTCATTTGGCCGAAGGGTCATTTGGCCGAAAGGGTCGTTTGACCGAAAGGGTCGTTTGGCCGAAAGGGTCGTTTGGCCGAAAGGGTTATTTGACCGAAAGGGTCGTTTTGCCGAAAGGGTCATTTGGCCGAATGCCACTAGGCCAAAAGTTGTTTGGCCGAAAGGGTCGTTTGACCGAAAGGGTCGTTTGGCCGAAAGGGTCGTTTGGCCGAAAGGGTTATTTGACCGAAAGGGTCGTTTTGCCGAAAGGGTCATTAGGCAGAAAGGGTCATTTGGCCGAAGGGGTGGTTTGGCCGAAAGGGTCATTTGGCCAAAGGGGTGGTTTGGCCGAAATGGTCATTTGGCCGAAATGGTCATTTGGCCGAAAGGGTTATTCGGCCGAATAGGTAATTTCTCACTTCTCACTGTTAAAAGTGTGTAGCTCGAAGTGAGTAGTGAGACGTCTCACTACCCACTTCGCACTACCCACTATTTACAATGAGAAGTGAGAAATGAGGAGTGAGAAGTGAGATGTCTCTCTTCTTACTCCTCATTACTCACTTTTCAAATGACCTATTCGGCTAAATGACCCTTTCGGTCAAACAACTTTCAGCCTAGTGCATTCGACAAAATAGCTTTCGGCCGAATTACTCTTTCGGCCAAACGACCCTTTCGGCATAATGACCCTTTCGGCCTAATGACCCTTTCGGCCAAATGACCCTTTCGACCAAACGACTCTTTCGGCAAAATTACCCTTTCGGCCAAACGACCCTTTTCGCCCAAACGACCCTTTCGGCCAAACAACTTTTGGCCTAGTGGCATTCGGCCAAATGGCTTTCGGCCGAATGACTCTTTCAGCCAAATGACCTTTTCGGCCAAATGACCCTTTCGGCCAAATGACCCTTTCGGCCAAATGGCTCTTT
The DNA here is from genome assembly GCF_024139115.2 of Armigeres subalbatus. Taxonomy (NCBI): domain Eukaryota; kingdom Metazoa; phylum Arthropoda; class Insecta; order Diptera; family Culicidae; genus Armigeres; species Armigeres subalbatus. Next base: position 199,185,829 of record NC_085140.1, on the reverse strand, counting down.
CGGCCAAACGACCCTTCTCGGCCAAACGACTCTTTCGGTCAAATGGCTTTTGGCCCAATGGTCTGTTCGGCCAAACAACTTTCGGCCTAGTGGCATTCGGTCAAATGGCTTTCCCTTCCCCCCGAGACCCACAATCTTATATACAATTAGCTCGACGAATTGCTATTAGGAGAGAAAAAATATAATTTAGTAGCGCAAGTGAAGCCACCATGGTAAGAGATTCAATATTTATTGTAAACGAAGTTATTTTGAAAACTCGGAAACAAAAAAACTGTGTTTCAAATCAATCCAACGCAAAATCAATGTGCTTCGTTTAATAAGCTCCTACAAGACGATCGATTTTGCACTAAATAATTGTGTGCTCTTCTAAGAAGACATTGTTTTCTTCACTTCGTGTTCTTCCGTTTTGAAAAAAGCTTTTGTTCAGCGGCGCAGACAAAAAAGTTGATAATAAACGACCGTACGTGGCAGTAAGGTTTAAGTTTAAATTTGCTTCGAAATTCCGCGGAATTCCGTTAAATTTCGTTAAAAGCAAGTTTTTTCTTGAAAAGTGAGCGAATTTTTCGTAATTTTACGAAACGAAACGAAATAAAGAAATCAGATTTTACCATGCTCAAATTCCGCGAAATTCCGCGGAATTTCGTTTCGAACCACCTGAAACGATTTTTTTCGAAATACCACAAATGCTTATCTAATAGCTGCCCAATTCATCTAATTAAAATAAAAACATGCAATGCAGATGAGCATGCTCTGTTTCCTATGTTTATGATGTTCAGATCAGTAACTAACGAAAAATTATTATTAAAATTATTTTTTGCAATTCCTGATCATAATACCTGGTTTACAGTTGTCATTTGAGTGATAAAACGGCCTACTTTTCCATACCAACAGAATGGATGCTTTAATGACCATTATGCAACTCAAATGGGTTGCATAATATTCATTATAGCACTCATTTGGGTGCTATAATGGAAAACCTACATTGGGACAGTAGTTACATGACTACACTAGCTGAATTAGTTTGGGTGAGTATTTAAATAGTGTACTCTAAGCGTCTCGTAATAAATGAAATGGTTTGTTGGACATAACATCACAATTTTTCAAAGGCAATTGTATCCATCGCTTCATAGCTTTTCAAGCTATGCAATTTGACACGATAAGATGGAATCATATTGTTCTCTGCCGCCACATAATTTATTGGCATGAATGATCATGTGGCGTACCTTCGATTGTATAATTTTGGTAAAGATTTATCATATTAAAGCCCATTTTTCGTCATTGCAAAAAATAGCGTGTGCAACTCGTTGCAAAACTCGATTTTTCAGCACTCGTAGTATTTATCCAACTCGGCAAGCCTCGTTGGATAAACGTACAACTCGTGCTGAAAAAATCATCTTTTTGCAACTAGTTGCACAAACTACTATTTTAAGATGAGAGATGACGCAGTTTTGATCGTTAGCTAGATAATGGCTTTCATTGTACGCATAAAACAAATGAAACAAATTCAAATAACCCAAATGTGCTCTATATTGCAGAATTCGCGACAAAATTGCACTACCTGTTTTTATATACATATATTATTCATTGTTGTTGATGGAGAGATGTGGAATCACATTACACGGCTCAATATCAGGTCATATTGTACGCATATATTATTATTTCATCATTGACCACGCTGCACCGACGAGATGAAAGCGGGATATAAGTTGGCCCTCGTACTTGATACCTGATAGTCGAAGCATGAATTTAATTGAACATGTTATTTGACACTACAATTCAGCTCGAAACAAGTGATAATTATTGATCTTTGAAATTAATCCTTTTTGTTCAACAAAATACCATAAAAGCCATTATTGAAACATAAAATGGAACTAGAGCTCACAGTGTTATTCACAAACGAATCTGGGTTATCAGAAAAAGGAGAATAATAAATATGCTTCATACTAGTCCGAAATTCCCCAACGGCTTCTCTTTGACCCAGGATGGAAAAGCCAATAAACCAAGAGACATGTTAATTGCAATGTGCTCCGACTGTGTTGTGATTGGCCTTTCGTGTGTGGGGTGTTCCCTGTGGGACAGTTCTTGTGAAATTGATACAACTGAAATGGAAGATTAACAACCATGAAGTCGTCTTTCTGGTTCAGTTTCTATGTAGTCAAGCCACGGATGGGTAAATGTGATAAAGCCTGAGACTGACATTTCTTTTCGATTCCTTCCAGCCGGGCAATACAAAGCCGACCTAGTTAAAATGTAACCCAAACCAACCGATAATACATGATAGATGATGATGATAAGCATCAGGGAGACCATTTTATAAGCGTGAATTTGTACTTTAGGGCCCTATCCTGCAACACAAACGCTCCCTATCGAAGGGGATTGCGATTCAATGGAAAAGATAGCCACGCGCAACTTATGAGCGATTTGAATTTTCATCTCGATGGCGCAAAATTGATGAGTAATGTCATAACATCAAAAATCGTTTTAATATCCATTTCAGATAAATAGGCAGAAAGAAGGACAATGGGGGATCTATCAGGGACATTTATCACGTGAGGGTGGCAAAATGAAAGAAACCAAGTGAAAACAGATCAGCCACGACATCTGACTCATATGACGGTAAGCGAAAAGGACAGAGTTGGAAAGTGTGATAAATCGACCGTAATTCGTCAGTCTAATCTTTGAATGTGGTGAAAATCTCAAGATGAACTTTGCGTGAACTCGGAAATATTTCGAACGATGCTTTTGATAATACGCATTTTGTTTGAGACATTTTGTTAAAAAAAAAACAAACAAACAAAAAGCAATTTGTATTACAGTGACGCCAATTTTTAGAGCTTTACATGTAGAAATATCCAAATAGAAATAAATAAACACGATGACGATGATATTTTTATCATTTTCTGCAGCTTATCGATGAATGAGATATCTTTTCTATTTTATTTCCTTTCAATGAACCTTTTTTTCTCAAACACAAAGAAGCATAGCGCTGAATTTCTAACAATGTCTAGAGCCAAGTCCAAGAAATCGGCGAATGATCGATTCGAAAAGCAAGCTTCAAGATCGAAGTGCATCATTTTAGTTTAATTGTTGAACATTAATATTGTTATAAATCTGTCCTCAAAAATCTCATAAAGTTTCATAAAACGTCGATACCAACTAAAGGAACGAAACGTGCAATTAGAATCGGTTCTATAAACCATCTAGCAAGTGTTTTTTTTTTAAATAATTGTGCAGTTAAGTTGCGGGATTGAAAAAAAGATTAATTGATGGACTGAAAGTGATCTAAACTAGGGTAACTGGATAAAATGTTAGCCCTGGATGTAATGTCGGCTCATCACGCAAATTAATGAATATTTCATATCACTTGCCTTTGGCAGTGTAACTCGGACGTGGGACATAATACAAGCTTTTACTCAACTTTTCATATTATTAAGTTCACTTTTGTTGAAGTAAATTAAATTCTTAGGAAATCCCTCTCTGAAAGAACTAGACTGGGATTTCTTCTTCATTTTAATTACTTGGACCAATCCAAGCAATTCCGAAATTTCCTCTGTCATTTTCTTACTTTTTATATAAACAAAAAAAATAATTTGTATGGGAAAAATCTTACAAGGGGGATCCTAATTTTATGGCAGCAATGATTGACACGAAAGACGAAATTGTCGAGCACAAACTAAAACAATCATCAAATAAAGACACTGAACAGTAAAACGATTAATGGACTAGCCGTATGCACAGTTAGACTTCTTGAACTAATCAAATTCGATATTCACGGGAAAGCGATCAGCAGCACGACCAACACGTCAGAAGTTTCGTCATGTAACACATTAATCTTATAGATATACGCACATTTACAAAACATATCGTATCGGCATAATGTTTTATTCGGTTGTAAATGCTCAATAAATAATATCCCTTTTTATAGTCATTGAGCACAATTTGCTTGTTTAGGGGGAGGGGGACCATAATACCTATATAAACAAATTCGACTTTGCGTATTATGGACCCGGGGGTGTTCATAATAGGCATGTCAGCTACATCATTTTAAAATGCATACTTTAGTAGTGAAAATGAATGTTTTCGCTAGTACGAAACTCGTTTCTAATACCTGGTACTTGTCATTAGGGAACATCCATAAATTACGTAACGCTTAGAGGAGAAGGGGGGTTGAGTGAAGTGTGACAATCCATACAAAAAGTTTTGATGATTCATACAAAAAGTGTGGGGGAAGGTGGATGAAAATGATCGATTTTTTCGTTACGTAATTAATGAATCTTCCCTTAGGTGCAATAGAACTACAATTAATCAAGAGGCTCACTCTAGCAGAGCGACTAAAGTAAATTTCACTCGTTAAGGGGTCCATTACCAGCACTCACTCGCTACTCCGATTTGAATCAAAATATGTCCCACATTTCTTCGTAAGATCAATTTAAAAAAAAAGAAAGTTTTAGCAATTCTGCTGTATTTATAAATATAGCGAAATATTTCAATTGTCCAAAAATATTATTGTAAATAAAAAAGAACAAAAAAAAATTTTTGATCGAATTTAATGGATGATGGAAGTGAACTTCCCCATGCTGCCTACTCACTCATCTCGATACGCTCAGTATCAGCCGATAGGTCCACCTACCCTTAGAAAAGTTATCCCAATCCCGTTGCCACTTGATAGTCGAGGTGACTTTGATGGCTTTACGGGCTCCTCTGGTTCCGCGCATATCTAAACTCTCCTCGTCTTCCCGTACGACTAGCATCCCCGCCATCACACAGGCTGCGTCTCGTGATACCGTGCGGTAGGCACTTATCACTTTGAGACACATCAACCTTTGTGTGCTCTCCAGTTTCTGAAGGTTCCAATCGACGTTAAGCGCCGATGCCCAAGCTGGGCCGCCGTATCTGAGGATAGATACAGCAACACCATCTAATAACCTACGTCTGCTGGAGCGCACCCCTGAGCTATTGAACATCATCCTCGATAATGCCGCAATAGCTGTTAAAGCTTTCCGGCAGGCGTAATAAACGCGACTGCCGAAGTTCAGTCTATCATCAGTCACCCCAACACGCAGAAAAAAGCGTTCATGAATTCGTGAACTAACAAGTTTACGGTGTATTTTTTCGTGAACAACAGCCACGGATTCGAGAAAACAGTCACGATTTCTGGAACGTTCTGGAAAACGTGACTGGTGTACCCGAATCCATGAATTAAATCACGGTGTATTTTTGCTGGTTCACGAATTCGGCAACGCTTTTTTTGCGTGAAGGAGCATCACCTCCCGCTTAGAATTGATTCATTTAAGGCATTGGAAAAACATCAAAGCACGAAAAAGTTGCATCAAGATGTCAAAAACGTTCAAATTGTGATCAATGTTTCATTAACATTGCAATGCAGTACGTGTTTGACATTTGGAAACAAACAACCAAAGAATACTGCACTTCATGTTGCAAACACGAAACAAAATCATTTAGTTGCATATTTTTAACCATGTAACTTCAATGCGTCTTTCAAAATTTAATTGATTGTTTAAATTGAGTTGCAGATAAGTTGAGTGTGTCTTCATGTTTAATTTAGCATCGTTCAACGTTTTGACAACTAACATTTTTTTTTCCTGTAATGGTGCAATCAAGTAACAGGAAACCCGAGTACAAAACATCATAATCGTTTTTATGGTGAGTCAACATGCAGTCCCTTCGAAGTGTTGAATGGTGCTGTAGAGTGAACAAGATCCATATTTCGAATCCAGTTTTATATTTTTATTTTTTCTGCTGTAGTATTTTGCCATATTATTGCAATTTTACTGCAATCGTAAGATGATTTACGTGAGCTCCGTCTTATGCGCTTTTTAGGTAGCAAGAAAGTTATATTCAATGGCATATATGCAAAGATTATTTCTTTCCGTGGTGTCCAGCAGACAGATAGGTCTTAACGCCGTGGGGTTGCCGGGTGGTTTCCCCGGCTTCGACAATAGCACCAGTTTCACCAGCATAGCTGTCCTGAGCATGGCAGGGTTCGCCATGGTCGCTGCCTTTAGAGCGAGCCTTGGCACTCCGTCGGGCCCCGGAGCTTTGTTCGTGTCGAGGGTTTTGGCCACCGCAAGCAACTCTTCGTTCGTCACCGGTGCCACTTAGGCCGCACTTTGCGGTGCTGGAGGACACGGAACTGGTGACATGGGACGGGAAGAGGACCTCATCAATGCGCTTCAACCTTACCGGCGACTGTTCGGTTCCACCTCTGGACTTCGCCACTACTTTTCTGAAGCCATCGCCCTAGGGATTAGCGTTGGCGTTCTGGCAAATGTTATTAAAATACACTCTTTTACTGCAACTAATCGCCTTGTTAAGGGCCAATTTCGCAGCTTTGAACGTTAAGCGGCGTTCATGCCTGTCCTGCTCAGAGCGAGCTCGTTGCATCCTTCGCCTGGCCCTAAGGCAGGTTGACCGAAGGTCTGCGATCGTAGCGTTCCACCAGTACGCTGGGGGTCTACCGTTCCCCGGTGGAGCCCTCCTCTGCATACTGGCATCACAGGCACGTGACAGAACAGCTGTCAGCGCATCCCCAGTTAGACTTTAAACATGTGCCTCCAGTCCCAGAACCGCGGTGAAAGCTTCGCTATCGAAGCTTGTGGTCTTCCACCCACGAATCTGACGGGAACATGTCGACCTAGGTTGCTGCACACCATGACTGACCTGATGGTCACTATGGGTGTAGTCCTCGCCAACTCTTCAGTTCAGTCCCCTGGCCAAGCCAGGTCTACAGAACGTTGCATCAATGAACGACTCGACCCCATTCCGGCGGAATGTGCTGGCTGAGCCCCCTCTAAGTCGTACAGAAGTCCGCTCAACTTCTGTCCCGCACTGTACCATAATCGCGGAGACGAGATCCTCTGCCTCGGTGACTTCGTCCAGCTGCTTACACCGGAGAGTCACCTCGGTGCCCAGAGACCTCACCTTCACTCCCTCATCCAGGGCATCCTGGGCCAGCTTTTTGTAGGCTGTTCCGCTCGCTTGTGCTCAACGCTTCAGCACTAGGATCAGTTCATCTGCCCTAGTGACGCATCGCACGTCCACACCCAGTGCCGAAAGACTTTCGGCATCTCGCATGGACTTTAGGACTTCGGCTAGTGCATAGTACGATGTCTTTGTACATACTAGATCTTTGCTACCTATTCTATTTTATTACTAGATGCCGATTGTGTTTCACTTCTACTTTATCGACTAGACAGTGGCGAACACATGTTGTTTGCGAAATTCAAAAAGAGGTCCATTTGTTCGTTTCTCGTTGGTCTGTTTCCATTGTCCGAGTCGTTGGAGATACACCTCCGAGAAATGCAATGCAGCGGCACACATAGGAGTAAATGAGGTGAATTCCTGGCCATAATTATTTAGTGCTTTCATTGATGTTATTTACACTTATATTATATTTAACTAATGTTACAAAATGATTCTGATCATTTTTAGCGACATTTGATTTTAAACTTGATTAAGGGTATATGGTACGCATTTTATATTGGCAATCTGTCTAAAGAAACACCAAACATCAGCAGTTTTAAGCATAACTGGTTGGATAACATATTTTATCATTAGTATATCATTAACCGTCATAATACATAATAAAATTAAGGATTACTTGGCGATTCCTATGTGCTACAAACAAATAACACTGAAAATCTAACTTTTTATTCAAACTACTATAACTCTGGAGTTCGGACAAGTTCGGATGAGCTCTTGGCAGCAATAGAAGCGTGGGAAAGCTATCTTTTATTCTGTTATGGTTTCATAATTTATTTTATTCATTTTATTAATTTTATTTTATTCACAACTAAAACTAATTTTAATTTGAGAAAAAATATTAGCATGTCTGAACAAGTGTTTAAAATATGCTTAGAGTACATATATAACTCAAATAAATTGACATATTATTTCATTATATGATCTAACATATCTCAAACTTGAAAGTCCATGTTGAAAAACTCATCAAAATAGTAAATAACGCGGCAAAGAACTCATTTTATGAGCATGTGAGAATGGAGAAAAACGCTATTAATTTTATTTCAAAAACAACAGACTTTCATCGACTATCTTTCAATGTAGACATTCTTGTTTTGCCCTGAAAATCCCGGATGGTTATTCTACAAGCTATATATATATTATGAAATGGAACTATATTTGTTTGGGTTTATTCAATTTCATAAATTTGGTTTATGGCCAGGTATTGACTATAATTACTCCTTAGTGCGGCATGACAAAGATTGTTTTGGGTGAGGGGATTGGGAATCAAACCCATGATCATTCGCTCATTTTTTGTTAAGCGAAGGAGTAATTTTTTTTTATGAGCGCTGCAATACGTCTAAGTTTAGAAGACGATATTAGCATTTCCATAACATATTATATTGTTATTCGAATGAATTTTGATTTCTTCCAGTTATATTAGAATACAAAACACTTTTTCATTCTCGTTTTTAAATTCTTTTATTTCTTTTTCTTCTACATATTTCATAAGCGCCCCCTCTGTCAGCTTGCGTCATAAAACGGAAGCTACTGTGACTGGTCTAGGGTATAATGGTCAATAGTGGACCCCAACCAATAGTTGCCATTATTACAGAATAATATAAACATTTTTCTTTGAAATTGCATCGGAAGAACCTACCTTACAGTCCAATGATTTGATTTCATGCATTGGAAATGATATGAAAAGTAAAAATAGATATTTTTTACAATTTTGTAAAAAAATAAACATGAGAGTTTCCATTATAGGAATATTTTGAAGGATCCATAAGAGGGAAGTAGAACATCCCAAAACGGAACATGAAAATCAAATGAAGTGCCGACAATAGGGAAGCAATTTTCTATTGTGGAACCCCTGGGGGTCTACTATAGGGCAAATTCAGTCAGACTTTGAAATGTTAATTTCAACGAATAACGTCGTGTGTTTGAATGTTTGAGAGTTATGCATATATCGTGAAGGGGAGATGCAGAACTTGTTATTAGATATCTGGCGATATCTCGAAATTAATATGTTTAAAATTTCTAATCCTTATGGCAGGAAGAGCAGAATTCCACTACTAGGGGGTTCACTACTGGGAATTTTACCCTATAAGTCTCTGAGAACAGATTTTTCCATTTCAACGCTCACAATTTCAATTCATCATTGACGAGGTGAATATATTTTCCATAAATATTGTACTATTGTAAACATTCAAACACACTACGAGTACATAATTGAAAATGATTGTGACATTTGAACTATATTGATAATAATAAATGGCGTTTAAGACCCCTGAAAATATTGAACTCATTGCGAGTACATGCTTAAAGATAAGTAATAATATAACTTTTTTTTAATTTAAAAATCATCTTAATTCTGCAACTGTTGCAGGGTTGCCGGGTTGTGCATATTTTAGATGACATTTGGATGGTTTGAGAGATTTTCTGCCTAAGCCTTCGGTGAGCAGTTAAACTGATCACAAATCGTATCGAATATCCCTCAATCCCATAACTGGGGATATCCTACACTTAATGTACTTATGAATGAATGTGAAATGATTTCCGTTTTCCTTTTACGGTCAAAATATGGGAAAAGACGGCTTTGGCAAGTTTTGTTCTATTATTGTCAGGGGGGTTTTTATCGATCAAGTTTTATGAAATTTGGCCACAATATTCTTCGATATGCAAAGAATGTTTAGGCCAAATTTGAACATAATCAGTCATAAAAAAACCCCTGACAATAATAGAACAAAACCTGCCAAAGCCGTCATTCCCTCTACCACAAGTCTATCAAAAAACACTTGGTGCGGTTTGAAAGAACCCCGACTATTTGAAGTTAGGAATAGCGTTATATAATCAGCAACTCTGTGTCTAAAACTGATATAAACGGGTGGGTAACAATGATGTTGGTTTAATGACAAAAATATTTTTAATTGAGTTTTAACTATTTTTACAAATATTTGCAGTGATATCAGAACCAGCTATCCAAACTTTTAAAAAACATCTACATAGTCATTTGAGCCTGATACCCTTTCTGTGGTGCATAACTTCGCAAAGGGTTGATCGAGAGAATCTCTGACTTCTATTCTGTTTGCAATAAAATTAAATTTGCAAAATAAATCTCAATCTGTTCTCCGGTAGAGGCAACTTTATTCTAGGTCGGAAACCGATGCTGCCCCTAGATATGTATCTCTACATAAATAGCGAACGGGGGTCGAATCTGAACCACCACTGACGAAGGTGAGTCGGCACCGAGTGGTCCAGTTTCCAGCTAACCAACACTCCAGCTGAGGTCAATTTGTCCTACTCTTGGCGGTGAACATTCGGTTTGGCTGGATAGGAAAGCAATAAAAGTGCTTTAATGCGTTTTGTGGTAACCATTATGAGAATTTCCGATGAAATCGAATCAGCCTACGTGTGGCTAAGAGATAATTACGAACAACTTTATAGTGCTGCCCTCCACCCCTCAACCGGAATGTCATGGAAGATTAAATGTGAAACGTAGGTAGGAACAGACATACAGTGTCTTCCTGTTTTCGATAACATTGAGATATTTTTCATAAATCTTTATCTTTTGACCTATTAGGATAATACCTGATTACACGTACTTTTTGAAACGCATTCCCGAATTCGAGAACCAGCAAAAATACATCGTGATTTAAATCTCTAAGTCACGTTTTCCAAAACATTCCAGAAAATGTGAATGGTTTTCCAAAAGCCGTGATTTAAATCAAGGTGTTTTATTGCTAATTCACAAATTCGTGAACGCTTTTTTTTGCATGTACGCTAATCCCCTTCATTCAAACACCCATGGTTTGTGGATAATTTTAGTAGAATAGTTTCGTATTTGGAGGAATTACTGATTAGAGTGATTCAAATTTTGACTTTTTTGCCCCCCGATGCTTACACGATTGCATTTGTATACTATATATAATAGCCCTGTTTGTCTGCCCGGTCTAGCCAACCAGACGCCGCACACGGGGAAATTTCACAAAAAATAAAATATTTGACACTTCAATTCTTTTTTACTATCAGATGCATAAAACTAAAGCAGTGACAACATTAGACAACCAGACACAGCATTTGATGAAAAAAAATCACAGACATCAGACGTTGAAAATTTGGATTTTTTTTAATGCGTCAATTAAACAATTGACAAAAAAACACTTGCCGCGGGCGCTACTGCGTCCACAAATAAACTAGTTTTTAATGATCCTCCTAAATTTTTAGCAAATTTGGATGAAATTTGAGTGAGCACGCACGGTTTGAATTTTGTATGAAAATTACCATGAAAACAAGAACTTTCATGGAAAACCGTTCCCCAACGTTTCCCTTCAAGCTGTAAAAACATATGAGTACATCGGTAACATAGTAAAATTTACAAATAAACAGGCTGTCTTTGATGCGAAACAATTTGATGCTCGCAAGAAAAGTTATTACGCAAATACTGAAACGTGGGAAATTCAATTTAACATGTAAAAGAATAACATCAATATCAATAATAATTTTTGTTTTTTTTTCATTACTTTGCTTCCTAACAAGAAATCTCTTTGCAACAACAACTGCCTTTCAGCTTGAGAAGTATTCTGTGTAGTCAATGTGTTGATTCTATTTAAATAGTTCATGGGCCACCTCACGGAACGGTCTTTCACATAAGGGTCGATTTTCACAGTAATTTCCATACAAACTTTAAATGACGTGTGCACAATCAAATTACATCCAAATTTGCTAAAAATTTAGGAGGATTATTAAAATGGAAAATGCAATCGTTTAAGCATCGGGGGCAAAAAAGTCAAAATTTGAATCACTCTAATGCTGATACATAACAGCCTTTCCTCATATATTTGTCGGTTCTATTATTTATTGGACATGTCGCCGAGCCTATCAAGAGTCTGGTTTTGGAGTGATCCTATGACCTTTTCACATATTAAGTATGAAATACACTCCTTGCTGATTGTACAAAACGAACCTTGCTAATGTCAAAACCGGAAAAGCACTACTACAGTGGAACAATACAATGGCCATGGTGCATACACTGGAACACTCGGGAACAGCCATCGAACAAAGAGCATAGGTCGAAATCGACAAAATGTTTTAGCATTCGAAAATCGGTCGAGACAAATGCAATTAATTGATCGGCAATGGGTTGTAATTAAACAAATTACCGATTGTTCCGACTCGAGTGCCATGAATGGCGCCTGGACGGGGGCCACCACCACGGGACAAAGGAACAAGGCGGATCACTGGATGTGATCTAGCAAATTGCTACTGACCACAAGCTCTCTCTCTCTCTCGTCCTATATATTTCTGCTCTGATCCTGCCAGGGTGGCTGGATGTTGTTATAAGTGATGTTTTATTGGGGTGATAAACTGGAGCGAGTACATTTGGTCGGATTACTGTGACAAGTATTAAGGCACAATTCTCTTGAACGTTAACACCGAACATTAGATTGCGGTTTTCTCTGTGGGCTATCCTGGTAGAAGGTCAATTCGGAAGCATTATGAAAGGAGTATTCGTTGGAGTTTTTGAGCTAATCCTACATGGGATGACAACTAATCTGGTGTAGGTTCTACTGGGATATGTTTTAAAGCTGTTATACATTCTTAATTATATTATTTTGACATAAGATGCCAGTTTTCATAGTCGTTAGAAAAAGCAAAGTCAAGAATTGACAACCTTTGGATCGATGTTCATCTCATACGGTGTATAGAAACGGTTCCTTTTTAAAGCGGGCTTGCCATCACCTTGTTTTTTGGCCCGGCTTATTTTTGCAATTTTCTTTATTTAGCTATGAAGTCATTAATAAAGCATGTCACGTTACGGATCTCCTGTTGTTAGGACTGCAATAACTTTTGTCTCTGGGTCTGCTTCTGTATCCAGATTATAAATCAGTTAGTGTTTGGTTGCATATTTCGTTCCCACATTTACGCAGTGTATGGCCAATTCACCAACGATGATACTCCATATTGGCGATGCAGCTGTGGGACCACAATACTTGAATTATACACCGCAGACATCTGTTGATAAACACCTGCTAACGTTGGGATTATAAACCACATCGATATGGGGTGCTGCAGATGACCACGATAAAGCACATATGGCGAGCGGTTTCCATTTTGCCATATCATTGTTGACTTGAAAGCTACTGTGGACTGATTTTCCATAGTAGCCTTTTGTATTTCTAACCAAAAAGCTCGCTCCACGTGAATATCGAGAAGGGAGCGGGTATCGACACATTTTAAGCGGAGCTATAGGATTTGAAAAAAGAACTGTTTTGTTTTGGAACCCACAAGTGAAGGCAGACTAAACACTATCAGTTCAGGTTAACGAAAAACATCGAAAGAAAAACATAAATTAAGGCTTTAGTTAAAGAGCAAACAAATATTCCGTTTCCCTTCGAAGAGATTTATTTACCACCGCGCGACCAAATTTGTCAACGAACATTTGAAACTGCCATCGTCAATTCAATCGCTTGCGATGGACATTTCGTTAACCATTCGGAATTGTGTGTCCTGATTTGAAAGCGTTTTCCAACAATAGCTTCACGGCGTGATTTGACAAAAGACAAATATTTCCCTGGGTTCGTTTTTTTCTTTTTTGATTAAATGTACCCAAAGCATGACATTATTGTCTTGATTGCTTCATTTTGCCTTCTCAATTTGGTTCACTTTTTGCTCAAATTTTATTTGCAGCCGGTCGTTTGGCTGATGGTTGGAGGGAAGTGCTTGGCATTCTACTGCTTCGGTAGCTTGATTGTGATGTTGGCTATGGAACGGCATGGCATAATAAAGAACGGCCGTGGTCTCTTATTTGCATTGCATCGACGGGACGCAAGAAAGTCGACACCACAGAACCGGCAATGGCAAATGCCTTCTTGCCTTGGATGAATGTGACGGGGTTTTGCAAAATAAAAAGAAAACATCTCGAGAAACAGGATGTGGTATCCGAGGAAGGCGGGACTATTTTCCCATTGCAGTCAATGCGAATCAATGTTGGATATATTGTTGTTCTGGATAATCGCCAGCTCGATGAAGAAATCAATGGAAGTAGGTCAGAGAATGACAGCGAACAGTGGTAGAACCGATCGCAATAATATAGGTACATGTTGGTCATATATTGTACTGCTTGATTGATGATATAAATATCATACAGATTTACAAATCCGGCACTTTCAAGATGGACCTACGGTGGTCTTAGCCAGTCGGAAAGTCAAAAACAAAAAAAAACCCTGATTATTCCAACTAGCGGTGATGGTGCCTTTCTCGTGCAAATAAAAAAATGTATTTTCTCCACAACTTCCGAGCCCATGGTCGAATCTGGCCAATTTTTCAATAGGAAACAATGGGACAGAATTCTGCGTCGAATGCAACTTGTTGCGAGGATAAGGATAAGTGCCCGAAAAATGAGTGACATTTTTGCTTCATTTTGGTACTTGGGTGCGCACAGACACACACTTCTGTCTTCTTCTTCTGCAGCTGCTATGCGCCTCCTCGTTGGTCGATCGAGCAGTTCGGTCGTATGCTGGATTGTTTAGGGAAGCGCTCCGCCGCGAGCACAATACTCTCGGTCTGAGCGGCGAGCAGCTGGTAACAGTACTTTCGCGTGCATGCGATGCCACCATGCCTAGGAAATTCCACCCTAGGAATGGGTGGCTTACTAGTGGACTCAAGCAATTGCGAACCCGCGCTGCGCCTGCCTACGGGCTCGGAGGCGGATGCAGCGAGCACGCACAGAAGAGGAGCGTGTTGAACGACGGGTGGCGTTCGTGGCTGCTAGAGCCGCTCTGAAGACTGAGATTAGATCAAGCAAAAAAGCCTGCTTCGAGGGCCTGTGTAAAAGTGCCAACGCGAATCCATGGGCGGTCTCTAGAGATGCTGGAGAGGATCATCGTGGGGCTCTTCCCACATCATGACCCAAGTCCCTGGCCTTACTTTGTGGAGCTGCCAGGGGCCAGGGTAGCCGACGAGAGAAAAGTAACTGCGGTGAAACTTACGGGGATTGCACAGTCACTTAGTGTAGGTAAGGCCCAAGGACCGGATGGTATTCCGAACCTGGCATTAAAGCGGCCATTGCTGAGGCTCCCGAGATGTTCAGATCTGTCATGCAGAGATGCCTGGACGAGGGAGTCTTCCCTGAAGCATGGAAAAGGCAGAGCTTGGTCCTATTGCCAAAGGCAGGAAAACCACCTGGGGATCCGACGACATATAGACCAATATGCCTGCTTGATACGACGGGGAAGGTGCTCGAGAAGATCATCCTCAACAGTTTGTTGATACGCACGGAGAGTGCGAATGGTCTATCGAGAACTCAGTTTGACTTCCGAAAGGGTAAGTCAACCGTAGACGCTATTTTGTCGGTTACCAAATCCGCGGAGATAGCTATCCAGCGTAAGAGAAGGGGAGTTCGCTATTGTGCAGTACTGACTATCGAAGTGAGGAATGCATTCAATAGCGCCAGTTGGGCAGCTATTGCAGATGCGCTCCTGCGTCTTGGAATTCCCGACTACCTGTACAAAATTCTGGGAAGCTACTTCCAGAATCGAGTACTGGTATACGACACGGAGGCGGGACAGAAGTGCGTTGATATAACCTCAGGGGTTCCGCAAGGTTCCATACTGGGTCCGGTGTTGTTGTTAACAACCGAAAGTCGGAGCAACAAGCGGTGAAAAGGGCAGGCAACTGCGCGATCACTTCTGAAAGCTCCATCAAACTCTTGGGGGTAATGATCGACGATAAGCCTCCACAGCAATAGTAGCATTGTCCCGGATGATGTCCAATAGCTCTGAGGTTTATGCCAGCAAATGCAAGCTTCTGGCTAGTGTCGCTCTGTCCATACTGAGGTATGGTGGGTCAGCTTGAAGCACCTGCGTATTAACTGCTACAGAACGAAGTTAGAAAGTACGTATAGGCTCATGTGCCTAAAAGTTGCGAGCGTGTACCGTACCGTGTCGCACGATGCACTTTGCGTCATCACCGGTATGATGCCTATTGACATCGTTCTCCTGACCCAGGTCCTTACAGGCCATGGTTGCTTCAGACAGTATCTACACCGGTTCGAACACTCGGCCTCGCCCGAGTGTCCGGTGTGCGCAGGTTTGAAGGAAACGGCGGAACACGTGTTGTTCGTGTGCCCACGTTTTCGCACAATGCGTGACCACATGCTTGCCACATGTGGTCTGGACACTACCCCGGACAACCTAGTCCGGAGGATGTGTAAAGATGAAGTTGGCTTGGAACCCCGTTTTATCGACTATCTTCCAAATCGTCTCGGAGCTACACAGAAAGTGGCGCGTGGATTCGAGGAATGGCTAGTTCAGGCGCAAATAAGAGGTGATCCAAGGGCTTCATGGGTCATACCGGTGCCCTGTGGTCGAACTCGATCCTTTTATCGAACAAGTGGCCACGCGAAATACAGAATGGTATCGTCGCTTTCGTGGCGTCGGTCAACCGGGCGGGTTCCGAGCCTGAGGACGGAAAGGGGTCCTCGTCAAGGCTGGGGCAGGCGTAGGCACCACGTCGGCAAGTCCCTCTGTGTGTTGGCGAATAGGACCTATCGCAGAGAGGTCAATTTGGGGTACACGCGGCATAATCATTCTTGATACCAGTCGTGCAGAGGGAAGCAGGCACGAAGTCGACCCTTCCCACCTTCAGAGGACATAGGGCGTGGTAAGGCAACCTGGAAAGCCGGCAATGCGCTGGCACGATATCATGGTGTTCTTAAAAAAAAACGAGTCACGATGTTCGATGCTGCAAGGACACGCAGCTAACCTAGAGGGTGCGTTGTGCACTGGCCCCCCTTTGAAGCATTACTTTCCGGCTGTACCGAAGGGACGATGGGCTTGGCGGCAATGGAAACGGTTTAGCGGGTCGGGGATGTAGTCCTGTCTCCCTCGTTTGCTATTGGAGGTGGTCCCTAACCCCGCACTTCCTGGACAACCCAGGATGTCTGTTGAGCAGATTCCCCCTCCATTGCTTAGGAAAGATAAAAACATACACACACACACATCACCGCAATTCGTCGAAATGAGTCGATCGGTATATAGGGGAAATGCACTGGTTTTGGCCAACTTAGTGCCTAATTTGGCCAACCCTGAAAAATACATATTTTTCCAAAATAATCAATCAGTTGAAAGCAGCGTTGAAGCGTGAGGGATATATCTGTTGTTGGAACTAATAAAACCCTTGCGAATTGCTTTATTTTTGGAGTCATTCGCAAAATTGGCCAAATTAGGAACATGGCCAAAACCGGCACAGTCCCCCTAACACAATGGGTCTCCGGGTCTTCTATAAAAAGTTCGTTTTCGGAACGATAATATAGCCTTTACGTATACTTAGTATACGAGAAAGGCAAAAAATCCGCCACTCTCTAATGTTTTCGGTATTTGCTTTATTTCGCCACATTCTACTCCATACATATTGATTGGCGTGGTTAGTTAAGGTTAGCAACCCTATAACCAGAGACCGGCGGAGTGAAAAACTGTCGAAATATCAACGTATGAAAATGCATGAAATCTTGAAAATAATAATGGCATCAGCATCACTTGAACTTTTTGCTTGCTTCTTATGGATGCAAAATGTGAACAAGTCGAATTGGAATCGCTTTTGACGGTTCGATTGGAAACAAGATGGCGTCTTCGCCGATTTCTCATCCTAGTAGGTATATCAAAAACATTACCATCGTCAACGCTCGTCAACGGGCATAGTATAAAAGGCGGGCGCCAACGGGATAGGAAGTTCTTCTATTCCGATACCAGTTCGAGACAGCGAAAGTTCGTGTTATCGCTAGTGTTTTCGGCTGTTTTCTTTTGTTCGCGCGTTTCCATTTTCGAAGTGGCGTTTTTCTTTCCCGGCCCAGTATGGAAAATCTTGTTAGGCAATTTAAAAAAAATCCTTCTTAAATTTTCTGCAGAAATTCGTCACGCACCCTGTATGTGTAGAGTTGCAATCAAGTGGTGGTATTGAACTACTCAAATTTTGAGTAGTTTCCGACTTTTAATAAAAATTGAGTAATATTTCCGTTGAAGAAAAAAAAACGGCAACACAATTTTACTCACATTTGAGTAGAAAGAAATGAGCTCGGCACCTCCCAAACGTTGAAATAATGAACTCGTGCATCACTCCTCTCCACTCCACACCATAGCGCTCGAAGGATCGATTAGGAGAGCTAGTGTGCAAAGAAGCGGTACCATTATCACAGGATCGCATATGCTCCTGAAATTTGCGGACGATATCGATATAGACCTGTGCAGGAGTTCATGAAATTCACTCACCCGATGGATTTTGACATTTAAGCGGGTCGTCTTCTCGAACAAAAGTTCATTTTGCGTTCATTATGCGACCCGCTCAAACGTCATAATTTCTTGGGGGAGTTCATTTTGCGTTAGTCTATTATCTATTATTAGGCTCTATTATTAGGCTTTTATTATTAGGCTTAGTCTATTATTAGGCTTTTGCGCATTTTAAGAGGGAGACAGCGAGGATTGGACTCACGATCAATACCAGCAAAACGAAGTACATGATCGCTGGCATTAGTGGTGATGGTAGTGAAATAGTGCTGGATGGTAAAAAATTTGAAGTGGTAGAAGAATTTGTGTATCTTGGAACATTAGTGACGTGCGATAATGATGATACCCGCTAGATGAAAAGGCGTATTGCAGCTGCAAATAGGGCTTATTACGGACTTCGTAACCAGCTTAAGTCCCGTAGTCTGCAAACGAAGACAAAATTCGCGCTGTATACTACTCTGATTCTTCCGGTGGCTTTATATGGCCATGAAACATGGACGTTAAAGAAGGCTGAAGAAGAGCTTTCGAAGTGTTTGAGCGTAAGGTGCTGCGGACAATACTCGGCGATAAACAGGAGAACGGTATCTGGCGGCGTCGCATGAATAATTGTACCAGGTGTATAAAAGGCAGGATATTATTAAGCCTATACATATACGTCAAGCGAAGATAATATTTAGTAGAGAACCCGGAAGAGGCCGCAGGCTTCGTTGAAGGCCGCGTACACGATGGCTTTTTGCAGTTGAAGAGGACCTGAGGGCGCTCAATGTTCAGGGCGACTGGAAGCGATTTGCCCAGGATCGAGTCCAGTGGAGAAGGATACTTCATTCGGGGTACTCGGAAGAAAAAAAGTACCTAGCGTTGAGTTTTTTAACTTACTTTTGAGTTATTTTTTCTCTTCTCTTTCATCCACTCTTTTTTTCTGTTGTCAAAAACAAAAGAGCGAAACAATCCTACGACAGATCAATACGGGAAGCCAACTTATTGCCTGCAGAGCTTAAAATATTCATCTTCATGAAGCAACTTCGGTCCGAATTTTGACAAACATCGCATGAATATTCAAAACATAGAATGACATAGTCAGACGACTACTCCACGAACTCATTCATTCGACTGTCACTGAATGTGTTTACTATGTGCAGAAAAAAACATAATTATCATTGTTTATGTTGATGTTTACCGCTGAAAGTGCCTCGCGGATGAAAATCGGATTCAGTCCTGTGTGATAAATCACTTTACTCATTTGAAACGTGTTCAGATTTCAGATAATTTATCAATTTGTAAAATGTGCATAAATATTCAATGACTAATATTCAACTGAATATTGACTGTCCAGAGCCGACTATGAATGTGTCGGAAGTGAACTGACAAATGAAGAAAAATGGACTTCACTAAAAATTTTCGATTATTTTACACTCTGATTGCCTGATGTCGAAATTGAGTGAATTAAACCTACAATTGGGTAAATAAATTTTCCGTTGGGTACATTTTTAGCATGGGAGTAAAGGCAAACTACTTTGACCCCATTTACTCAATTTTGGCTTCCCTTACGGATGCTCGTGGTTGGGTGAATTAAACTCACTATTGGGTAGTTTATTTCTTCCGCGTAGGTTCATCGAAGAGCTGTAGCCCAGTAAGCTGAAGTAAGCATCACTCCATGGGAAATCTCGAGCAACAAACGACGCGACAAATTGCGCCTAATAAGCCACGCAGAATTAACGAAAATGATATAAATACGTCTTATTTGCCGACAGTTGTAAAACTCTTTGCGAAACCAATTCCTCAGCAAGTGGCAATTTGGGGTAAGACTATAACCCGTAAGCTCGCACATTTCAAAAATGAACCACAAGTATGATTTACTCATCTCGTTAAACAAAAATATGGTTCCTCGGTTTGCCACCGAGAGCAATATCGTTCCTAAAATATTGTAGATGCTCCAAAAATCACTGCCATTGGGTTCCGGTACCTTCCTCTCGGCACTGACTGGCGGGCACCCGGGGGGCAATTTCGCCTTCGCAAGGGTTAAAGCACTTTTCGACTGCAACGAGCAGCAATGGTACTCAACCACTGCTAGTCGCATCCTGATGGTTCCCGTAATACAATATAAAATCCGACGAGAGGAGAAAAACTTGTTTATGTCAGAATATATTTGCGAAGTATAATAATAATAAAAGGAGAGCGACTCCCACGTGTTTGCCGTTGTTGGTTGGCGCCAGGACGACTGGAAAAACCGGGCCATGTGCCAGCGTCAGCACTCGGGACGGCTGGCGACAGGATTTGCGACAAGGGAGTTACGTAAAAGTTTTGGGCAGCTTCTTCTTGTGGGGTATTCAATGTACAGCTCGTGGGTTTTCTTCTTCCACTTAGACATCTAATAAGTTCATGTCGAGTGATCTGCTCTCGTTATGTCCTCTCCAGAGATTGGAACTGGAACGTTTCTTTATTTTTGTGTCGGTTTATATGAGTTGAATGTAAACCAGCCAGATGTGCGACATCAGTCTGAATACTTCGTCATGTTGGGTTTGTAAACAACATTACAGTCATATATGTATATGAGTTGTCCTTTGGCAACACTCATTTGTAAACGCAAGTCTTTAAACATCAGATAACGGTGCCAAAATTAAATTCTGTGACATTTTTAGTTCAGGCGAGAGGAAAAATGTTACAATTGCTTTTTACTTTCAAGCTAACTTTTTTGTTAAATCAACAAACAACATTCGCAGCATTATATTTCATAAATTTTCTGCTGCTTTATCCACTTTGAAGTAGAGTGATTCTGCTTCCAAGCTGTAATACAATTTTATTTGCTCCTTTCCCTTAAAGAAGTTTTGTTCGTACTTACTTTCGTTCTGCGTGGCTGTTTCTAGTACCGTTGGTTTGTGCATTTTATTTATATACAATGCATATAGATCACAGATGCAATATTTTCCACTGTTTGGGTTCGACAAAAAGTGAACAAATAAATAAAATTCTCTTTTGATAAATATGAAAGCAAGACATTTTGTTGTTGCTGTATAAGTTCTATCGTTATCGTTGCTTCCACGCGACCCAGAAATCAATTATGTCTGCATACGGAGGCATGTCTAATAGTAAGATAGATGGTCCAAAATGATGATCCAAAATAAGGGTTCAAAATGTCCACAATATTCATTCATTTATTTAGTCCACATCTAAACAGATAACACTGAATCAACAATTTGACGCCACAATACACGGTTCGAGGCCGCATCTCTCCATCCTCGAATACGCCCACGCTCGCCAAGTCGTTCTGCACCTGGTCTGCCCATCTCGCTCGCTGTGCTCCACGTCATCTCGTACCTGCCGGATCGGAAACGAACACCATCTTTGAAGGGTTGCTGGCCGGCATTCTTGCAACATGCCCTGCCCATCGTACCCTTCCGGCTTTAGCTACCTTCTTGATACTGGGTTCGACGTAGAGCTGGGCGAGCTCATGGTTCATTCTTCGCCGCCACACACCGTCTTCTTGCACACCGCCAAAGATGGTCCTAAGCACCCGTCTCTCGAATACTCCGACTGCTTGCAAGTCCTCCTCGAGCATTGTCCATGTTTCATGTCCGTAGAGGACAACCGGTCTTATTAGCGTCTTGTACATGACACATTTGATGCGGTGGCGAATCTTTTTTGACCACAGTTTCTTTTGGAGCCCGTAGTAGGCTCGACTTCCACAGATGATGCGCCTTCGTATTTCACGACTGACATTGTTATCAGCCGTTAGCAAGGATCCGAGGTAGACGAATTCCTCGACCACCTCGAAGGTATCCCCGTCTATCGTAACACTGCTTCCCAGGCAGGCCCTGTCGCGCTCTGTTCCGCCCACAAGCATGTACTTTGTCTTTGAGGCATTCACCACCAGTCCAACTTTTGTTGCTTCACGTTTCAGGCGGGTGTACAGTTCTGCCACCTTTGCAAATGTTCGGCCGACAATGTCCATGTCATCCGCGAAACAAATAAATTGACTGGATCTGTTGAAAATCGTACCCCGGCTGTTACATCCGGCTCTCCGCATGACACCTTCTAGCGCAATGTTGAACAGCAGGCACGAAAGTCCATCACCTTGTCTTAGTCCCCGGCGCGATTCGAACGAACTGGAGTGTTCGCCCGAAATCTTCACACAGTTTTGCACACCATCCACCGTTGCTTTGGTCAGTCTGGTAAGCTTCCCAGGGAAGCTGTTCTCGTCCATAATTTTCCATAGCTCTACGCGGTCTATACTGTCGTATGCCGCCTTGAAATCAACGAACAGATGGTGCGTTGGGACCTGGTATTCACGGCATTTTTGAAGGGTTTGCCGTACAGTAAAGATCTGGTCCGTTGTCGAGCGGCCGTCAACGAAGCCGGCTTGATAACTTCCCACGAACTCGTTCACTAATGGTGACAGATGACGGAAGATGATCTGGGATATCACTTTGTAGGCGGCATTAAGGATGGTGATCGCTCGGAAGTTCTCACACTCCAGTTTGTCGCCTTTCTTGTAGATGGGGCATATAACCCCTTCCTTCCACTCCTCCGGTAGCTGTTCGTTTTCCCAGATTCTGACTATCAGTTTGTGCAGGCAAGTGGCCAGCTTTTCCGGGCCCATCTTGATGAGCTCAGCTCCGATACCATCCTTACCAGCTGCTTTATTGGTCTTTAGCTGTTGAATGGCATCCTTAACTTCCCTCAAGGTGGGGGCTGGTTGGCTTCCATCGTCCGCTGAACTGACGTTGTCATCTCCTCCGCTGCCTTGACTTTCACTGCCTGTACTCTCAGCGCCATTCAGATGTTCCTCGTAGTGCTGCTTCCACCTTTCGATCACCACACGTTCGTCCGTCAAGATGCTCCCATCCTTATCCCGGCACATTTCGGCTCGCGGCACGAAGCCTTTGCGGGATGCGTTGAGCTTCTTATAGAACTTGCGTGTATCTTGAGAACGGCACAGCTGTTACATCTCCTCGCACTCCGCTTCTTCCAGGCGGCGTTTCTTCTTCTGAAAAAGGCGGGTCTGCTGTCTCCGCTTCCGTCTATAACGTTCCACGTTCTGCCGGGTACCTTGCTGCAGCGCGACCGCCCGCGCTGCGTCCTTCTCCTCCAAAATCTGTTTGCACTCTTCGTCGAACCAATCGTTCTGTCGACTTCGACCAATATACCCGACATTGTTCTCCGCTGCGTCGTTAATGGCTGCTTTGACTGTATTCCAGCAATCCTCAAGAGGGGCCCCATCGAGCTCACCCTCTTCCGGCAACGCTGCCTCGAGATGCTGCGCGTATGCAGTGGCGACATCAGGTTGCTTCAGTCGCTCTAGGTCGTACCGCGGCGGTCGTCGGTACCGAACATTGTTGATGACGGATAGTTTTGGACGCAGTTTAACCATCACCAGATAGTGGTCAGAGTCGATGTTAGCGTCACAATATGTCCTGACGTCGATAATATCGGAGAAGTGCCGTCCATCAATCAGAACGTGGTCGATTTGTGATTCTGTCTGCAGTGGTGATCTCCAGGTCTACCGATACGGGAGGCTGTGTTGGAAGTAGGTGCTGCGAATGGCCATATTCTTGGAGGCGGCGAAATCAATTAGTCGTAGGCCGTTTTCGTTCGTCAGCCGGTGAGCGTTAAACTTTCCAATAGTCGGTCTAAACTCCTCCTCTTGGCCATCCTGAGCGTTCAAATCTCCTATGATGATTTTGACGTCGTAGCCAGGGCAGCTATCGTACTCACGTTCCAGCTGCGCGTAGAATGCGTCCTTATCATCATCAGTGCTTCCGGAGTGTGGGCTATGGACGTTGATTATGCTGAAGTTGAAGAACCGGCATTTGATCCTCAACTTGCACATTCTTTCATTGATCGGCCACCACCCGATCACGCGCCTTTGCATATCGCCCATCACTATGAAAGCTGTTCCCAGCTCGTGTGTGTTGCCGCAGCTCTGGTAGATGGTATGATTACCTCTAAACGTTCGCACCATTGATCCCTTCCAACAAATCTCCTGCAGCGCTACGATGCCGAATCCACGGTCCTTGAGCACATCGGCGAGTATGCGTGTGCTCCCGATGAAGTTGAGAGATTTGCAGTTCCACGAACCGAGTTTCCAATCGCTAGTCCCTTTTCGTCGCAGTGGTCTTCGCCGATGGTTCCGGTCCGTACTCTCTTGTTGATTGTTCGTTGCTTAAGATTTTTTAAAGGCTGGCTTGTAGGGCCTGACACCAAACCCCCTAAATTTCCGGAGGACCATTCCTCCTTATTTCCGGTGGACCATGATGCACAGTTTCACTTAGAGTCCCTCGCTGGCACTCGGACTATGATCAGCCGCCCCTAACATGAGGGGCCGATCCTGACATGGAGAACAGACGCTCAATAAGATTTGCACCTCCGGAGAGTAGCAAATCTTCCATGTTAACTGGGCTTAATTTAAAGTCTATATCAACCAAAAGGTGTTCACACAGACCCTTCGAAGTCACGTGTGTGATTTACGATTCAGATATGTCCAAACCAGACTTTCTAAATTCTTCAAATACCTCTGGAGTTCAGACGAATTGGCCGACCAGGGCAATTGACCTCGATACAAAGCCAATAGCAGGTAACTTAGCTTAGCAAACCTCGCGGTTAATAACTATGTAAGTGCATAATGCATAATGTTCCAGTGGGGGATGTAATGCCAACAAAAAGAAGAAGAAGAAGAAGAAGAAGAAGAAGAACTTAATCATTGATCTGTCAAGCTTTCACTGCCCACAGAAACGTCTTCTAAAACATCTAAAACATCCTACAAAATCCACTTTATGGTTCAGGAACCAATTTTCTCTGAAATATATATTGGGTTCCATTTTCAAAGGTTAGATAATTGTTTGATTCATGATTAAACTACAGTCCCTTCCCGATTTTGGCAACACGACCGGATTTTAATGTTGCCAAAATGGGGATGTTGCCAAAAACGGGAAAAAAAATTCATACAAAATTTCAATTTTTTTTTTGTTTTCATGATTGATTTTAAATACTTAGAATATGTACTACAAAGTATGTGGAGTGTGTTTAACTGATGAACGTGCATCATAATCGACATTTTTGCGGTATTATCCATAACTCGTAGAATGTAGTTCAAACAGATTTGAAAAAATTTCAAGAATGATAATCAAACGATAATGTAACTAATTAGCCAATTTCATAATACAAATTTAATAATAAATAATATTAGAAATTAACAATAGCGTCGGCCACGTCCTTACTAAAAATTGTGGCGATTTAAAAGCGTTTCTATTGTAGTTCATTAAAGTGCTGACTTCAATATGACATCTCTTATAAATTTTAGTTCACCAAAAATGCTTGTTTTTATTATAATCCACTATATAAATCAACGACGGATACAAGATGACTAAATGTGCTACAAATTTCGAATTCTTATATAATAGATTTGGATGAAGGAAAACTTTCTTGTAGTCGGTGTGATTAATAGTAAAGTTCTTTCACAACTTTCGCTGACATTATGGAAAAAATGAACGCAAAGCATAAGACATTCCTTTCTTTTAGAAAATGGCTATAGAAATCTGCATTCTGCACATTGGTCAAGAGTATCCAATGTAGTGTGAGTATGGGTTAACTACACTCGACTCACTAAAACCAAATCCCTTTGCACTAGTCGGATTCCTAGCACTCAATCCAGGAATATTTCAGGCGGCAATCATTGATCCATGAGCACAATGTGCACCTCGCACTACGAATGACAGTGTGGCCAAATGGAAGCTGGAAGACCATTTGCGGCATGCCACCTCTGACACTCGATAGCAGTCAACCTACGGACAAACTGGTTCTCGCTGCAGGTCATCGCACTCCAGTTCTCCATGCACTACTTTAATTATAACTTTGAAAAGATGGAAGAATCCTACATCAGACCGAAGAGGGAAGCAAAGCAGATCGGACTAGTCATTAAATCGTTGAAGACGAAGTAGGCTCAAGTGAAGACAATGGACATTCACTACGAGCTTGTATCAATGGCAACAAAATCAAAGTGGTTGAAGAATTCGTGTACTTGGGCTCACTTGACCTCCGATAACGATACCAGCAGACAAATTCGGAGACGCAACGTGGCAGGAAAGTGTACATACTTTGGACGTACCGTACCGTACGTACCGTGCCTTACCAAACAGACTCCCTTATTAAACCGGTGGCGATAGCCCTCCGTGGATACGAGATCTGGACAATACTTGTGAAGGACCAACGCGCAATTGGAATTAAAATGGTTCTCTACAACGATCCGACAGGCACAATAAGGCGAGGTGTGCAGCGACCAAGGTGGATCGATCAGGTGGAAGACGATTTACAGACCCTCTGTAGACTGCGTGACTGGTAACGTACAGCAGTGGACGGAGACGACTGTTATGTACGCAGAGGCTATCGATTTTAAATCATGAACTAATTTTTTTCGACCATCTAAGACGAGTTTAGTACCCTCAATTGCAGATACGTATTTCGGCCTCACAGTTGAGGTCGAAATACGTATCTGCAAAGATAACAAAATGTAGGGGAATTAAATGGAGAGTACTAAACTCGTGTTAGACGGTTAAATACATTCCACTAAAAAGAGCCTAAAATATTTTTTCTATTTTTTTTTCAATACCTGCTCATAACTTGCCGCACGGCAGAGCATCAAGTTGGCTTAGATTGACCCGATTTTTTCTCATGATCTGATTGTTTTCAATTCCTGTTCGAGAGCCTTACGGTTACATGTTACCAAACTCTTACCATTACTGTCGAACTGTTGGCAAACATGCTGGAATCAAAAGGCTCGTTATGCAATTGACACATCAGGAAACTGGAAAAGCCCATAGTGTTCTGGTATTAATTGCTAGACAAATTTGCATCAATTTAAAACAATAAGACTCTTTGAAATAACATGATTGCTTATTGTCTATACGGGAATGCAACAGAAAGACGGATAAAATGATAAAATGACAGTATCTCGGCTGATATAAGAAAAGAGGCGCATAATGAGCATTACGACTTGATGGCTATATAGCGCATTTAGAAAATAGCAGTAGCAATTAAATCTACTGGGGCTTGCTTGCTCCTGGATCACTTATGCAGCATCGGTTGCATTGTGATGTTAACAGCGGGCTTCGCTTAATAGGTGTTGTACTATGTCGGCTTTTCGACGACAAAATCAGTGAGAATGCCAAAAAATACGACATTCTACGGTGGGCTGGTTAGATTAGGGTAGTGTGAATAGGGACATGGAAAACGTGAATAAAAAGAGCAGAAAAGTTTCAATAGAAATTGTTTGCAATGAGCGGTGATACGAGTGGTGATTATTTTTTTCAGTGAAAGTGCCCACTATTCGTACAGAGCCCATAATACGCATATAAACCTTAATGATATTCACTTTTGGTTTTGTTTATCCTATAACATATTAATAAAAAGGATTTAGCTCTAAAAAGTAATAAAAAATATGTTTTCGAGGTTGTTGCCAAAATCGGGAAGAAAATGTTGCCAAAAACGGGTGTTGCCAAAATCGGGGGTAGACAAAAACGGGTGTTGCCAAAATCGGGATGGGACTGTATTTCATTCCGTGATGATTCCTACATATGTGGTGTGCAATATCTTCATGTGACATATAGTGAACCATCCATAGGTCGATGTTCTATGATCCGATATCAACCTATGGAAGCAAAATATGTCATACTAAAAAATATGTCCCCTAATATAGATTTTCAAAAAAAATCTATTTCACGTTCAAAATTGTTTAGTAAGCACTAAGACAGGATCACCGTCTTCGACCAGAGGTCGCACAGACTGAACACTTAACATCTAGCATGAGACAACGGACAAGACATTCACACAACACCCAGTGGACCAGTATAGAATTTTTCGCTTTACGAAAAGTTTTCTCCTTACCAGGACGGGAATCGAACCCACACTTCACAGCACATGCGCCTAGAGGATTGACGTCGCTAACCGCACGGCCACGAAGCCCACAAGGCACACTAGAACTAGGAGACCAGGAAATCTGGACGCCAGAACTATTTGATGACGATACATCTATCGAAACTTTGTTTCACGTATTCTTAGAACTATTCTATTAAGAACTTTCGAAGGTACAAAAAAATCGCGAAGCTGTGATATGAATTTAAATAGTTATGTTGATATATTCGACTGTGCAGTCGAAGAACTTCGTCAGAACGATAATTTTATGTTCGTCCCTACGTTTCGGCACTGATTAGCACCATCTTCAGGGGATAATTCACGAGTTTCGTTTATCGTCAAGTGTCCTTTCTAAGATGATTGTCTGTAGAGTTTTTGGTAGTTCATACATGTTTTCTGGCTGTTTTTGGTATATTCTGTCAACGTTTTAAGATTTTTCATTTGCACTTTCACTAGTTTTGGAGTAAGGTACCCCGGGGCAAGTGAAAATACGGGGTAAGTGGGTACTATGACTGCAGATGAATCGACGTTTTTGAAGGTAACAATGTTCTAGGAAAATGAAGCAGAGCTATAAACGAATTCACCCGACACAAAAATATTTGGAATCAAATCCATTTGAGGCACCATACTAATGCTATTGCCTGATCATGACTTCAAACTACCGGGAAAATATGTTACTTTTATTTAAATTCAATGGATTTCCACCTAAATAGTCGTTTCTAAATGTATCATTGATGTGGAAAGAGAATATTTGAAGCAATTAAATAATTGTAAGATATCAAAAACGTTTTAAAATTTTTAATTAAAGCCAAAATCTGCAATGTTCACTGGCGCTTGAGTTTTAACATACACGCGGCAAGTGGGACATATTTGAACACCATTTTCGATAAAGCTATTTTAATTGTTTTTAGATGGTTGTCTAGTAGAAAAAACTTCGTCATTCATATATCATATAGATCTGAATCCGATGTAATTTGATTTTGTTGTTAAAAACTATTGTACAGTTAATTACCAAAAGTGTATTTTACATTCTGAAAATTATGTACCGCATGAGCAATGCCTATAACAATGCGATATTCTTCCGTTTACAGTGCAAATAATCAATTTGTTCTACAACAGGTCAACAAGATTTGTCGGGTGTTTTGTTATTTTCAAACTTCGCATCAGATTTTCAGATTAATAAAATGCTTAACACATAAATTGGCTATTTTGTTCTGTTACAAATTAAAATCACTGCGCATCGCCTGAATAAAAACGTTTCTTCTGAAGTACTGATTTATGTAATAATTTGTGTTCTAAAAAGAGAAATATTCAGGGTTCGGATTTCTCACTCACTCACGCGACAACTGATCACTCCACCATGCATTTTATCCGGATAAATTACAGTGCGACAAACTCCGGCACAAGCAATGGTGCGAAAAATTGTTATCCTCCTTCCCATGCTTCGCGAAAACCAAATGCAGCTTACTTTGCCTCTCCAAGCTGATTAAATCTGATGATGCGCCACGATAAGCAGAAGGTTTAATACAGCAGTTTTTCCCCTCGCTTTTAATCAATTCACGTGGTGGTGTGGTTTTAGTGGGCGCTCTGAACATTTTAAATTTGTTTTGGGTTCGAATCCCGTTGCGGTCCTAAATTTTTGTAAATATGCTTGTAAAATGTATCTGGTGGAGCGACGAGAAGAAAAATTTGTGGATTAAAATTAAATTATCCGGCGATCCGGCGCTCGCGAATTTATCACCTGCCATTCTATCCGGATAAAAATGTTGTGTGAGAATACTCCCTCACAGGGGAACCACGAAAAATCACTCTCCGCTTAATGGATTAATCGCAGGTTTTTATTCATATGAGTGAGAACTCCGAAGCCTGGAAATATTTATTCAAACGAAAAGAGAATAAAGATTTCCTTATCCTTGCCACCTAAAACATTTGGTACAAGAGTCAGCTAATAGAAAACAAGACAACAGCAAAATAACAGTAAATCGGCTGTTGTCTTGTTTTTTTGTTTTCTTTTCCTTGTTTTTCTGTTTCTTGTTTTCTTGTTTCTTGCGGGCTTCGTGGCCGTGCGGTTAGCGACGTCGATCGTCTAGACGCATGTGCTATGGAGTGTGGGTTCGATTCCCGCCCCGGTAAGGAGGAAAATATTCGTGATCGAACAATTCTCCACTGGTCCTCTGGGTGTTATGTGTCCGTTGTCTAATGCTAGGTGTTAAGTATTCAGTCTGTACGACCTCTGGCCAAAGACGGTGCCCCTTGTTTTTATATCTGCTAACATTATAATCCCTTTCTTGTTGCAAAAATAAAATCCGATATGCATCCAATCTCCATCCATCATCTGAATATAATAATACCCAGATATAATAAGAATAGTATATCTTCTTCTTCTTCTTATTGGCATTACATCCCCACACTGGGACAGAGCCGCCTCGCAGTTTAGTGTTCATTAAGCACTTCCACAGTTATTATTAACTGCGAGGTTTCTAAGCCAGTTTACCATTTTTGCATTCGTATATCATGAGGCTAACACACGATGATACTTTTATGCCCAGGGAAGTCGAGACAATTTCCAATCCGAAAATTGTCTAGACCGGCACCGGGAATCGAACCCAGCCACCCTCAGCATGGTATTGCTTTGTAGCTGCGCGTCTTACCGCACGGCTAAGGAGGAGAATAGTATATCTACATTCCTCCAATTAGTTTCGTTCGACAGTAGGAAACAGAATAGATCCTACTTGCCCCGTTAGAAGAGGTAAGTGGGTCCTGAAGGTAAATCTATTTCTTGCACTACAAATATTTTTGTAATTGAATAAATGGCTTCCAACACCGCTACACTCAGTGTTGGTAAAATCATTCATAAAACTCAATCATTGAGCCCTCCCACGCGAACCAACTCGTTTGCGATTTTGAAGCAATGCATCACGTCTGAGTTTTTCATGCAAAAACGGATTTTTTAGGTGCTGAGTTGGTTGCTTGGTTGGTTGTTGAATCGTTCATGAGTTTTGAGATTTTGAGTTTTTCCCAACACTGGCTACACTTCAACAATGAAAGCATCCGTGGTTAATGTTCTGAAACAACATGTTTTCTAAATATGCGTTAACTATTTTACTGAACTAGCGTTTTTTAGGTCCCACTTGCCCCGGGGTACCCTATATCGCTAGGCTGATCGATATACTAGCCTAGCGATATACTCCAAGGCTAGTGAAAATGCAAATGAAAATTCTAAAAACGATGACATAATTTACCAAAAACACCAAAAAAACAAAACACATATAAGAACTACCAAAAACATTAAAGACAATCATCTTAGAAAGTACAATTAACAACGAACGAAACTCATGAATTATCCCCTGAAGATGGTACTAATCAGTGCCGAAACATAGGGACGAACATAAAATTATCGTTTTGACGGAGCTCTTGGATTGCACAGCCGAATATACCAACATAATTACAGACATTACAGTCGAACACTCATCTCCATATATGAATTTAAGGATCCCCGATTTTCCGCATAACCATTTCGAGAGCATTTGTGGGTCACTGAAGACTTTCACTATTGATTGCATACACGATTCGCTCGTATGGTTACGAAAATATCGCGAAGCTATAGAACGAACCTAAAGAGTTGGCAACTTTTACGGATATTCGGATCTCCCATAGGACCGTTTCGGGGCATTTGGAGGTCACAGTAGACTTTCCCTATTATACATGTTCAGGGAGATGAAAAACAAAACATTTCTTTCACAACAATCGACAAGCCTATAATCACATGTAATACCTTTCCCAACTTTACTGATGCAATGAGCAATTTTTGGAATGAATCCCATGGGAATGGATTGGAAACAATGGAAATTAATATGATATTGAACAGATATTTATGCGTGATACATTATCATCTGAAACCCCGACCAGAAGGTCATATCAAAATTATATCATCATATGTTATTATGTTATACAAAATTTTTATAACAAAATCAGTTGACAATCGCTTCTCGCGTGCGGTAGACGTCTATTCCGATAGCCAGTACCTTTGCATTCGAACCTTTGAAGAACATTTGCACTCGACGCAATATGTCATACAGGAGAAACACTCTTGTTGTGGACTTCAGTGGCCTACCAACGCGACCTAGTCTTGAGATAGTGAAAAGGTTTTTTGATACTAAACTCAAACTAAACATGGATGATGTAAAAAACATTCAACTCCATAACATTAAAAACTGCGTGTTTGTTGAAGTGATCGATGAAAGCGAAGCACTTCGGCTGCAGAAGCAACACCACCTTCGACATTCATTCGTGCATCTCGATGTGCACTACTACATCCCCGTGTACATGGATGGCCCTACCGCTATCGTGAGGTTGCATGATCTGCCGCCTCAAATGTCCAACACTACAATCTTGCGACACATGAAACAGTATGGCAAAATTATATCCATACACAACGAGGTATGGAAAAACTTCTTCCCGGGCATCCCGAACGGCGTCCGAGTGATACGACTGAGGCAAGAGAAGCAAATACCATCTCGTATTGTAATTGAAAACGAGTCCACACTTGTTACTTTCCGAGACAAGCCAGCCGAACCTCGTTCAAATGGCTCTGGTGCATCAACAGTGTCAAGCGAAGAAAATTCAAATCAAAACCGAGAAGCGTCAAACTCAACCGATATACAGAACAACGACGATGAGCAAAACAAAACAGATGACCCATCGGCAGGAGCCGATCAAGGTGAAGGCGACAACGACGACGGTGACGGCAATAGCGAGAACGGAAATAACACCAACGAGCATGAATACGGCACCGCAACGGCAAAGAGAAGATTGTCAACTGGAACAAACGAAACGAATGGAACGGACGCAATAGAACAAGAATGTAAAAGAACATGTGAAGATCAGAGCTGCCCAGATGAGCTAGAATATAGCGACGGAAACTTTTCCAAATCAGAGTGGAAAGTCTACAATACTAGATCTAAGAAAAAATAATTTGAATTGTACTGTTTTTATATGAATTACTATAATAATAATCTTTCAGAGATGAGCCAGCCTAGGGCTGAAAGTCTCTATAATAAAGAAAAAAAAAAAAAAAAAAAAAAAAAATATAACAAAATTTGTTAGAAATATGGTGCAGGATGTTGTTAAAATATCTAAATTTCTATCAAAAATTACACTACTCGAAACAAAAAACTATCAAATTTTGTTACAATTTTATAATAAAAATAACATATTTTGTTAGAAATTTATAACAGAATCAGAAACAAAATATATTGTTTACTGTGCAGTTACAGGTCGTGATAGGTCTCCAGATTGTGATCAACAATTAGAAATATTATTTTTTTTCTGAACAAGAATATTTTTCAAGAACATGAAACTAAAAACATTACAAATTAGACAACTTTTTCAAATTATATCAGCGTTTGTGATAGCTATGGCAGTAGACTTTTGCTACATCTATTTTAATTGCCTACTGTTGGGCAATTCGGTATTAAGCATTTTTTAAATCTTATTATGTTAAAATCCTGTTACAACATTTGAAAGATAATGGCTACTAAGAACAAAATTGTATCAAAATAAGTTATAAAGATCACAATATGTTAAAATTGTGTTAAGTTTTAGTTATGCTCTTCTAGTCGGGACAACCAACCAACCAAGATACATTAATTCCATTATACAAGCATTCTAGGTTTATGAAATAGTCACTCATTTTCACCCCCATTTGACCTTTGCCAATCTTGATGGCAGTACCTAAATCGTATCACAGAATGAAATTGTGATAAATAACAATAACGAAAGATAAAATTGCATGTACAACAATATATACTAAAAATTGGCTCAGAGTTAGGATTTTACATTATTATTTCCATCATTAGGCCATGATTTGAAAGTCTTTACATCCCATTACACCCTCCTTATCATCAATCTTTCTCCAACACTCACCAACCATCCATGGACGATAAAAATTATGGATATTGGTCCCCTTTTCTTGAATTCCAAATTGCACGCCAGCTGCCGAATACCAACCTGCAGAAGAGATAAGGGTGTATAAAAATTATGAGATAATCGTTAGCCTCCACTTCCATATCGTAAAAGTTTATGTTCTGTCAAATAATAAAACTCCTATTCGGTTTCTGCCCTGCTCAACTCAGGTGAAAAACGTTGAGCTCTGTGGGTGTACAACTTTATCTATTTGAGAGAGATATTATAATATCTAGCGCAGATCCCCACCATCTGAAGGAAAACCCTCTTGCGAAATGTTGCCTCCACATGGTGGAATTTCGAGCATGCATACGGTTAATACACGTATGTAGCTCGTCCTTCTGATGCCCCTCCCCCTTTTTTCTTCGGATGTTAACTCGACGTTCAGAAAGCAAATCGTGAGAATGCGCTGTTAAGCGTATTTTGGCAAACGGAATGCTTCGCTTGATCTTACACCCTCGCGGAGAAAGCTCCCTTCGGTGCTCGTTCAAACAACAGCGACCGGTGTGTGGTACCCCCATCAAACTTGGTAAGGGCAAACGTCAAAATCGTTGCCTTCGCGAGTCATGATGATGACGACGTGAGCTACATACGCACCAACAGAAAGATTTTCCGCGAAGGATTTATTTTTTACTTTATCTTTATGAACGAGGCTTAGGGTGAGGATTTTATCTGCAAAGCTATCATCATGGTATAGCTGTAATTATGCCTAACTGAACGAATTTTCCTTGAAGGTGGAGTGCTGTAATAATCATGCGACTGAAAAGAATACTGTGACTACAAATCTTGGCAAATTTTCCAATTATGTATGATGATTTATTTTATTCACAATAGAGGCCGGGATTTGATTCATTCAAGAAGGCATGACATGTTCACTCCAGGTTGTATCATATATACAGTGTGACAATCGAAATTTAATACTAAATTTTCAATTCAGCATTATAGTTATTTATGCGACTTGCAAATAAATTATGGTAGGTATACTGCACAAGTCGATCTGGTATTTAAAAAAGGTTTTATATGAGTTTCAAACATTACCGTCATCGGAATGGCAATCGGTCTAGGAAAGATGCTAGATCATCTCCCTCCCCATAGTTCTTCTCCTGAGATACAATAAATCAATTTTCCTGTAAAGCTATATATTTAGAAACGCCGGCTGGAAGAATCGAAGTGCGAGGAGATGGAACAGCTGTGCCGTTCTCGAGAAACACGCAAGTTTTATCAAAAGCTCAACGCATCCCGCAAAGACATCGTGCCGCGAGCCGATATGTGCAGGGATAAGGATGGGAGCATCTTGACGGACGAACATGTGGTGATCGAAAGGTGGAAACATCACTACGAGGAACACTTCAATGGCACTAAGAGTACAGTCAATGAAAGTTAAGGCAGCGAAGGAGATGACTACATCAGTTCAGTGGATGATGGAAGCCAACCAGCTACTGAACAGCTCCCGGATGAGTGGGAGGCTAGATAATGGCTATTTAATCTCTGGTCCGTATAACGTCAATGTATGATTATCATTATCATCATCAAATCTTTGAATTTATTAATTTATTCCTATTATTAATGCTATTTGCTTAAATTCTTGTAATCAATAAAAATCCGAAAATCGTTCCGTGGATCAACCCTTTTACTTGAACTGCAATCATCCGGTGTCAGTATTGATTGTCGGGCCATACTGTCCACACATTTAATAATTTATTCAGACTAAGGCCGAAGTGGCTTGTGCAGTACAGAGTCTTCTCCATTCGGCTCGGTCACGGCTACACATTGCCAACCACGCAGTCTACGGGGGGTCTGCAAGTCATCTTCAACCTGATCGATCTACCTTCCAGCTGCGCACCTCGCCTTCTCATTCCTGTTGGATCGTTGTCGAGAACCATTTTCACCGGATTTTTTCTTTATTATTGAGGATTTCAGCCCTGGGTTGGTTCACCTCAGCATGATGGATGGTTCTCCCAACAGCTAATTGAACTCGTGGTTCATTCGCCTCCTCTATCATCTGAACCCGACATCTGCACGCCACCATAGATGATACGCAGCACTTTCCTTTCAAAAACTCCCAGTGCGTGTTGGTCCTCCACGAGCATCGTCCAGGTCTCGTGTCCGTAGAGGACTACCGGTCTAATGAGCGTTTTGTTTGTAGCCAGTTTGGTACGGTGGCGTATTCTATTCTATCGGAGCGATTTGTGGAGTCCAAAGTATGTGCGAGTTCCTGCCAGTATGCGTCTCCGAATTTCTGCTGGTATCATTTCCGGAAGTCACCAGTGCCAGTAAGCCCAAGTACACTAATTCTTCAACCATCTCCATTTTGTCACCACCGATACAAACTCTTGGTGGGTTTTTTTACATTGTCCTCTCTTAAGGCTCAAGACTCCATCACAATGTTTTGAAAATTAATGACTGTATCACTTGTTTGTAATAGTGATGCAATTGGTACGGAAAAGTGCAGCAGCGATAAATAAAATGTTGTTTACAACTGGGGTGGTAAAAATATGCCAGCTGATGCATAATGTTGCCAGACTTGACGAATTGTTTATTTTATATCATAAGACATGTTCATGGTGTATCAAATATATGGGTATTTATCGGTTTAAAATTTTTAATACACCACTTGAAATGAAACAGAAGCTTACATAACATGTTTGAATATTTCTCGCTTAACTTTTCAAAAGGTCCTAAGTAACATATTTTTCATGAATTAATTTGAGTACGGCAATCAAAAGCTTTCATGTTGTTCTGTTGATTGCGCTATTCAAATTAATTCATGAAAAAAATGTTACTTAGGACCTTTTGAAAAGTTAAGCGAGATTTATTTCTGGTTTATTTGTTCAATCCGACAAACAGCTATAATTTTTCCAACAAATAAATCTGGCAACGGAGAAGATATGATTATTTTCTTGTGTATGCACATCTTTGTTTGCGCGTTGGCTGGCGTATACGTTGTATTGTTCGGATTGAATGAAGTTGCACCGCATAGATTTTGTACTCACCATTTCATTTATTGCGCTAGTGAATTTGAGTCTTCCGCATTTTATTGCATTCACAATATGGTCGTCAAATATGTCTCTCACTTCGATTTTTGGAAAGCAATTTTCGACAGTTTTTGGGCGTGAAGTGAATTAATTGGTAGTCAAGGTTGAAGAAAAATGTGAAACTCAGTTAGTGAATATGTTTTAGGAGTTATAAAATCAAAGAAACAATGGGAAAAGATCAAGTGAAAAATCAAGGGAGTGTGTATGTGTTTGATCCGAACGTTCGAACGTTAGTATGCGTTCGATGAACAAACGAACATCGGTCTAGGAAAAACGCAGTTTTCAGCGTTTTTCCAGCAATTCCTCAGTAATTGCTAGTTTTGATAAGTGAAAAATTAATATGGAAATGCCATGAATATATTATGATGGAGGGTAAGTCCGTAAATAGCCCCAAAATATTGAATTTAGTTCAAAACTTTATTAGTATTAGTGCGGATTCGAATAAAATAATCGCCATTATCGGATTAATTACGGTTTATAGAGCCTTAAGCCTAATCCTATCATGTACTTCGTCTTTGACGTGTTGATTACTAGTCCGATCCACTTAGCTTCCCTCTTAAGTCTGATGTAGGCTTCCTCCATCATCTCAAAGTTACTTGCTATAATATCAATGTCGTCGGGGAAGCCAAATAGCTGGACGGACTTCGTGAAAATCGTACCATTCGTGTCAATCCTTGCCCTTCATATTACTCCTTTTGAAGCGATGTTGAATAGCAGACACGAAAGACTACCACCTTGACGTAACCCTATATTATTATTATTTATTCAGACTAAGGCCGAAGTGGCCTGTGCGGTATATAAGAGTCTTCTCCATTCGGCTCGGTCCATGGCTACACGTCGCCAACCACGCAGTCTTACCCTCCCGCAAGTCATCTTCCACCTGATCGATCCACCTTGCCCGCTGCGCACCTCGCCTTCTTGTGCCCGTTGGATCGTTAAAGAGAAACATTTTTACCGGGTTACTGTCCGACATTCTGGCTACGTGCCCGGCCCACCGCAGTCGTCCGATTTTCGCGGTGTGAACGATGGATGGTTCTCCAAAATAGCTGATGCAACTCGTGGTTCATTCGCTTCCTCCTCGTACCGTACGGCATCTGCACCCACCATAGATGGTACGCAGCACTTTCCTTTCGAAAACTCCGAGTGCGCGTTGGTCCTCCACGAGCATCGTCCAGGTCTCGTGTCCGTAGAGAACTACCGGTCTAATGAGCGATTTGTAGATTGTCAATTTGGTACGGCGGCGAACTCTATTCGATCGAAGCGTCTTGCGGAGTCCAAAGTATGTACGATTTCCAGCCACTATGCGTCTCCGAATTTCTCTGTTGGTATCATTTTCGGCAGTCACCAGTGAGCCGTACACAAATTCTTCTACCACCTCGATTTCGTCACCACCGATGTAAACTCGCGGTGGGTGGCTCACATTATCTTCTCTTGAAACTCTTCCTATCATGTACTTCGTCTTCGACGTGTTGATGACTAGTCCGATCCGGAGGGACTTATTGAAAATTGTACCACTCGTGTTAATCCCTGCTCTTCGTATTACCCCTTCCAAAGCGATGTTGAATAGCAGACACGAAAGACCATCACCTTGCCGTAATCCTCTGCGCATTTCAAATGGACTCGAAAATGCCCCTGAAACTCAAACAACGCACAGCACCAGATCCATCGTCGTCTTGATCAAGCGTGTCAGTTTATCCGGAAATCCACGTTCGTGCATTAGCTGCCATAGCTGGTCTCGATCGATTGTATCATATGCGGCTTTAAAGTCGATAAATAGATGATGTATGGGCGCGTTGTATTCGCGGCATTTCTGCAGTACTTGGCGAATGGCGAACACCTGGTCCGTGGTGGAGCGTTCGCCCCCCCCCCCTGGTACTGCCCCACGAACATGGTGTTAGTCGACGGAATAAAATTTGGGAGAGTACCTTGTAGGCGGCATTCAGCAATGTAATTGCGTGGTAGTTGCTACAATCTAGCTTATCGCCCTTTTCGTAGATGGGACACACGACACCTTCCATCCACTCCTACGGCAAAACTTCCTCCTCGCAAATCTTGGTAATACCCCGTGCAGCGTTCTAACCAGTGCCTCACCACCGTGTTTAAATAGCTCTCCTGGTAGCTGGTCAACCCCAGGGGCTTTGATATTCTTCAGCCGGCTCCTTCTGGATTTCCTGGAGATCCGGAGCCGGTAAAGTTATGCACGCGTTCTCCCAGTCCCATCACCTTACCGCCGTCTTCGTCTGCTACATCGCCATTCAGGTGTTCTTCGTAGTGCTGCCGCCACCTTTGGATCACCTCACGTTCGTTCGTAAGAAGGTTCCCGTTTATGGCCTTACACATATCAGGCTGTAGCACGTGGCCCTTATGTAAATGGTTCAACTTCTCATAGAACTTTCGTGTGTTTATTTATTTATTTATGGTGGATCGAATATCTTTCCAGCCATATTCAAGAGACGCTGCGCCTAGCAGCTCTTTCGTTGGGAGTCCCACTTTCAGCTGCTGCGGCTTCGTTGGTGGTGCCACAGCTGTGATAGAAGGTAGCTCCTCGATGCCCGCTTTTCCACACTTTCTGTTCTGTCTAGCAAATCTCCTGCAGCGCCACGATGTCGAAGTTGCGGCGATCTAATTCATGGTAGATCATCCTGTCGACTTGCTGTTCCATGTTCCAAGCTTCCATCCTTTTCTCGTCGCCTAGGTCTTTGCCGATTATATCGAGTCGTATTATCTTTTATATTGCTCGTAATTATTGGTTTTTCTGGTGGCTTATTGGACCTGCGCAAACCTCCTGTCTCGTCGGAGGTCTGTTATGTGTCCCACCTGACACAAGGACTTGGGCTCGTGCGCTTTGAGCGGTTCACGGTCGCTTTGGTGGGGCCTACTTGCGGATACATGCAGCTTTTTATAGGAATTTGACAGGGCCCACTGTCAAACCCCACCACATCCTAGGCAAGCCTCACAACTCGCAGATGGTCTGGGGAGGGATCGTCAAGCTCTTGGACATAGTCCCTACTGACCTGTACATAATGCACGTTTAATGACTAGAGCAATCTAAAACATGAAGAAGTATTATTTCAAGGACCAGTTTTTACAGCTTGAAAATCCTGCTGATCCTGACGTTTCCATTTTTGTAGTAGGAATTTATGTCGGGGCTTTCCTTGGACGGCTACAAAGCAAAACGATGCTGGAGGTTGAGTTTGACACTGAGCTTTCTTTTAAAGAAAATAATGATCCAAACAAAAAACGAAACGTCGTAAAGTTGAGCACCTTGGTCGATTAGCTGGCTACCACAATGCAACCACTTTTATGTAATATGCTAATTATATCAAAATTTAAAAAATTAGTGTGATGACACGTCTGAGTTGCTAAAGACTCATTACTAATTAGCGGTATATCGATACCTATGGCGCGTACACTAGAGTAGCGTTCTCGACGCAGTTTGGAAGGTGACCTCTACTTCTATTTCTTCAGGTTCGTTGAGAGACCACTTAGCGTCCACCTACCGGTCTGAAAATTTTAGGGGTTTAGTTTTTCATTGATTCCATTGATTCAACATTTTCCAGCTACGAAGCCATAACATTTTGCACTTTATAAGGGACGGCCTTTTATCCAACTGGCTTATTAAACCACTACAAGAATTAGGTGAACCAAATACTCAAGGAAATTGTTACATGGAAGGTCACCATTCAAGTTCCCATAAGTGGTACCTATGTGACATAAAATATCCTTGCCTAGGAAAGTCGGACAATATCCTGCAGCTGTTTGAGCCCAGTGATCTCTACCATGAGTCGTATCGCTGAGCTATGGATATCTACATACATCGAAAATGTGCGTCAGTACGTTTTTGATTAGATTCGCCACATCTAATACTTCCCTTTCATCAGTCACACCAACATACACCCTTCGTTTCTAGTACGACCCCGCTATTCACACATTCCGTTTTGGTGCAGGGCTCACAAATTGGAAAATGATGTTTCTATGCCTGGCTTAAATCGGAGCTCCCACACAGATTTCAGAGATGTTTTTTTTCACAATTCTAGCGTCAATAATACTACCGGATATCGGATGTCGTCATGCTTTTAAATCAAATGGAGCCACAGACAATGTCGGGCTAGCGGCCTGTGCAGATACAAAAGATATGTCAAGTCCCCTGTAGTCATATCTGGATACGTGGTGTATTGTGTAGTGTATGTGATTCAATGGCTGTGCCATCCTATTCTAAACTATTCTATCCCAAAATTTCCATTCACGGTGTTGCATGAATACAGTATATGATAGGTATAGGTATATGAAGTGTATTTAGGCTATTGTACACATCTGGAATTAATCAGGATTATAGGCAGCTAAGCGGGCCTTAGTAACACCATACCGAATTTTTACTCGTGAATAAAAGCGTTTGTTAGAGTGGTATCGAATGCTTCTATTCGATAAAGAGAGAAATCGTTAAAGAGTGGTTTTATGAAATATTTTTTCAATAGCGTGATGTCGTTGAATTGTGACAAAATTTCGATAGATAATTACTAAAAGGTATTTCGAATACGAAACTTAGTGCATTATAAAGAATGTGGAAGTTCATACACGCATGGCGAAAACTAGACACAGATAGAATAAAAAATGCTGAAATTTTTATAGAATCAATATACAAATAAAGAAATCGCCTGAAATTTTAAAACAACGGTATATAAATTCCCCCTAAAGACAATTCTGATACAGTGTTGACCCGATTTTGTTACTCCTCGATTTTGTCTACCCCCGATTTTGTCACGTTTTCGACCCGATTTTGCACCCCAAAAATTTTTGTCATTCTTTTTATTTTCGTAAATAATACCAAAAACAGCATTGATTTTCTTGAAATAACTTTCACCGCCTGTAGTTTATTACGAAAGACTTCTGAGTACCTGGGAAATGCATTCCAAAACTTTTCGAGGCAATTGTCAACGAGAAGCTATTTTTGCAAATCAAAAACAGAGTAACTGACACACAACACGGCTTTTTTAAAGGTCGCTCGACCTCAACAAATCTACTTCAATTCGTAGACTTTTCATTGAATGCAATGGATAACGGCAACCATGTAGAAGCTCTATATACGGACTTTAGCAAGGCATTCGATCGCATTGATATACCGATGCTGCTTTTTAAACTACACAAAATTTGAATTGAACCACGACTCCTGAAATGGCTTGAATCATACCTAACTGAACGCCAACAAATTATCAAATTTAATGGACACAAATCAAAACCAATTCAAGTCACTTCGGGAGTCCCTCAAGGCTCTCATTTGGGCCCTCTTCTTTTTATCTTGTACGTAAACGACATTTCCTTCATTCCGAAAAACATTAAAGTGTTAATTTATGCCGATGATATGAAGCTCTTTATGGAAATAAGAAATGAAGTTGACATCAATGTATTCCGCAATGAAATAGACAAATTCTACATATGGTGCAAGCGTGCAAGAAAAGCTTATTAGAACTGAATGTAAAGAAATGCAGCTGAATATCATTTAGCAGAAAAAGAACAATACCAAACATTTCAATCGCATTAGGGAATCAGAATGTGGAAAAATGTGAAAGACGTAGGGACGTAGGAGTAATCTTAGACTCTAAACTTTCTTTCGTAGACCACTACAACACAGGGCTAATAACATGCTACGGTTCATAAAGCGTTTCTGCTATAACTTTCATGACCCATATACAATTAAAACACTTTATGTAGCTTATGTTAGATCAATAATGGAAT
Source organism: Armigeres subalbatus (assembly GCF_024139115.2). Lineage (NCBI taxonomy): Eukaryota > Metazoa > Arthropoda > Insecta > Diptera > Culicidae > Armigeres > Armigeres subalbatus. The sequence continues at coordinate 199,142,931 of NC_085140.1, read as the reverse complement.
ATTGCAGTATTGTATGGTCTCCTTTCTCAATCACGCACGAAGAGAGATTAGCATCTGTACAAAAGCAATTTTTACTATTTGCTCTTCGTAAATTAGGCTGGACATCATTTCCACTCCCATCATACAAAGGGGTCTGGGTCATTTGGCATAAAGTCATTTGGCATAACGCCATTTGGCATAAGGTCATTTGGCATAAAGGCCATTTGGCATAATGGTCATTTGGCATAACGGACATTTGGCATAATTTAGAACTGCAAGAAAAGAGTGGGTCATTTGGCATAACGGACGTTTGGCATAATTTTGAACTGTAAAAGCGAAAGGGATATTTCATGTAATATTTAGCGTAGATTAAGTAGGTTGAGGCTGTTATCTGATGAATTTAGACTGATGGTAGACATTTTCCGGAAGAATGAAATAACAAAACGGCAGAATTGCTTCCGAGGGAGGGATCACATCCATCATTGACTTATTCCGGCCACATGCCTACTTTTAAAGTAGGGATTACATCCACCATTGCTTCAATCCGGGCATGCGCCTTAAGACCGGATCAAATCCACCATTGCCTTAATCCAGGCAAGCGCCTAACTTTAAAAACTCAAGCAATACACTTGTCGTAGACGAGTTACTGAAACCAATCAAGTCACATATGAGTAACTGCAACCAAATCAATCTGAATTGTGCTACTCGGGGAAGAGATCACATCTACCATTGATTTAATCCCGGTAAGCGCCTACTTATAAAGAAGGAGTCACATCCACCATTTGCCATAATCCGGGCAGGGCCTACACATCTACCATTGCCACAATTCGGGCCACACACCTACTTTTAAAGAAGGGATTACATCTACCATTGGTTCAATCCGGGCAAGCGCCTACTTTTAAAGAACGAATCAAACCCTCCATTGCCATAATCCGTACAAGCGCCTATTTTTAAAGAAGGGATCACATCCTCCATTGCCATAATCCATGCAAGCGTTTACTTCTAAAGAAGGGATCGCATCCACCATGGCCTAAATCCGAGCATGCGCCTACTATTGAAGAAGGGATCACATTCTCCATTGCCACAATCCAAGCAAGCGCCTTCTTTTAAAGAAGGGATCGCATCCACCATGACCTTAATCCGGGCAAGCGCCTACTTTTAAAGAAGAGATCATATCATCCATTGCCATAATCCGGGCAAGCACCTACTTTTAAAGAAGGGATCAAGATTTTTTTATGTATACAGGTTATCCGACTTGTCAATATCCCCAACTCAGCCATCTTGGATTTTTGTATGGAATTTATGCTCGTTTGTTTACGTTTTGCACTGAAAATGTATTCCCCCTCCCCCCCCACGCCGGTTATTCCCATCTACTGACGAAGTCGGATAACCTGTACATAAAAAATTCTTGGAAGGGATCACATCCTCCATTGCCATAATCCGGCCACACGCCTACTTCTAAGGAAGGGATTACATCCACCATTGCTCTAATCCGGGCATGCGCCTACTTTTGCATTGCAAATGCATTCTTTCCACCAGAGGATAATGTCTTTTTAATATTGTTATCGACGAGTGTTATATTTACTATTCCGGGGTGTTTCCCGCACCACTTAGTCACCATTCAGCGAACGCAAAGAAAAGTTATACCAAATGTCCGTTATGCCAAACGACCCTTACTTTTGACGCTGATCACAATTATGCCAAATGTCCGTTATGCCAAATGACCGTTATGCCAAATGGCCTTTATGCCAAATGACCTTATGCCAAATGGCGTTATGCCAAATGACTTTATGCCAAATGGCCCGCTCCCCATACAAAGCACGCTGCATGCTTATTGACATACAGACTGTTGGTACTGGCAGCCCTTCTGGTAACGGTACCGTGACGGCCGAAGGCTCGTCGACAGGCCTGTCAGGATGACAGCGAATGATCAGACCGTGATGATTGGTGTGTCATGCACTTTATAATTAATTCTAAAGGTGATTTGTGCTTCCAATAGTTGAGAATTTTAAGGTGGAGATAATCTGATAAATACTTTGAACCAATTTGATAAAATTAAAATTGAACTATTTCTTACAGCTAGTTACATACTAAAATTGTTAGTTACTAAGATTAATTGTTCCTATATAAATTATCTCGAGTTTCATGCAAATCGTAAGTTACATAATTCTATTGTTAAAGCTTAACCTAACTTAGCCTATTCATGCAGGAAGCATACGGAACTCATTCCGATCGGTAAAACCGTCCTTAAGCCTTCATGCAAATCGATTTATGTGAGTAAAACCTAAGTTATATATTATACTTGAATTAAAATAACAATAAATTGCAGCAAAAGCTACGTTACAATACACACCCAGCGGTGTTGTAAATTGCTAAAAGAAATCGACCGCGTGGAGGACGTCTTTAACCGAAAACTTTGGGAACCAACTTTTGATAAATCGACAGCAGTTTCTTGTAACGCGTCGATATGAGTCAGAATCCCGATAAATCCCTTCCGGAGATGCACCAGGACATTTTATCGAACATCGCACACACGCTCGACGAATATCGGTCAGATTGCGTAATGTGCGAACGATTGAACGGCGAAGAATCTATGGTGCAATGTGACGGCTGTCAATTATGGTGTCACTTCTCGTGTGTCGGCGTTTCCGAATCAATCAAAGACAGATCATGGTCCTGTCCGAAATGTCGCCGTGACGATATTCTCAGTATAGCATCCAAGTCCCATCGTTCAAGAAATTCCAAAAAATCAGGAAATTCCGACCGAGTGAATTTACAGCTCGAGAAACTGCAAGAGCTGCAGGCAATTCAGGAGAAGTTTGTACAGGAAAAATACAGGGTTTTGGAATCCCAGCTGGAGCTGGAAGATGAAAATCGAAGCGTCAACAGCAGGCGTAGCCAAATGAGTAAGCAGAACAGCCTAGATAAGGTTGTCAATTGGGTGAACCAATGTGCAGAGCAGAAAGAAGACAACCCCGTTCCGCCAGCGGGGAACAACAGTTCTCAACCACTGCCGCCAGCGGTTCCCAACCAGGCTGAGCCAAAAGTTATCACCGCTAGCAGCATCATTCCGCCTGTGAAACAGCAGCCCAACAGTGAGATTCCGAGCCCGCTCAAGCACCCATCGCTGCTAACCCATCGAAATAGTTGCCAGTCGGGTAATGTTCCACAAGCAGGAATTTCGGAAACATGTCTGAAACGTATCGAGAATACTAATAGTCATGGTATCTTCAATAGAATTGCCGCCACAATACCAGTGGCACAATCGACTCCAACGCATGAGCAGGTGTATAACCAAGCCAACGTAGTACCACAACTAGCATCGACCGACATGCCGCCTTCAATATTCGTCCCGCCTCCAACGCTGGTGCACACATCAGCCTCGCTGCCAGTGGTCTCCGAACCTACATCAGTATCGATAATGACACCTGTGTATACACAAGCTCCCATAGCATCGTCTGTGTCAGCAGCATCTGTGGTTCTACCCACATACGTTCCACCACCGATTGCCGGATTGCAATTTCGGCTACCATCAACATCATGGTCTACATCAGCACCTCCACCGGCACCAGTGAATCGAATGCCATCGGTGCAACAGCTGACATCTATAGAAGAAGAATTTCCGACAGGTTCAATACCATATGGTGCAACGACGTGCCCTGCCTATCCGAGAGAGTTTCACCCGGCAGCCGCATTTGTGACCAGATCATCAGTAGGACCAGCCTCGAGGTTTCTGCCGGCAATCACATCAACTCTCGCACCATCGCGATCGTTGCATCCCGCACCTCCCCTTAGAGAAGTATTACTCCCCGCGCCACCAGGAAAGCCAGAAAGTCCAACACAAGCTTATATGCCACCGAACAATAACAATGCCAACCTGCAACACTTGATAAAGCAATTTGGTAGTATTGCTTTGTCACCTTCGCAATCAACATTACTAAATACAAATCTAGCCACCTATGCCCCCTCACCTTCGCAGTTAGCTGCTAGACAAGTCATGCCACGCGATTTGCCCTCCTTTTCTGGCAATCCAGCCGATTGGCCAGTGTTCATAAGTAGTTTCATGAACACTACACTAGCTTGTGGGTACTCTAGTGCAGAAAATTTATGCCGTCTTCAGCGAAGCCTTAAAGGCGTAGCATACGAGGCAGTTCAAAGCCGATTACTTCTACCCGAATCGGTGCCTCATATAATGGAAACTCTCCATCTACTTTATGGTAGACCGGAGTTGCTAATTGCCGCCCTACTGGAAAAAGTGCGATCAGCTCCATCGCCTAAAGTAGACAAATTCCAAACTATCATTGACTTTGGGATGTCCATACAGAGCCTATGCGATCATCTAGAGGTTGCTGGACAAGTCGCACACCTGTCAAACCCCTCTCTTCTCGCAGAACTTGTCGCCAAATTACCGCCCCATCTACAATTGGAATGGGGTTCTTATCTCCAGGGATTTTCAGAAGTGAACCTTAAAACCTTTAGCAGCTTCATGTCCAGCGTAGTGAGAACAGTGAGTAAAGTGACAGTTTACAACAGCAGCAGTGGAAGGTCTAGTGCTTTCGTGGTCAAGTCGAAGGGAAATGTGAATGCCCACTGTAGTGATAAAAAGTATAGTGTTGAAATGATTTCTTCTACAAAGCGGGAGGAAGTTAAGGTGTGTCCAGTTTGTAAGAGCGCCGGTCATCGTGTCCAGGATTGTCGCAGCTTCAAGACTCTTTCCATCGACGACCGATGGAAGCGTATCCAATCGATCGGTCTTTGCAGAAACTGTTTGAGCTCACATGGCCGAAGAAGCTGCAGGAAGACCAGTATTTGTGGAACAGATGGCTGCGAATACCGTCATCATCCGCTTTTACATTCCTCGCGTCGCCGCTCAGATACCGTGGTACAGCCATTGATGAACATTGCGGAAACCCACACGCACCGTCTGGATGAACAGTCACTTCTTTTCCGGATACTGCCGGTGACTTTGCACGGGCCGAACGGAATGGTGGAGGCTTTCGCATTCCTCGATGATGGATCATCTCTAACGCTGATTGAAGACAGCCTGGCGGTGGAACTTGGTATCAACGGTGTGCAGAACCCGCTGTGCCTGCTGTGGACAGCGAATGTAACGAGGATAGAGAAGGATTCGCAACAGCTGTCGTTGGTAATTTCGACCAGCGAAAGAAATAAGCAATACGTTCTGGAGGAGGTTCAAACGGTGAAGGAGCTGTCGTTGCCTATACAAACCCTTTTGTATAAACAGATGTCCGAGCGCTATACGCATCTCAAAGGCCTACCGGTTAGGAGTTACAGTGAGGCCGTTCCAAAGCTGCTTATAAGAATCAACAATTTGAACTTAATGGAATAAAACACGCGAAGGCCGCAGGCACGGACCCGTTGCGTTACGACTAGGCTAGGCTGGTGTATCTATGGCGGTAGGATCAGCAGCAGTCAGAAGCCAACCGTCAACTGTCATGCCTGTGGATGTCTCTCAGATCAAACTCTGCACGATCTCGTCAAGGATTCTTTTGCCACCGATAGTATCGGAGCACAACCTGTGGCGCCACTCCTGTCGGAGGAAGAACGACGAGCTCAACAAATATCGGAGGATACAACTGGTCGAATCGGTAACCATTTTGAAACCGGTCTACTATGGAAGTTTGATCATATAGAACTCCCTGATAGTTTTAATATGGCTCTGAGGCGACTTGAATGTTTAGTGACACAAATGAATTGGAACCCAGAACTCAAGCTAACCTTGCAGCGACAACTGGACGAATATGAAGAAAAAGGCTACGCACACCGTGCAAGCGCAGCTGAGCTGGACGATGCAGACATGCGCCGCGTGTGGTATTTGCCTCTGGGAGCAGTTGTGAACCCTCGAAAACCAAGCAAATTTCGGATGATATGGGATGCGAGAGCTACCGTGAATGGAATCTCCCTGAACGCAGTACTGTTGAAAGGTCCAGATCAACAAACTTCGCTTCCCGGTGTGCTATTACGGTTCCGGCAATTCAAAGTGGGTGTTTCTGCCGATTTAAAGGAGATGTTCCATCAGATCTCCATCCGCAAAGAAGATCGTCACTCCCAAAGATTTCTCTGGAGAAATGATCCATCTGAAACGCCCGACGTGTACATCATGGACGTTGCTACGTTTGGCTCAACGTGCTCACCAGCTTCTGCACAATACATAAAAAACAAGAATGCAAGTGATTTCCAGGACCTGTATCCACGAGCGGTCGAAGGCATTATACGGAACCATTATGTGGATGACTCTCTGGAAAGCTACGAGTCCATAGGGGAAGCGATACGAGTCTCCCAAGAAATGCGGTTAGTCCACAAGAAAGGCGGCTTCGAGCTGAGGAATTGGCTTTCGAACAGCAGAGAAGTTCTACGCAGTTTGGGTCAAGCAAAGCCGGAACAAGGTAAGATGTTTGCAGCAGATAAGCAAAATGACTATGAACGTGTACTCGGAATATTGTGGTCGACGACAGACGATGCCTTCAGTTTCTCAACGGAGAAAGGATATCATTGATTTGATCAATAGCAACGAACGTCCCACCAAGAGACAGCTGCTGAAGTGTTTGATGACTCTTTTCGATCCGTTGGGTCTGTTAAGCCACTTTATAGTGCACGGGAAGATCCTGCTACAAGATGTTTGGAGGTCAGGAATACAGTGGGATGAAAAAGTGAACGACGATCTCCATCGTAGATGGCAAAATTGGAAAAACCTGTTTGAAGATGTTCGCAAACTTAAAATTCCTCGCTGTTACTTCGATGGTGCTACCAATAAACGATACAAAAATCTACAACTGCACACTTTCGTTGATGCTAGCGAGGCCGCATATTGCGCAGCTGCATATTTTCGAACAATAAACCCTGACGGAGTTCCGGTATGTGTACTCGTAGCTGCGAAGACAAAAGTAGCTCCATTGAAGACGCAGTCCATTCCACGGTTAGAACTACAGGCCGCAGTTCTTGGAGGTCGTTTATCGCAATTTGTCGAAGAAAACCACACTGTACGCATTACGAGGAAGGTAATGTGGAGTGATTCGGCCACGGTTCTTTCCTGGCTACGGGCTGATCATTGCAGATACAAACAGTTCGTTGCTTGCAAAATCGGAGAATTGTTAACGATAAGCGATGTGAGAAACTGGCGTTGGGTGCCTTCAAAACATAATCCGGCCGACATTGCGACGAAGTGGGGAAGTGGTCCGGATTTAACAGCTCATAGCATCTGGTTTAACGGGCCTTCATTTCTGAAACTTTCGGAAGCTGAATGGCCGAAGGAGAGGAAGTCCGAAACGTTCGTCACGGAAGAAGAGCTGCGACCGTGCTATGCTTTTACCACAATACAGATACCAGAGCACCTGGTGGAACTTGAAAGGTTCTCTCAACTCAACAGAGCAGTTCGAACTGTAGCTTACGTGTATCGCTTCTTCGAAAACATTAAGTGGAAGGTCAGTGAACGAGAACGATCGATAGGCCCGTTTAAATCCGAGGAGCTTCAGAGAGCAGAAAGCCTTCTTATTCGGGAGACCCAGTGGCAGTGCTTTCCTGACGAAATGATTGTTCTTAAGCGAAATTCTTCGAAGACAATGGGCGAGCAAACACCGTTAGCAAAGAGCAGTGTCCTGTACCAATTGTGTCCGATATTGGATGAACAAGGCATCATTCGAGTGGACGGAAGAACCGCTGCAGCTCCAAACGTAGAAAAGGAAGCTAGGTTTCCAGTGATCTTACCTAAAAATCATCGGTTGACTGCTCTACTCCTGGACAGCTATCATCGGAAATATCTGCACGGTAACACGGAAACGGTAGTGAACGAAGTCCGACAGCGATACTACATTCCAAAGCTCAGGACGGCGGTGAGCAGTGTTGCTAAGAAATGCCAATGGTGCCGCATCTACAAAAGCTCACCGAAGATACCCCGCATGGCGCCTTTACCGCTAGCTAGGATGGCGTCATTTGTGAGACCATTTTCTTATGTCGGTCTGGACTTCTTCGGGCCGTTGACTGTAAAAATTGGTAGATGCAATGCGAAACGTTGGATAGCTTTGTTCACGTGCATGACAATTCGTGCGGTTCATGTCGAAGTTGCTCCCAATTTGACCACCGATTCTTGCATCAAGTGCATTCGGCGGTTTGTTTGTCGACGAGGTTCACCAGTAGAGATTTATTCGGACAACGGCACAAACTTTCAGGGTGCCTTCAGATTACTACAAGAGCAAGTTGAACAACTAGCCGTTACGTTTACCGGTACCTCCACAAAGTGGATGTTTAATCCACCCGGGACACCGCACATGGGCGGAGCCTGGGAGAGAATGGTCCGCTCCATCAAAACTGCCGTCGAGATGGCGTACAACAATGATCGTAAACTTGACGATGAGGCGCTAGGAACATTCATCGTCGAAGCTGAAGCAATTGTAAACAGCCGTCCACTAACGTATATGCCAATTACTTCAGAGGAAAGCGAGGCACTTACGCCGAACCACTTCTTGCTCGGCAATTCCAGCGGCGTCAGACAGCCGGCAATAGAAGCAACGGATTCAGTAGCAGCTCTACGCTCTTCGTGGAATCAAGTTCAGCATCAATTAGACGTATTCTGGAGAAGGTGGATTAAAGAGTACCTTCCGACGTTAACTAAGCGGCCGAAGTGGTGTGGCGAAACAAAACCGTTGGCGGACGGACAGTTAGTGCTGATAGTCGGTGAGGGAAAGCGGAACGAGTGGAGCAGAGGTCGCATAGTTCAAACTATTAAAGGGGCGGATGGAAGAATAAGGCAAGCTATGGTTCAAACAAAGAGGGGGCTGGTGCGTAGATCGGCGGCTAGGCTGGCAGTACTAGAAGTTGATAATGGTGGTAACACTGGACCTGGTGGCCAGAATTACGGGGGAGAGAATGTTGGTACTGGCAGCCCTTCTGGTAACGGTACCGTGACGGCCGAAGGCTCGTCGACAGGCCTGTCAGGATGACAGCGAATGATCAGACCGTGACGATTGGTGTGTCATGCACTTTATAATTAATTCTAAAGGTGATTTGTGCTTGCAATAGTTGAGAATTTTAAGGTGGAGATAATCTGATAAATACTTTGAACCAATTTGATAAAATTAAAATTGAACTATTTCTTACAGCTAGTTACATACTAAAATTGTTAGTTACTAAGATTAATTGTTCCTATCTAAATTATCTCAAGTTTCATGCAAATCGTAAGTTACATAATTCTATTGTTAAAGCTTAACCTAACTTAGCCTATTCATGCAGGAAGCATACGGAACTCATTCCGATCGGTAAAACCGTCCTTAAGCCTTCATGCAAACCGATTTATGTGAGTAAAACCTAAGTTATATATTATACTTGAATTAAAATAACAATAAATTGCAGCAAAAGCTACGTTACAATACACACCCAGCGGTGTTGTAAATTGCTAAAAGAAATCGACCGCGTGGAGGACGTCTTTAACCGAAAACTTTGGGAACACAGACTTTGAAAGAGCGGCGTGAAATAGCAATGGTTTCCTTCGTAAATGATATCGTTTCGCAACGTTTTGATTCACCTGAAATCTTATCAAAATTAAACTTTTATATTCCTTCAAGGCAACTTCGTAATCGTACCTTATTTAGAACAAACTATCATCGAACAAATTATGCCAAATTTGGACCTTTGAATCGAATAATGGACATTTACAATCAACACTGCGAAGCTATCGACTTTACAATGTCTCGGCAGGATATTAGAACATATTTCAATAGAATTCGAAATCGCAACACATAAGACAAAAAGATATAACATTTTTTATCTGTACTATTTTATCTCTAGTTAATTTTTATTATAAATATATGGTAAATATTTCACAATTTATGTATATTAGCATTAACAAATGAAAAATTATGTATATTTATATGTACTAGTCAGCGCCGTAGCGTGCGGTTGTTGGCCGGGTTGGCCCCCGCCAAGGGCGCCAAACCTCAGGAGGGGCGCCGAAATGAATAATTTCAGTATGAGAACAGTTTTTTTAGTTACAAGGTCAATTAATAACAAACCGACTACAAAATCCAAAGGTCTATGGTAAGGATATTTTTAATGGTCTAGAGCAAACAAAGAATATTTCTTTTAACCCAAATAGACATGTTGAACTATATCAGTATTAGCTTTGACCGCTATTTCAGTACTTTGAGACTTCCGGAACCGGTTGCAAGGAGCCTAGAGAAGTTTTGAAATCTCATACTCAAAAAGTTTGATTTTTTTTGGATCGGAGTATTTCCATTATTAGACAACTATCACCATTCAGAGGACCAAATTCTGCATGGTCCTTTTACTCTGATAAGGTATTCCGGAGCAGAGATAAGGATGATGTAGATTTAAAATAAATTTGCTCGTTTCATTCAGAAAAACTTTACGCAAAAAAAGTGCCTGAATCCGTGTACCACACACCACGGACACCATGATTTCCAGAATCCAGAAAACGTGACTGCTGTTCCCGAGACCGTAACTCAAAATACACCGGGATCTTGTAGGTTCACGAATTTGTGAACGCTTCTTTTGCGTGCATGTATTTAGTCCGAAAAACGAATAATATGGTCTGTGGCATTTATAATTCCAGCAATCCAGAAACTTAGAGGTTCTTAGAGGTTCGAGTTCATTGGGGAAAGGCGAAACTGTTGAATATACGATGGACAGTGAAAATGTAACCTGCTAGGGTAAATGTACAATTTTGTATCTTTAGAGGAAGCGCTCACCAATATCTGTTCATATTTATCAAATAAAAGGTTTTATAAAGCGGAGATCACACAATTTCATACATGGAAATCTTATTTATTAAACAGATATTTTAAAAAGGCTTTAGTTGTTGATAAATGATTTAAAAATTTCATCTTTCTGAAAAGAGAATATTCTTTGTTTTGGACAGCGCAACATATTTTGGACTCCCAAATGTATACAGTCAGATTTTCAATTCACGCCGGTCAACTAGTTAAGCCAAAGCAAATTCTTATCTTTTAATTGGCAGATTCTTGCGTTTTAAATTTACAATTTCGTCACGAACTTATTATGTAAGGCTTGCCTTCCAAACTGATTTTAGAGAAATTTCATCTAAATATAGTTATTTTGGCACAGGAAACTAGTCGAACAAATGCAGAACAGTCTTATTTACTTGAAATCAATTGGCTTAACAGTGGCATAAACGATAAAATGTCGCAAGGAGGTGTCCAAAATATGTAGGGATCCAAACCAAAACAAGTTGGTTACCTTACTTCGGTTATCATTTCTCAAGGCTCTCGTAGATGAGAGAAACCTATCCGCAATGCAAACAGCATGCCATGTCCCTTCTGCTTCCGTTGGCGATTCCCACCACTTCAAAGTTGGATTTTATTGACCCAACGAAGTTTGATTTTTCTTGGTCCGAATTCCGATAACGATTTCGCTTATCGATCAATCCACTTCATAGTAGGATTTTTTGACACAAACATCTGAATTTTTGAATGATATGTACGATTTTCAAATCCCCTTTCTCCGTGAAGTACTTTGAAGTACGTCAGTTCCTTCAATTGAGTGCAAGAAACAGCCTTTATGGACCTCAGCAATTTTAATGATCATCAAGCCCGTTCTGTACATTTAATTGATTCCATACAAAGCTCCAAAAATGCCCACGACTCTGTAAAATTCCTTAGATATTTTGCCATATTTAGTAAATATTGAAAAAAAAATCAATTTTCAGGAGCATACCGCATATGCTTGAAGCATCTTATTCAAGCATTCACAGAACTTTTTAATCTTATTTATAGGTGAAATTCAAAAAAAGGGGCGCCCAAAAAAGACTTCGCCAAGGGCGCCGGGAATCCACGCTACGGCTCTGGTACTAGTCTACGACGGTTGACAAAAATTAATAAATAAATTGAACGGTATATTTCAATTTTAATTCAAGTTATTTCGTACAATGAGACGAGTTTTAATATTGTTAACTTAATATGTTAACAAGAACATTGAAATATAATAAGAATGGTTAGACGACTAATACACATTTGTAATCAGCATGTCATACATATCAGAAACATGGGGTCTGTACAATGAAGTTTATAATCTGAACGTTCCTCAATTATTATTATTATTATTTCATTTTTAGTTTATTCATTTGACGAATAATTTTCTTTCGGAAGGGCTGTTCTTTCTTGATAATTTTTTCTTTAGTTTTCGCGAAAATTTGTGGTAAGCAATTTCAATAAATTGTGTTTCCAAGCACGGAAAATATGGAGATGTTGTAAGTATATGGTATAATTTTATCGACATGAGTTTTCGCTTGTTTTCATCGCTTTTGTTTCTTTTTCTTTTTCTTGTTCCAGAGAGCGAATAATGGCGCTTAAACCTAGGTCTATATGTACACTGATGTACATAAGTATTCGTCATGTTTTCATAGTAATCTATCTGAATTTTTGCGAATACTTTTGCCCATCAGTGTATAAGCCAGGGCACTAGACTAAAAACTGTGCCCCATCCCAAGACGTTGAGGACCCAAGGAGTGTACATTAATCTTCTTAGCAAAGTCACTCCCAACGATTTCGTCAATCATCTTTCCCCCTGAATGTGAAACGGTTGGTACGGCTGTCCTCGTTTCTTCCTTTCGTAGATTCAAAACTCTTCGTTGATCATGTTATTTATTACTAAATAATATGATTGCCGGGATGTTTTGGATTTTCTCCCAAATTCAAGCTTGCACGATGGACCTGGCCGTTTTAATACTTGTGTCATATTTATGATATGCTGCAAATATTAATGCAGACAAGAAAATGCTCGGGAATACAACCGACATTTCCAGGATGCTTTTCAATACTGGCTGTGCATGTGCTAAGACAAGACAAGACAAGACAAAGACTTCTGAGTACCTGGGAAATATTCTGTAAGCAATTTCAACAAGAAATAACGGGTATCGTTCACGCATTTGGCCTTTCCAAGGCATAAAATGATTTATACTTGTGGAATTAATTAAAAAAAAACCAGATTAATCCACCTAGCAGTGATGATGCCTTTCTGGTGTATTATAAAATATATTGAAAGAATCACATTAGAAAGGTCAAAAAAGCTCTTTAGGAGAATAGATCACATTTTTCCGATCATTTTGTATGTTTTTGCATTAGCTAAAATGCATTGCCACCATTTTCGAAAAAAAATTTTTTTTCGGTTTTGAATTTTTTTTCCTTGGACCCTTGGGAAAAAAACAATGATTTTTCAATAATTCCAAAATGCAATGTCCGATCGAGCCAATTTTCAATAGCAAACAATGGGACCGCATTCCCCGTCGAATGCAACTTGTTGCGAGTAAATCGGATAATGCTAAGTTTCAAAAAGTGTGTCTACAAAATTTGTACACATACACACATACACACACACATACATACATACACACATACAGACATCACCTCAGTTCGTCGAGCTGAGTCGATCGGTATATGAAAATCGGCCCTCCGGGCCTCCTATCAAAATTTTGTTTTTGTAGCAATATTATAGCCTTTACGTACACTTAGTGTACGAGAAAGGCAAAAATGAAAATATTTTTTTTCCAATTTTGTCACATACCCTGTTTTATCACCCCAAAATTCACCAGGGGGGGGGGGGTGATAAAATCGGGATATTACTGTATCATAATTTCGAGGTAATAATGCAATAATTTAATATTGGGTGCATGCATGTGCATTGGGCTCAACCAAGAAAATTGACTATAACTGTACAGTCGCAATATATTAACCCTTAAATGCGCAATGTTGTTTTAAAACAACAAACCGAAAATACGTTTAATGTTAATGATTTTGATGGTTGCTTACGTTAAAAATATTTTCGACGTTTTCTAAAAAAAATCGCCTTGCGCCTTTAAGGGTTAATAACAACTTTGTTGTGAAATAAAGGCAAAAAAATGATATAACGCTATCAAAATACTCCCTTTCAAAGTGGATTTTCCGTCATCGCGCTTGTATGATTTCATTCAGATCAAACAAAAAGTTAAACAACACTACGACAGCTCACAATATTGTAGCCGACAAGTATAAGCTTCCTGTACAGAACAAAATACCATAGTAATGAACTAACGTCAGAGATCCAGCTGGTTTAATGCATCCGACCGACCAAAGTAAAGTGCAGCACACATAAGAGCGGGAACCATCTTTAACACACAAGTAGACAATTCGTGCCAGCGTCAAGAGGATTATGGCATGTGAATATGTGTTTCTGGCATATATAAGAACTACAGTGCAGATACCAGGGCGCACTTCACCCGTAAACGAGAGCAGGACTCTGCTCTGATGCGATGATATCATTGCGCTCGAAGAAAGAGATGTTGCTTTGAGTTGTTCTCTAGTTTACAGTTTGGTTGGTTCGCATTGGACTAGCTACAGCGGTGAACAAGCTACAGCTAACGGCCCAATTGGTTCGAAACAGTGTTAAAGCCATTGTGGAATAGGTACGTTTTTGGAACAAAAGTTGTGTAAAAATCCTGATTCATTGTCCTAGCGCTAATAGTGAATTTATTGTGCATTAATTAAAATCATATATTGGCAATAGCTTCTAAGACTATACACTATCTTTTTTTATTTGTGACATCCTCATCAATCTTCTCGTATCTTCTATTATCTACTCGCATTTTTGCACACCGCTGGATATCATCATTTTTTTCCTTGTTGGGTATTTTAATCACTGACCATTTATTAGATCTATTGTGATATATGCCCCATTTGATCTAGCTTTGTCAAGTTGACGCATCATTACTATTTAGAGCAATTGCATTACCTTGACTACCAGCGTTATCCCAATGCGGTATTATGGCTCTGATGAATCGTATTACCATATCGGGACTAGTCTAGTTCCCCAAACTTCTGAGGGTTCTATCAGCCCCTTGTTGAAAAACTGTAATCTCTTTCTAAAAATTGCCGGACAATGGCATAACAGATGTTCCAAGTCTTCTACATGTATGCCGCAGAAAATACATACATCATCTTAAAGTTTTCCTAACAGCTTCAAGTGATATCGGCTCAGGCAATGGCCTGTTATAAGACCTGTGCATATGTTCTTCTTTTTTTGAAAGATCTAAAATTTTGTGAGTGATAAATACATTTGGTGTGATGAAACATTTTGACTGCCTCGTAATCAAGTTGTTTTTCCAGATGTCCTCTATTTTAGAATGTTCCCAAGATTTGAGTTCCATTTGAAGAGAATACGCAGATTCACCACAAAATGGTTCGGGACCTATGATCAGGGATTGAACTTATCATTTCATTATCATTTAGTATTCAGCCAATAACTCATTCCAGAGGCGGAATTCCGAAAAGTGTTGTATGGCGGACTTCTAGCGCTGATTCCCCTCTACAACTTTGTCTAAGGGTTCATTGCTCTATGTCAAATATTAACAGCGTGAAACGCTAGGAACACTCAATATACTAAATGATAATAAGTGTTATTATCATTTAGTATATAAAATGATACTAGCGTTTCCCGCGGTGAATATTAGACATAGAGCAATGTACCCTTAGACAAAGTTGTAGAGGGGAATCAGCGCTAGAAGTCCGCCATACAACACTTTTCGGAATTCCGCCTCTGAAACGAGTTATTGGCTGAATACTAAATGATAATGAAATGATAAGTTCAATCCCTGCCTATGATTTGTCGAGATGAACTAAGTCTGGCCAGCATATCAGCTTGTTCATTGCCTTCAATGCCACAATGACCAGGAATCCAATACAGGTTCACTTTGTTACGACTACCCAAGGTTTGAAGTGATTGAACACATTCCCAAAAGAGTTTAGATCTGCATGTTGCTTATTTCAAATCATTCAATGCTGCTTGACAGTCAGACATTATGCAAATATTTGAATGCCTATAATTTCTGCGTAAGCATAATTTAGAGCATTCAAGAATAGCCTGAACTTCCGCTTGGAAAACAGTTGGCCATTTGCCCATGGGAATCGAAATATTTATCCCTGAGCCAGTCACGCCTGCTCCAACTTGATTGTTCAGCTTTGAACCATCGGAATAAAATACAAATGATCCGGAGCGAAGATTTGGTCCACCATTTGCCCATGTATTTCGCTCAAGATTAATTACATCAAAGCAATGATAAAAAATGTATCTTCTCCTCATCCAGTCATCATTTTAGGTTACCTTCGAAGGGGTTTGAATCTCTTTTGATCTTCAAAGCACTCTTCCCTGCTTCTAACTGAATAAATTGATCCAATGGTAACAATGGGTATCGTTATAAATCGCCAGTATTTTTTTTGCATCAGTGTCATCACAGCTGTCAAAACAACAGTTCGTGAAGTACCGGAGGAATTGTTCCAAGATTCCTAAAATAATTGTTAGCGGATTACCGGACAAATCTTTCCCGGTTTGATAGAAGAATAGTTTGCGAATTGCTGGAGAAAATGTTCTCGAATCGCCAGAGGAATTGTTTGTGCCCGAGAAGTCATTCCCGGGTTGATGCAGGAATCATCTACAAATTTCCTGAAAAATCATTCCCTGATTGCCATAGAAATCGTTCGAGAATTTCTAGAGGAATCTAGAGGAATTATCTTGAATTGCAGAAAGATTCGTTCGTAAATTGCTGTAGGAATCGTCCTGGAATGTCGGAGTAATCGTTTGTAGAATGCCGGAAGAACCGTTCCTGGGTTGCCGGAGGAATAGATCCCGATTTGTCCAAGGGATCGTTCGCGAATTGCCAAAAGAATCCGGAAGAATCGTTCCCGGATTTCTGAAAGGAATCGTTCGCGGATTTCTGGAGGAATCGTTCGTGAATTGCCGGAGGATTCATTCGTGGATTGCGGAGGAATCGTTCCCGGAATATCGAAAGAATCGTTCGCGAGGAATAGTTCGCGAATTGCCCGAGGAATCGTTCAATGATTGCCGAAGATATCATTCCCGGATTGCTGGAGGAATTGTTCCAGGATTGCCGAAGGAATGGTTTCCAAATTGCCGGAGGAATCGTTCGCGAATCGCCGTATATATCGCTCCCGGATTGCCAGACGAATCAATCTCGAATATCCGGAAGGAACGCTCGTGAAATGCTGGAGGAATCGTTCCTGGATTGTCAATAGAATCGTTCGCGAATTTCAGAAAGAATCGATCACAGAGTCCTTCGACAATTAACAGGAATCGTTTTTAAATCGTCGGAGGAATCGTTTTAGATTTGGCGGAGGATTCATGAATTGCCGGAAGAATCGTTCCTGAATTGTCAGAAGAATATTTTGCAGAAGTCCGGAGAAATCGTTCTTTTGAAAAGAAGAGAAATTTCCGTTTTATTGTAGGAATCGTTCCCGTATTGTCGGATGAAATATTCCTGGATTGTCACAGGAATCCTCTCTGGATTCCGGAACAAATAATCCGATAATCCAAAAACTATTCCTCTAGCAATCCACGAACGTATCCCCCGGAAATCAATGAACGATTCAACGGCAATCCACGAACTATTCCTCCGGCAATACGCGACCGATTTATCCGGCAATTCACGAACGTTTCCTCCGGCAATTAGAAAACAATTCTTCATGCATTCCATGAACGATTCCTGCAGCAATCCGGGAACAATTCCTCCGGCAATCCGGGAACAATTTATTCGGCATTCCGGAAACGATTCTTCCTCCGGAAATTCACCAACATTCCGATAATTCCGGCATTCCGATAATGATTCTATCGGCAAATTTGGAACCATCCTTCCGGCAATCTACGAACGACATCTCGGGTAATTCGCGAACAATTACTCCACCAATCCGGGAACGATTCTTTCAGCAACCTAGGAACGATTCCTACGACAATCCGTTAACAATTCCCCGGGAATCTGTGTACGATTTGTACTCGCTTGTTTATCATGGATGACAACTGTTGCAGCTCCGCAAATCTTTGCATCTTTTTGGAAAAACATCTTATTAATCTGGATGGCCATAGATTCGTCAATCTGAATGTGTCACATACCTCGCGATTGAACGTTTTGTGCGGTCAGAAAGTAAATCAGTTAGTTCGAGATTGAACGTGTTTCGAATCAGACACGGATCCGGGTGTTGTTTTGTACGGTCAGAAAATAAATCAATGAGGCCCTCCTTAGTCTAGCGGTAAGATGCGCGGCTATAAAGCAAGACCATGCTGAGGGTGGCTGGGTTCGATTCCCGGTGCCGCTCCAGGCAATTTTCGGTTTGGAAATTGTCCCGACTACCCTGGGCATAAAGTACCATCGTGTTAGCCTCATGATATACGAATGCAAAAATGGTAACTTGGCTTAGGAACCTCGCAGTCAACAACTGTGGAAGTGCTTAGAGAATACTAAGCTGCAGGCGGTAATGTCCCAGTGGGGGATGTAATGCCAATAAGAAGAAGAAGAAGTGCGGGATTGAACGTGTTTCGGATGAAAGTGTTTGGTTCTGCTTTGTGCAGGTGAGTAAGGGGTCGTTCAAAAATGATGTCACAGGTTTTAGGGGGGAGGGGGTTTAAGATTTTGTGACAGTACATGTACTAGGTATACAGTGCGCGTTTGTTTGTGATTTGGAATCCAAACCCAACGATACCTACCCATTAACAAATGTTCTTTCCTGTGATTTTTGTGAAGACGCAGAGATAAACACGATCTCTAAATATCAAAAATCACCTAATAATGTACCTTCATTTTCCCAGAAAACGAAACGACGAAACGAACGAAACTTGCTCAGTGAAAATAACTGACTAATCCCAGTCAGTCATTTAGCAGATTAATTGTGCAATTTCACTGATGCTGGCCATACCATACCTACACCATACCATACCTATACCCATACCAAACCTATGTACAGTATGTCAAAGCTAAGCTAAACTTAGTATTTCAAAAATCCCGACAAATCACTTAAGAAGACTCTTAACTTATTCGTAAAAGTTTAAGAACCACTGCAATTGACTCCTTTCTAATAATATGGAGCAACGCTTGAATGTAGGGACAAGAAGAACACAAACAAAAGTTTCTGGCACAGTTCTTTGGAAAGCACTGGAGGGTGGGACGTTCTGTAGCCCCCAAGTTTAGGATTATGGCATGACCTACCGTAACAGTTTGTATCCTGTGTCGTCGTTTTATCTTCGGCCGACCGTAGTATAATGAAGGCACTTTCGGTACTCTGCTAGAGAAGAAAGCAGCAGTGTGCAACCGGCGCTGGAGTGTACTGAGTTCAAGTATAAATGGGTTCTGCAGGAGCAGATAACTGTCGAGTGTGTTTCGTCTGAGTGACTCGGAGCACGAGGTTGAATGGTTATGAGAACTTAATTGTATCGTGCTCTAGCTAGTGTGGATATACAAATGGATGAGACTTCTCAATGTGCTGGAGAGGGTTGATTAAGGTGAACTGAATGTTTATCTGTGATTGTATTCTACACTTTCGGATTTGTTCAAAGAAAGCATAAATAAAAACTCACACAATTTCATAGCAAATTCCATTAAAAGGAAAAAAAAATGTGATTTTATAATCGCGTAATTTCTACCATACGCTTACTTTTTAAAAATCTATTTTTATACATATAATACTTTTTTCCTTTTTATAATATTATTTTTTAATTTGAATTTTGTAAACCTAAAAAACATCCTTTTACTGATCGATTGGTAATACAAATAAAATATTGTCAAACTGTTACCGACGTCCTGTTATCTTATTGTTATCGGTAATTATCTGGGAGTTGACGACTGAAGTTTTGCTATTATGATTGATTTTTCTCGGCGATAGCAGTCTTAATAAGTAGCAAATACTTTGTTGCTCCTACATCCGAAGTTTCGGTTAATTTATTTAACCTTTTTCAAGGGGTTACATACTCCTAACCGTCGGATGTAGGAGCAACAAAGTATTTGCTACTTCCCGAGCAGCACAAGTCAACCATAAACGGTTGCAGCAACTTCATTGTGACCAAATCTGGTCAAAGAGTTGCAGTAATCTACGTAGTACATGTGTGCTGCTAGGGTTATTAAGACTGTTATCGCCGAAAAAAATCAATCTTAATTGTTATCGGTAATGAAATTACTGACCACCTTTTTAATTTTTTACCGAACAAACCATTATTTTTGACAATTCATATTCATTTTTATTTACAGAGCGTTCAGTAATCCAAAAAAACTATCGGGCTCATTACCAAACGCTCAGCTGTTTGAAAACCCGGTAAAATTTTACCGACTCCAGTAATCTCAGTTTACTGTGCCTACTAACCCGTAACGCTGAGTAGACACTTTCACGTGGTGTGTTACGGGGTAAGATCTACCCTCCTTGATTTCTGATACCATTTAAGATAAGTATCTCAAAAGTAGAACATGAGTATTGTGTATCACTAGTGTCCAATCTACTAATTACACCGTAACTTTGCTAATGCTAAAGCTAAACTTTTGTAAAGAATCCATATAAGGGAACGGTTCGGCACTTCATCCCCTAGCTCCTATTTCCATACCATCAAAAATAAAGCAATGAAACGGAATCTGGTTTGTTTTTTTTTATTTTTGTGATTTTTTTTCACAAGTGAGCACGCGTGTTAGCAGAAAGAAGCGACGAGATTGGTGCTGTATTTCTTTGTTTTGCGATGAGATGAATATATGTTCAGTGAGATGAAAAAAGCAACAGTTCCCCTATTTTGAAGACGATAACTATTCAAAAAATCAAAAACAAAAAATGAAAAAAAATGCAGCTCATTTTAATGTTTTGTTATAAATTCCAAAAAATATATTAGCGCAATTTGGCGGTGTGCAAGAAGACGGTGTGTGGCGGCGAAGAATGAACCATGAGCTCGCCCAACTCTACGGCGAACCCAGTATCCAGAAGGGATTGTACGACAATTCCCCGAAAACCAATTCCCCGAATGCAATTTCCCCGAATGTAATTTCCCCGAATGTAACAATTCCCCGAATGCAATTTCCCAGAATGTAACAATTCCCCGAATGTAACATTTCCCCGAATGGAACAATTCCCCGAAAATAAAATACCTGCAAACACATCTTCGCAATCGACTGTATGCGTCTGAAAAAGCAGCGTTAAAGATACATTCAAGAGTGTCTTATTGGAGATTATCAGCTGAATAGCCTTTGGTAGTATTTGTAGTTCTTGATCCTCCAAGATGTGTTGATTAGTTATAAAGATATCAGAGTACAGTGTTCTCTAAGGTAGTTTTTTTTTCCTAAAATAGTATCAAACTGCAATTCTGATTGAAAACCTTTTGGTAAATATTTATTTTATCTTCGGAATCATACTCCTGTCCTGCATATACCTTCTTCAAATATATAAGGCAATGGTGGATGTGAATCCTTGTAAACAAAAATAATGCGTTTGCCCGGAAAGAGGCAATGGTGAACGTGATTCCTTCTTTAAAAAGAATGCATCTGCTCGGAATAATGCAATGGTAAATGTGTCCCTTCTTCAGTGGGTGTTTCACCAGATTATATCATGTATCTGTCCTGAATATGGAGAATAATGGGGGATGTGATGCATTCTTTAAAAGAAGGCAGTTTTAAAAAGTAAGAAAATGGTTGAAGTGTTCCTTCAAATATAGGCGTTAGCTCGAAATAATGCAAAGATGAATGAATTGAGAATGAGAATAAAGACTAATCTGATCTCTTATTTTGATGCAGGCGAATTTGGCCATAATAAGGAAAAATATATATAAGATCCCTTATCACGCAATATGTATTAAATGTATTATATTTCACCGAAAAACATTTTGCCGCATTCATTTTCTCAACATGGCATTAGGCGGTCTGTAACTTTTGCGGTGTGACTTTTGATGAATTCTACCTTTTTCAGAATGACCTTTGGAAGAATGCCGTTTTTCAGAATGTTATATTAAACAAATAAGCATTTTCTTAGATAAGTGTGATGTAATATAACAGCGGTTTTAAAACATATAATTGCTTCATATCAATCATTCATTATACCTGGCAAGCATGGTACTTGCTTAGTAAACGAATTATCTCCTCTTTTTGCTATATTGCGGACAGAATTTCTGTCTCGAGAGACCTTGATTTAAAGAAGGCATTATCTCCTCCATTCACATTACACCGAACAGACGCGATCTTTTAAAGAAGGCGCGTTGTTTCATTCTTTCACTTTATTCCAGACAAACTAGTTCATTTAAAGAAGGGACTATCTATCCTCTTTGGCTTATACCGGGCAAATGTGTTCATTTGAGGAAGACATTATCACTTTCTTTCCCCTAATACCGGGCGATGCTATCATCTGAAGAAGGAATTATCTCCTACTGTCATCTTATACCGGACAAACGCATTCATTTCTAGAAGACATTCCCACAGTTAACGCAAGCTTTCCGGTACCTGCCAGTTGCATGAATGTCTTGTGTAGTAAGTACAATGGCTACACTGTGCACAAGGAGCCGAAAATGCTTCCCACCCTGAAGCATCTTAGGCCACACAGAGAATCGAACTCGCAAGCTCCGGTGGCTCACTCAAAAAGAACGGAGATGCATTCGGGGAAATGTTACATTCGGGGAAATGTTTCATTCGGGGAATTGTTATTCGGGGAAATTGCATTCGGGGAAATTGCATTCGGGGAATTGTTATTCGGGGAATTGTCGTACAAT
Organism: Armigeres subalbatus; assembly: GCF_024139115.2. Taxonomy (NCBI): domain Eukaryota; kingdom Metazoa; phylum Arthropoda; class Insecta; order Diptera; family Culicidae; genus Armigeres; species Armigeres subalbatus. Next base: position 199,120,422 of record NC_085140.1, on the reverse strand, counting down.
CTCCAGAAGGTAGCTAAAGCCGGAAGGGTACGATGGGCAGGACATGTTGCAACAATGCCGGACAGCAACCCTGCAAAGATGGTGTTCGCTTCCGATCCGGCAGGTACGAGACGGCGTGGAGCGCAGCGAGCGAGATGGGCAGATCAGGTGCAGAACGACTTGGCGAGCGTGGGGCGTATCCGAGGATGGAGAGATGCGGCCATGAACCGTGCATTGTGGCGTCAAATGGTTGATTCAGTGTTATCTGTTTAGATTTTAACTAAATAAATGAAATGAATATTAGCGCAAAAATATGGGTTTGTTCGAGAAAGTTGACAATAAATAAGTTCAAGAATTGAGTATATCTTAGACTGACTGAAAGACCTGAACATGTAGAAAAAAAGTTCTATCCTAATTAGAAAAAAAAAATTGTTTTCCAATAACAAATTTCTTCCATAAATTTAAATAATTGATATTAGTTTTAGTTGTATGCTGTATTTTTATGTACTGAAACAGTTTCTAGAACATTGTTGACCTCAAAAATTCGACCTTGCGGAGTAATTCATTGTATACCAGTTTTTTTTAAGTAGAATAACTTATGAGGTATCTAAAATTTAGCCACATTTTGTTCTTTTCAATAGATATAGACAGAGAGCCGTAGTGTCTTAGACAAAAAAAAATTCTATGCTATATTTCTGATAACATTCCCGAAGACGCCATTTTGTTTCAACCAATTTAAAAAAAATCTATCTCACATTTCGGTGATGTAGCCTCTCGGCTGCTCCGACGGGATAAATTTTATGGGAATTTATGCTGAGCACTGGGTCGTCTTATTCTATAGTATCGTTGCACTCCAACATGCACTCACTCCAGCGGGAGCCTCAAATTTTTGACAAACTTACCGTTAGGGGTTGGTAACACCTAATTTCTACCATCAAGGAATATCTTATCCACGGTAAACGACAACTCTTTCAGCGGACTCGACAAAGTGGAAATTGCAGTACAAAAGGGAATAGGTGAACTTAAAAAACCTTAAGGTTTGTTCAAATAATTTAGCCTAATGCATAATTTTACATGCTTGTTTTATTTGCCCATATTAGGGCTAATGAGAGAAACGGTTTTAAAGGGTGTACATACGCTTTCTTTGGAGACTGGTTGACTCGTTGGCTAGCATTGTTGATTGGCTGGATTCGTTTGGAGGATGGGCGATGAATGTAGTGAGGCCGAATCGAACGGCGGATTGCCGCACTACAGTGGCGATGGATGTAGCAAGGCCGATTCGAACGGCGGAGGGCCGCACTGCGGTGGCGATGGACGAAGCAAGGCCGATTCGAACGGCGGAGTGCCGCACTGCGGTGGCGATGGACGAAGCGAGGCCGATTCGAACGGCGGAGTGCCGCACTGCGGTGGCGATGGACGAAGCGAGGCCGATTCGAACGGCGGAGTGCCGCACTGCGGTGGCGATGGACGTAGGAAGGCCGATTCGAACGGCGGAGTGCCGCACTGCGGTGGCGATGGACGAAGCGAGGCCGATTCGAACGGCGGAGTGCCGCTCTGCGGTGGCGATGGGCGTCGGAAGGCCGATTTGAGCGTAGCTAGGCCGAATTGAACGGCAGAGTGGATGTCAGGAATGCTCAACTCCTATATGCACGTTTTATTTCTAAGTCCACGTTTTTAGGAAGATGGCGCTCGTCTTCGCCGAAGTCGATTCCAAAATGGCTGCCGAGGTGGCTTTCTGTACCCACGGCGTTCCGTGTCGCCCACTTTTGACTCTCGAATCGGGCTCTAGGGACCGCTGCGGAGAAAAGATGTCCCTCACACGAGGGTTGTAAAAGAAAAGGCCCGATTTGGACCTAATCAGGTCATTAGTACACCACTTTCCGTTTTTCTCTCACCGTACACCCTTTTTTGCCTTTCTCGTACACTAAGTGTACGTAAAGGCTATAATACTGCTTCAAAAACAAAATTTTGATAGGAGGCCCGGAGGGCCGATTTTTATATACCGATCGACTCAGCTCGACGAATTGAGGTGATGTCTGTATGTGTGGATGTATGTGTGTGTGTGTGTATGTGTGTGTGTGTATGTGTGTATGTGTACAAATTTTGTAGACACACTTTTTTGAACTTCCCATTGTCCGATTTGCTCGCAACAAGTTGCAGTCGACGCGGAATTCAGTCCCATTGTTTGCTATTGAAAATTAGATCCATAGCTCATCGCAATCTGGAGTTATGGCCAAAAAACTGTTTTTGCGTATAAAAAATAGCAAAATGTTCTACACTGAATTCTCCTAGATTCGAACTGCTGACCTCTTGGGTGGAAGGCGCTTGCCATACCACAAAACCATCGAGACACACATGGTATGAGTAAATATAAGTTGTACAGTATTCATCAAATTGGTATACGTTCATTTCTTTTCAAAGCCACAGAGTTCACTCTGCTAGGGTAACGGTACCAATATTGGAAGTATTATTGAATCAATGAAAGAAAATATATTTGATAAAATCAATAGTGGTTCTAAATTGATAGTTTTAATGCATTAACTGATAGACAAACTTTGAATTTGCTAGAAATGAATTGGATTCATTTCGCCTTGATAATTAATCTAAATTTTCTTGGAGGTAAAATGAACTCCACTATACTGCCGTCGCAAGCATAATCGTCCAATATTGATTTTGCATGGAAGAAAATATGGAACAGTTACGCTTGCGGCGGCAGTATATAGGTAGGAAAGCCAATTTGTTGGGGAAATTATTGTTTTCAATTAGTATTTATAATGGCATAATTACAACGTGTTGCTTCAAGTAAAGCAAACGTTGAGGAATGCAATGATGAACAATATTAAGAACCCATTGTCTTCACTGAAGGCATGATCCTATAAGTGTTTATTTGGGTAACCTCTAACGAAGAAAAACTGTTCAATAATTAATAACGTTTCTCTTTACTAAATGTAATCAGGCCCATTTTTCTATTATTTTGCTATCATGCGCTCGCATACCCTATATACGAGTGAACTTCTCACGTGGCAGCTATTTTTGTGGCGTTCAATCAGCGTATGGTAGCGCAGCTGGTGTACGTGAGGACGCTATGCAAGCACATTTCGGCGGGAGCGAACGGCACTGCATTCGCTTCAGTCGCTTGCCGTCGGATGAATATCGCAAAAGGAAGCATCACCAACACACCGCTTTGGCCCTGACGGAAGCGAGTAAACAAAATGGGGGCCGGGTGATGCTTTTTATTTCACCCGGTAAGGGATATAAGGCGTCAATTTCAAAATGATTGTTAAAACGTTAAAACACATTTTAGCCGAAAATAGTTAGGTTTTTCGGGTTCGAAATTTAATTTACTTTTAGATTGGCAACATGAAAGTCTAATTATTTCGATTAAACAACATGTGTAGATATGTAGCCTAACATATAGGTGAAGATTTCGGCTATCTGCTGGTGTTGGATTGCGTGGGAGTGCTCTCGGCTCTCAGATTTGACAAATCGATGTTTTAATCTTAAACGCAGAGAAGTCGTTTTAAAAATTTAGTATTGAGTTATAGAAAAGAAAAATTGTTTATAAATATGTTTTCGAAAAAAAATGAGAATCGAACGAGCGTCGAACTTAGACTCTCTGAGTGAGAGGCTAGAACGTTACCCCTCAGCTATCTTTACTCCTTAGATGAGCGGTGATCGAAGTATAACAGGTTATACGCAATTTGCACTGATCATCGGCTGCTTGTGCATTCGTGCGGCAACCCACCGGATGCTGTGTTTAGGTTCCGTGGCATATTTAAATCATCTGACATTGAAAAACATATACGATTGAGTCTACGTCATGTGCTTTTGTGTCAATTCATTCAGATATGTCACCTAATATTCATAGTGTTTTGATGTGCAGGGAAGCAACATCACTTTCAACGTTTAATTTGAATCCTCTGTAATGCATTCTTCCTGCCGTTACAGCAAATAATCTATATTGGCACAGTATATGTAGAACATGGCTTTTCTAACAATTAGTTTGTAAATAAAACAATTTATTTTAGTAAATGGTTTTGATTTTCTACAAATATTAACCTACTATATTCCTACCTTTTCGCTTGCATATCTTCTGTGAGGTTTTGATAGTTAATTAATTCATGCTATACATAAGTCCTAAATCTTGGACTTCGCTAGACCAATTAATTGGAACCCCATTCATAGTGATAACATATATGTTTGAAGTTTTCAAATATCACTCGGATTATGTGGGAGAAGCTGAGTTTTGGAAGGATTCGGAGAAAATGTTCCATTCTTGCAAGTCAACGGAAAATGTATCCAAACTTTTCTACAATCCAAGCATGTTTTTGGATCATGTAGTAAACTCAGTTCGATCATTTAGTTTGTCGATGACTCATCCCGGAGGTTAAATTTCAAAACGTGTCTTATGGTGGACTTCTGGTGCGAACATTTGCGACAGCTCTGCCCTACAGTTTGTTGTTTTAATTTAACTAATAATCGATTTAAAGCACTAGTTTGTAATAACTTATACTGAATTAGTTATTATTAGTCAGTATAAGTTACTGCAACTAGCGCTATCATTTTGTTATTAGTGCAAAAGAAACAACAATGAGGCAGAGTTGTATAAACCTTCGCACTAGAAATGGTGGACATCACGTTTGAAATTCAACCTTTGGAATGAGTTATTGACAAACTACTAAATGTATAGGTTTGATAATTATTAAATTAATTAAGTATAATATTAGGTATGCAATCAGTATGATATAAAGTATTATACATTATTGGCCCAAGTATGCTGATTTAGGTAACACCAGCTCTGTCACGAGTAATCTATCAGATTGTGTACATGGATAGTTTACCTGTATGGAGTGAACTGGTAAATAATTTTGGATCTTTTGGATTTTGGATACAAAAGCAAATTAAAATTAATTAGTTCTAATTCAACCTTCGTACCATCACTGTGAAATGCTCTCCATATGAAAAAAAGCAACCATAGTAGAATTATCTTCAGATTTTATAAGGTCGGATCTAATTCGTTAATTTTAGTTGAAAAATGGTTGAATGTCAATGACAAAAACGAAGCTGCTATCAGCAAAAAATAAATTCTTACCAATCATACAATTTAAAACAATAATTTTAAAAAGGCTAGCTTATTGATTGGGTGACAGCAGCCTAAGCTGGATTCTGACTTCAAACTGGGAAGTACTCGACTGTTTGCCAACTGGAAACATTTTTGTTCTATATCCCAGGATTCTTTTGTAACACTAAAATAAAACGTCACTGCATTCGCTTCAGTAGCTTGCCGTTGGATGAATATTGCAGAAGAAAGCATCACCACCACGCCTCATTGGCAAATCACCCCGGCAAGGGTGAAGGGCGTCAATTTTAAAATGATTGTTAAAATGTTAAAACACATTTCAGCCAAAAATAGTCAGAATTTTCGGGTTTGAAATTTAATTTTCTTTTAGATTGGCAACATGAAAGTCTAATTATTTCGATTAAAAGACATGTGTAGATATGTAGTCTAACATATATATGTTATACTTCGGCTACCTAAATACTTCGGCTACCTGTTGGTGGTGTTGGATTGCGTGGGAGTGCTCTCGCCTCTCAGATTTGACGAATCGATGTTTTAATGTTAACGATGTTAAAAATGTGGTATTGAGTTATAGAAAATAAAAATTGTTTATAAATATGTTTTGAAAAAATGAGAATCGAACGAGCGTCGAACACAGATTCTTTGAGTGAGAGGCTAGAACGTTACCCTCAGCTATCTTTATATCTTAGATGAGTGGTGATCGAAGTATAACAGGTTATATGCAATTTGCACTTATCATCGGCTGCTTGTGCATTCGTGCGGCAACGCACCTGGTGCTATGTTTTTAGGTTCCGTGGCATATTTAAATCAACTGACGTTGAAAACATATACGATTGAGTTTACGTCATGTGCTTTTGTGTCAATTCATTCAAATATGTCACCTAATATTCATAATGTTTTGGTGTGCAGGGAAGCAACTTCAGAATCAATTTCAACATTTATTTTGAATCCACTATAATGCATTTTTCCTGGCGTTGCAGCAAATAATTCATATTGGCACAGTATATGTAAAACATGGCTGGTCTAACAATTAGTTTGTAAATAAAACAATTTATTTTAGTAAATGGTTTTGATTTTCTATAAATACTTACTATATTCGTACTTTTTCGCTTGCATACCTTCAGTGTGGTTTTTGATTGTTAATTAATTCATGCTATACTTAAGTCCCAAATCTTGGACTTCGCTAGACCAATTGGAACCCCATTCATAGTGACAACACATCTGTTTGAAGATTTCAAATAGCACTCGGATTATGTGGGAGAAGCTGAGATTCGATAGGATTTGAAGAAAAAATTTCTTTTTGGCAAGTCAATGGAAAATGTATCCAAACTTTTTTACAATCCAAGCATGTTTTGGATCATGTAGTAATCTAAGTTCGATTATTTAGTTTGTCGATTACTCATACCAGAAGTTAAATTTTAAACGTGTTTTATGGTGGACTTCTGGTGCGGATATTTTTCGACATTTATCCTCTGGAATGAGTTATTGACAAACTACTAAAGTATCAAACCTATATTACTAAATGATCGAAAACATCCTTGCTATATTCCTTAACAAATTACTCAAGGCAATCAACGATTTTTGATTTCCTGATAGAATAATATCAGGTATGCAATCAGTATGATATAAAGTATTAGACATTATTGGCCCAAGTATGCTGATTTCGGTAACACCAGCTCTGTCACGAGTAATCTATCAGATTTTGTACAGTGATAGTTTACCTGTCTGATCTGATAAATAATTTTAGATCAGTTCATTATAATATATACAAAACAAATTAATACGAATTAATTTTAATAAAACCTTCCGTTAATCACTCCGAAATGCTCTCCATATGAAGAAAAGCAACCATAGTAGAATTCCCTTCAAATTTTATTAGGTCGGATCAAATTCGTAAATCTTAGTTAAAAGTGGTTGAATGTCAATGACAAAAACTGAACTGCTATCAGTAAAAAATGAATTCTTATCTATATGAAGAATCATACTATTCAAAACAATAATTTTAAAAAGGCTAACTTATTGATGGGTGCCAGAAGCCTAAGCTGGATTCTGACTTCAAAACAAGAAAACTCGAAAGTTTGTCAAATGATCAACATTATGGATCATATATCCAAAACTATGGATCATATTACCGAAGTTTTGGATCATAATCACGATAAAAATTGCGCAAAATTGTATTTTTATGGATCAAAATGTAGTTTTCTATGGATCATTTTCCAAATGGATGATGGGAAAATAGCAGGAAAGATATTGTTTTTCTTGATCATGTTTAAAGGTACATACTTATTTTCCAATTATTTGGTTTATTTTTTAGCTTAGTTATGTTTAGTTATGGATCTTAAAATTAATCTTTATGGATACGCCTGAGCTATTTTTGGATTTAAGGTAGCGTTTTATGGAACATTCAGATGTTATTTATGGATCGTTTTCCATTTTCTGGATCGTTTTGTGCATTTAACGGTACAAAGTAAGGCTGCCATAAACAAATGTGAAAAATATGTTTGTCAACCCTTTTGAACGAGCGAGAAAGGCATCATCACCGCTAGGTGGTTTAATCAGGGTTTTTATAATTACCTTTTCTCTATTATTTATTCTATTCCGTGCTTTACTACACGGTCGATTGAGGCTTATCCTTTTTACACTAGCACTACGTTAATGTTTTCTCGATCTACGAGTACTGCCCTGGAACAAGACGCAATTTAAGGCACCTTAACTTCACCACGTGAATATATTTAAGAAAAAATAGCTGCATGCACACGACGTTATTCTTTGGTAGTCACTTGTCGAAATGATCCGAGTGATTGCCGATCTCTTACCTAGGTTTCATTTCCTTTCGGTATTAATTAAGAGAACCCGAAATTTACCCTTCGACGGTTCGTCAATGTTGGCAACCATTCCGCGTTGATCATAAAATTGACCACCAGGGCACGGAATGGGTGCCTGATCAAACCGCTGAAAAGGTATCGTACATTTGGTTTTCTGTAACGGGTAGTATGGAAGAAGTCGTTTGTCCGAGCATGGTGCGCTACAATCGGATGTACGTCGACAGTAAGGTTGTAACGTCGAATATTTATTTTTTTTAGGGTGGGGTAAAGGAATTAGAGGCTCACTGGCGACGTGGAATAATGAGAAGGATGCTTGTGGAGGAGCCAACAAGCAACATATTGGGACCAACGGTTACAGTGAATCAGTCAAAGCCTCCTACACTATGACCTAGCCATCAATTCCAATGAGATTGATGTCGTCCGCAAAGCACATTTGCACGTCAGATCTCCTAATCGCTCCCTAGAATGTTATGTTGAATAATTAATTCGGAAGTCCCACCGTCGACATGTTTACATCGGCACCCTGCTTTGTCACGCCGCTTATCTGTGATTTTTCACGCCGATTCAAATTTATACCAGCTCGTAGATTTCTCCGATTCATATCCCCAAAACATCCAGTTGAAACTTCGGTCAATTTTCCGTGAAAGTAATTGCTTGAAAATTTAATTTGTCGTTGAAATTTCGAAAGCTTTCTGTTAAAGCTAAGCCGAAGAATTTTCCGTTCAAATCCACAGAATTTCGTTTAGAAATTCTGAAAATATTCCCGTTGACATACGAATAACTTAACGTAAGTGATTTTTTGATGACAACACTAAAGAATTTAAGCACATACTGAAAAAAAATCTCGAGTATATTCCAAAGAACTTCCAACAAAAAAAAATATCCTTGCAAATTTCGAATAACTAGGGGGAAAGACGGCTTTGGCAGGTTTTGTTCTATTATTGGCAGGGGGGTTTATGTCGACCAAATTTTATGAAATTTGGCCACAATATTCTTTGATATGCAAAGAATGCTTAGGCCAAATTTGAGTATAGTCAGTCATAATAAACCCCCCTGCCAATAATAGAACAAAACCTGCCAAAGCCGTCATTCCCCCTACTTGTGGGAACTCCAAAGAATTTACTATGAAATTTACGAAAAAATTTCCGCGAACATATATAACGGTTTCGGCCAAACGTTAAATCCAGGCAAGAATGCAGCATGGGCGAGATTGCTGCAACACCGCACGAGGGCGAACGAGGCACGATATAAACAGGCGCGGATCAGAAAAAACTCGATTTTCCGGAGGAAAAAGCGCCAGCAGGAAGATCGAGACCGTGAAGAAACGGAGCAACTGTACCGCGCTAATAACACACGAAAGTTCTATGAGAAGTTAAACCGTTCACGTAAAGGCCACGTGCCACAGCCCGATATGTGTAAGGACATAAACGGGAACCTTCTTACGAACGAGCGTGAGGTGATCCAAAGGTGGCGGCAACACTACGAAGAACACCTGAATGGCGATGTGGCAGACGAAGATGGCGATATGGTGATGGACCTGGGAGAACGCGCGCAGGACATAATTCTACCGGCTCCGGATCTCCAGGAAATCCAGGAGGAGATTGGCCGGCTCAAGAACAACAAAGCCCCTGGGGTTGACCAACTACCAGGAGAGCTATTTAAACACGGTGGTGAGGCACTGGCTAGAGCGCTGCACTGGGTCATTAACAAGGTTTGGGAGGAGGAAGTTTTGCCGCAGGAGTGGATGGAAGGTGTCGTGTGTCCCATCTACAAAAAGGACGATAAGCTGGATTGTAGCAACTACCGCGCAATCACATTGCTGAACGCCGCCTACAAGGTACTCTCCCAAATTTTATGCCGTCGACTAGCACCAACTGCAAGGGAGTTCGTGGGGCAGTACCAGGCGGGTTTTATGGGCGAACGCTCCACCACGGACCAGGTGTTTGCCATTCGCCAAGTACTGCAGAAATGCCGCGAATACAACGTGCCCACACATCATCTATTCATCGACTTCAAAGCCGCATATGATACAATCGATCGGGACCAGCTATGGCAGCTAATGCACGAACACGGTTTTCCGGATAAACTGACACGGTTGATCAAAGCGACGATGGATCGGGTGATGTGCGTAGTTCGAGTTTCAGGGGCATTCTCGAGTCCCTTCGAAACCCGCAGAGGGTTACGGCAAGGTGATGGTCTTTCGTGTCTGCTATTCAACATCGCTTTGGAAGGGGTAATACGAAGAGCAGAGATTAACGTGAGTGATACAATTTTCAATAAGGCCATCCTGCTATTTGCCTTCGCCGACGACATAGATATTATGGCACGTAACTTTGAGAAGATGGAGGAAACCTACATCAGACTGAAGGAGGAAGCTAAGCAGATCGGACTAGTCATCAGCACGTCGAAGACGAAGTACATGATAGGAAGAGGTTCAAGAGAAGACAATGCAAGCCACCCACCGCGAGTTTGCATCGGTGGTGACAAAATCGAGGTGGTAGACGAATTTGTGTACTTGGGCTCACTGGTGACTGCCGAAAATGATACCAGCAAAGAAATTCGGAGACGCATAGTGGCAGGAATTCGTACGTACTTTGGACTCCCCAAGACGCTCCGATCGAATAGAGTTCGCCGCCGTACCAAACTGACAATCTACAAAACGCTAATTAGACCGGTAGTCCTCTACGGACACGAGACCTGAACGATGCTCGTGGAGGACCAACGCGCACTTGGAGTTTTCGAAAGGAAAGTGCTGCGTACCATCTATGGTGGGGTGCAGATGGCGGACGGTACGTGGAGGAGGCGAATGAACCACGAATTGCATCAGCTGTTGGGAGAACCATCCATCGTTCACACCGCGAAAATCGGACGACTGCGATGGGCCGGGCACGTAGCCAGAATGTCGGACAGTAACCCGGTGAAAATGGTTCTCGACAACGATCCGACGGGCACAAGAAGGCGAGGTGCGCAGCGGGCAAGGTGGATCGATCAGGTGGAGGATGACTTGCGGACCCTCCGTAGACTGCGTGGTTGGCGACGTGTAGCCATGGACCGAGCCGAATGGAGAAGACTCTTATATACCGCACAGGCCACTTCGGCCTTAGTCTGAATAAATAATAATAATAATAAATCCAGGCAAAGGTCAGGAAGAACCATATGGCCGAGAGTTGTTTAGCCGAATATGTCATTTGACCGAACAAACCATTAGACCTAAACTCATGTGGTCAAAAATGTCATTTGGCCGAAATGGACAACTAGCAATTTGATAAAAAAAAAGCCGTTTGACCGTATAAGACATTTGGTTGACAATGCCGTTTGACAGAAAAGGCTATTTGGCTGAAAATGTCATTGGGCTGAAATGAACATACGGCCGGAAATGTCGTTCGGATGAACTGGTCCTTTGGCAAAATTACAAACAATTTTCTTCAATTTCTTAGGGTATTCATTGGAAATTATAAAGAATTTTCCGGGAAGTTTAAAAAAAACTAGAAATTTCAAGGAACTTCCGAAAAAAAACCCAAATGAATATTTTGGAAAAATTAGAAGAATTTCCTGTGAAAGCCAATTAGGGGAACAGACGGCTTTGGCAGGTTTTGTTCTATTATTGGCAGGGGGGTTTTTGTCGACCGAATTTTATGAATTTTGGCCACAATATTCTTTGATATGCAAAGAATGTTTGGGCCAAATTTGAGCATAATCAGTCATAAAAAATCCCCCTGCCAATAATAGAACAAAACCTGCCAAAGCCGTCATTACCCCTATATTTGTTCGGCAAAATACAAATGATTCTTGTTAATTTCTTTGTCCTAAGAAACAAAGAAATGAAAAAATCGCTACGCCGATTCACGCCGCCACCGCCGGTTAAAAAGGCTTTTGGCATGACGCCGAAAGCGACGCCGACCAAAATAATGTAAAATAACGTTACGACATTATCTGCCACAGCTCATATCTTTCCACTGAATCGTATGCTGCTTTGAAATCAATGAAAATATGGTGAACCGAGCATCTTTGCATCAACTTGATTGTGACTAGTTCTGGTCACATATGAGTTGCAGTAACGGTCTCAGTCTGTTAAACAGAATACTCAATCTGTTAAACAGAATACGCGTCTGCATTCGCGACTGTATTCGTCCACCCATATTGTTTTAATAACATGGTGGATCGATTGATGCAGCTGCTCACTTCAACGTATGAGATTCGCGACCAGAACTTCGTCCGTCCTATTAATTTCTCATAGCATTCAGCATTGGTGGTTCCTTCGATTGACCGCCGTTGACTATGTTCATCCTGCTTCTTAATAAACCTTCGTTTTCACGGTTCAACAAATCCTCGAAACGCTCCTTCCTGGCTGCAATCATAGCCATCAATTCTCCTCAAGATCATTGCACATGCCGAACTAGCACAGTCTAATGCCGCGCGCCATTGACAGTCGCATAAAACCACCGCATATTGTTTCCATCCAAGGTTCTCCTGCACTTCGACTATCACACTCTTTTCGTGCTGCCTTCTTTTCTGCGGTGGATCCGTTTATTTTTCTGCGCTTTCTACACTATACCGTTCTTTATTACATCTGATATCAGCTACTAACATCCGACTCCCGGCTACACGGCATATAAAGTATTCTCCCAGACTGTATGCCTTCGGATTAATAACCGAACGCTCTAGGGTTCGTTCACAAATTACGTAACACTAAATTTGGAAATTTTAAATCATCTCCATCCCACTCGTAACATATTTTCTAATAAAGATTTTGTTTATTTCTATGAACTGTGACGCTCGGCCTGACCTCCTCCCTGTCCCTTAAGCGTTACGTAATTTGTGAGCAGCAGATATTGCATAAATGCCGCATAACGTGTCAACATATCATCCATTCAAGCTGAAGATAAACCGGGTGATGTACGCAGTTCGAGTTTCAAAGACATTGATATTATGGCACGTAACTTTGAAAAGATGGAGATGCCCAATGGCGACGCATAACCTCGCTTTTTATCTGGGCTCTGATGCAAAAAAAATGAAAATTTTGATTCTTTTACAGCCAAAATTGAAAATAAAATTATCAGAGTCGTTTAAGCTAATCTAAATTTAGTTATTCTATGCATTTCCGCACAAAAATTCTTTTAATTAAAATCCAGTGCACGAGTAGATTGAGGTTAGGGAAAGGCCACTAGAGATGCCTGCATCAGACTGAAAACGGAAGCTAAGCAGATCGGACTGAAGACATACTTAGAACGAAGCTTAGGAGAGGACAACCACGAGTTTGTGTCGGTGGTGACAAAATTGAGGTTATTGAAAGCTCGTTCACACCGCAAGAATCGGAAATCTTCGTTGAAAATAATTCTCGATAGCGATCAGACGGTAAATCGTTCAGGTGGAAAGCGAATTGCTGACCCTCCGGGGACTACGTGGGCGGCGACGTACAGCCATGGATTAAGCTGAAAGGAGACGAATGTTAAGTAATGCAGAGGCCACTCCTGTCTTATTTTTTGACGAAAAGTTAAAATCACGGGGATGCTCCGTAGAACAAGATAACTTTGTTTTCTCTCCTTAGTGATACACTTCTACGATGGTCCTCTTTAAATGGTATGGAAGTCAATGTTGCTAAATGCAGTTCCATAACATTCAGCCGTTTGCGAGAGCCATTGCTGACTGATTACTTTATTGGAAACAGCCGTTTACTACGAGTTTCGCCGATTAAAGACTTGGGAGTCATTATTGACTCTAAAGTCAGATTTAACGACCACATCAACATGATCACAGCCAAATCGTTTGCCATGCTGGGATTTTTGAAAAGAAACACGAATGCATTCCAGGACATATATGCGCTAAAAGCGTTGTATTGTGCTCTCGTCCGCAGTCTGCTAGAATATGCAGTTGTTGTATGGGCACCCTTTCATGCAACATTGATTAACAGAATGGAAGCGATTCAACGAAACTTCATCAGATACGCCCTATGGGTACTACCTTGGAACAATACGGCTAGCTTGCCCCCCTACGAAGAACGGTGTATGCTAATAAATCTGCAATCGCTAGCTGCCAGAAGAAAACTCCTTCAAAGACTCTTCGTGTTCGGAATTCTCGCTGGAGATGTAGACTGTGGCTTTCTCCTAGCTAAAGTACACATCAACGTGCCTCGAAGACAACTACGGCATTACATACTTCTTGCCGAGTCTACTCGCCGTACAAACTATGGATACAATGAGCCGTGGAGCATGTGCTGCCGCACGTTTAATGAAGTAAGTCACGTCTTCTTCTTCTTCTTATTGGCATTACGTCCCCACACTGGGACAGAGCCGCCTCGCAGCTTAGTGTTCATTAAGCACTTCCACAGTTATTTAACTGCGAGGTTTCTAAGCCAGGTTACCATTTTTGCATTCGTATATCATGAGGCTAACACGATGATACTTTTATGCTCAGGAAAGTCGAGCCAATTTCCAATCCGAAAATTGCCTAGACCGGCACCGGGAATCGAACCCAGCCACCCTCAGCATGGTCTTGCTTTGTAGCCGCGCGTCTTACCACACGGCTAAGGAGGGCCCCAAGTAAGTCACGTGTTTGATTTTAATATTAGTAAAGAGGCCTATAAGTCAAGAATACAAAACCTAGTATAGCTAAGAAACATCTGTACAACTTTACGTTGAAGATTGAAATAAATAAATAAATAAATAAATAGTAGGGTCTTATGCACATATAATGACAATTTCCTTTTCCACTGTACCCTTTTGCCCTCCGTTTCGAGTTGAATGGAAATGGCTCTTTTTGGGAATGGCAAAAGTTCGCGTGTACTAGGTGTGCTATTTTATGTTACATTTACCAGGAGTTACCACTTTTGCATAGGCGACTTACATCTGTTGGGGAGAGTGCTCCGCAAAGGTCGATGTGTCACGAAAGCTTATCAACGAATGGTGAAAGGATCCGCACTGTGGAGTGCTATGTTTTGGAACAAGCTATTTGTTGAACCTGCACTGAAGGATTATTGTTAGCTGTTGTTTCTTTTTGGCAAACGAACTGAGCTGCTTATGACTGTATTCTGTGGCTGTAACAAAGTTTTACGTTGCAGTATACTTGCATGCTTTTTTGTCAGTGTAATCGCATTGTCATTGTAGCAATCAACTAATCACCTTTCTTGTAGATGGAACACATGACATTCCCCTACTAAAATAAATAAGCTTATTTGTCCATCGGTACAGTACCATGAGGCATCAAAATCCGTCCACCACCGTGGACGAGTTTCTAATCATAGAACCACCGTACAATTTTTTTGTCTAAATATTCGAAATGATTCAGATCGATTATTTAAATTATTACTGCAAATACACCCAGTTTTTAACACGGGTGGGTTTTAGTTGATTACGACCTTTAGCGTTGATAAAACTATGAATTGACCCCATGAAAAAATTCACAAAAAATCAAGCATTTAAAGAGCTGTGAAAAATCAGCCGGAAAACCGGAACCGGAAAATGAAAGAATACCAACCGTGTAAACAAAAATATTGGGTGTAGTTCAATACGCACCCTAAGAAACGTTCTCTTATAGATTTCCCGCGGATCTTAGTTTATTCATTGCTATTTGAAATTTTATCGCAGATACTTTTGAGGCCTTTAAGGTCAACACGCGAGCAATTATTTATTATTATTTATTCAGACTAGGGCCGAAGTGGCCTGTGCGGTATATAAGAGTCTTCTCCATTCGGCTCGGTCCATGGCTACACGTCGCCAACCACGCAGTCTACGGAGGGTCCGCAAGTCATCTTCCACCTGATCGATCCACTTTGCCCGCTGCGCACCTCGCCTTCTTGTGCCCGTCGGATCGTTGTCGAGAACCATTTTCACCGGATTACTGTCCGACATTCTGGCTACGTGCCCTGCCCACCGCAGTCGTCCGATTTTCGCGGTGTGAACATCTCCCAACAGCTGATGCAACTAATTCGCCTCCTCCACGTATCGTCCGCCATCTGCACCCCACCATAGATGGTGCGCAGCACTTTCCTTTCGAAAACTCCAAGTGCGCGTTGGTCCTCCACGAGCATCGTCCAGGTCTCGTGTCCGTAGAGGACTACCGGTTTAATGAGCGTTTTGTAGATTGTCAGTTTGGTACGGTGGCGAACTCTATTCGATCGGAGCATCTTGCGGAGTCCAAAGTACGTACGATTTCCAGCCACTATGCGTCTCCAAATTTCTCTGCTGGTATCATTTTCGGCAGTCACCAGTGAGCCCAAGTACACAAAGTCTACCGATTCAAACTCGCGATGGGTGGCTCACATTGTCTTCTCTTGAACCTCTTCCTATCATGTACTTCGTCTTCGACGTGTTGATGACTAGTCCGATCCGCTTTGCTTCCCTCTTCAGTCTGATGTAGGCTTCCTCCATCTTTTCAAAGTTACGTGCCATAATATCTATGTCGTCGGCGAAGCCAAATAGCAGGACGGACTTATTGAAAATTGTACCACTCGTGTTGATCCCTGCTCTACGTATTACCCTTTCCAAAGCGATGTTGAATAGCAGACACGAAAGACCATCACCTTGCCGTAACCCTCTGCGGGTTTCGAAGGGATTCGAGAATGTCACTGAAACTCGAACTACTCACATCACTCGATCCATCGTCGCTTTGATCAACCGTGTCAGTTTAACCGGAAATCCGTGTTCGTGCATTAGCTGCCATAGCTGGTCCCGATCGATTGTATCATATGCGGCTTTGAAATCGATGAATAGATAATGTGTAGGCACGTTGTATTCGCGGCATTTCTGCAGTACTTGTCGAATGACGAACACCTGGTCCGTGGTGGAGCGTTCGCCCATAAAACCCGTCTGTTACTGCCCCACGAACTCCCTTTCAATTGGTGCTAGTCGACGGCATAAATATGGGAGAGTACCAACAAACGTTCAGCAATGTGATTGCGCGGTAGTTGCTACAATCCAGCTTATCGCCCTTTTTGTAGATGGGACACGCGACACCTTCCATCCACTCCTGCGGCAAAACTTCCTCCTCCCAAATCTTGGTAATGACCCAGTGCAGAGCGCTGCAGTGCCTCACCACCGTGTTTAAATAGCTCTCCTGGAAGTTGGTCAACCCCAGAGGCTTTGTTGTTCTTCAGCCGGCCAATCTCCTCTCTCCGAAAACACGCGAGCAAATGTCACCTAAAACTGCGCGTTTGATGGGGAGCGATTTGTTTACAATTTTTGTTATTTTAATTTCAAAGCCTACTTTCCATTTCAATGACCAAAAAGCTTGCTGTCAAGCATATGAACAAGATAAGATAAATAATATATACATAAATTGCCTTGAACCATTTAAATTTATTATCTCATAAGGTGGACTGATTTCGGTCTCATTCAGTGTCCCAATCAAGAATCGTCTCATTTCAATCCTTAAGCCCTCAGTACACTGTTTGTCATGATGACAAATATTTGTCAATTCAGCCTGAAATCCATGTCGATTTCTAATCAGTCTGATAGATGTCCGGATAAACTTGACACATATTTGTCATTATGACAAACAGTGTACTGAGGGCTTTAATCATGCAAATATTTTTTTATTATGATTTCAAGCAACATCGTTTGAAACTTTTGAAGCTACAATGCAAACGTTCAGACCCACTTTAAGGCAAGCGATATATTTGTCGTTAAATCGTTTGAGTAAACGTTTGTCAGAGTGCGCTCTGTCACCACAATCAGTATAAAAAATATGAGAACGTTCCAGATCCCAAGAGGAGCGCATCATTCACGAAGCCAGTAAATCCAGTTGGAGTCAGATAGCTGGAAAGGGTGTCGTATCGTCAAGTACATACAGCAGCAGAACGCGGGTACTATTCAACATATCATCAGCAAAAAGTGAATATCTCCAAAGTACGCCCCGGCCGTGTCATATTGCATTTTGGCTTACCCACTTGCTGCAGCTGCACTCCACCCTGCTCTGTCGCTGATGGCGCACGAAAAATTGTGATGTATATTTGCGGAAGCAAATTGAATTTGCTCACGGCGGGTATGCATTTTACTGCTGCTCTTCGATTCGGAAGCTCTTTGAACTGGCTTCTGTTGCGCTGAACCTTGAAGGAAGGCATAGTGGCACTCACACGCTGTTTGATCGGTGGCCGTGATATAACACAATGTATCACATGGGAGGTTCGTTTTTAGTCCTTCACTGCAAAGGTGTACACACTTGTCAACCCCTAGCCTAGGGTACGAAAAAAAACCTTTTCGACGGAACCCAATTTGAGAACAGGAGCCACTGGAGGAAAGGGGATGGTGCAATCGATATTCAACAGAGCAAGTGCTCTTTCAACTTTCCGTGCTAGGCAACGTAATTGACTTTCCAGTTTAAGTGAGTTAAATTTCGGTTAACCGCGCATCGGACTGTAAGCCTTCTGCTGGCCAGCCTCAGACGTCGGAGTGATTCTTCGAAATTGGTAGAATCATTTTTGACCATTCCGTTTCGCACGAACACGTTCAACGTTCAGCGTGGAACGTTTCAAATCAATTATCGGCGAAAAATGTGGAAGACTCATCTCACTGGAATGGAAGATGAAAAATTCTTCCCTCCGGGTATCGTCGCTTCCTATCTTTCTCGTACGATAAATGATGAAATGTTGAAGATTCACTTAAAATTATCCTTTTCACATCAAAATATATTCTACTCAATTTCAGATATAGATCAAAAATTGTTACAGATGTGATACCTATGCATGAGGAACGACGCTAATTGATTTATTTGATTTCTTTTTCAAATGATAAATTTTCACAAAACTATTCTGAAAACGATTTCGAAAGCTCTAGCTATGACAGCAATTTAGGTAGATTTGTCAACATTTTTCCTTGTCACGTAAAATTTCTTTTTTTATTTTCTTCCGTTCCATAGTGTTGAAAAATCCATTCGGGGTTGGTGCTTTGTCTTGAAATTGTCTAAAATCATTGATTTTTTACTATCGTAGAAACTTTTTGAAGTAAAATAACCAGATTTTTTATAAACACCTCAAGCATTCGATATTTTGAAAAGCGAATCATAACGTTCCAAAGATTTTTTTCTCCTATCAACCCACGACACCTAGTATGATGCAAACTACTGGATTCCGAAGAAACAAATACAATCTAGATTTCCAAAAGAAATTGAAATTAGAAATATTTTGCAATCTATACCTCGTAGCCATGTGCTTAGCGATACCGGTCGTCTGAGCGTATTGTGTAATAGGAGAGCGGATCGGCACTTCAACCCATAGCTCCTATTTCCATCCCATTAAAAACGAAGCAATGAAAAGGAATTTGGTTTGTTTCTTATTTTTGTGAAATCGGTGCTGTATTTCTTTGTTTTGCGATGAGATGAATATATGTTCAGTGAGATGGAAAACGGAACAGTTCCCCTATGTGTAGTATAGTTAATAGTTATGTATAATGTGGTGAGTGCTTGTGTGAAGGTTCAATTCCCGCGCCAGTCGTGGGAACTCCGCGACATGCGAAACATTCTTCAATGGTCCAATGGGTATTGTCATTGATTGAAGATGCAGAAAATGTATTATCCAATATTCAGAAGTTTGAGATTTCCTGTTTTTGCATATTCTTTGATCTTTGCAGAGTTTGGGATGTTCCAGATTTTAACACATTTTCAGATATCTCATTTTCATATTCTGCTGGAGTGATTGTTCTTATTCAAATCATCGACATGACCTACGCACCTAAAATAGATTTCCCAAATAAAATAGAAAATTTGGGAAAACAAAAAACATTTCAGTTAGTTTGGTTAAAATGATTTATTTTACTGGATATCAGTAAAATTTTACCGAAAAAACTGTAAATCCAAAATTATTTTACTGAATTCGGTAATCAAACCTACAGTACCTTCTGTCGTGTGTTTGCCGTACATGGTAAAATAATTACCGAACAAATTGCAAAACACATTCTGTATTACAGTAGACACAATCCACGCACTTCTACACCAATTCTTTGTTATCGAATGGTATTGATTTGGGTACATGGTATAAATTCAAGGAGCAGTTCCCCTATTTGCGTTTGGTTTCACGTCACTTCTGATTCTGCTTATTTCTTCTTTATTTCGGCCATTTTTGAGGATGGTGTCCTCCAAAAAGCTCTTTATACAAAAGAAGGTTGATCCGACAATCCGATATGAACTTTCTTCAAATTGCAAAACTCAATCATAACTAGCAAATTTGATAGCGCGGCGGAGGGAGATGATGCAATTAATTTGAACGGATGGAATCACTAATAGTAACCAAACTACCACGCTAAACCCTATGCCACCGAAACAATCCATTTTCGCAATTAACTCTTTCTTCCCATAAAATACTGGTCTTGAAAAGAACCAATTTTTTATCCCAATGCGTCTTTCCAATAACTAACTGCATTTTGTTAAGAAAATTATTTTGAGCGGAATGTCTTCACTTGTCATAAGACGAGTTTGTACAATCCCATTGAATTTCACCACTTAAATGAATCTTGACAGATACGTATTTCGACCTCAACAGTATGGCCGTCTTCAGTGTCTCGTACTTGACTCGACTAAGTCTAAGTAAGTAATTATAGAAAGTCCATCTTTCACTCGAAACTTACGATCTGTTCGTAAAAAACCGTTCTCAAATTGGCATTTCAATTTTTAAGGCTCAAATTCATTTGGGGGATTACTAGGTAGTAAATATAGTCACTACATAAGAATGAAATAAGTAGAGCTCTTGTTAACAAAAACATAGAAAAACAGAAAAACATATAATTTGTTGGTGGCAATATAGTTGTCACTGCCTTATAAATGGTTAAACCGCTCTTTGCGGAATCCTGATCAAAATGGGTCGCGCGCCGGAAAGCAGCTTTCTTGTATTCAATAAATTAAGCCCGTAAATTTGAATGGATGCAATTACTAACAGACACCAAGCTTCCACGTCAAACGCCGATGCCACCGAAAAAGTGCATTTTCGCAATTAAACCTTTCTGTTCAGAAAATGCTAATCCTGAGAAGAACCAATTTTCTTTCCCCAATGCGTTTCCCAATAATGTAATCAAAGCATCACCACTGGCGGCACGGAATCGCAACAGTGATATTTTTATAGTCAACCTTCCTTCATATAAAATGCTGGTTCGTTGAGGTTGAATGA
Organism: Armigeres subalbatus; assembly: GCF_024139115.2. Taxonomy (NCBI): domain Eukaryota; kingdom Metazoa; phylum Arthropoda; class Insecta; order Diptera; family Culicidae; genus Armigeres; species Armigeres subalbatus. The sequence continues at coordinate 199,099,448 of NC_085140.1, read as the reverse complement.
TCTACAGCAACACACCGAGGACCACCACCAATGCGATGGATTTCCGTTGAAAATGTTACCAGCGCTTCCATGATGCTATGTCCGCTCTGCTGCGATCGCTTTGATGCGTCCGCTCTGTGTGAAAGCTTGTTCAAACTGAGGATTAGATCGAAACCCGCAAGTGATTGATTTTTGATGTCTGTGCTAGTGATGCATGTACGTGATTGGTTGGTTTACCTATTTCTAAACTTTTTATCAATTTTCAATAATAAATAGTTAAAAATCAGTATTTTCATATACATACAAAGAAGCGTTGACTCATCCTTGACCGAATGGTCATGGTCCCTTTTTTAAAAGTAGGCACTTGCACGGATTATGGCAATGGAGGGTTTGATTCATTCTTTAAAAATAGGCGCTTGTCCGGATTGAAGCAATGGTAGATGTAATCCCTTCTTTAAAAGTAGGTGTGAGGCCCGAATTGTGGCAATGGTAGATGTGATCCCTTCTGTAAAAGTAGGCCCGGCCCGGATTATGGCAAATGGTGGATGTGACTCCTTCTTTATAAGTAGGCGCTTGCCGGGAATAAATCAATGGTAGATGTGATCTCTTCCCCGAGTAGCACAATTTAGATTAATTTGGTTGCAGTAACTCATATGTGACTTGATTGGTTTTAGTAACTCGTCTACGACAAGTGTATTGCTTGAGTTTTTAAAGTTAGGCGCTTGCCCGGATTAAGGCAATGGTGGATTTTATCCGAACTTAAAGAGCATGCCCGGATTAAGTAACGGTGGATGTAATCCCTACTTTAAAAGTAGGCATGTGGCCGGAATAAATCAATGATTAAATTTATCAGAAAAAAGGCTCGACCTACTTTACCTACGCTAAACATTACATGAAATATCCCTCTCGCTTTCACAGCTCAAAATTATGCCAAATGACCCACTCTTTTCTTGCAGTTCTAAATTATGCCAAATGTCCGTTATGCCAAATGACCATTATGTCAAATGGCCTTTATGCCAAATGACCTTATGCCAAATGGCGTTATGCCAAATAACTTTATACCAAATGACCCAGACCCACTCTTTTGCTCGTCGTTCCCCGTTCAGATATGGAAGCAAATGTTCTCGGAAATTCACTGTGAATGTGAAATCATCGCTACATGGATTCCAAGCTATTCCCAGTACTCGCTCTAACACTGCCACTTTGCCTTGCTTGAACTGTACTCATGAACCACCCTTTCCATCGCCCATTTCTTGTAAAAAATCTTTGGAATTTGATACCCAGTTGCGAATCTCGAAACCGGCTTTGGAATGTACCCACCTTACCTTTTGTGCACGCTCTATTGCCTCGTCGACTGTATTTGTGCTGCCGAAGTAATCATAGACATAATTGGCCTTGACGAAAGCGAGAAAACAAAATGGGGGCCAGCTGATGCTTTTTTATTTTATCCAGCAAGGGATATAGGACGTTAATTTTAAAATGCTTATTAAAGCGTTAAAACACATTTTAGCCTAGTTCACTTTTTTGGGTTAGAAATTTAATTTACTTTTATATAGGTAACACGAAAGTTGAATTATTTTGATTAAAAAAACATGTGTAGATAAGGAGCCTAACATGTAGTCTTCCAAAATTCTAACCATACGTATTTAAAAGTTTTCAACATATCACTGTTAATAACATTTTAAAAGCATTTTAAAATATACGTCGCCGCTAGATGGCAATAGCGCGGCTGCGTCAAAGCGAATGGTTCTCTTCGATGGCTTTGGCCGCTTCAGGAAACTGCCCTGCGCATTCTCTTGCGTTGAGGTTTTTGACGAATTGTGCAGTATATGGCGAGCTTGTTGCACCAAACATCGTCACATCGATTATGTATAAGCTACTTCTTCTTCTTCTTCTTCTTCTTATTGGCATTACATCCCCACACTGGGACAGAGCCGCCTCGCAGCTTAGTGTTCATTAAGCACTTCCACAGTTATTAACTGCGAGGTTTCTAAGCCAAGTTACCATTTTTGCATTCGTATATCATGAGGCTAACACGATGATACTTTTATGCCCAGGGAAGTCGAAACAATTTCCAATCCGAAAATTGCCTAGACCGGCACCGGGAATCGAACCCAGCCACCCTCAGCATGGTCTTGCTTTGTAGCCGCGCGTCTTACCGCACGGCTAAGGAGGGCCCCTAAATTATTACCAATGGGAACAAGTATATCTTTGTCGACATTTTATAACGAATTATAATTTAAAATCCATCTTTCACTCGAAACTTACGTGAAAAACCGTTCTCAAATTGACATTTCAATTTTTATGGCTCAAATTCATTTGGGGGATTACTAGGTAGTAAATATAGTCATTACATGGGAATGAAATAAGTAGAGCACTTGTTAATAAACAGAAAACCATATAATTTGTTGGTGGCAATATAGTTGTCACTGCCTTATAAATGGTTAAACCGCTCTTTGCGGAATCCCGATCAAAATGGTTCGCGCGCCGGAAAGCAGCTTTCTTGTATTCAATAAATTAAGCCCGTAAATTTGAATAGATGCAATCACTAACAGACACCAAGCTTCCACGTCAAACGCCGATGCCCCCGAAACAGTCCATTTTCGCAATTAAACCTTTCTGTTCAGAAAATGCTAATCCTGAGAAGAACCAATTTTCTTTCCCCAATGCGTTTCCCAATAATGTGATTAATGCATTACCACTGGCGGCACGGCATCGCAACAGTGCCTATTTTTATAGTCAACCTTTCTTCATATAAAATGCTGGTTCGTTGAGATTGAATGATCTGCAGCAACACATCGAGGACCACCACCAATGCGATGGATTTCCGTTGAAAATGTTACCAGCGCCTCCATGATGCTATGTCCGCTCTGCTGCGATCGCTTTGATGCGTCCGCTCTGCGTGAAATCTTGTTTAAACTGAGGATTAGATCGAAACCCGCAAGTGATTGATTTTAGATGTCTCTGCTAGTGATGCATTTACGTGATTGGTTGGTTTACCTATTTCTAAACTTTTTATCAATTTTCGATAATAAATAGTTAAAAATCAGTATTTCCATATACATACAAAGAAGCGTTGACTCATCCTTGACCGAATGTCCAAAAAAATTGAAAATCTATAGAGAAACGGCTGAGATATTGAAGTTTAAAGTCTATCATATTTTCGTGACGGTCCTCTATTTTCGAAATCGTAAAGTGTACCCCAATATAGAAAAGACAGACGTAGTCCTACGTCAAAAAGGCGCTTGCATGGATTGTGGCACGGCACGGCAAATGCTGGGTAAAGCGTACCATTGGTACTTCGCGTACCTGAAGGAATAAAATAGACCCCATCTCGCGGTCCTTAGCCTCTTACCCAGCAACTCCTATCCCTACCTCCCCGCGGTGCTGGCCGGGATACGAGCAACCTTAGGGAAGATCGGGTAACCAACCCCGGTGGGAACTATGGTCGTATGCTGACAGGGAAGGGGGGGGTTTGCTCCTCTCCGGAGATGCAAATCTTATTGAGCGTCTGTTCTCCATGTCAGGATCGGCTCACAACAGCGTCTGTTCTCCATGTTAGGGGCGGCTGATCATCGTCCGAGTGCCAGCGAGGGACTCTAAGTGAAACTGTGCACCATGGTCCACCGGAAATAAGGAGGAATGGTCCTCCGGAAATTTAGGGAGTTTGGTGTCAGGCCCTGCAAGCCAGCCTTTAAGAAATCATAAGCAACGAACAATCAACAAGAGAGTACAGACCGGAACCATCGGCGAAGACCACTGCGACGAAAAGGGACTAGCGATTGGAAACTCGGTTCGTGGAACTGCAAATCTCTCAACTTCATCAGGAGCACACGCATACTCGCCGATGTGCTCAAGGACCGTGGATTCGGCATCGTAGCGCTGCAGGAGGTTTGTTGGAAGGGATCAATGGTGCGAACGTTTAGAGGTAATCATACCATCTACCAGAGCTGCGGCAACACACGAGCTGGGAACAGCTTTCATAGTGATGGGCGATATGCCAAGGCGCGTGATCGGGTGGTGGCCGATCAATGAAAGAATGTGCAGGTTGAGGATCAAAGGCCGGTTCTTCAACTTCAGCATAATCAACGTCCATAGCCCACACTCCGGAAGCACTGATGATGATAAGGACGCATTCTACGCGCAGCTGGAACGTGAGTACGACAGCTGCCCAAGACACGACGTCAAAATCATCATAGGAGATTTGAACGCTCAGGTTGGCCAAGAGGAGGAGTTTAGACCGACCATTGGAAAGTTCAGCGCTCACCGGCTGACGAACGAAAACAGCCTACGACTAATTGATTTCGCCGCCTCCAAGAATATGGCCATTCGTAGCACCTACTTCCAACACAGCCTCCCGTATCGGTACACCTGGAGATCACCACTGCAGACAGAATCACAAATCGACCACGTTCTGATTGATGGACGGCACTTCTCCGACATTATCGACGTCAGGACATATCGTGGCGCTAACATCGACTCTGACCACTATCTGGTGATGGTTAAACTGCGCCCAAAACTATCCGTCATCAGAAATGTTCGGTACCGACGACCGCCGCGGTACGACCTAGAGCGACTGAAGCAACCTGATGTCGCCACTGCATACGCGCAGCATCTCGAGGCAGCGTTGCCGGAAGAGGGTGAGCTCGATGGGGCCCCTCTTGAGGACTGCTGGAGTACAGTTAAAGCAGCCATTAACGACGCAGCGGAGAACAACGTCGGGTATATGGGTCAAAGTCGACGGAACGATTGGTTCGACGAAGAGTGCAGACAGATTCTGGAGGAGAAGGACGCAGCGCGGGCGGTTGCGCTGCAGCAAGGTACCCGGCAGAACGTGGAACGTTATAGACGGAAGCGGAGACAGCAGACCCGCCTTTTTCAGGAGAAGAAACGCCGCCTGGAAGAAGCGGAGTGCGAGGAGATGGAACAGCTGTGCCGTTCTCAAGATACACGCAAGTTCTATCAGAAGCTCAACGCATCCCGCAAAGGCTTCGTGCCGCGAGCCGAAATGTGCCGGGATAAGGATGGGAGCATCTTGACGGACGAACGTGTGGTGATCGAAAGGTGGAAGCAGCACTACGAGGAACATCTGAATGGCGCTGAGAGTACAGGCAGTGAAAGTCAAGGCAGCGGAGGAGATGACTACGTCAGTTCAGCGGACGATGGAAGCCAACCAGCCCCCACCTTGAGGGAAGTTAAGGATGCCATTCAACAGCTAAAGACCAATAAAGCAGCTGGTAAGGATGGTATCGGAGCTGAGCTCATCAAGATGGGCCCGGAAAAGCTGGCCACTTGCCTGCACAAACTGATAGTCAGAATCTGGGAAACCGAACAGCTACCGGAGGAGTGGAAGGAAGGGGTTATATGCCCCATCTACAAGAAAGGCGACAAACTGGAGTGTGAGAACTTTCGAGCGATCACCATCCTTAATGCCGCCTACAAAGTGATATCCCAGATCATCTTCCGTCGTCTGTCACCATTAGTGAACGAGTTCGTGGGAAGTTATCAAGCCGGCTTCGTTGACGGCCGCTCGACAACGGACCAGATCTTTACTGTACGGCAAATCCTTCAAAATGCCGTGAATACCAGGTCCCAACGCACCATCTGTTCGTTGATTTCAAGGCGGCATACGACAGTATAGACCGCGTAGAGCTATGGAAAATTATGGACGAGAACAGCTTCCTGGGAAGCTTACCAGACTGATCAAAGCAACGGTGGATGGTGTGCAAAACTGTGTGAAGATTTCGGGCGAACACTCCAGTTCGTTCGAATCGCGCCGGGGACTAAGACAAGGTGATGGACTTTCGTGCCTGTTGTTCAACATTGCGCTAGAAGGTGTCATGCGGAGAGCCGGGTGTAACAGCCGGGGTACGATTTTCAACAGATCCAGTCAATTTATTTGCTTCGCGGATGACATGGACATTGTCGGCCGAACATTTGCAAAGGTGGCAGAACTGTACACCCGCCTGAAACGTGAAGCAACAAAAGTTGGACTGGTGGTGAATGCGTCAAAGACAAAGTACATGCTTGTGGGCGGAACCGAGCGCGACAGGGCCCGCCTGGGAAGCAGTGTTACGATAGACGGGGATACCTTCGAGGTGGTCGAGGAGTTCGTCTACCTCGGATCCTTGCTAACGGCTGACAACAACGTTAGTCGTGAAATACGAAGGCGCATCATCTGTGGAAGTCGGGCCTACTACGGGCTCCAGAAGAAACTGCGGTCGAAAAAGATTCGCCACCGCACCAAATGTGTCATGTACAAGACGTTAATAAGACCGGTAGTCCTCTACGGACATGAAACATGGACAATGCTCGAGGAGGACTTGCAAGCACTCGGAGTATTCGAGAGACGGGTGCTTAGGACCATCTTTGGCGGTGTGTAAGAAGACGGTGTGTGGCGGCGAAGAATGAACCATGAGCTCGCCCAACTCTACGGCGAACCCAGTATCCAGAAGGTAGCTAAAGCCGGAAGGGTACGATGGGCAGGACATGTTGCAAGAATGCCGGACGGCAACCCTGCAAAGATGGTGTTCGCTTCCGATCCGGCAGGTACGAGACGGCGTGGAGCGCAGCGAGCGAGATGGGCAGACCAGGTGCAGAACGACTTGGCGAGCGTGGGGCGTATCCGAGGATGGAGAGATGCGGCCTCGAACCGTGCATTGTGGCGTCAAATTGTTGATTCAGTGTTATCTGTTTAGATGTTAACTAAATAAATGAAAATGAAATGGATTGTGGCAATGGTGGATGTGATTCCTTCTTTAAAAAAAGGTGCTTGCTCGGATTGATACAATGGTGGATGTGATCCCTTCTTTAAAAGTAGGCGCATGCTCGGATTAAGGCCATGGTAGATGCGATCCCTTTTATAAAAGTAATCGCTTGCATGAATTATGGCAATGGAGGATGTGATCCCTTCTTTAAAAGTGGGCGCTTGCCTGGATTATGACAACGGTGGATGTGATTCCTTCTTTAAAAGAAGGCGCTTGCCCGGATTGAGGCAATGGTGGATGTGATCCCTTTTTTTAAAAGTAGGCGCTTGCACGGATTATGGCAATGGAGGGTTTGATTCGTTTTTTTTTTTTAATAGGCGCTTGTCCGGATTGAAGCAATGGTAGATATAATCCCTTCTTTAAAAGTAGGTGTGAGGCCCGAATTGTGGCAATGGTAGATGTGATCCCTTCTGTAAAAGTAGGCCCGGCCCGGATTATGGCAAATGGTGGATGTGACTCCTTCTTTATAAGTAGGCGCTTGCCGGTAATAAATCAATGGTAGATGTGATCTCTTCCCCGAGTAGCACAATTCAGATTGATTTGGTTGCAGTAACTCATATGTGACTTGATTGGTTTTAGTAACTCGTCCACGACAAGTGCATTGCTTGAGTTTCTAAAGTTAGGCGCTTGCCCGGATTAAGGCAATGGTGGATTTAATTCGAGCTTAAGGCGCATGCCCGGATTAAAGCAACGGTGGATGAAATCCCTACTTTAAAAGTAGGCATGTGGCCGGAATAAATCAATGACGGAATGTGATCCCTCCCTCGGAATCAATACTGCCGTTTTGTTATTTCATTCTTCCGGAAAATGTCTATCATCAGTCTAAATTTATCAGAAAACAGACTCGACCTACTTTATCTACGCTAAACATTACATGAAATATCCCTCTCGCTTTCACAGTTCAAAATTATGCCAAATGACCCACTCTTTTCTTGCAGTTCTAAATTATGCCAAATGTCCGTTATGTCAAATGACCATTATGCCATATGGCCTTTATGCCAAATGACAGGAGTAACCCAAAATGTCGATGAGATGCATTTCAAACTTCGTTTTTCTAAATTCGTCACTTATTTGAAATAATAACTTAACATTTATCACGAATCTTGCCCGAAAAATAAACGAAAAAATTGATCGCAGAGCGAATGTAAATACCGGCTTCGACAGCAGCAAACTAATAATTAGGGTGACTCTAAAACATTTGTTGTTTCGCCACGCTCAGTCGATTCTGTTTCATTGGAATTCCTCTGATTGTATTGGCTGATTTGGATTGGTCATTTAAGGTTTGTATGAGGGCTGGTATGGGGTGGAAATGTTGATGTTTTCATTGTACTAACTGTGGCGCTTATGACTGGAGGTAATATTCAACATATTTCACCCAACAAAGATCGCATATTGGTTGGCCGTTCCAATAACTATCGAATTTATTCCTGGTTGCAAAACTTTGTCATGGTTATTGAACTTCTCAGAGGGCATCACTGAAACGTGCAGTGCAACATGGTAGCCTGAATTTGTGTTTGCTATTTTTCACACAAGAACCAGAATTGTTGTTTGTTAATGTTTAGTAGTTATGTGAATCGATGACTGATTATTAAACTAATTAAGATGTGATTTACATTGAATGAAGGCTTTGAAGTGTTGTGGCTCTATTTTTGCTTGCGCTTAGTGGGGAGGCGCTGTAGTAATCAGTGTAATGAAAAGTTTTCTTTTCCCATACTGCTTTTCGTTCAACCTTGAACCGGCCTGTACTCAATCAGTTTTTTTCTCCCAAATCGGCTCAGGCTTTTGGAGCACACTCGGAACATGGGATGCAGTCGAGTGGACGTGGTGCCGTATGTTTAATTTTCTGGGCCATCTTGGGCCACTAATAATAATTTATATTGTAATACATACGACACCAATACTATTACAGTAAAAGAATGTTTTTTATTCCACCAATACTTCCAAAACTTTGTTTTGGTACTCAACCAACCTTCACCTTAAATCAGTATTATCTATAAACAATTAATACAAAATTTCTTCAATATAAATATTTTTCCCATAACTTTCCACAAAATAATCAATGAAGAGCATTAAAAAACATAAGAAAATTTCCATAAAAAATACAAAATTGATTAATTTTCCATGAACAATAAACGATTTGAAAGAAGGGGTCATCTATGGAAAAAATGCTTAGTTTTAGTCCTTTATAAAAAAGTTTTTTTTTTTTATTTATTTTGATGGTTTTTAATTTTGTGTGGAAAATTTTGTAATTGTTTATTGCCAATATTAACTTATTTGTGGAAATTTGGTGTTTTTTTTTCAGTGGAACATTTTGTTTTCCTTATTGATACTTTTTTCTTTTAAAATTGCAATTTGTTGCTTTTAAAAGTCTTTTTCATGTGTTTTGTGGAAATTTCCTAATTGTTTTTGAACATTTTGCATTATTCTTGGAAACTCTATATTTATTTATTGTTTCATTATTGGCAATTTCCTAATTTTTTATGGAAAATTTCTAATTTCTTAGGAGGAGTTTTTATTTCAGTCATATTACTACAGTTTGTGATATTAAAATATGTTAGTTTTTTATGCTTCCGGAAACTATCCCAAGGACCTTGAAATTGACCCAAGGCTGACCAATATCCCCGGAATCATGATGAAAGGCCAAGATTCACTTTGTTTCCCAAAAATGCTGTAAATTAAAACCCATATTGCTAATATAAGGCGAAAATATTGATCTATTGTAAAATATTAAACATTTTGAGGCCGGTTCCCAAAGAGTCGCATCGAAAAAGCCTGTTAACCATTAACTCTACCAAACAAAGTGTATGGTTGCGGATTGAGACAGAGGTAGACTTAGTGTTGTTGGTGCTAAGGTGTGGTGCAATGTGTTTGAAGTACACAGGATTCTGTTTTTTTTCGCTCGTATTTTTGATCGCGTGACTTCAATTTACCACCAAAAGCTTTGCAACATGTTTCAAAAAATCCTGAATACATCGCAAGGTGTCTACCCCAAGTTGATTATGCTGTCTTGCATACCCCAACTTTTTTTCCTTTTATCTTCTCATAAATTTAACAACTGGGTTCAATCAGGGCCCAACAAATCTTCTTCCCTGGTGAATGTAACATCGCTATAAAAAATACTTGAGAACTGAATTCAGCAGACAACCGATTGTTATGAAATATATAAATCGCGAGATCATTTATCGCAAGAAGGAAGAAACTTCTCCTCGACTTCGAAATCCCTCGAAGATTGAATACTTTTTGTGTCTCATTGTGAACACCAACGGACTCCCACATCGCAAAACAGAAATCTCCCAGCGGATTCAGGATGCGAAAAAAAGAGAGATTTCATGTTTCTTTGTACCACCGTGGAGATTCGAGGATAAGAACGCCTCAGTGCTCCAATTGGCGATGTACTTCTCTAGTTAAAGAACGATGACGACAACCGACCGACCGACCCAGTGGGAAGCCAATCATCGGAGGATGACTACACGATAGAGCAAAAAAAAATGCGCTACATAAGTACACCATTGATCCGCAAGGTTGTGCGAAATGGAAGAGCACTTCAAAGGTTCCGTTTTTCTGGTCGGTTGATTTCTTGCACAAAGATTGGCTGTTTTGTGCTGTGATTTGCTGCGAGGAATAACCGGGGACAAACTCGCTCAAATTTAATCCGTTTTTCCTTCAAGGGTATCGTTTTTCAAGTTCATTTGAATTTTGAGGATTGGCCGACGGGAAAAGGTTTTTCCGAATGTATGTTCCTAATATTACAAATTTACTCGTATGAAAACTCTTTGCCAGAACAGAAACTTGATATGGCACAGAGAAAAAGGTGTCGTACTCAATACATTTTTCAAACTTCAGCTTTCCAACGGTGAATTCAAATATTTGTATAGGTAGTCGATAGGACAACGGTTAAAAAAAATTCTATGGAAGAATCTCAAACATTTTGATATGTATCGTTTTTGATTCTTGTATATCGAAATTCAAACCCCAACTAATTGAAAATTCTTTCAAAGAACTCTCTTTAATTTAATCTTTAAAAGCATAGTGTATGTAAATGTACTACATATCAAGTTATCGTTTTTGTAATAGATATATATTCTTTTGATTATTACATTTACAAGTAGATTACAATTAATTATTACAAGTAGAGAACAAATCAATTTTAAATTACAATTTCGGTAACACAATAACCAAATTTTCGTCCACATTAGGCGCTCAATTTGTTTTCTTTCCCAGCTATCAAGTTACAAACATATGGCACCACCAAGAATGTGTTTAAATAAGGGTGGGATTATGAGTATGTTTTTATTTAGTTTTTCATCTAATTGTCACCTATATGGACTCGCTTTATGCGTTTTTCACAGTGTACTCTGTGTTTCGTCCTTGACGTTCTTGATACGATACCGACTTGGTTTCATCGTTGCTGTTCACATAAATGTTGAAGTTGTGGAGTGTATTATCGTAATTCGTAATGGCTACAGTTAGGATAGCTCAAATCATTCTCCAGCACAAAAGAACAGCAACGATTAATCTTTGTAGACTTATGCAAAATGGCAAATCCCAAGTGGCTTTGGTGCAGGAACCCTATTTTCGCAAGGGTAGCTTCTACCTAGGAAACCTAGTGAACCCGGTTTTTGCTGCTTTCAGTAATGAAATGGCAAACTCTCGATCAATGCCGCGTGCATGTGTACTTGTTAACAATGCTATCGTTGCTACACTTATCTCTGAACTAACAACCAGAGATGTATGTGCCGCGTCTATTGTTCGGTTTATTTACCACATGATGAACCATCCCCTACGGATGCTTTCAAACGAGTTGTCATATATTGCACTTCAAAAGGCCTTCCGCTAATTGTCGGCAGTGATGCTAATGCTCATCACATCATCTGGGGTAGCTCGGATATCAATCTGAGAGGCTCCAGCTTGATGGAATACTTAAGTAGTACCGAACTTGGTTTACTTAACATAGGCAATCGCCCAACCTTTATGGTATCTAATAGAGCAGAAGTATTAGACATAACTCTCTGTTCCAATAGAATCAGTCACGAGTTGACGAATTGGCATGTGTCAGATGAGGAATCTATATCTGACCATCGCTACATCTATTTTGATCAGTTGAATGTTTCTTCGCAGACCTTGCGTTTTAGAAATCCCCGTTCAACCAACTGGGATCTCTATACAGAGTTGCTCTCGACAAAATTTCATGGATATCTACCATCCATTGAAACTCCTACCGACTTGGATGATGCCGTTGATACTACAACGTTGCATATCGTGGAAGCTTTTGAAGAAGCTTGCCGCTTGCGTTCTGGGAAAACCTCAAGAGGAACTCCGTGGTGGAATTCCGATTTGGCTAAGCTCAGGAAGCAGTGTAGAAGGAGTTGGAACAGACGCCATTCAGCAGGGACGGATTCTTTCAAGTTGGCTCGCAAAGCTTACAAGAAGGCTCTACGATCTGCTGAACGATCCGGCTGGAAAAACCTCTGTGCAAATGTTTCCAATTTGAGTGAAGCCAGTCGATTGAATAAAATTCTTGCGAGATCCAAGGATTTCCAAGTTGGCGAAATTCGCAAGCCAAATGGCGACTACACTTCTTCTGACGAAGAAGCGTTAGAGCACTTATTTGATACACACTTCCCTGGATGTGTAGATATAGCATCTTCGGATGTTCCTGATGTCTTTTCATGTAGTTATGGGTCTTGGGCTCAGGCTCGTAGAATCATAACTACTGAATCGATTCAATGGGCTCTTAATAGTTTTGCTCCTTACAAATCTCCAGGGGAAGATGGGATCTATCCCGTTCTTCTTCAGAGGGGTTTTGAAAAAACTTATAGTATGCAGTTTTGCTACTGGGTATATTCCCATATCCTGGTGATTACAGTGTAACAGTTACAGTGATATTCCACTGTAAAGTTTATCCCAAAAGGAGGACGTGCTTCGTATGAAGAAGCAAGGGGTCTTAGACCCATCAGTATGACCTCATTTCTTTTGAAAGGTTTAGAACGTATTATTGATCATCACACTGTTTTGCAAACATGCCTCTTCATTCATGTTAATCAACATACTTATCAATCTGGAAAGTCCACCGTGACTCTTCTACACAAGGTTGTCTACGACATCGAAAAAGCATTTGCTCAAAAGCATTCATGCTTGGGTGCGTTCTTAGATATTGAGGGTGCTTTTGACAACGTGTCTTTCGATGCAATATTGGAAGCCGCACGTTGTCATGGGCTACCTAATATAATTACCAAATGGATTCACCAGATGCTTAAAAACCGACATCTCTACTCGACATTACGTCAAGCAGCGATTAGGAAATTAAGTGTATGTGGCTGCCCCCAAGGGGGAGTATTATCTCCACTTTTGTGGAACCTCGTTGCAGATACGCTATTGAGATTACTCAATAATGGCGGTTTTCCTACCTATGGATTTGCCGACCCCTAGTAACATTTTGGTTTTATACTGGTTTTATAAAACTCTTGTAGAGTAAATTATGGTCTTCAAGAGCGTTATAAAACATAAAATGTTACTTGGGGACGACTATCTAATATTGATAGTCGGTTTGTGTATTACTACTTTATTCGACCTGATGCAAAACGCTCTTCAGGCAGTCGAAAGTTGGTGTCGCCAATATGGCCTTTCGGTTAATCCGAATAAAACATCTATTGTACTTTTCACGGAAAAACGTAACCGTAATGGTATTCGCCCATTAAATCTTTTTGACTCTGAAATCAATGTAACGGATCAGGTAAAGTATGTGGGACTAATTCTTGATTCCAAGCTCTCCTGGACTCCTAACATTGAGTTCAGAGTCAAAAAGGCGTGTATGGCTTTCGGCCAATGCCGACGAACTTTTGGTAAAACTTGGGGTCTTAAACCTAAATATATCAAATGGATTTACACAACAGTTGTACGACCAATTTTGGCTTATGGATGTCTTGTGTGGTGGCAAAAGGGTGAAGTGAGGACAATTCAGTCTAAATTAGGCCATCTTCAAAGGATGTGCCTAATGGCAATGACTGGTGCGTTCTCTTCGACTCCCACGGCTGCTCTCGAGGTTCTTTTCGACGTTGTCCCACTACACATACATCTCAAACAAGAAGCACTTTCTTGTACTTACCGATTATGGGTTCTCGGTTTCATGGAAGAGAATCCTGTAAACCGCAGTTCTACACACACTTCGTTGTTACAACTCATGGTTGATTGGGACAGAACAGTCCTCGCTCCAAGTGATCTCACACTCGCTAGTAGTTTTCCTTATAAGACATTTTCAACACAATTCCCCTCGCGGGATGAGTGGACATCTGGCTATTTGGAGAGAAGTATGTCGGACACCATTGTTTGTTATACTGACGGCTCCCTCTTCGAAGGTAGAGCTGGTGCAGGTGTCTACTCGCGTGAGCTAAGATTGGAACAGTCCCACTCACTGGGTAGACACTGCACTGTCTTTCAAGCGGAAATATTTGCCATTATGTGTGGAGTGCAATCCGCACTGCAGAAGCACATAATGGGCAAAGTAATATACTTCTGTTCAGATAGTCAAGCAGCTATCAAAGCCCTCGCTTCGGCCAACTCAAGGTCGAAGTTAGTAATCGCATGTCGAACTCAAATAGAGGAACTGAATTCAGTTAATACATTGCACCTTATATGGGTACCTGGCCATTCTTCCATAGCTGGAAACGAATTGGCTGATGAGTTAGCTCGCACTGGAGCATCACAAGACTTTTTTGGTCCTGAGCCAGCTATTCCAATATCTAAGTGTTGGGTGAAGCGTTTGATTAGCTCTTGGGCTTCCACTCAGCACAAACGGTATTGGAGTAGTTTGGATTCATGTCGACAAACAAAATTGTATATCCGAGAGCCATCTCCGTTAGTAGCTAACTATTTAGCTAATCTGTCTAAACAGAATTGCAGTGTCTTAGTCAAGGCCTTGACATGTCACTGTCGACTCAACTATCACATGGCAAATATTCAACGTGTTGAATCTTTTGTCTGTGATGGTTGTGAATCCGATTATGGAACTTCTTATCATCTGATATGTAACTGACCAGTTTATGCGCAACTGCGTTTCCAAATATTTGGTAAACACTTACTAAGTGAAATTGACTACAGAAACCTGAACCTTCAAAGTATTCTGTTGTTCATAACCCGTTGTGGTAAGGAGCTATGAGCTTTTGTACGTGTTGTATACGTTGTATGCCCTCTTCAAGGGTACCTTTCCCAAACTTCCCATTTTTCTCCCATCCATATTTCCTTTCCTTTTTGTTCACTTCCTTTTCCGTCAGGTGCGTGATGAGAAAGGCTGTGAAGGCGATGGCACAAATCTCCCGAATTGAGGTGAACGTGCCCCTGGAGCCAACGTTCTGATACCTGATACCTGAAGTAGAGAACAAATCAATTTTAAATTACAATTTCGGTAACACAATAACCAAATTTTCGTCCACATTAGGCGCTCAATTTGTTTTCTTTCCCAGCTATCAAGTTACAAACATATGGCACCACCAAGAATGTGTTCGTTGTCCATTTTCTGCGATTATTGATACAAACCTGTAAATAAGAGAAAGAAAATCTTCCTTCACTAGAGTTTGACCACATGACGACAAACAATAAAACATATATTTATACGACTACCACCAAGCTCACTTCGAAGATGCTGGACTACAGAAGGACACAGAAGGGTCCGGGCGCATCTGTTCGAGCTGAAACGGACCAAACATGGCCATTATAGTGGTTCGCCCACCACAACTAACGCTGTATTTCAATGAGCTACAGTAGTTGATGATAAAGGGAAACTAGGGATAGTACATGGTGAAACCATATTTCAGGCTCTTCTGATGAAGCTAGGGAGGGAACATTTTTCACGCTACTGCATCGTGAAATGCACCACACAAAGGGATATATTTCACAATTTATGATACTAGTGGTCGGACAACAGGATTAGTATTTATCATAAATCATGAGAATTTATAGTTACAGTTATTGGTAATTAGAAATCAATTTGTATCGGTTCTGTGGACTATTTTATTATCAATTATGTATTACAGTATATATGATGATGATGATGATGGTCACGCCACATACCCCTACAAGGGTTTGAGCTAGACAAGTTATCTTTAAGATAATTATTTGATATGCATTTAATCGGATTTCCAAAAATAAAAACGATTCTATTTCTTATCACAGATATAAATTCAAATATTTGCCATCACTATACAGCAAAAAATATAAATTTAAAAAAACTGATCTTTCCAAAACTACAATCTTGCTAAAGCATACAGCTGTATGAAAATGCAAAACTTGTGATACCTCTCGCACAGATTTCAAAAGTTTCATCAGGAATCGCGTTTCAAGTCAATTTTCGCTCAACAACTCATATGTATCAATAGTATTCATGATTCTCGAAAACACAAGCACCAACCGCAAAACAATCTATGCTACATCCATTCGCCATTGGGGTTTATATGCGTATTATGGGCTCTGTATGAATAGTGGGCACTTCCACTGAATTAATGAACCACCACTCGTATTACCGCTCATTGCAAACAACGTCTATTGAAACTTTTCTGCTCTTTTTATTCACGTTTTCCATGTCCTATTCACACTATTCCATTCCCTATTCACACTACCCTAATCTAACCAGCCCACCGTAGAATGTCGTATTTTTTGGCATCTTGCTGATTTTGTCGTCGATAAGCTGACTCACACCGTTGTACATAGTACAACATCCATTAAGCGAAGCCCGCTGTTTACATCACAATGCAACCGATACTGCATGAGTGATCCAGGAACAAGCAATCCCAGTAGGTTTAATTGCTAGTGATTGGCACATTCGATTTTCTAAATGCGCTGTTTAGCCATCAAGTCGTTTTGCGCCGAGAAACTGTCATTTTATCATTTTATCCGTCTTTCTGCTGAATTTACATATACAAAATAAGCAACAATTTTATTTCAAAGAATCTTATTGTTTAAAATTTACACAAATTTATCTAGCGATTAATATCAGAACACTGTTGGCTTTTCCATTTTCCTGATGTGTCAATTGCATAACGAGCCTTTTGATTCCAGCATGCTTGCTAACAGTTCAACAGTAATGGTAAGAGTTTGGTAATTGTAATCGTAAGGCTCTCAAGCAGGCATTGAAAAAAATCAGATCATGAGAAAAATCGGGTTAATCTAAGCCAACTTGATGCTCTTCCGCGGGGCAAGTTATGAGCTTCCTAAGATCTTTGAAATTGGACGTTAGATGATTTACCGTTTATTTCGAGACGAGCCAGCCCAGGACTGAAAGTCTCGCTAATAAAAACAAAACAAAAATACCGTTTAATGGTCTTTAACACTCACCAATGGAAGCCTATTGAGTGAAGCGTGAAGTGAGTGAAACGTAACACAACAATGAGCGTCGTTTCGGTGCGCTGATAGCAGAAGCCATTCAAGCATTCTAAAAATGAGGACCTCTAGGACCTAGTACACTGAATGGGAGGCGTTGATACTTTCTCTCGACTATCTTATCGTTGCTTACATTGATACCTCACCACGGTTTGGCTTGTTAGACGGTGTTGCTCATTGTTTATCACAGCAACGATCGCTCCTACTCGTTGTTTGGCATCCATCTGAGTGAGGCAGTTCACTCCTTGGCTATGGATGTAGGAAAATATATTAAACTCTTTTAGTGGAATGTATTCGGCCGTCTAGGTAAGACGAGTTAACTCGTCTTAGACGTATGGATGTAGCATAGATTGCAATAGATCAATGCTCACAATGCTCACTCACACTTCCAATTTCTGCTCTCGAGTGTTCTGTTTGTGATGGCGAAGTATCAGAAATGACTCCTGTGAAGTTCCCATTAGATCGCTGGTGTAATTCTAGCTGCCTCGATAGGCGAGTGATGCGTCACATGTGGTTTTATTATTATTTATTCAGCATAAGGCCGGAGTGGCCTCTACGGTACATAACAGTCGTCTCCGTCCACTGCTGTACGTTACAAGTCAAGCAGTCTACGGAGGGTCCGTAAATCGTCTTCCACCTGATCGATCCATCTTGATCGCTGCACACCCTCGCCTTCTTGTACCTGTCAGATCGTTATAGAGAACCATTTTTACTCCAAGTGCGCGTTGGTCCTCCACAAGCATAGTCCAGATCTAGTACTTACGCTTTCCTGCCACGTTGCGTCTCCAAATTAGTCTGCTGATATCGTTATCGGAGGTCAAGTGAGCCCAAGTACATGAATTCTTCAACCACCTTTTTTTTATTGTCTTTATTAATGAGGTTTTCGGCCCTTGACCGGTTCACCTCAAGGTTCAACCACTTTGATTTTGTCGAATAGCCGTTGTCTTCTCTTGAGCCTACTTCGTCTTCAACGTATTAATCACTAGTCCGATCTGCTTTGCTTCCCTCTTCAGTCTGATGTAGGATTCTTCCAACTTTTCAAAGTTATAATAATGAAAGTAGTGCATGGAGAACTGGAGTGCGTTGACCTGCAGCGAGCACCAGTAGGTTGACTGCTATCGAGTGTCAGAGGTGGCATGCCGCAAATGGTCCTCCAGCGTCCACTTGGCCACACTATCACTCGTAGTGCACATAGTGCTCATGGATCAATCATTGCCGCCTGAAGTATTCCTGGGTTGAGTGCTAGGAGACCGACTAGAGCAAAGAGATTTGGTTTTAGTGAGTCGAGTGTAGTTAACCCATACTCGCACTACGCTTGACCAATGTGCAGAATGCAGATTTCCGTTACCATTTTCTAAAACAATGGAACGTCTTATGCCTTGCGTTCTTTTTCCCATAATGTCAGCAAAAATTGTGCAAAGAACTTTACTCTCAATCACACCGACTACAAGAAAGTTTGCCTCTATCAAAATCCATTATATAAGAATCCGAAATTTGTAGCACATTTAGTCATCTTGTATCCGTCGGATGGCTATTTGATTTATATAGTGAATTATGATAAAAACAAGCATTTCGGTGGACTAAAATTTATATGAGATGTCAGATTGAAGTCAGCACTTCAATGGACTACTATATAAACGTTTTTTTATCACTACAATTTTTTGTAAGGACATGGCCGACGCTATTGTTAATTTCAAATATTATTTATTATTAAATTTGTATTATGAAATTGGCTAATTAGTTACATTATCGTTTAATTACCATTCTTGAGTTTGTTTTAATTTTGTTTGAGCTACAATCTTCGAGTTATGAATAATATCGCAAAAATGACAATTATGATGCACGTGCATTACTTAAACACACTCCGCATACTTCGTAGTACATATTTTAAGTATTTAGTTTCAATCATGCAAACAAAAAAAAATGAAATTTTGTATGAAATTTTTTTCCCGTTTTTGGCAACATCCCCATTTTGGCAACATTAAAATCCGGTCGTGTTGCTAAAATCGGGAAGGGACTGTATATCGAACATTCAAAACTCTTTCAGTAGTAACCAGACAAAAGTCATTCACTCCTAATCATTCAAACAGATCAAAATGTGGCATACGAAAATGAAATTTTAAATAATTTATACCTACTTCAAGAAAGTATAAAATCCATTATCATCATCGAGGCGATCGTTGTAGTCGTTAATGCCCCAATAACAAAAAATAAAATTAAAATAAAACTCACAAAAGTATCCGTTGGGTAAAACTTCGTCAAAACTTAAATTAGTTAATGCTAAAAATTTGTCGAGTAGCTGTCTTAAATGCAGCTTTGACGTGTGAAATACATTGTCTCTTGAACTGTACTGAAGTGTGTAGGCATCGTAGAACAATGAATTTTGTGAAGCACCATGCAAAAAGAAAGGTGTTCTTACATCAACCGCGTTTCATGTATTATATCTATGTATGTCACTTCCTCTTTCAATTCGATCACACAAATGTCGAGGGAACAATAATATGATTTCTTTAATTAATTCCAACAATTTATGTACTACTCCTGATCATTTGAATAATCTTCTGCATCTGAAATTGATTTCATATAATAATTCTCATATATTTCTTCTGTATTCCAACGATATCTTATATTGATGTGTATTTGTTGACCGTTCAGGTTATATGGCCAAAAATGACTTTTGACCAACACGTCATTTGGCCGAATGTGTAATTTGCCGTTTGGCCGAAATGGTCCTTTGGCAGAAAGAGCCATATGACCGAACGTGTCTTATGGCCAAACATAGCGTTCAGCTGGATGATGATATGGACGACCGTGAACGATGCTTTGTTTGCTGAATGGGATATACGATCAAAAATGTCTCTTTGTCGAGCTTTTCACATTCACTACTAGTCTGCCAAAAAAAAACTTTTTTGGCCATATGACTTGTTTGGCTGGAAGGCATTTTCGGCCAAATAGCTTCTTCTGCCAAACGAATTTTTGAATGGCATTTCCAAAAAAATCACATGGACAAGCCCAACAAATGGCTAAGCAAAATCCCGTTGAAGCTCCAAACAGTTTTCCGTAAAAAAAATCATGGGAAAATTCTGAAGAATTAAAGTGAAATTCCTGAAAACTCCTCATGGAAAATCCGAAGAATTTCTCGTGGAAACTATAAAGTATTTCCTGTGAAAATCGAAACAAAGTTTCCAAATAAATGTTTTGGAAAGACTTAGAAGAATTTCCTTTAGATTTTTTTGGCCAAATTCAAAAAATGTCTTGAAAATATTCAATCTCGTTCATGTTTTGAACATCCTACCTGAAAAAATTGAAGATAGATACACACTAAAAAATGGCCTTACCGATTCACGCCGCCGTCGGCTGAAATGGCTGAAATGGCCAAAATCACGACAAACGCCGCTGCCGAAGAGTCTCAGACCAGCGCACACCTCCACTAGTAGATGATCAGCAATCTCCAGGAGCATTCGCTTAACGAAAACCGCATCTTTATAAATCGTTCCAATATTCAGTAATCATAGTCATCGTAATAATCTACATCGTTGTTTTCTCTAATTGACCTTTCCCGTCAAAAATTTGTATTTTATCAATCGATTTTTTATTTCATTTAAGGTCAACTTTCCCAAAAAACCCTATTTTTGACGCCTCTAAGTATTTTTAGAATTTAACACAAAAAATCGGAAATGTGCTGTTTTTCAAGATTAGCTTAACATTTGTCGGTTTTTGTTTTCGATTTTTTTTTTTATTGTTTTATATTTAAGTGTGTGTGTGTGTGTGTGTGTGTGTGTGTGTGTGTGTGTGTGTGTGTGTGTGTGTGTGTGTGTGTGTGTGTGTGTGTGTGTGTGTGTGTGTGTGTGTGTGTGTGTGTGTGTGTGTGTGTGTGTGTGTGTGTGTGTGTGTGTGTGTGTGTGTGTGTGTGTGTGTGTGTGTGTGTGTGTGTGTGTGTGTGTGTGTGTGTGTGTGTGTGTGTGTGTGTGTGTACGTATATTATCTGCTTGCTACAACATATTAAAAAAAAAATATTGAAAAATTCGTTTTTTCGTTTATCGTTTTTCACAGTGTATATTTTTCGACATAGCCCCAATGATTACCTAAAACATTGCCGAAGACAAGTTAGGAAAAAGAAGCGACAAGATTGGTGCTGTATGTCTCTGTTTTGCGATGAGATGGAAAATGGAACAGTTCCCCTATAAGGGAAATAAAAAAATACAAAATTGAAAACTAAAAAAAATCAAAACATGATTTCACAAAGAATTGCCTCCATGCTTTTCACATGGGAGAATACTTTATAAACCCGTCGGAAATTATAACCAACAACAAGCCGAATTTCGTATTTCACGCCGATGCTTGGCAAACACAAAAATCACATTATGCAGTGCGTTTCCATCTGCCGAACCAAGGCAACCTAGCAAGCATTAATTAAATCGCTATTATACCTTAAGCAGATGTGACTTTTATCCCTGTCACTTTAACCCGCTTTGGCGTGTTAAATGTTAGGTCATCCAAAAACTTCTTGACTAGGGGAAGGTGGGTAGACTTGATCCCCGGGGAGACTTGATCACCCCCTGTTTTATCGAGAACTAAAGTAGTTTTGTTCTAGCGTGTTTTTTAGTAAAGATCCTCTAGACAAATGACCTTTATGTGGTGAGTTATTTTTTGGATTGACAACCTTATTTATTCTGCAGGACGGTTTGTATGTTTTGACCTTCCTAAAGATTTTTTTATTGGCCACGCAAAATTTGAACAACTTTTCATAACAATGACCAAATGCTTTCGTTTTTTCACAGCACAAAGCCATAAATATGCTTAATGATCTGTACTGATGAAAATGTTTTAGGATATTTGGATTTGAAGTTATTGCCTCAATATGGGAACACTTGATCCCCCATTAGTCACCCGTACAACACAGCAATTCGAAAATTCCGCGTATTTTGAAGGAAAAATATTTAAAAAATCTGAGGGTACCTTTCTAATTTTATCAAAGCAAGTTCTTGGAGAGGGATCAATTTCCCCCGAATATTTAAAAAGTCGATTTTTGACAGCACTCCAAAAAATCGATTGTGTATCAATAACAACAATAATTTAAGGACTGTCATACATCAGTAAAGTTAAATACTATATTTCTTAAAGAGTCTGTGTGGAAATCGCGTATGTTTATTTATTTTTGGCTGTGATACATCGGAAATCAGAAAAGGGGATCAAGTCTCCTCAGTCTCCCCTACAGATCTACAAATCAATGAGCGTGGCGATTAACTTCTAATCTCATATGTAACTTCATTTTTATACTCATTCTGGTCGCATTGGGTGGTTCATCATTTTTTGGAATGTTGGAATGTTACATATCTTAATTGGTCCAGTGCTTACACACTCAGTTCCCGGCAAAAATAACGTTTGTTAGCTGGTTTTCGGCGATTTTTTGCTGATTTAAAGCAATGTTGACAGAAATCTCGGCAAAAAAACACGTTTGCTGGGGCTCGGCTGTGCGAATCTCGGTAAAAGTTCAACAAATTACTGAGATCCCGGAAAAAAACTTAAATGTGTACAAACGCGACTACAAATCAACACCATAATGAATGTTGGATTTGGATTCCCAGTCTGGTATGATTTGTTTAAATTCCCTGGGCATAGAGTATCATTGTGTTAGCCTCATGATATGCGAATGCAAAACTGATCTTTTGGCTTCTGGGGCTGGAGCACGATTGGGCACGTGAGCCAACAAATTTACCATTTCCTTCACTCTTCCTTGTAATTGCTAGAATTGTTTTAAAAAAACATAGTTTCGATTTATTTTGATACACAATTCCCAAAAAAATCTTGATTTTCTTGAAATAATTTCCGAAGGAAGTCCTGGAGAAAGTTCTGAAGGAATACCTGAAGAAAATTCTTAGAGTCTTGAGGAATTTCTGAATTTATCTCCATTGTAATTTCTGGAGAATTTTCTGAAGGAATCTCTGGAGAAAATCATGAAGGAATTCTAAGAGGAATGTCCAAAGAAACTGTTTAAGAAATTTAAGTATGTCAGAAATTCCTTTAGGAGGTCCTTTGGAAATTGCTCTAGGAATTCGTACGGAGATATCTTAAAATTCGTCCTACAGTTATGGAATTTTACATGAATTTTTGAAGGAATTTCCAGAAGAATTCCTTAAGAAATTTCTTAGGGTCCTAAGAAGTTCCGAAGCAATTCCTAGGGGAAATTTAAAAGAAAAGCCTGGTTTCATTTGTGGAGAGTTTTTTAAAGGACTTCTTGAAGAAATTCTTGATCGGATTGCTGACGGAGTTTTTGAAGGTATTTTAAAATGAGTTTCTTGATGACTTACCGAATTAATTCCTGAATATTTTTCCTAGGGAATTACTTAAGGTATTTATGAAACAAAAAATCTGTAGAAATTTTCGAAGGAACTCGTGCAGGAAATTCCCAAAGAATTCTTGAGAATATCCGAATATCTGCAATCTCGATATTTTGGGAGTTTTTCTTGGCATGTAGTCTTGATTCTAGAGCCAAAACTGAGTTTGTTTTACTACTGTCCGGACTTTCGAAGAAATTCCTGGAGAACTATAGGAATTTCTGTGTACATCCCAAGTAACATTCTCACAACTCTTTGGCAAGTTATTTATTGTGGTTTTATTGCGGCAATAGCCATGCTCTTCAGTTTAGAAAAAGCATTTAACACGCATAAATTATTATTGATCTTCTAGCTGTTGTCAAAACCTTTTGAAGCAGGTTATAAATTCTGGATACTGTAAAACTTTAAATATGGTTTTATTAGAGCAATGCATGCCTTGATTAAACCCATCTGGAAATAACAATAAAGTTCTTTCATGTTTGTTTTATTTGTCACTATGAAAGAATTCTTAAAATCGTTTTGCAATCATGAAAGTTATTTTCGAACCACTTGGCATAACCTGAGATTGATTTGCATTTAAGATTGCTACATAAAAAGCCTCATAATACGCAAACTTTCAATAGAATAAAAAAACAAAAATAGATTCCCGCATCAAAACTAGGGTGGACGTCTCTACCGTTGCCTCCTTATGAATCACGGTGTTTATTAATCAACCTAGAAGAACTCAAAAAACGCAGGGAATTCTCAATGATAGCTTTCATGAACGATATTATCGCACAAAGAGTGGATAGTAGTGAAATTTTGGCAAATATTAATTTTTACGCCCCTATCCGTCCACTTAGAAATAGAAGTCTATTTTATATCAATAATCAAAGAACAAACTATGGCAGAAATGGCCCAATAAATAGAATGATGACATGTTATAATGCACATTGTGAAACAATTGATGTAAGTGTTCTTCTCTAGACAAGTTAGGTAATGACTGAAGTACACATAGACTAGATAATAAGTATTTATTGTACAAAGTATAATTGGTCTACATTTGATTGACGGCAAATAAATAAAATAAAATAAAATAACTATTAAGTAAAAGCTGAAAACTTTATTCTTATCATATATATATAGTCTTGAGATATAATGAAACTGCGTGCTTACTCACAATGTATATCCTGACACATTTCCAGGTACAATAGTCATGTTCATATCGAAATTTGCACTTCCAAAATTGCGAGGTGAAAAATTGCATAGTCTTAACAAAGATGCAATAACATGGCCCGTAGACCCGTCTCAGTCATCTTATTTCGTTTCATTTTTGCATTAACGGTGACACGGTAATCGGGCAATGTGCATTTTGTAGCCGACACAAATGATAAATAGCAGAGTACTTCATTTTTTACTTACGTGTAATAAATTACCAATTAGATGCCGCAATCCATAACATCTATCCATGCCCTTTGTTTTATTCTGATGTACTTGAACTGTCAAATTT
Organism: Armigeres subalbatus; assembly: GCF_024139115.2. Lineage (NCBI taxonomy): Eukaryota > Metazoa > Arthropoda > Insecta > Diptera > Culicidae > Armigeres > Armigeres subalbatus. The sequence continues at coordinate 199,074,504 of NC_085140.1, read as the reverse complement.
CCTCTAATTGTGGTCATCATATAAGTTGAAAAATGGCTAACCGGCATTTATAACAGCCAGTCGATCTTCATGAATGTCATATCTAATTATTATGATTTTAAAGTTGATTTCATCGAAGCAAAATAATTAGCACGAATGAATCGCGAAAAATCAACTCGAATGCCATCGCCATATTTATTTCTCTACATTAGTAGAGATTTTGAATTCAAATATCTATTTAAACTGCATTAGATTCATGGTTATATACGATATTTTATGAACGCTACATACAAAACTTTGTTTATAACACTACAAAAAACAATAATAGTTATTTTGCAGAAAATTTCGAATTTAATATAAATTTGTTTTACCGAAAAATAATTGTTAAAACGGGGTTTACTGAGAGCGCATCAATTATATCGATGTTTCGCACCATTTAACACAATAAAACTATTTCGGCATTAAAAATTGAGTCACTATACATATACTTTGTTTTAATAATTATTATCGATGGTTAATTATATATCATTTGCATATTTGGTTATGCCATTTTTTGGTTTCGTAGATAATAAACTTTAATTTATTTTGCTTAGACTGAACGTATTTTATTTTCTCATGTGATTGTTATAATAAATCTAGATCTAGAGAATTCCGCATGCATCAAGATCAAGTAGCTTAGAAATGGTTTTAAGTAATACCAACTTACTTTTAAAGTAGCTTTAAAATCGATTTCGAAAGATTTTCAATGCCGAGTTCGAGTTCATGTTTTGTCATACTCTGATCATGAAGTCTATATTACATTAACTCTTCAAAATCATTTCAAGGGTGGGCCAACTAGGCAGATACTGCTCTTCAAGAGGTTTTGGTGTAAGCGATGAAGAAGCAACTACCTTGACTAGGGTTTTATTGTAGTAGGATTCAAAAACTCTTGTAGTGAATCATAAAACCTAAAATGTTACTTGGGATACCAATAGCTATTTGTTCGGTAAATCCATTAAACATTTCTTCGTAAATTACGTTCAGAACTCTTTTGGATATTCCTTCAGAAATTCATTTATTTTTTTTTATTCTTTATTATAGAGTTGATCTGATACTTATATGACTGAAAGAGCCGATGATAGTCAAACAAAATTTATTATAGAGGTTTTCAGCCCTGGTTCACCTCTTTGAAATTCATTTAAAAATACTGTTAGAAAATCTTTTCAGGTTCTTTCAGGTTTCAGGAATTTCCGAAGAAATTTCTAAAAGTCTTTGAGCGTTAAACTTAGGCCGATACAAATAATTAAAATCTATTTTGTCTCCCTCCCCCTCGGATTTTTTTTGCCAAAAAATAATATTTTGAGGGGGCAACAAAATAAAATTCGGACAATTTTGAGGATTTTCAAAACATTCTTTAACAAATCCTAGGAGTTTTTTGATTTTTTTCATTTTAATAGTTATTTTTTATGACCTTTCGGAGTCAAGTAGGACAAAAAGTCAATAAAATATTTGCAACGGCCTTATTTTCAATTAAAAAAAACACTTAAACATTGGTCCAAAAAAATAAAGGAATTTACAAACGAAATTTTTGAAGATTTCCCAAAAGAATGTCTGAAGATATTCTCGAAAGAATTCTTAAAGGAATTTTAAAAGAAATTTTCGAAGTTCTACAGGAATTTCTGGAAGAGTTGCTAAAAGAATTTCCGGAGGAATGTTCGAAGGAATTTCTATAGGAAATTCAGAGAGAATTCCTGGAGAAAGTTCTAAATAAATTCCAAAGGGAAATTTCGAAAGAATACCAAAAATATCCTCTTAGAGTTTCAGAAGAAATTTTTTAAGGAATTACTGGAATAATTTCTATTAGAAATTCCTAAAAGAAATTCTTGAAAGAATTAAAAAAAACTAAATCACATTCCGAAGGCTTTCTCCCAAAAGGATTTCTGGATGTATTCCTCAAACAGTGTTCGTAGGTATTCCGTTGGAAATTCATGAAGGATTTTCCATGGGTATTTTCTAAAGAATTCTTAAAGGAATGTCCGAAGGAATTCCTAAAAAAGTTTTCGAATGAATTTCCGAAGAAATTCCCAAAAGACTCCGTAAAGGAATTTCCGAAGAAATCCCTAAAGTAATTTCCAAGGAAATTCCTGAAGGAGCTTTTGAAGAAATTTTGGAAAGAATTCCGAAGCAAAGCACAAATAAATTTTCAAGGGAATTCTTGGAGAAAGTTCTGAAGGAATTCATAGGGTAATTCTAAATTAGTTCACCGAATTCCTTTTTCGAATTCCCTGAGGAATATCTTGAGGAAATTTCAAACGAATTTTGGATTTATATCTGAAGTACTTTCCACTGAATTTATGTGCTGTGATGCGGCAATATCCTAGTGGAGGATGTAATGTGGAGATACAAGCTATAGCTATCAGCATGTTCACCCTATCAGTCTATCTGTAGCTAGCAATTGTACAAAAACCTAAAATACAATAAAAGCATGATAGGCCTTGCTGCGTGATTTTTTTTCTCAGCTTAAAATCATTCACGCCGATTCACGCCGCCGGTGTAAAAATGGCCTTACGCCGCCGCCGTTCACAAATACATCGGCGCACAGGTCTAAAATGAAGAAAATCCATCCAGCCATTTTCTAGTTATGCAGATACAAACACAGACCAACTCATTTTTATTATATAGAGATAAGATCAATAAAAGTATAATTTTCCACAAGGGCCATTACCGAGCAGGAGAAATTACCTCGATAATATCTCATTCTGTTATTGATACCATACTCTGTTATGAACTAGCCTTGCATAATAGGTAAAATACCAAAAAATAATACCAAAAATTAATATGCACAATACTTTAGGCATAACATACTCTGTTATTACCATACCAAACTAGAGTTTCCATCCCGAAAAATCCCGGGATCTAGGAAAATTCGGGATTTCCCGATTCCCGGGATATTATTTTTGAAATCCCGAAAATCCCGGGATACCCGGGACAAAAAATCTTTTTTACTTCAGGCTTACTAATAGTGTGTATGCTCTCAATTTTTATTTGCATTGAACGCCCAACTCCAAGGGGAACTCCCTCACAAAGAAAACACTAGACTAGAGATTTCTTTACCCTATGGCGGTCTACTGACTGATACTTCAGCCAGCAACTGCAGCTCTCTTATTTTTAAACAGCAAGTATTTACAATATATCGCTAGCTAACAATATTCCTTGATATTACAAAAGAGCAGATACATCTAATTGGTGTATAGTTCCTCCTTATTTTCCGTCTACAACGATGAGTCGCACACTATCCGATACATATTTCAACATTTATCTACACAGCCTGAAATATTTTGTAAATTTACATTCACTTTGATGCACATATTTAAAGCATAAAAAAGGACGCAAAAAAAAGTTTTAATTTTAAATCTAAATTGATTTAATTTATTGATTGATGTGAAAATAGTTTTAATAAATCAAATAAATTTTATATTTGCTTTTCAATTTTATTTTATTTTGCGATTCTATTTTACGCGTAATTTAATTATCATTTGTGCATGCCTCGTTAATCTTCTCGGCCCTCCTAATACCGAGCTAGTCATCCTGAGCTCTTCGTCCTCTTTGTTTATGTTTTGGTCCGAGTTCCTTCAGGACTTCTACTAACCAGCTTCTGAATGTTTTGGATTAAAGCTCTTCTTAGACTTTTGCTGACCTGCCCCGATAAATTTGGTGCGACGCTAGCCATGATTAACGCAGTCAATTCATGATCCCACGGCTCCACGCAACTTATACAACCGATTAATGGATCCCGTACTGCGATTACGTCAAAGATTAGTTGGTTTACGTAAAAAAATAGTTAGTTTTTGATAAAGTCTTTGGGACTAGATTATCGACACTAAGTTGTAGACCTGGAACCATTCCTGGGCCTATAACCTGTTGATGTAGTATCAGTCAGTAACCTGCAATGGAGTATAGGGAACTCTACTATTGTCTTTTCGTTGTGATTTGTGAGCTTATGGTCCCAGTACGATTCCACTGCGCATCTTCAGTCTACAGCGAGGTGTCTGACACTACCTAGTATTGCCACAGAAAATACGCTGCTTGAATGAAAACTTAGAAATGGTCTAAATCCAATATATAATACAAACAATCAAGCCTACTTCGACGGACAGCGAACGCGTCTTTTCGAACTCGGCGAACATTTGTTCCAGCAACCCTACTTTCCGATACAAACGCAAGTTTTTAAAAACATCGAAAATACCCGGGATCCCGGGATTTCCCGGGATATACAAGAATTTTCATCCCGAATCCCGGGACAGCAAAAATGGCCGGGAAATGGAAACTCTATGCCAAACGCATCACAAATTATCCATCCCTTTGTATGGGGCCCCATTTTGGCATGGCTCAAATTTGGTTACAGAGAACATCACAACTGCAAAAAAAAACCTAATTTAGCTTCAAGAGCTAAGGAGTTCAATGAAACAGATCCAACATTACACAACATTATAATCCAGATTTTGAAGATTTGTAGCTTAGCTCCCTTTCATTTGTTACTGAGCTTCGATTTATGAAATACATGGATCGAGCTTTTTCAAGGTTAAGGTGATTATACAATAAAGCCAGAAATCGGCCATTTTTTCAACCACGTGCTTTTCCAATATTTTTTTTCAAGAGCACGAGATGAAAGAACCATAACGCGTATGGGGCTGAAATAGTGGTAGATCGTTTGCTTAGTTATGCTGAACAATCATAATCTGAGTTTCTATACTTGAGCTTGAGCTTGATTGACTGCCCGTAGTTGCTACTCCATTATGACCAGATCAGCTGTTCTTGCACAGAGAACCAACAGATGTTCTTCAATGTACAAGTACTGGTGATCTCATTTGTTAGGTCACACTGGTGCCTGCCACGTCAGAATGCAAGTCAATGTAGGGAAAGGGAAGGAAATGATGATACAATCAGTCGTCCACTGCAACCGAATATACCTCTGCACTTGCCACGAGTTCATGCGGAATTTGTTGGAATTCTTGGGTTAGGTTCGAGAGGCAGAGGTTCGTCTTGGTTAACGAGCTGCCAATGTGACAGATAGGAGAAAGCAACTGATAGAATTTCTTATTGGATATAGGAAACGAGCTTTTTCGTTCATTTGCAATTCTAGCAGCTACTACTAGAATAGTCAAGTTGAGTATAGCATTGAAAATGGAGACGGAATGGAAATCCATTACCAGTTCTAGCGATTGCTAGAACATGAGAAATATTGAGAGAGAGATACAAAGTAGAAGAATGGAACGGACCTGGGATTGAACCCATGACCTCCTGCGTATGAGGCAGAAGCAGTAGCCATATGACTACCAAGCCCGTTCAATCATAATTTGAGCTTCTGTACTGTACGAAAACTATTAGAGGAGATGCGGCCAATATGCACCCGCTAAGCTAATCACTAAATTTAATAATGATTTCATCCGAAAACATGAATTTTCGAAGTGTTTATCAGTAATCCAACATATTAGTCATTATATGGTCCAAAAATTTCCATGTAAAGCCAGCAATATTGCAACAAAACAATTTTATTCCAAAATTGAGAATTTTAATCCAAAATGAACGATGCAGGGCAATATGCGCCACCGAAACATAATAATCAAAATATTCTAATGTTTTTCACCAAAATACTCCAACTCTTCTGCACAAGATTAGTGTCAACTCTATCTGATCGATCAGACTGATCGATCTGATGATAGTAAGGAGATTTTTTTGGGTATCTAAAGAAAAAGCATTGAGGACGTAAACGCCGAAATTGCGTTGGAATGAGCCAAAATAATGTATTACTTTTTTAATTTTTAATGCAAAGTTTTGGACTGAGTTTTTTCGTTTAAAGGCTCACAAATGTGTTTTGGCTTCAGCTGCTTACGATTTTGAGACAAAATTTGGGTTATAAACCAAAAAAAAGGTGGTGGCGCATTTTATACATACTTCCCCTACGCCAGATTTGGGTTTTTTGAAATGTATGTAGATAAACGGCTTCATTGTAAAATCACCTTAAGATTTGCAAACTGGTTGATGTGATTACTTTTGTTCAAATTAATTTAACAATAATATCCGTTGTTAACAATTGGAATAGATGAGTGAATATTCTGATTCTAATCGGTTGCTATTCTTCCAAATAAACTCAGGATTTTGGCATTCACTACTTCGTGTGAAGTGCCAGAACCGAAAATCCACATCACAAGTCTCAGCTTACAACCGACACCATTTACCAGCCGGAGTGCACACTTTCGGTTCTCAAGCTGTCTTTTCGAAACCCCGTTCGATAGCAAGAAAAAACTACTGTCCATGTCGCCATTTGTGGCGCTTATCCGACTCACAGAGTGTCATCATCAGTGGCAGGATGGAGAGTTTATTGCGCGCTTCGCGCTCTAAATCCCATGGATATGCAAATTCACAAAAAAAAGAACTGTGTGGCATAACGCAGAAAAAGCTTTGCAACAGAACTCCAACTGACTGCATAATTAGTGGATTGTTTTTTTCTGTTTTGTTTTAATTTCATTTTGAGGCACTTGCCTCTTGTTTCTGTGAAATGCTCTACGGGGGATTGTGTGTAATTCCCCAAGTGAAATATTCGTGGCAAGATGATGTAGAAAATGGATGCTGTACTATCATAAAAGTGTTGGGATTTACTGATCTGTTGTTAGGTTTTTGAACTAAATAAACCGAGTAATGACTTAGGCAACTCCTAGACTTTGAATAATTTGACCTTATTTTTATTTCAGCCCTTCCAGCTCTCTTTTATAGAGTCCAATTCGTTCATATTTTGAGCCTCTAATAATACATCTCCCAGCTGAGTTATTGCCGCTTCAAAACAAAACTTTAATTGAGTGCTCTCACATTCACATACTACGAGGTTTCTAAGTTCTCAGTTCTTCAGTTCTCAAGTTTTTCAATTAAATGGCGCTTTATTCATACGCAATTATATTACATGGTTCACACAAACATTTCTGTTCTCAAGGAAGATATGAACAATTTTCCACAATTTCATCCAAAATTGTCTACGCTAAAAGCGGACACTCCATCTAACCCATCAAAAGCAATTCCCGGAAGATCTCCATGGATTGCCAAAATTCAAATGTAATATCGGTGGTGCACCGATTAATACACACCAATAACTGAACTTTGATCATAGTTATTGCTTTGGGGAACATTCGTCACATCCATGTGTGGCCAAGGATCAAAGTGCAGATAGGTTCCAGTATACGAAACTCAGTACTAATTCCCAGTGAAGCACCACTGCACCCGACATGTGGCACGTATAGATAGCTACATCAGAAGCTGTTCAAACAGGACCGAGTATTTTATTTTGCGCGCGTTGTTTCATGCACTGCAAACTACATGTACCCACAATTGCGGTGGAAAACTTTACCAGGAATTTGTGTTCTCCCTACTGTATGTATGTCAGCCTCCTTCAACAAGAGCACTTTCGGTGGTGCGCTTTGACGCGCCCAATGCTCAGCGGGATCAGGTACATGTACTGTACATACGTTACCACTGCACTGTGCGGTTGGGCTCTAAACTGACAATGATAAGGATCTAAAGTCTAGAATATAGTTTTCTATTATAGACTTAACCCTTTAGTTTGAACAGTATGTTCGTTCAATTCTTCAGTTTTCAGTTCCCCAGTTCTTCAGATCTTAGGTTCTTTTTCTTCAATTAGACAGTTTTACAGTCAGTTCTATAGTGTTTCACTTCTTCAGTTCTCCACTTTTTTCATTTCTTCAATTATTCAGCTCTTAAGTTTTACAGTTCTTTGATGCACAGTTTTTAGTTTTTCAGTTGCATTCTCAGTTTTCATTCCTACATAGATCAATTACTATAAACACATGATTTTCTTCTGTTATCCAAATGGTTTATAATAACACACCGAACGAAGATTAGAAGAAGCCCAACACCAACCGGGCAGCATGTCCTCGGCAGAAGTTGAATAACACACCCAATTTCTCCTATCTTAGTAATCCACAAATTCAAACACTTTCCGACATTTAACAAATTTTCACGGCTCTGTTAGCCAACAACCGCAACCACGTGGTGGTAGTCCACTTCGCATACCCAAAACAAACACACTCACACACAAACACACAAACACACGTGCAAGCAGATTTACAGCTCGCTATTCTATCAAAAATGAAACAATAGCAAAATGAGCATCCTGGGAACTAGGGTAGAAATGAAAAACACTCACGATTGTAAAACGAAGCGCGGCAGAGCAAAAATTTTGCCGCAATAAATTTGGTTTAGGCGGGGTGATAGCGGCACAAGGCTATAAAAAACACGTATTGTGCAGAGCATATTTCCGCCCCCTAGCTCTCGCCATCAAGGGGAGAACAATTTGAGATGCTCCTAATAGTTTTAAGTTAAATAGCCAATAATTGTATTACAGTATTAGTTCAGAAACACTTATTCATATTTAACTATCTTACAATTTTCTATTTTGAGAACTATTTTTGAAAAACATTCTCCTAAGCCATCTAGTTAAATAACTTATTGCTTATTTCATCTCTGAAGGATTCCTTGGTTCTAACAACACTCTGACTCTACAGGAGAGTGTAAGGTTTCGAAACATTGTTGCATTATTCACCGTATCTGCAGTTAAAGAATTTAACCGTTTGCATTACTGTTATTTACTTGCATTGACAATACATTTAGTGTTTATTGCATCATGTCTCAAACATATTATTTGATCAAAAGAAAATTATATTCACTGCGGATTCAAAGCTTGTCTCAAGTCTAGTGCAATGCACCAATGAAACAAAATTTGGCAATTTAATAAACTCATGCAATCGCCAAGTCTAACTGAATTAATCATATGAATAATGAAGCGTACACACGCTCAAACAAGTTGGGCCAACAACGACTCCGGTTTGACCTGTCGGGCTCGTCGAATATGTTTGAGAGTTTGTTTATAATCTTTTGATGGTTGGTGTTCAAGTTGGCGCGTCGGTTGTTCGTGTGTGATATTGCTGGTCGAATAAATTGAGTGTTCGTGCCGCTGTTTGTGGAACATGGTGGATGCTTGACTAAACAAGAGGTGAAGTCAATGTTGGTCAAACTGCTTGACTGTGTGTATGCTGTGTATGTAATGAGCGACAGACAAAATAAAACAAAGGAAATATAACAATCAATGGACTGCTCTATCTGTTGTCATTTTAGTTACTTATGAATCAGAGAGCGTTTGCAAATATTGGATCAAATAAATAAAACGGTCTTATATAGTGATACATTTAACTAATAGCATTTCTTGTATAGTAAAGAGAGTGTAGGTATAATGAAGACTCTTGCAGTTCTCGGAAGCAAATTTAATTCTAAATGTAATTATGTAAAAGAACAATGCTCCGGACGTGCGTATCATACCGTTGTTCTCCACGTTACAATACCAGAGGAGACACGTGCATCTGCCTCTGCAGTAATTGCATTTGGGGAATATTTATTCAATAAACAAACATTTGAAATATGTGGTAAGGTAGACGTGCGTTCTCGTAGTGCAGAAGCTAATTGGGAAATAAATTATGAAACGCAATTTAATATGCCTGGAGGATTAATAGCTTATAATTGCTATAAAACACTTTAAACGACCAACACGCTCAAATGACCGGGGGATAGTTTTCGCTGGTTTGCGAATTTGATATTCTTTTACGGTCATGATTTGATATTCTTTTACGGTCATAATCATAATGACCCAACCCTTCAACCAGACCAATCATTATTCTCTAGCGTACCCTTAGAAGCTGCTAAAATCGGATGCTTCTTTCAGCCGATACTTTACTAAACAAATATCAGCTGAAATTGTTTACTTATGGAAAATTCTCAATGTAGAAATCACTTAGATCAAAGAACTCGACTGTCGACAAAGGTTCTATTTCCGCCAAACAAACAGTTGCTGATCTGATGTAATGGTGTAAAAGACATTTTAGTTAGCAGATATAGATTGTCGCTTCGGTCCCCTTTGTTCTGCTGTCCGAAACATGTGTGGTACCTAACTGTCAAATTGTATGTATTTTTCCTTCATTGACATTTAGATCTCCTATCCTCGCCTTTACGTAGTACGAGACACTGAAGACGGCCTTACTGTTGATGTCGGAATACGTATCTGTCAAGATACAATTAAGTGGTGGAATTCAATGGGATTGTACAAACTCGTCTTATGACAAGGGAAGACATTCCACTAAAAAGCTCAAATAATTTTCTTAACAATATGAAACTTATATAAATTTTATATGACAAACAATCGTTCTATGTGTGTTATGAAACCCCTTAAAACATTCTTTAAGCTAGAACTAATTCTGATGATTTTTCATATTTCCGTCTCTTCTACAAAGCATGTCAAGTCAGCAAAAATACATGTTTTTGCTGAATATTGTAACTTTCTATCTCCTATAAAATCAAAGTTATTCAAACATTATGATTATTCGTGGGTTTACAAGGTTTTTACATCGGAGACGAGCCAGCCTCGGGCTGAAAGTCTCTTTAATAAAGACAAAAAAAAAGGTTTTTACACAGTAATCGAGAAGACTCTTGTAGACAAAGGTTTTCAATATTAATAAAAGGATAAAAAGAGCGACTTTCAACATATCGTTAAGAAATTTGCGACTTTTTGCAATTAAGGGAGTAATTATAAGTGTAAACACCTCTAAAAATATGTATAATTTAAAGATAACTTTTGTTGTATATGAGATGAAATGTTACAATGTTCAGCAAAAACATGTTATTTGGCTTGCTTAACAACTTTATTGTCGACTATTTTGTCGACAAGCTCCGTAATCGCTATAGCAGTACTGCTACCATTGCGGAAACTGTATTGGAGTATGTTCAGTACATTATGCCTTTCTAAGAAATTAACCAGACGACTCATTAACAATGTTTCAAATATTTTGTTAAAAACCGATAATGTAGAGATGGGTCGGTAATTATCAATTATCAGCAAGGGTCTCCAGACTTGAATATCGGAATAACTTTAGCGATTTTAAGACAGTCAGGATATAAACCATTTTGCATGATCAAGTTGAAATATTCGGACAGTAGTCGTGAAAAGGAAATGGCATTATTTTTTACTATCTTTGCAAGTAAATTATATGGACCAGGACTTTTGTTGGACTTCAGATCGCCAATTGTCAAAATAACTTCATTAACAGATGCAGGCTGCAAAAATATGAAATCTGCTATTGGATGTATATAGCGTTGAGGACTACTATTGGTAGCACCAATCATTGTAGTTGAAGTTGTAGCAAAACTTTTCCTGACAAGCTTTGTCGAAGACGCCAAGTTTGTATTTCATTATTTTAGGAGATTTATTACTCAAAGAAAATCTAGCATAGGGCTGCAAGCCTCTTCAGTAAAGAATAATAATTTAAAAAATCAATTTATTACTTTTTATGCCATCAAGTTTTAAACATATTCATTACGTAAGCATTCATGCATATGGAGACGCATGGTGCATTGATTCTTCAACTCCATGTGACTAAACCGGGGACAGCAGGAACTAGGTCCAAGGGCTTGACGATCGCTCCCCAGGCTATCTGCGAATTTTGGGGCTTGCATAGGGTGTGGTGGGGTTTGACAGTGGGTTCAAAGCACACAAGCCCAAATCCTGGTGTCAGGTGGGACATAAAACAGACCTGACATTACGGCGAAAGATAATGCGACTTGATAGGCCCGAGGAGGCCCGACGACGAGAAAGAAGCGTTCTACCACGGTTCTACGCACAGCTGAAGCAGACATACGATGGATGCCCACTGCGGGATGTCAAAATCGTCATCGGCGACATGAATGCAAGTAGGATGGGAGGAAATCTATAGACCAGTCATCGGACCGGATATTCTGTATACTGTGTCGAATAATAACGGTAGTCCGAAGCATCTTCTTTCCCCGCAAAAAACTCAAAGGTGCAGCCCAATCGGGTTGTACGCAAAGGTGACGTAGGACTACGTAGCTTTACGAAATGGAGGGTATTTTTCATCATAATTTGTGTGAATTTATTAGCATTGTGCAAACTGCTCGGAGGTCAACCGAATCAAGAAACTGAAAGTAGTTCCCAGTTGGATGAACCAGCCATGGAAAAGGAACGACTCATCGGCCACATCGCCACTGAAGCCACTCGCCTATCTTTCAGTGGATATCATCAGAATCCTAGAAGACATTATGCTCAAAAATGTCCGGAATAAAGGAAAAATAAGCAGAATCGGAGGTGGCGCGAAACCAAACACAAATATATTAATTTGCAACGTTTGACTTCCGCACGCGATGGAAGCGTACATGCATCGTTTTCTATAGCGCTGGTGGCAAAGTGAGCGGGACTTCAAGAATAAATTACAAACAGTCCTTTTCAGGACTTAAACTATTTATCCAAGAAGAGGTTTTGACCGTTGGGAAAATTGTTTACCCAGACAAACAGACTGTTCGGCTGTTTAAACGACAATGACGATTTTGGAAAGATTTATTGTTTTTAATAATGCGCCATTTAAAAAACTAAGGCAGCTAAACGACATTTTTCACTAAGGTGGCGTCTTCATCGATTTGGCCGTCGTCGACGGAAAGTGATATTTTTTGGCAAGATTCTTTGGTTTTGTTTCGTTAGTCATTAGAAATGATATCGGTTTTTTTCCGGGTTACCATCGTTTGGCGACGACAGAAAGTTGCCCTTTGGTAGCACAACCACAAGCGCGCGTCGGAGGGAGATGATGCAATGAGTTTGTTCAAATGGATGGCGTCAGTAGCAGTCAAATGGAATTTCCTCATAAGATTTTGATTTGCTCCGCTGCGTCCGCTCTGCGTAAAATCTTGTTCAACCGCTCTCTGCGAAATCCCGATCAAAATGGTTCGCGCGCGCTGGAAAGCAGCTTCCTTGTATTCAATAAATTAAGCCCGTTAGCTCCGGCCCTTTGTAGTAGTAGTAGTAGTAGTAGTAGTAGTAGTAGTAGTAGTAAATTCTCTCTTTATTTCAATTTTCAACTTTGAATACATAGTTAATTTAACATTTTGAGAGTTTTAACCATAAGGTTCTTCAGCTTCCTTTTTTATCCTATTTTTTTCATTTTGTTTTGTTTTTGTTATTTAGTAACGTTATACATTTTGTACCTTTTTTGGTATTTGGTTTGTTTGTTTCAATTTAAAAAAAATTATAACCTACCTAACTTAGCCTAAAATTGCCAGGAATAGTGCACTGGCGCTTCGTTTAGCAGCTTACTCCTCTAGCAGCCGTTCTCGATGACAAACATGCCCAGTGACACGATCTGATCCATGCGGGTTTTGCAGCTACGCAATCGAGCTACCAGTTGGTTGAACAGTGGAAGAAGTTGTTCAGGATTATAGAGTGGTGCCGCTTCATCGGTGGATACGGACTTTTCTTCGTCATTCTGTCGTAATCCAGGTTGAGTAGATGGCCATGGGTTGATCGGATGCAATGTTCTTGCTGTTGTTGTACCAGGTACTAGGTTCGGATAATTCTAGTCGTTGATCACCGGTGGTTGTCTTCTTCTTGGATTTTTGGAGCTGGCTTTCTTCCGTATCTCGACGAATTCCGTTCGTGTGGGACATTCCTTAGCAGTGGCCTCATGTTTCGCTCCGCAGTTAGCACACTTGACATCAATTTGATGCATGTCTGGGTTTTTGGCGATGATGTACCATAGGCACTTTTCAGTTTTGATGCATATCTCCACACTTGACGCATCGAGGAGCCAAGTGGCAGTTTCTAGTACCATGGCCGTAGCCGCAGCAATTCATGCACTGTGTGACATCTCGGTGCACAGGTTTGTACCGTTGCCATTCGACAACGATACTGTCAATCACTTTAATGTTCTTCAGGTCCTTCAAAGTTACAGAACCGTTCCGCAGATAAACCATGTACAACTGATCACAGTACTTTCTTGACTTGTCCTTTCTGGCAATCTTATACACGCCGGTAACGATGAGCCCGCACTCTGCCAGCAGGTTCTATCGTCGAGGCCACGCAGTACCACCTTGAAAGGCTTATCGCTGGGGACATCATGCGTGAAATATTCACACATCTCATTATTCAAAATCTCCAGCACCCTCTGGAACTGGGGTTTCGATTCAGCCATTAGTTTCAATCCTCCAGAACACAATTTGATGGTGCACTTTAAAGTGACAATTGCTATGCGTCCTCGCAATGCTGTCCGCAAAGTAGGAGTATCTCCTTTGACAAAAATCGGCGGGCACTTTTCCTTCCGCACCGGTTGGTTTTCTTGCTTTTACAGCTTCTGCCTTTTGTTCACCAGTGAGTTACCGGCATCGTCGTCCTTCAAGGTGGAGTAGTAGTTCTTCAGTGGCACTTTCTTCCTTGCACCCTTACAGTGACAGACATAATAAAAAGCCCACTCATCGTTTTTCATACAAAATGGTCAACTTTGGAGATCTAGATCTCGATTGCATGTGAACTAATTTTGCTGAAAATTTGACCAGAGCTCAGATATAACTTGAATTTTACCACACCTGAATTTCGACCATATTGATTCATAGGGTAAAAAATTATTGCGGTAATACCAAAATGAAATTTTGTGCACAAATTTATTTTTTTAATATCTTGAATTCTATAGGTTGTACACTGATGACTTAATCAGCAAAAACGCGTATTTTGACAATACAAAAAAGTTTGCGGAATATACTTGTACACTAAGTGTTGTAGTTTTCAAGTTATTAAAAAATCAATTTTTTGCCAAAAAAATCGTTTTGGTATTACCGCGATTATTTTTTACCCTATGAATCAATATGGTCGAAACTCAGGTGTGGTAAAATTCAAGTTATATCTGAGCTCTGATCAAATTTTCAGCACAATTGGTTAACACGCAATCGAGATCTAGATCTCCAAAGTTGACCATTTTGTATGAAAAACGGCAAGTGGGCTTTTTATTACGCAGGTCACTGTATATGAAGTCGAAACGGCTGCACACCACTGACAAATTGTGGTGTCAGCTAGTTGGAAAGTAGTATTGGGAAAAGCAATTCGTTAATCGTTATTGCAAATTTTGCTTTTTTCGATCCCATTATGGGTGACGAACCATAATGGGAACCATTGGGAGGAGGAAGTTTTGCCGCAGGAGTGGATGGAAGGTGTCGTGTGTCCCATCTACAAAAAGGGCGATAAGCTGGATTGTAGCAACTACCGCGCAATCACATTGCTGAACACCGCCTACAAGGTACTCTCCCAAATGTTATGCCATCGACTAGCACCAATTGCAAGGGAGTTCGTGGGGCAGTACCAGGCGGGTTTTATGGGCGAACGCTCCACCACGGACCAGGTGTTCGCCATTCGCCAAGTACTGCAGAAATGCCGCGAATACAACGTGCCCACACATCATCTATTCATCGACTTCAAAGCCGCATATGATACAATCGATCGGGACCAGCTATGGCAGCTAATGCAGGAACACGGATTTCCGGATAAACTGACACGGTTGATCGAAGCGACGATGGATCGGGTGATGTGCATAGTTCGAGTTTCAGGGGCATTCTCGAGTCCCTTCGAAACCCACAGAGGGTTACGGCAAGGTGATGGTCTTTCGTGTCTGCTATTCAACATTGGAAGGGGTAATACGAAGAGCAGGGATTAACACGAGTGGTACAATTTTCAATAAGTCCGTCCAGCTATTTGGCTTCGCCGATGACATAGATATTATGGCACGTAACTTTGAGAAGATGGAGGAAGCCTACATCAGACTGAAGAGAGAAGCCAAGCGGATCGGACTAGTCATCAACACATCGAAGGCGAAGTACATGATAGGAAGAGGTTCAATAGAAGACAATGCCACCCTCCGCGAGTTTACATCGGTGGTGACGAAATCGAGGTGGTAGAAAAATTTGTGTACTTGGGCTCACTGATGACTGCCGAAAATGATACCAGCAGAGAAATTCGAAGACGCATAGTGGCTAGAAATAGTACGTACTTTGGACTCCGCAAGACGCAAGACGACGATCGAATAGAGTTCGCGCCGTACCAAACTGACAATCCACAAAACGTTCATTAGACCGGTAGTCCTCTACGGACACGAGACCTGGACGATGCTCGTGGAGGACCAACGCGCACTTGGAGTTTTCGAAAGGGAAGTGCTGGGTATCATCTATGGTGGGATGCAGATGGAGGACGGTACGTGGAGGAGGCGAATGAACCACGAGTTGCATGAGCTGCTGGGAGAATCATCCATCGTTCACACCGCGAAAATCGGACGACTGCGGTGGGTCGGGTACGTAGCCAGAATGTCGGACAGTAACCCGGTGAAAATGGTTCTTGACTTGCGGAGCCTTCGTAGACTGCGTGGTTGGCGACGTGTAGCCATGGACCGAGCCGAATGGAGAAGACTCTTATATACCGCACAGGCCACTTCGGCCTTAGTCTGAATAAATAAATAATAACCATTCTTTTGCAACTGCTGAGTTTAATAAAAAAGCAAGGCCGAAACAAAGTCACTTTCATCAAAATTTCGTGACCAAATTTAATTATGGTACTCATATGTGGTATTTATGGCATTATTTCGCATAATACTGAATATTTATTCAACCGTTTACTCTACTCCTGATTGTTCCAATTATTGAAAATATGTAAATAGTTTCAAAACTTTCGAAGTTTATCTGAATACCAAAATGCCGGAGTGAATCATTTCACTTTTACAAAACGGAATCTTCAATATAACGCCTACCTGAGAATCATTAGGTATAGTTCGCGATACAATTATAAATCGAAACTACCAGAAAGCACACAATAAATCTAAATTTACATTTAATTTACACTTAAATCCTATCTTTTTGCTTTTGCCATTTGATCAAATAAAACATAATTAAAACTAACATTATGAAAAGAAGTCTTAACGCTTCAAGCCCTTTTTTCCAAGCAGTCTTACACAAGGCCCTCCTTAGCCGTAAGGTAAGACGCGCGGCTACAAAGCAAGACCATGCTGAGGGTGGCTGGGTTCGATTCCCGGTGCCGGTCTAGGCAATTTTCGGATTGGAAATTATCTCGACTTCCCTGGGAATAAAAGTTTTACCGTGTTAGGCTCATGATATACGAATTCAAAATGGTAACCTGGCTTAGAAACTTTGCAGTTAACAACTGTGGATGTGCTTAATAAACACTAAGCTGCGAGGCGGCTCTGTCCCAGTGTAGGGGTGTAATGCCAATAAGAAGAAGAAGAATTACACATCACACTCCCCATGCAGCACACCTGTCATGAACGAGTTGCTTTAACCTATGTACGATTATATCATGTCATATATGACTTACTGCAACCAAATCAGTCAAAAATGTGCTACTCGGGTTGACATGTACAATTTGTTGTCGTGTTTAATAATGAAGAAGTGACAAAATAAGTTGAAAAATATTTTATTCGGGCCCCAAACTGTTCTTGTGTTCAGGACTTGAAAACAACAGCCACAAAACCGGCCTCCGGCCAATCCTCTGAAAGATCAACAGAAAACGTAAGATGGGTTTGGGCAGCAGGGACAGGTAACATAGGTCAGGGACAGAGACTATGTCCAAGGATACCTTTGCAGGCTACTGCGAGTTATGGAGCTCTGTTGAACTTCTATAAAAAGCTTCATGTATCCGCTAGCAGTTTGCAGCCTTCTGCAGAATGGTAAACCAAAGCGCATTCCTTCCCCGCAAGGATATCCACAACAAGGATGTTATCGATCATTAAGTAATTTGCGTTCGATCATTTAGCAGTTTGTTAATAGCTCATTCCAAAAGCTGATTTTCAAAATGTGTTGTATGGTGGACTTCTAGTGTGAAGGTTTTTCTACAACTCTGTCTATTGATTATAGGTTTAGTTTCAGTAACTTAAACTAAATAATAACAATATTCCAATTATTTAGTTTGAGTTACTGCAACTAGCGCTATAACTCCGTTATTAGTTGAATTCTAACAAAGAACCATTAGGCAGAGTTGTAGAAAAACCTTCGCACTAGAAGTCCACCATACAACACTTTCTGAAATTCAGCTTCTAAAATGAGTTATTGACAAACTACTAAATGATCCAACGCAAATTACTAAATGATCGATAACATCCTTGATCCACAAAGTCACACGGAGATCATCTAACCAAGAAACGGAAAACCAAATCGACAACGTTCTAATCGACGATAAATTCTTCTCCGACAACACAAACGTCTGCTTTTACTGCAGTGCAAACCCTGATTCCAACCACTACCTCGTTGCACTTAAAACTCTAGACGGTGTACAACACGCGTGGCAATTGAACGCCGTGGATAAACATTAGGCGGCTACAGCCCGGTAGACTAGCCCAAGACTACGCGCAGCAGCTGGAAATGGTACTTTCCAACGGGGGAGCAGCTTGTCTCTAAAATGACTGGAGAGAAATTCGATCAGCCATTGAAAGCACCCTCCTAAGCCTTGTAATTGTCTGTTATGTAAATGTCCACACGTCTTAGCAGTGGACGTCCTCACGCCCCTAACTAGCTCACCCCTAATTTTTAGGGTCGACGTTTAACCAGCTCGAGGGGACAAACTAGAACGCCACTAAGCGGACAGAGGAAGACCTTAATGGGCCACTGGAAAGTCATGCACCTTATGAACAAATAAGACAATCATTAATTAATTTTGAGCGTCTTAGGGGGAAATGTTACAGAGTTTGAAAAAAAATTATCTTCCTTTTACCTCCACTATTTTGTTTTTACGTGTCTTCACAAATATGCATTTCGTCCACTACTTGTGGAGATCTTGTGGGAAGATGTCCACAAGTAGTGGACGAAATACGTATTTGTGAAGACACGTAAAAACAAAATAGTGGAAGTAAAAGGAAGATAAAATTTCTTCAAACCCTGAAATAAGACAAGCTTGAGATACATTTTACTTTTTTTTATTGAAGAACATGTTAGTGAAAATGTAGTTTTAGTTCATCTGAATAGGGTTAGCTAAGACTAGTATAGCTGTTGCGGCCGATTGTAGGGTTGGGGCCCATAGTGGCATGCATGATATACGCCACATGATGGAGGTACGAAATCTTGTCCGTACATACCTTCGATGACTCGGGCTATATCGGGGCTGGGAGGCTTCACCAAACACTGACGTCGCTTCGGGTTGATGCAACAGAGTTCTTCGGGAATGCCAGGGGTACGTTGCCAGCGTAGGGTACCGGTCGGCTTTGCGGCCCAGCGAGACTCAAATGGACAGGCTCGTACTGGGCAGCCTCGGGTCGACACCGGGGCTAGATGGATCGCTGATTCACTTTTCGGTGCTTCCGAGCGAGAATACGTTCCGGCACTCGGTCTTGACTGGTTGGACACGATGATACTTCCGCCTCGAATGGATACGTTTGCTCGAGGGTAATGCGTACCACGTGGCTAACTTCTCGACGACGGTGCCAAAGGAGGGGAGGGCAAATCTTGCTACGATCGGGCGATGAGATCAGTTTCTCCGGACCTCCGGGAGATGGATTTGGCAAGCCTAGCGACGGGCCAGACTGGGTCAACTTCGGTCGACTGGCACGTGCTCTTCTTCTTCGCCCCAGATGGCCGCCCAAAATCACTGGTTTTCACTAGGCGCAGTTTTTCTTGGGCGCACACACAGTTGGCCCACCTTTCCGGGACTTCGTCGATCTCCCCGTGGCTTTCACTAGCGATTCACCAAACCCCAGCTTTCGTTTTAGAAAATTTAACGACAATTCTTTTGCCTCCCGTAAACACGTCTGCTATCGTTCACGTTCTCAATCGTTCTTCTCCCTCGGCCCAACGTCAAGCCCGTCTTTCAACGTTCGGTTTTTTTTCCTTCGTTTTTCGCTCCGGATCTAGTTGGGTCATGATGGAGATTTCGCTCTTGATAGAGCCCGGAGCCGCGTTCGTTTTTTAGTAGGTTTAGTTCTGATAGAATTCTGAAGGGATTTTTTTCTTAGGTAATTTAAATGATTGTTCATTAAATCGAATAAATCATTAAATTACATTCATTAAATCGAATAAATCGTCCATTGTTATCGCGGACGGTAACAGCCTAGCGGTAAGATGCGCGACTACAAAGCGAGACCATGCTGAGGGTGGCTGGGTTCGATTCCCGGTGCCGGTCTAGACAATTTTCGGTTTGGAAATTGTCTTGACTTCCCTGGGCATAGTGTTAGCCTCATGACATACAAATGCGAAAATGGTAACTTGGCTTAGAAACCTCGCGGTTAATAACTGTGGAAGTACTGAATGAACACTAAGCAGCGAGGCGGCAATGTCCCAGTGGGGGATGTAACGCCAATAAGAAGAAGAAGATTTGAAGCACCGCAACCGCTTCATTAGGTACGGTGTCCTCGGATCAGAGAAGTAGCTGGTATGACGGCAATTATGAGCACTTAGTTGAGGAGAAGGATGCATCATGGGCAAGATTACTGCAATATCGCACGAGGTCAAGGAGACACTATATAAAGGGACGTGAAACATACAAAACTCGATTTTCCGAAGAAAAAAAACGCCAGCTGGAAAATGGAGACCGTGAAGAGACGGAACAACTGTACCGCCCGAAAGATCTATGAGAAGTCAAACCTTTCACATAATTTTCACAGCCTGACATTTGTAAGGACATAAACGGGAACCTTTTCATGAATAATCGTGAAGTGATCCAAAGGTGGCGGCAGCATTACAAAGAGCACCTGAATGACAATGTGATAGTAAACAATGGCGGTGTGGTGACGAACCTGAGAGCACGCGCGCAGGACAAACGTTTTCTAGCTCCGGATATTTAGGAAATCCAGGAAGAGATTGGCCGGAAAATACAACAAAGCCCCTGGAGTTGGAGTTGACCAAGAGAGTTAATAAAATACGGTGGTGAGGCACTGGCTAGAGCGTTGCACTGGATATTAAGAAGGTTTGTGAGTATGAGGCTTTGACGCAGGCGTGCATGAAAAGTATCGTGTGTCTCATCTACAATAAGGGTGGCAAGCTGAATCGTGGCAACTATCGTGCACTCACATTGCTGAACGGCGGAGCACAAGATCCGTCTTCTTACTGAAGAAAAGGAATTGGCGGTTAGCCAAGCCAAGAAGGCCTCGAAGGAGGCCGAATCGAAGATTCGGCTCCTTGCAGAAGGGAAGCAGCTGGCGGAGAGCCAGACTGCAGAACTTAAACGGCGTATGGCTAACAGCGGAGCAACTCCTAAGCTTAGTAGGGTCACGCAGGAGGCGGACCTTAAAGTAGCTAATAAAGCCTCGGCACGGACCGCAGAAAAGGTCCGAGTGGAGACCGAGAGGAAAATGGTACCTCCACCTAGGAAGATACCAGAGGACCGCCGGGAGGAAGATCTACCATGGACAAAGGTAGTGAATCCTAAAAAGGAGAAAAGAAGCCGCCAGCAGGTCGCAAGGAGTGCGACCAAGGGAAGGATCCAGCCACCGCCAAGAAGGGTAGAGCCCGTGAGGAAAAGGGTGCGCCTTCTAGTGGGAGTGGCAAGCGGAAGGATAGAGGTGAAGCGATCATTGTCAAGGCTGACGATAAAAGCTACGCCGAAGTCCTAAAGACTATGAGAGGCACTGAGAAGCTCTCTAGTCTAGGAGGGATGTCAACTGCATCCGAAGAACGCGCAAAGGCGCGATGATTCTCGTCTTGAAGCGGGATGCTACTTGAAAGAGTTCCGAGTATAAAAAGTTGACGGAAGAGGTCCTGGGTGACAGGGTCCAGGTTAGAGCCCTGTGCCCAGTCCTGAACATCCAGTGCAAGGGCATGGATGAAATAACCGAAGCCGGAGACCTGGTAGACGCACTGAAGGATCAGTGTAATGTCGAGATCCAGGAATCCGCGATTCGGTTACGCAAAGGCTTTGCGGGAATGCAGGTTGCCTCATTCCAAGTACCTATGGCTGAGGCCAAGAAGGTGCTGGATAAGGTAAAACTGAAGGTGGGTTGGTCGGTGTGCTCGCTGAGCACAAGCCAACCCAATCAGGCCTACTACAAGTGCCTTGGCCACGGTCATAAGTCCTATGACTGTAAGGGACCTGACCGTAGTAAGCTGTGCCGTAGGTGCGGAGCCGAAAACCACCAGGCTCGCACCTGCCAGGCTGCACCGAGATGCCTGATCTGTCCTACGGGGGCAGACAACAGGCATCTCACCGGTGCGCAGGCCTGTCCGGCCTCTAGAAGGGTCCAGACATGCAAGTAACACAGCTAAACTTAAACCACTGCGAGGCGGCCCAGCTGCTGCTACAACAGTCGGTTATCGAGTGTAAAGCTGATGTTGCCTTGCTGTCCGACCCATACCGCATCCCTGCTGGAAACGGCAGCTGGATTGCGGACAAGTCCGGTATGGTGGGAATCTGGACTTGTGGGCGCTACCCCATCCAGAAGATAATATCTTCGCCTAACGATGAGGGTTTCGTCATAGCAAAGGTAAACGGTGTTTACTTTTGTAGCTGCTACTGTCCTCCTAGATGGAGTATAGAGCAGTACACTAGGGTAGTTGATACTCTTGCGGCGAAGCTAACTGGCCTTAAACCAGTAGTTGTAGCAGGTGACTTCAATGCGTGGGCAGTGGACTGGGGTTCCCGGTTTACTAACGCTAGAGGTCATATCCTGTTAGAGTCACTAGCGGTATTGAACGTAGTTCTGCTGAACGAAGGTCAAGTGCCAACGTTCAGAGGACCGAGCGGTGATTCATGTATCGATGTCACCTTCTGCAGCGCAGGATGGACTGAAGAACCGAGATGGATGGTCCACGAGGGTCATACTTCTAGCGACCATCAGGAAGTACGTTTTATGGTCGAGTATACACGGAGAACTACGACGAGAAGAGGTGGTGCAACGGATCCCGGATGGCGCACGTCACAGTTCAATCAAGAGCTGTTGGTGGAGGCACTGCGCTGGGAGAGTAGGACTACAGGACTAAGCGGTAACGACCTGACGGAAGTACTTACACGTGCTTGCGACGTGGCGATGCCAAGGAAGACCCAGCCCCCAGGAAATCGACAACCAGTGTACTGGTGGTCTGACACGATTGCAGATCTTCGTAGAACCTGTCTTAAAGCTAAAAGAAGGTTGCGACGTGCTAGAACAGACGCTGAGCGACTCGATAGACGAGGGGTATTCCGGACAACGAGCAGAGCCCTGAACTACGAGATTAAATGTAGCAAGCGAGCCTGCTTCGAACAGCTGTGCAGGATGGCGAATGACACCCCGTGGGGCGATGCATACAGGATAGTCCAATAGCACACCTCCTGAAAGATCCCCAGAGCTGTTAGCCAGTATAGTAGAGGGACTGTTTCCGACACATGAACCATCGGACTGGCCCGCTACACCGTACGAGTCAGTCGACGTGGTACCGCTAGTGACTAACGAAGAGCTTATCGTAGCCGCAAGAAAACTTAAGCTCAATAAGGCGCCAGGCCCGGATGGTATTCCAAACCTGGCCCTTAAACACGCCATTCTTGCCAATCCAGATATGTTCAGGAGCTGCCTCCAGAGATGCATGGACGAAGGAAACTTCCCAGATCGATGGAAACGGCAGAAATTTGTGCTATTACCGAAGCCTGGCAAACAGCCGGGGGATCCTTCGGCATACAGACCAATTTGCCTACTCGACACAGCTGGAAAGCTGCTAGAGAGGGTCATTCTGAATAGATTGTCGGCCTATACAGAGTGTGCTGGTGGCTTATCTAGCAACCAGTATGGCTTCCGTAAGGGCCGTTCTACCATCGAAGCAATTCGAGCGGTAACGGATACGGCCAAGATAGCGAGAGGTCTAAACAGAAGAGGTATTAGGTACTGCGCGTTGATTACACTCGATGTAAAAACGCGTTCAACAATGCTAGCTGGGCAGCAATTGCTGACTCCTGCACCGATTGAGAGTTCCGGATTACCTGTGCAGGATACTGAAAGCTATTTTCAGAATAGGGTGCTGTTATACAACACTGATGCCGGTCAAAAGTCGATCGTAGTGTCCGCGGGTGTTCCACAGGGATCGATCCTCGGACCGGTTCTGTGGAATATTATGTACGATGGAGTATTACGCCTAAGTCTTCCGGCCGGAGTGAAGATAGAAGGCTTCGCGGATGACGTAATGCTAGAAGTAGCAGGTGACACTCTCGTCGAAGTCGAACTGAAGGCTTCATACGCGATTGGCAGAGTGGAGGAATGGCTCAACTCGAGGCGGTTGTCCCTTGCACATCACAAGACAGAAGTTGTGGTAGTGCATAACCGTCATGGGCTGCAACAGGCGAGGATAAGAGTAGGGACCTGCACAGTTAACTCCGTGAGGTCTCTCAAGCATCTGGGCGTGATGATCGATGATAAGCTCAATTTTACGAGCCACGTCGATTATGCATGTCAGCGGGCTTCATTGGCGATAAAATCTTTATCACGAATGATGTCCAACAGATCGGCGGTGCATAGTCAAGTGCGTAGGCTGATAGCTGGCGTAGCATTGTCTATCATCCGTTATGGCGTGCCGGCATGGGCCGTAGCACTAAAAGCCGAGTACAATGTAAAGAAATTGATCAGAGTACACCGGCTGATGTGCTTACGTGTCGCGAGCGCATATCGCACCATATCATATGAGGCGGTGTGCGTTATAGCTGGAATGATGCCGATCGACACACTCCTAGAGGAGGATGTGGAGTGCTACAACGAAAGGGACTCGGTGCAAGTGCGACGTGTCAAGAGAGCAGCTTCGTTGCTCAAATGGCAAAGAGCATGGGACACCGCAGTCAAAGGTCGTTGGACCCACAGACTTATTCCAGATGTGTCCAACTGGGTTGATAGGAAGCATGGTCAAGTCAACTTCCACCTAACACAGGTGTTGTCTGAACATGGCTGCTTTAAGAAATTCCTACACAGGTTTGGCTTCGCAGATTCTGCGGAGTGTCCTGAATGTGTAGGTGAGGTAGAATCGGCAGAGCATGTGATGTTCGCATGCCCGCGATTCGAGGTAGAACGCAATACCATGCTGCTTATTAGTGGTATGGATACAACCCCGGACAACCTCGTCGAGAGGATGTGCCGGGAAGAAGCTATATGGAATGCGGTGAACACAGCATCTCAACAGATCATGTCGAAACTGCAGCGGTGGTGGCGTCTTGAACAAAACCAACGAGTGCAGTAAGGGCACCTGTGATGCAGTGAACACCTTGCTCACCCCGACAACCAACATGTCGCGGGTGGGCTGCGGGACCTCAGTATGTAGATATAGAGGTCATTGCGGTTCACGCGCGGTGGTTGTTGTCGGGTGCTCGTCTCCAACGTGAGATTATGATACGGACCGTTAGGTTACTATCATAGCTTGCGATCGACGGGTGGTGAGGTAGCCACCCTTGAAGTCGATGTTGTGTGTATTGACGTCAAGTGCGTTAGCATAGGCGTGAGCGTTCTCAATAGTCCCCCCCTGATGTATTGCTTAATTGCGGGCCGCGGGTACGGACTGGCGAAAGGGTTTTGGTTTTAGTGGGTCGGGTAAGAGTTACATGACATACCCATCCCCACACTACCTGAGTACCTCCTCAGGTGTCTGGTTGCAGATTTCCGTTTACCCTTGCCCAAGAAAAAAAAAAAAAAAAAAAAAACATTGCTGAACGCACCAATTGCAAAAGAGTTAGTGGGGCACTACCAGGCGGGATTAATGGGCGAACGCTTTTCCACTGACCAGGTGTATTTCATACGCTAGGTATTCAGAAATGCCCCGTGCACAGAAGACGAAATACAACGTTAGTCATCTACCAACGTACGTATGTACTTTGGACTCCGCAAAAAGATCCGATAGAATAGAGTTCGCCGCCGTATCAAACTGACTCATTTGACTGGTTGTTTTCTACGGACACAAGACCTGGACGATGCTGGTGAAGGACCAACGCGCACTTGGAGCTTGGAAAAAAAGTGCTGCATTTTGTCTATGATGGACCATACGTGAAGAAGACGAATGAATTACTAGTCGCATCAGTTGGGAGAACCAACCATCACTGTTCACACCACGAAATTCGGACGACTATGGTCGGCCGGACACGTAGCCAGAATGTCGGACAGTAATCCGGTAAAAATGGTCCTCGATAACGATCTGACGGGAACAAACAAAACAACCCATGAATTATAGCTCCGATAACAAGTGGAAGTAAAATTATAAAGTTAAACAGCAGTGATGTTTGCGTCGATCTCAATCCAAAAGTTGGAACTGAAGTTTAAGGCATATACGGTTATCTCATCTCAGATATACCCCTAAAACAATTATTCAATTGACATCATGTCAAATGACATGTGACCTTTTTTTTAGAAATTTCACTCTCTAGCCTTCTTCTTCTTCAATGGCAATACATTCCAACTGGAACTTGGCCTACTTTTCAACTTAGTGCTCTATTAGAATTTCCTTAGTTATTAATAGAAAGGTTTTCTATGTCCGCCATTGCATGAGTATGTATCTTGTGTAGCAAGCACAATAGATACACTATGCCCAGGGAATCGATAAAGTTTCCCACCAGAAAACATCCTATATCGGACCGAGAATCGAACTCGCCATCTTCGGATTGGCAATCCTACACCTTTTGCTCGCTAGGCTACTGGAGACCCGACTGTCTAGCCTTATATTTTATAATTAGAGCGATGTACTTTTGGACAAAAGTAAAAGATAAGTGTCATGGACTCAAAAAAATATGAAGTGAATCAGGTTGACATTTTGCAACTGCACTTAATCAGACCGCATGATGCATACTCTGCGCTTAGAGAAATTATAATTTGATTACAGGAAAACCACACTTTCATGATTTATCGATTATAAAATAGTGAATAAGTGCAGAAGCAAATAAACATTCTAAATACTAATTTTTTTTTTAAATATTATCTGAAAGGACATCCTTTGGTTTGATTTTTTAGCAAACGGACTTTCCATTTAATTATTCTGTCTGACATCCTCCAGCATCTAGTGAAACATAGATGTGTGTCTTATCATAGACAATGCTCTATTGACATGTCATTCACATTTACAATACAATCCGTTTGAAAAAAGGATATCCTTTTCTCATTCCCTCAATGAACTCATCACGAGCAGATAGGTATCACCAATCACCATGAACAAAAGTTGAAACCCTCCAAAAACGAACGATCGGTACCTACCTTTCTTGATTTCGCCCCACGTTTTGACGATTTTTCTCTGTTAACGGTTCCACACAAAAAGAAGATAACACTCTTGGATTCACGGCCGCAACACCTGAACCTCGAACTACCAGACACCGGAGGTATGGAAGCAGCAGGGGATGACAAACATCCATTGACTGCCAAACACTCCACCGCAGCTTGAATTGTAAAACCGGCTCTTCTCTTGTACCGGGGACCAAAACACCAGGCAGTCGACTCTAGAAATTGGAATAGCTATCACAATACACTCTAAGCCGGATCCACTTTCTCGCCCGAATTTTCACCTCCCCCTCCCAGCGCAAGCCTAACTGGCTGTATCTGTTATGCTTTCTTGTACTTCGCCTGCTGATGCTGCTGGAGCTTTCTTGTTTGGATGATTTTCCACAAATTTCACTTCTTCAACATGAGTTTTTTGTTGTGCGACGGCTATTGTTGAATCAGAATGAATTGAAAATAGACTGGCTGAATCTTTTTCAAATAGCACCAACCAGCCAGTGGCCCTCGTCACCAAAGCCGACGCAAACGATGATGGAACGATAATTGATTGAATCCGGTAGGAGAAGGATTATTTTTTCAACCGTTATTTCATTCTATTTTTATCAGATTTTGGGTTTTTCCGAGAAAGCACTTGAGAAGAGCTTGGTTGATACGTTGCCTAAAGTACGCGTGAAAACATGTGCTTGCGATATATCACACTGCCGCTTTTCATACACACTACGATTCACGTGACACTTCACTTAGATCCTGGGAGCAGAAACGCGGACGTCGAGCCCAAATTATTCCACTGGGAGGAGCGGCAATTAATTTTCCCTTTCAAAACGACTCCCACCGCGATATGAATGTGATAAATCTCATCGAACAACGCACTGTGACAGAAACTGTTACCCCCTGAACGCCACTAACAGGATGGAATTATCAACCGAAATGTGAAATTTATGTAATATGCAAAATATCTTACTGATATCGACACCCTTCTGGGCTGAATCACATCCACTTTTTCCGCGCCGGGAAACTGCTTTACTCTGGAGAAGCCTATTTCATACGTGAAAGTACCACAAAAGCATGCCACGGTAAGGTGATAAAACCAGATTTATAACTTCTTCTATTGCCACCACACCGATCCTGCCAGAAAGTAACACACCGAAACAGACGGGAACCAAAACACCACCTTCAATTTTTTACGCCACACTCGCCAACCGTGGTGCTAAGACAGCAGAAGCAAAAGGTCGTGCCTCAGGCGCACACCAGACTGCAAATGATGAATACCACCGACGACGGCAAGTACGCCCGGAGAAGAGAACTCTCGACCTCGAAAAGCAGATCCTAACGGGTCCGAAAACGTCGAATAACTAACGATAACACTGCCGTGTGACTCGCCTTTTAATACATATCCTTCTCCAGCAGCCAGGAGGACGACGAGGATGCCTTTATCTCGCACTGTCACCCATCCATGCGGCGGCCCCTGCTCAAATGCTGCTGCTGGCACGAGATCAAAAGCTCTTTCCCCCCAGTCAGCCAGTCAGAATGGCTCCAGAGATCTTCACATCCTTGGATGCAGCTTCCACATCGCCCTGTGCTGTGGAGAACGCGTGGATGGACCATCTCTCCGATTTCGCGTTTCTCTCGGTATGATGTTCTCTCTCCTTAAACGCACTTCGCAATGTCACACTATCACCGCTTCTCAATGGATCCTTACCGTGGATGGAGCTCGTAACGGATGCCTCTCGCACCAGACCATGTGGTGATGCTTGATGGTGGTTCTTCTATATGGCTCTCGATGCTAGTCAGTGCAGCTATTATTGATATGACAAAACCACTTAAATAAAGTAATTACATACGATGATATATACTAGAAATGAAAAAAAATATGAGTTAGAAGGGAGATGGTCCAAAATGACCTTTTTCGGTGCTTTAATTAATATAAACCGAATTACCGGATGATTTCAACAAACAAAACAACAGACAAAAAATTTATTAAACTAGCTCTAGCTCTTCTACTCAAAATAACTATTTTTTTTTTAAAATTCAAGAAAAAACGGTTAATATGCGGGAATAACAGGTCTAATGTCATTCAGAGGAGCTTCTAACACCCTTCCTAAATTGGCATGTTAGATGTACTAGTATGGCACATACTAGGGGTAGACGACTGTTTTCGTTGGGCAAAACGTATAGTACTCTGTGTATACGTTCCAGCAAACAACAGACATAAACGAAAAGCAGTTTTTCACCTTTGCTCCCTTGCAAAACGAAACGAAAACAAACATTGTTTTCAGGTAATATATTTACATTTGTGCGAGTAAAAACTAGAGATGGGCGCTCCGCTCAGGAGCTGTTCCAAAGATTCGCTTCCTTACATTGAGCTGATGAGCCATGGATCTTTTTTAAAGAAGCCCAGCTCAGCAGCTCACTTTAAATTGATGAAATCATTGTCAAACACGCACCTAGAGAAACTCCCTCGAGCGTACGCACTCGAGTACGCGCGCTGTTGTATTTTGTACAGCACAAACGAAAATACCACGCTCGCGGTACACAACACAAGCGAGCTTGTATGAGCATTCCGGTCCAGTACCGCGCACGTGCTGATCGTTTATTATTTGCCCCTCAAGCACCATCAAGCCAAGCGACAGCACCATCTAGCCAAGCAACAGAAATCATTTTCTGCTGCAGAGAGGAATAAGAAATACACAAGCAAAACTAATCTATCTTGCCGTCTATTTCTTAACCCATACCCACATACTCGGCGCTACGAACGGACACACAAAAGATACCTAGTAGTGCGGTAGCGAACGAACCGTACCAAGCAAAAGATCCGAAGATCCGAACAACTCTCAGTTCCGCTCATGTCGTCGTCCAGCTCGAAATTGCTGTGACATGGAAGCGAGAGCAGCTCAGATCCGTGCGACACGGATCTTTATACGGATCAGTCGCGACCGATTCTAGCGAGCGAACCGTGTGGTTCAAACGAACCGAACTGTGAGCTGTGTCTTGCACGGAGCGGATCTTTTACTTGCGACGGGGTTTCCCGCCAGCATACTGCTACATGTGCATTCGGTTTGTTTGTAGCACCGTGCTCTGTATTTTTTTACTCTCTTGTTTTTATTTCTCTCGCATTTCGGGAACCAATATAGATGAATGGGCTCGCTTGTATGAAAATGTCAACTACGCATGGTTAGAAGGGTTAGAAGCGCGCGCAAACAAGGCATTGATTTACTGCACCCAGTATGAAGAGAAAACTTAAGACACGTGATATGGTTCATATACATTAGGGACTGAATTATTAAAATTAACGATTTGAGAAACGTTATCAACAAAATGTAACTTAGAGAACATCATGAAGAGAAAATAATGTTGAGTTAGTTTTTGTATAGAAATAAATGTGATGGTTCTAAATAAACTCCTAGACTTCAAAACTAGACGGTCAGAAAAAGCGTAATAAATGTTATTAGTTTAAAATTGTCGGTTTTTCAATAGAAATTATTACCTCACTGTAGCTTAACATTTTAATAATTTCAAAGTGAGGTAAATAGATGAATGATGAATGAATGAATAAATTAATGAATGACATAAATTTTTCAATTTTTTGAACAATAATTAAAATAATAATATTAACAATTATGTTTTAATATATGTAGCATTAAAGAACTGAAGAGCTGATCCAAGGAGCTGACTCTTTTCAATGAGCTGAACGGATCAGATCCGCTCACTGCAATGAGCTGTTTTGCCCATCTCTAGTAAAAACGCGAGGTGAGGACTAGTACGGCCATTGTGGTAGCCGTTCTTGGACTCTGTCGTAATTCACCCTAAGACACGTTGCAATCGTTTGACAAAATCATCCACGCCAGAAAGGTGGACTTCAGGAACAGTGATTTCTCCAATAAGATCCGCGCGCTTTCAGACTATGCTAATCCGCATTGAAAATTGATCACAATTCTAAAATTCAAACCTCGGCCCATTCCACCTTTGATCCCACTAGACAACAATGACTCTAAGGATCGCTTGATAATTCCTGCAGAGAAGATCGCCGAAATAGGTCGTCACTTTGTCAGCTCATACAATGTTGGACAACAGAAAGTCACCGTGACGTCGGCTATTCGGTTACCAACCAAAGGTTAGTTACAGGTACGCTCACGTCGCATCAAACATCTAGCCATCGCGATTGCATCAGCCGGGAACCAATCGATGAATAAGGAATTCCGCTGAGGCAGCAGTTTCCAGTTAGAATGTCAGAATCAGGTTACTGGGTAGGTTCAGTCAGGGCAGTCAGTTCAGTATTCGATAGGGACAACACGTCCAAGTCTAGAGCATGAGAGCATGGGCATGATTGACCGCCCATGGTTGCTACTCCGATATTGCCAGGTCAGCTGTAATTACACAGAGAACGAACACATGAAGTTTGGGACTAACATCATCTTCAATTTGTAAGAACTGGTGACTGGTTGAGGAATAGGTAGGAAATAGTTGACGTGATACTCGCTTTGATAGAAGCCGACTAGTCATCTGCACTTCCACAAAAAACCGCATATTACCCCCTGGTCAAAACCATATGAGTGAAACAGGGAGGAATAAGCAAACAGAAGGATAAATAAAAACGAAACTGTTCGTTCATTCAATTAAAATGCGCGTCAAAATCCATTTTTTCGGGAATTTTGTATGTAGTTTTAAATGAAGTTTAACCGGTACTGTTGTCTAGAATAAGTATAAAAGTATCTTTGGAAAATTGCTTGGGAAGTTATCCAGAAGGTCATTGAGGATTTTCCCCACTGCTAAATGAGGTCGGTGGATGGAATTAGTTTGGGAATTCTCCATGAAAACCGTCCAGAAAATCTGATAAGAATTGTCAGAAAAGTGTATGTGAGGAATACCGAATAAATATGTTGTATTTATTATGAAATTTATCTCCATTTGGAAATTTTTAATGAATTCCTTGTAGATTTCTTCCAGTAACCCCTTAGGAGTATTTGATTTGAACGGAAATATATGGGCCTTGATCATTTAAGGAGTTCTTCCAAAATAAACCATCAAGAATTCTTCCAAAAAAAATTCTATCCAAAATTCTTTAAAAAACCCTTCATGTGTTCTTTCAGTATTTTCTTAGGGAAATATTGTGTTCTGCATTGTAAGGTCGGTAATAAAGTTAATCAGTTCAGTGCGTGTTTTTCCGGAGTAGCTATCAAGCAAGCGTTGTGCAGTGCGTTTTTTAGTCGTCGCGAAGTAGTTAAGATATCGAATCAGTCTTCGGAAAAATACGTAAGACACGCGTTGCTTTTCCGTTTTTGTATCTGTAGAATAAAGATAATGTTACGAATAAAATAATGAAAATAAACTGATTTGTCGCTTAAGAATAATAAACATTGAAATTAATCACAAAGGTTGTTAATTAGTTTGACGTCTCATCCTATACCGTTGATAATTTACTTGGGGTGTGGCCTAAAATCGAGATCCTCCTAGCTGTCTTCTGATTGGTCGATAGTAAGCGGGCCTTTACTATAAAAGAAAAGAGAGAAATACAAACAACTCATTCCCTATTCGGACGCGGCGACGAACAGAAGATAGAGAAAGGCGAGCAGGCTTATTGGTATTCGGACGCGAAGAAGAGCAGAGCAGCAGCCACCCCGGCTGATTCCCACCCTTCGGCGCGAGCAAGCGTGAAGCAACACAGGGACGATCGGCTATATATTAGCTGGTCGGTAGCCAGTCCGGCTTATTCCCTATTCGGACGCGGCGACGAACAGAAGATAGAGAAAGGCGAGCAGGCTTATTGGTATTCGGACGCGAAGAAGAGCAGAGCAGCAGCCACCCCGGCTGATTCCCACCCTTCGGCGCGAGCAAGCGTGAAGCAACACAGGGACGATCGGCTATATATTAGCTGGTCGGTAGCCAGTCCGGCTTATTCCCTATTCGGACGCGGCGACGAACAGAAGATAGAGAAAGGCGAGCAGGCTTATTGGTATTCGGACGCGAAGAAGAGCAGAGCAGCAGCCACCCCGGCTGATTCCCACCCTTCGGCGCGAGCAAGCGTGAAGCGACAAAGGGACGATCGGCTATATATTAGCTGGTCGGTAGCCAGTGCGGCTCATTCCCTATTCGGACGCGGTGACGAACAGAAGATAGAGAAAGACGAGCAGGCTTATTGGTATTCTGACGCGAAGAAGAGCAGAGCAGCAGCCATCCCGGGTGGTTCCCACCCTTCGGCGCGAGTAAGTGTGAAGCAACAAAGGGTCGATCGGCTATATATTAGCTGGTCGGTAGCCAGTCCGGCTCATTCCCTATTTGGACGCGGCGACGAACACATCGAGCAGAGCAGCAGTCACCCTGAGGAACAATGAACACAGATAAAGTTATGGCCACCAGTCACGACAATGGCGCAGTCGGTGGCGATAAGCTTCTCGAGAAAAGGTGAGTTAAGATAATTGACAGCAAGACGCTTGTTTTGTTTGAACTTTTGATGGAAGAAAGGAATTCATTGGTAGAGGAATGAAGAATTATGGACTCTCATTGGAAAGGGAGAGATAGCGATAGATATCATCAAAACAAACTCTTAAAGAAATGGAGGAAGCTGAATAGTTGATAAGCATAGGTGAACTCTTATAGGAAAGGAAGAGTGTCACGTGTAAAGATGATTCATCTATCATAGGAAAGGAAAAGATAGCTATTCGTGAGAAGCGATTTCAAAGGAAGATAACTCTTATAGAAAAGGAAGAGTGTCACGTGTAAAGATGATTGATCTCTCATAGGAAAGGGAGAGATATAGTT
This sequence comes from Armigeres subalbatus, assembly GCF_024139115.2. Taxonomy (NCBI): domain Eukaryota; kingdom Metazoa; phylum Arthropoda; class Insecta; order Diptera; family Culicidae; genus Armigeres; species Armigeres subalbatus. The sequence goes on along the minus strand of NC_085140.1, from coordinate 199,040,722 downwards.
CGTGTAGAGTAATTCCAATAGAAGTAAAGGCAACTCTTAAATGAAAGAAACAGAGTCACATGTAAAGATGATTGATTTCTCATGGGATAGGGAGAGATAGCGTTCGTGAAAAAGAACTCGAATAGAAGTATAGAGCTCTAATAGGAAAAAGAAGAGTGTCACATGTGAAGATGTTTATTATTTGTCCAGAAATGAAGAGATAGTTTTTGGGAATACAAACGCTTAAAGGAATGGCACAGGCTAGACAATTGACTTCTTGAAGGAAAAGTGAGATTCAATGTAGGTAGTCTGAAAAGAAAAAGATCGTTTTGAGCATGGACTTTTATTTTGTAGAGCTGAGTTGAAATATTAGTGATAAGAAATATTTTTCAAAACAAAGTTCTGAATCTTTTTTTGTTCACTCTATCCACAGGAATGCGAAAGACAAGACAACTAAGAAATCAAAGTCTGAGCTGTCAAAATCGAAAATGGAATCAGAAAGAAACCGCAAAGATAAAGAGGACCTGATATCGATAAAAATTAAAGACGAGCTGTCGAAAATGAAAGCAGAGTTGGAGAAAACCCGACGAGAGAAAGAAGAATTGAGTCAAACCTTGGCTGCCATGGATCGCACTGAGGATTTCATGGAAGCAAGGTCGAGTACTATGCGAGACGATCAACCCAGTGGCAATGATACATTGCTTATGCGAATCAACAACATGTCTTTAGGCAGTCTAAACATTCCGGAGTGTGTGCCGACTATGGGTGATACCGAGCTCAACAAAAGAGTCTACGATCATTGGAAAAACGTCTTCAACGCTTCGATGAATCTGATTCAGGCAACTGATGAGTCTACAAAAAGCGATCTATTCAGGATAAAAGCAGGACCATGGCTGCTTGAATTGCTAGATGGAACGACTACGCAGACAGGAATGCCAGATGAAAGAACGTTCCCGTACTCGAACTATATTGCCCGTTTAGACGGCTACTTTAGTTCCAGAGCGTACATATTGTCTCAGCGCAGCAAATTAGCCAACATGGTGCAGAAAAGGGCGAAGCGAACATCGAATACGTGAAAAGAGTAGCTGCTTCTTCGAAACTGTGCAACTACAAAACAGACGAGGAGTTTGAAGCTATATCTCGTACTGTCACCAGAGGATCAACAGACAGTCGGGTGAGAACTCTGGCTTATCGAGTGCTCACTGATGGTGGATCACTCAACGAATTGATCGATCAAGTCCGGATCCGAGAAGTGGAGCTGGAAAATGAGGAGGACTATAGGAGACTGCATCATCAAAGAACTGCTACCGTTGCAGCAATTTCTCGTCAACCAAGCGAAGGTAACTACCGTCGTGGTCAGTTCGACTCAGCTAGAAGATATTCTAGCAACCGTGGAGGTGGAAGAGATGGGTCTAATAGAGGACCAATAAGAAATTCAAGACATTCTCAAGCTTGTTGGAGATGCTGGAGCGCATATCACTCACCTGAAGACTGTTTTCATCGTGATAAAGTATGCCGCAACTGTGATCGCCGAGGTCACATTGCGCGAGCGTGTCAGCAAGTTAAGCAAGAAACACAAAAACGCCGTTGGACGGGAGAGGAGAGCGATCTTCCTTCCAAGGTTGCAGCAGTTCAGAAAGTGGAAGATGACAAAGAACAGACACAGGTAATGGAAGCTAACGTCGAATAAGTATTAGCATTTGGTTAAATTTTGTTTCTGAGTATTTCACTGAATTCGTTTCATTTTCATGTATTTATTAGGATCAATAATAAAGTTGGCTAAAAGAAAAAAACATGTTTTCGTGTAACATTATTACAGGTTGTCTGTTTACCACCAGAGGAGAAGGAGAACACGCCTGAAGTCAAAACATCAGACAAGAAAATATCTGAGATAGACAAAGTTGATACATGCGTATCTGACGATAGCACAGCATACGTGGCAGCATATGTGGCAGGGGTCAAGGTTACATTTTTTATTGATTCTGGGGCTCAGGTCAACACTATCACGCAAGAATCGTTTGATGAGATTTTGCAAGACGAAACTGCTAGACAATGCTTGGTTGAATTAAGCTACGTGTCAGATAAACCCCTTCGCGCGTATGCATCTGAAGATAGCATTGAGGTGGTAGCCACCTTTTCTGCGGAGCTTTTTGTCTCCGATGAGAGACCCGTCACAGTTGAAAAATTCTACGTAGTGCACGAGACAAGAGCTCTGCTAGGCTTCAATACGGCTACCAGATACAGCTTGCTGGCTGTCGGACTAGGAGTACAGACGGGAGGAACCATGGATCGTGATTGGCCTTGCGAGTTTTCTGTGAATAGCATTCTAGCAGACAAAACATCAGAATTTCCAAAGTTCAATATACCACCAGTAACGTTGAGCTATGATAAAACGATGCCGCCATCAAGAAACGTTTACACGTATATTCCAGCCGCCTTCAAAGAGCTGACCTTGCGAAGATTGACTGAGTTACAGGAATCTGGAATTATCGAAAAAGTCACAACGGGCATGGATAGAAGTTTCTGTTCATCATTATTAGTCATTCCCAAAGGAAAATCGGATATTCGTCTTGTTGTAGACTTGCGTGGGCCTAACAAGTGCATACATAGGACACCGTTTAAGATGCCGACAATGGAGTCGATTTTGTTGGAGTTGCATGGCGCTAAGTTTTTTTCAACAATAGATTTGACTAACGCCTTTTTTCACATTGTGCTCGACGAGAATTCGAGGCACCTCACAAACTTTTTTGCGGGCGAGTCACTCTACAGGTGTTGTAGATTACCCTTCGGACTAACGAATGCGCCAGATATTTTCCAGGAGGTAATGCAGACAATTGTGTTGGCTGGATGCAATGGAACTGTTAATTACCAGGATGATGTTCTGGTCTTTGGCAGTACAAAAGAAGAGCACGATCAGAACCTGCGGGAAGTAATGAAAAGACTCGATGAACACAATGTAAGAATTAACCATGAAAAATGCGCTTTCGGAAAGGAAGAAGTCAAATTTTTGGGATTTATGGTGTCGGACAAAGGATGGCAGGTAGAAGACGAGAAAATCGGGGCAATTAGGAATTTTCGCAGGCCTGAAACACAAGCGGAGGTCAAAAGTTTTCTAGGATTGATAACTTTTATCGATCGATTTATTCCTCTGCGGGCTGATAAGACGCGTCACCTACGTGAGTTGGCAAATGCGGTTGAATTTAATTGGAATCAAGATTCAGAAAATGAGTTTAACTACTTGAGGAGCAGTGCTTGGAAGTGCATAAAAACTCTCGGATATTTCTGCCGTGACGATAAGACAGAGTTATACGTTGATGCGTCACCATATGGACTAGGTGCGGTATTGATCCAGTATGATGCACAGGCAAAGCCCCGAATCATTGCTTGTGCTTCTAAAGCACTAACATTGGCTGAAAAAAAATACCCCCACACTCAGAAGGAGGCACTGGCCATGGTATGGGGTGTCGAACGTTTTTCGGTCTACTTATTGAGCATAGATTTTACAATTAGAACGGATGCAGAGTCAAACGAGTTTATATTCGGAGGACTTCACAGAATCGGCAAGCGGGCAGTTTCTCGAGCCGAAGCATGGGCGCTACGGTTGCAGCCATATAACTTCAAGGTGGCACGAGTGTCTGGAGAAAAGAACGTAGCTGATGCGCTGTCGCGTTTAGTTGTAGAAACGCAGTCAGCCGATTCTTTCGACGACGGCACCGATAAGCATCTCTTGTACCTATTGGATACTGGCAAGATAGAATTCACGTGGGACGAAATAGAAAGTGAAGCGGAAAAAGACAGTGAACTGGTAGAAGTGTGTGAGGCAATTAAAACAGGACATTGGGATAAGCATCTAAAAAGATACGAATCAGAATCAAAAGTCTAAGAGTTCTTGGAGCCTTAGTATTCAATAGAGATCGTGTAATTCTGCCTCATGCATTACGCAAAAAGCACTTGTTTCAGCTCACCAAGGACACATGGGGCAGCCTCCATGAAGAAAATTTTGCGAAACTACTTTTGGTGGCCAGGAATGGCCAAACAAGTTGAAGTTTTGTTCAAAATTGTGAAACATGTATTCGAATGTCACGAAAAATCCACCGATTCCTCTGACAAGCAGAATATTACCGGATGGGCCATGGGAAGTGCTCCAAGTAGACTTTTCTCCTTCAAGGACTGCGGATCAGGAGAGTTTCTAGTAGTGGTTGACACCTACTCAAGGTATTTGCACGTTGTTGAAGTAAGAACCACTGATGCGAACTGCACGAATGAAGCGTTATGTCGAATTTTTGAGGTATGGGGATATCCCTTGACGATTTGCAGTGACAACGGTCCACCATTCCAAGGTGACACTTTCGTAAAGACTTGGGAAGATCGAGGTGTGAAAATTCGAAAATCAATACCGTTGAGCGCACAGTCAAATGGAGCCGTAGAACGGCAGAATAAGGGACTGAAAGATGTTCTAACCGCAGCAAAACTCGACAAAATTAATTGGAAATTAGCATTGGAGAAATATCTTCATATGCACAATAAAGTGCGACCGCTTTCTAGATTGGGTGTGACGCCGTTTGAGCTGTTGGTCGGCTGGCGTTTCCGAGGCACGTTTCCGTTTTTGTGGGAAACAATTTCACCGCAAGATATTGACAGAACCGATATTCGAGAAAAGGATGCCGCATCGAAACTTGACAGCAAAATTTATGCCGACAGAGTTAGAGGAGCAGTGAACTCGGATATCACAGTAGGAGATAAGGTATATTTGGCACAAAATTTGAAACAAAAAGGAGAGGCTACCTTTTCAGAACAACGTTATACTGTTTTAGCTAGAGAGGGTGCAAAAGTCGTTGTACAAAGTGATAGAGGAGTCCAGTATTCGCGAAACGTCCAAGAAGTGAAAAAAGTTCCAATTATGTTGCAGGAGTCCAGGATTGAGTCAGAGGATGCGGAGGAAGGAGAGAATGAAATCACGACAGAACTTGAACTTGAGCAGGAAGAGATGATTAATGTCGAGCCACCACGTGGCTGTCTCGAAAGACCTAAAAGAACAGCAAAAAAACCATCCAAATTTAATGATATGCTATTGTATTCAATTTTTGATTGAAGAGTAGGAGTGGAGGGCATTGTAGAATAAAGATAATGTTACGAATAAAATAATGAAAATAAACTGATTTGTCGCTTAAGAATAATAAACATTGAAATTAATCACAAAGGTTGTTAATTAGTTTGACGTCTCATCCTATACCGTTGATAATTTACTTGGGGTGTGGCCTAAAATCGAGATCCTCCTAGCTGTCTTCTGATTGGTCGATAGTAAGCGGGCCTTTACTATAAAAGAAAAGAGAGAAATACAAACAACTCATTCCCTATTCGGACGCGGCGACGAACACATCGAGCAGAGCAGCAGCCACCCCGGGTGATTCCCACCCCCACCCTTCGGCGCGAGCAAGCGTGAAGCAACAAAGGGACGATCGGCTATATATTAGCTGGTCGGTAGCCAGTGCGGCTCATTCCCTATTCGGACGCGGCGACGAACACATCGAGCAGAGCAGCAGCCACCCCGGGTGATTCCCACCCCCACCCTTCGGCGCGAGCAAGCGTGAAGCAACAAAGGGACGATCGGCTATATATTAGCTGGTCGGTAGCCAGTGCGGCTCATTCCCTATTCGGACGCGGCGACGAACAGAAGATAGAGAAAGGCGAGCAGGCTTATTGGTATTCGGACGCGAAGAAGAGCAGAGCAGCAGCCACCCCGGCTGATTCCCACCCTTCGGCGCGAGCAAGCGTGAAGCAACAAAGGGACGATCGGCTATATATTAGCTGGTCGGTAGCCAGTGCGGCTCATTCCCTATTCGGACGCGGCGACGAACAGAAGATAGAGAAAGGCGAGCAGGCTTATTGGTATTCGGACGTGAAGAAGAGCAGAGCAGCAGCCACCTTGGCTGATTCCCACCCTTCGGCGCGAGCAAGCGTGAAGCAACACAAGGACGATCGGCTATATATTAGCTGGTCGGTAGCCAGTCCGGCTTATTCCCTATTCGGACGCGGCGACGAACAGAAGATAGAAAAAGGCGAGCAGGCTTATTGGTATTCGGACGCGAAGAAGAGCAGAGCAGCAGCCACCCCGGCTGATTCCCACCCTTCGGCGCGAGCAAGCGTGAAGCGACAAAGGGACGATCGGCTATATATTAGCTGGTCGGTAGCCAGTGCGGCTCATTCCCTATTCGGACGCGGTGACGAACAGAAGATAGAGAAAGACGAGCAGGCTTATTGGTATTCTGACGCGAAGAAGAGCAGAGCAGCAGCCATCCCGGGTGGTTCCCACCCTTCAGCGCGAGTAAGTGTGAAGCAACAAAGGGTCGATCGGCTATATATTAGCTGGTCGGTAGCCAGTCCGGCTCATTCCCTATTTGGACGCGGCGACGAACACATCGAGCAGAGCAGCAGTCACCCTGAGGAACAATGAACACAGATAAAGTTATGGCCACCAGTCACGACAGTATCGTCATGCATATAGCGTTGTTCAATTGAAATAATTAGTCGCTCACCAAGGCGATTTCCAATATATTTCCTTCCCAACTAACATACTATTCCTTTGCAGTGCATTCATGGAGATGTTATTCTAGTTATTTTTTAACGACGTTACTATCCTGCTTAGTAATGGAGGTCTCTTGATTTATGCTGATGATTTGTAGATTTTTCTCGTCATTCGGAGTGCAGCAGACTGCAGAGCACTTCAAGCATTATTGACTCAGTTTGAACGTTGGTGTATGATCAACTTCCTGGAAATAAGTGTTGCCAAGTAATGCATACTTACCGCAGTGCGAATATTAAATCCGACCACTACCTCGTTGCAGTATGCCGGCGCTCAAAACTCTCGACGGTGTACAACACGCGTCGAAGTCTACGGAGGGTCCGCAAGTCATTTTCCAACTGATCGATCCACCTTGCCCGCTGCGCACCTCGCCTTCTTGTGCCCGTCGAATCGTTGTCGAGAACCATTTTCACCGGGTTACTGTCCGACATTCTGGCTACGTGCCCGGCCCACCGCAGTCGTCCGATTTTCGCGGTGTGAACGATGGATGGTTCTCCCAGTTGCATGAGCTGGCAACTCGTGGTTCATTTGCCTCCTCCACGAACCGTCCATCATCTGCACCCCACCATAGATGGCACGCAGCACTTTCCTTTGAAAACTCAAAGTGCACGTTGGTCCTCCACGAGCATCGTCCAGGTCTCGTGTCCGTAGAGGACTACCGGTCTAATAAGCGTTTTGTAGATTGACAGTTTGGTACGGCGGCGAACTCTATTCGATCGGAGCGTCTTGTGGAGTCCAAAGTATGTACGATTTCCAGCCACTATGCGTCACCAGTGAGCCCAAATAACTGGACGGACTTCGTGAAAATCGTACCACTCGTGTCAATCCCTGCCCTTCGTATTACTCCTCCAAAGCGATGTTGAATAGCAGACACGAAAGACCATCACCTTGCCGTAACCCTCTACGGGTTTCGAAGGGACTCGAGAATGCCCCTGAAACTCGAACTACGCACATCACCCGATCCATCGTCGCCTTGATCAACCGTATCAGTTTATCCGGTTTATCCGTTTTCGTGCATTAGCTGCCATAGCTGGTCCCGATCGATTGTATCATATGCGGTTTTGAAGTCGATAAATAGATGATGTGTGGGCACGTTGTATTCGCGGCATTTCTGCAATACCTGACGTATGGCGAACACCTGGTCTGTGGTAGAGCGTTCACCCATAAATCCCGCCTGATACTGCCCCACGAACTCCCTTGCACTTGGTGCTAGTCGACGGCATAAGATTTGGGAGAGTACCTTGTAGGCGGCGTTCAGCAATGTGATTGCGCGGTAGTTGCTACAATCCAGCTTATCGCCCTTTTTGTAGATGGGACGGCAAAACTTCCTCCTCCCAAATCTTGGTAATGACCCAGTGCAGCGCTCTAGCCAGTGCCTCACCACCGTGTTTAAATAGCTTTCCTGGTAGTTGGTCAACCCCAGAGGCTTTGTTGTTCTTCAGCCGGCCAATCTCCTCCTAGATCTCTTGGAGATCTGGAGCCGGTAGAATTATGTCCTGCGCGCGTTCCCCCAGGTCCATCACCATACCGCTGCGCCTAGCTGCTCTTCCGTTGGGAGTGCCACTTCCAGGTGCTGCGCGTGTTCTTGGGCTAGTCTACCGTCTTGTAGCCGCCCAATGTTAAGCCGCGGCGTTTGACTTCAACGCGTGTTGTACACCGTCGAGAGTTTTGAGCGCAGACATACTGCAACGAGGTAGTGGTCGGTGCTACCAATGGCGGATCGAATATCTCTCCAGCCATCTTCAAGAGACTCTGTGCCTAGTTGCTCTTCCGTTGGGAGTGCCACTTCCAGCTGATGCGCGTATTCTTGGGCTAGTCTACCGTCTTGTAGCCACCCAATGTTAAGCCGCGGCGTCCGACTTCGACACGTGTTGTACATCGTCGAGAGTTTTGAGCGCAGGCATACTGAAACGAGGTAGTGGTCGGATTCAATATTCGCACTGCGGTAAGTGTGGACGTTCGTGATGTCGGAGAAGAATTTACCGTCGATTATAACGTGGTCGATTTGGTTTTCCGTTTCCTGGTTAGGTGATCTCTATGCGGCCTTGTGGATATTTTTGCGGAGAAAGAAGGTGCTTCGGACTACCATTCCGCGTGAGGCTGCGAAGTTTATGTATCGTTGGCCGTTGTCATTCGATACGGTGTGCAGACTATCCGGTCCGCTAACCGGTCCATACGTTTCCTCCCATCCTACCTGTGCGTTCATATCACCGATGACGATTTTGACATCCCGCAGTGGGCATCCATCGTATGTCTGCTCCAGCTGTGCGTAGAACGCTTCTTTCTCGTCGTCGGATCTCCCTTCGTGTGGGCAGTGCACGTTGATGATGCTATGATTGAAGAAACGGCCTTTAATCCTCAGCTTGCACATCCTTGCGTTGATTGGCTGCCACCCAATCACACGATGGCGCATCTTACCCAGTACTATGAAGCCGGTTCCCAGCTCGTTAGTGGTGCCACAGCTTTGGTAGAAGGTAGCCGCTCTATGCCCGCTTTTCCACACTTTCTGTCCTGTCCAGCAAATCTCCTGCAGCGCCACGACGTCGAAGTTGCGGGGATGTAATTCATCGTAGATTATCCTGTCGCAGCCTGCGAAACCTAGCGACTTGCAGTTCCATGTTCCAAGCTTCCAATCGTGATCCTTTATTCGCCGCCTAGGTGTTTGCCGATTACATCGAGTCGCATTATCTCTTATATTGTTCGTAATTATTGGTTTTCCAGGCGGCTTATTGGGCCTGCGCAAACCTCCTGTCTCGTCGGAGGGCCATCGTGTCAGGGCTGTTTAGCGTGCCACCTAACACCAAGACTTGGGCTTGTGCGCTTTGAGCGGCACACGGTCACTTTGGCGGGGCCTACTTGCGGATACATGCAGCTTTTTATATGAATTTAACAGGGCCCACTGTCAAACCCCACTACATCCTAGGCAAGCCCCACATCTCGCAGATGGCCTGGGCAGGGATCGTCAAGCCCTTGGACATAGTCCCTGCTGCCCGCGTGTGAGCAGTTAGTAGAAGAGAAGAATGCAGCATGGGCGAGATCGCTGCAACACCGCACGAGGGCGAACGAGGCACGATATAATCAGGCAAAACTCGATTTTCCGGAGGAAAAAGCGTCAGCAGGAAGATCGAGACCGTGAAGAGACGGAGCAAGTATACCGCGCTAATAACACATGAGAAGTTCTATGAGTTCTTGTTCTATGAGAAGTTGAACCGTTCACGTAAGGGCCACGTGCGACAGCCTGATATGTGTAAGGACATAAACGGGACCTTCTTACGAACGAGCGTGAGGTGATCCAAAGGTGGCGGCAGCACTACGAAGAACACCTGAATGGCGATGTGGCAGATGAAGATGGCGGTATGGTGATGGACCTGGGAGAACGCGCGCAGGACATAATTCTACCGGCTCCGGATCTCCAGGAAATCCAGGAGGAGATTGGCCGGCTGAAAAACAACAAAGCCCCTGGGGTTGACCAACTACCAGGAGAGCTATTTAAACACGGTGGTGAGGCACTGGCTAGAGCGCTGCACTGGGTCATTACCAAGATTTGGGAGGAGGAAGTTTTGCCGCAGGAGTGGATGGAAGGTGTCGTGTGTCCCATCTACAAAAAGGGCGATAAGCTGGATTGTAGCAACTACCGCGCAATCACATTGCTGAACGCCGCCTACAAGGTACTCTCCCAAATTTTATGCCGTCGACTAGCACCAACTGCAAGGGAGTTCGTGGGGCAGTACCAGGCGGGATTTATGGGCGAACGCTCCACCACGGACCAGGTGTTTGCCATTCGCCAAGTACTGCAGAAATCCCGCGAATACAACGTGCCCACACATCATCTATTCATCGACTTCAAAGCCGCATATGATACAATCGATCGGGACCAGCTATGGCCGCTAATGCACTAACACGGTTTTCCGGATAAACTGACACGGTTGATCAAAGCGACGATGGATCGGGTGATGTGCGTAGTTCGAGTTTCAGGGGCATTCTCGAGTCCCTTCGAAACCCGCAGAGGGTTACGGCAAGGTGATGGTCTTTCGTGTTTGCTATTCAACATCGCTTTGGAAGATCTGGCATCACTGCTGGCTAAATTGTTTGTTGTGATCTGTTCGTCTCTGATATTTTCTCAAATTGCTCGCTCCTGCATCGTCCTAAATCGTTTACCGCTGCTTTATTCGCCTCCTTCCTGCTTACAACATCATCGCCGCCGTTTTAAGCCCATCGCCACAGGTAGGATAGTTGAATTTACGCCAAATTCCGAGTCGGCTCGAGTGTGGTATATGAAAAATCTGCGCCGCCATTTGCTCACTGCCGTCCCACCTCGCCGCTCTCCACCTGTTGTGCTTGATGGTGAACGCACATCCAAGCAAACACCCGATTACCACACTACCACCATCAATAGTGGATATAAACAAACATCGTCAATTTGCCTGTATTTCAACTGAGGACTCAATAAACATCTCGTTGCTGCTGCTGTTTTCATTTTCATCCGATCTTCACATCCCGCATAGCCACAGCGAAGCAATTCCGTATTCTCCAGATCAACATCCATTCATAAACTGCAAGACTGAAGACTCATTACTGCCGTGCATTTCGGAATCATCAGGGCCGTCGACAAGGTAAACATCGTGATAATTCTGTATGGTTGTGTGCGTGTACCTTTTGCTTCACACTGATACAATCAGGGGCTCACTCGGCTCACGCTTCTACGCAACCGCTTTCTTCGAATCAGCCGTGGCCATCTATTGACGACTAGCGGTTACTACGCAGTGTTGCCAATTCCTTCCAAAATGAGCGTATGCGAAAAATGTGCAAATCCGATGAGCAGCGAAATAATGCAATGTGGTGGCTTCTGTTCGTCAATCGTATGCTTGCGCTGCTCAGGCGTAGGTAAGGATATGTACGCCTCCATTGCAGCTAATTCACATCTCGTGTGGATGTGTACCTGTTGCAAAAATCTGCTGGCTAAAGCTCGTTTTTCCAATTCACTAGTGTCGCTTGACAAAGCTAGTGAATCAATAATTGATTCCATCAAGACTGAAATAAGGGACAGCATTTTGTTGGACGTTAAATCAGAAATACGCCAGAGTTTCAAAGCTCTAATAGACTCCGTTCCTTCTACGTCTGGAATAACGCGCACACGTCCTCCGATGTCGAACCGCAATAAACGCCGGCGCGAGAACGACGGTGACGTCGATACTGAAACCCGTCGCCCCGTAAAAACTATGTGCAGTATTGGAACTGGAACAATGGACGCAAATCTGGTTGCTGCTGAATAATCAGACCACGACCCTGAAAGATTTTGGCTTTACCTATCCGGTATCGTACCTGATGTTCCGGAGGAGAAAGTTGTTGAATTACTGCAGTCGAAGCTAGGGACTACGGACTTACGCGTTGTGAAATTGGTTGCTCGAGGTAAAGACGTTAGTTCCTTAAGTTTCGTGTCGTACAAAATCGGGATGCTTCCCGATTTTAAATCGATTGCTCTTGCTGCTGATACGTGGCCCCGTGGAATTAGGTTTCGAGAATTTGAAGACCTAGGTGCCAAGAGACAGGTTTTTTGGAGGCCAACGACGCTGTCAACAACAGCGATTCTGGACGAGACCCCGAAAACTGGATGGATGACCATCTCTCCGATTTCGCGTTTCTCTCGGTATGATGTTCTCTCTCCTTAAACGCACTTCGCAATGTCACACTATCACCGCTTCTCAATGGATCCTTACCGTGGATGGAGCTCGTAACGGATGCCTCTCGCACCAGACCATGTGGTGATGCTTGATGGTGGTTCTTCTATATGGCTCTCGATTGTGAACCGAAGCAAACAAACAAACGGTGCGGCCCGATGAAGTTATTCGTGGGAAAAGCTATTTTTCTGAATATCTGAGAATGCTAGTCAGTGCAGCTATTATTGATATGACAAAACCACTTAAATAAAGTAATTACATACGATGATATGTACTAGAAATGAAAAAAAAAATATGAGTTAGAAGGGAGATGGTCCAAAATGACCTTTTTCGGTGCTTTAATTAATATAAACCGAATTACCGGATGATTTCAACAAACAAAACAACAGACAAAAAATTTATTAAACTAGCTCTAGCTCTTCTACTCAAAATAACTATTTTTTTTTAATAATTCAAGAAAAAACGGTTAATATGCGGGAATAACAGGTCTAATGTCATTCAGAGGAGCTTCTAACACCCTTCCTAAATTGGCATGTTAGATGTACTAGTATGGCACATACTAGGGGTAGACGACTGTTTTCGTTGGGCAAAACGTATAGTACTCTGTGTATACGTTCCAGCAAACAACAGACATAAACGAAAAGCAGTTTTTCACCTTTGCTCCCTTGCAAAACGAAACGAAAACAAACATTGTTTTCAGGTAATATATTTACATTTGTGCGAGTAAAAACGCGAGGTGAGGACTAGTACGGCCATTGTGGTAGCCGTTCTTGGACTCTGTCGTAATTCACCCTAAGACACGTTGCAATCGTTTGACAAAATCATCCACGCCAGAAAGGTGGACTTCAGGAACAGTGATTTCTCCAATAAGATCCGCGCGCTTTCAGACTATGCTAATCCGCATTGAAAATTGATCACAATTCTAAAATTCAAACCTCGGCCCATTCCACCTTTGATCCCACTAGACAACAATGACTCTAAGGATCGCTTGATAATTCCTGCAGAGAAGATCGCCGAAATAGGTCGTCACTTTGTCAGCTCATACAATGTTGGACAACAGAAAGTCACCGTGACGTCGGCTATTCGGTTACCAACCAAAGGTTAGTTACAGGTACGCTCACGTCGCATCAAACATCTAGCCATCGCGATTGCATCAGCCGGGAACCAATCGATGAATAAGGAATTCCGCTGAGGCAGCAGTTTCCAGTTAGAATGTCAGAATCAGGTTACTGGGTAGGTTCAGTCAGGGCAGTCAGTTCAGTGCGGCATTCGATAGGGACAACACGTCCAAATCTAGAGCATGAGAGCATGGGCATGATTGTCCGCCCATGGTTGCTACTCCGATATTGCCAGGTCAGATGTAATTACACAGAGAACGAATAGATGAAGTTTGGGACTAACATCATCTTCAATGTGTAAGAACTGGTGACTGGTTGAGGAATAGGTAGGAAATAGTTGACGTGATACTCGCTTTGATAGAAGCCGACTAGTCATCTGCACTTCCACGAAAAACCGCATATTACCCCCCTGGTCAAAATCATATGGGTGGAACGGGGCGGAATAAACAAACAGAAGGGTAAATAAAGACGAAACTATTCGTTCATTCAATTAAAATGCGCGTCGAAATCCGTTTTTCGGGAATTTTGTATGTAGTTTTACATGAAGTTAAACCGGTGCTGTCGTCTAGAATAAGTATAAAAGTATCTTTGGAAAATTGCTTGGGAAGTTATCCAGAAGGTCATTGAGGATTTTCCCCACTGCTAAATGAGGTCGGTGGATGGAATTAGTTTGGGAATTCTCCATGAAAACCGTCCAGAAAATCTGATAAGAATTGTCAGAAAAGTGTATGTGAGGAATACCGAATAAATATGTTGTATTTCTTATGAAATTTATCTTCATTTGGATTTTTTAATGAATTCCTTATAGATTTCTTCCAGTAACCCCTTAGGAGTATTTGATTTGAACGGAAATATATGGGCCTTGATTATTTAAGGAGTTCTTCCGAAATAATCCATCAAGAATTCTTCCAAAAAAAATTCTATCGAGAATTCTTTAAAAAACCCTTCATGTGTTCTTTCAGTATTTTCTTAGGGAAATATTGTGTTCTGCATTGTAAGGTCGGTAATAAAGTTAATCAGTTCAGTGCGTGTTTTTCCGGAGTAGCTATCAAGCAAGCGTTGTGCAGTGCGTTTTTTAGTCGTCGCGAAGTAGTTAAGATATCGAATCAGTCTTCGGAAAAATACGTAAGACACGCGTTGCTTTTCCGTTTTTGTATCGTCATGCATATAGCGTCGTTCAATTGAAATAATTAGTCGCTCACCAAGGCGATTTCCAATATATTTCCTTCCCAACTAACATACTATTCCTTTGCAGTGCATTCATGGAGATGTTATTCTAGTTATTTTTTAACGACGTTACTATCCTGCTTAGTAATGGAGGTCTCTTGATTTATGCTAATGATTTGTAGATTTTTCTCGTCATTCGAGTGCAGCAGACTGCAGAGCACTTCAAGCATTATTGACTCAGTTTGAACGTTGGTGTATGATCAACTTCCTGGAAATAAGTGTTGCCAAGTAATGCATACTTACCGCAGTGCGAATATTAAATCCGACCACTACCTCGTTGCAGTATGCCGGCGCTCAAAACTCTCGACGGTGTACAACACGCGTCGAAGTCTACGGAGGGTCCGCAAGTCATTTTCCAACTGATCGATCCACCTTGCCCGCTGCGCACCTCGCCTTCTTGTGCCAGTCGGATCGTTGTCGAGAACCATTTTCATCGGGTTACTGTCCGACATTCTGGCTACGTGCCCGGCCCACCGCAGTCGTCCGATTTTCGCGGTGTGAACGATGGATGGTTCTCCCAGTTGCATGAGCTGGCAACTCGTGGTTCATTTGCCTCCTCCACGAACCGTCCATCATCTGCACCCCACCATAGATGGCACGCAGCACTTTCCTTTGAAAACTCCAAGTGCACGTTGGTCCTCCACGAGCATCGTCCAGGTCTCGTGTCCGTAGAGGACTACCGGTCTAATAAGCGTTTTGTAGATTGATACGGCGGCGAACTCTATTCGATCGGAGCGTCTTGTGGAGTCCAAAGTATGTACGATTTCCAGCCACTATGCGTCACCAGTGAGCCCAAATAACTGGACGGACTTCGTGAAAATCGTACCACTCGTGTCAATCCCTGCCCTTCGTATTACTCCCTCCAAAGTGATGTTGAATAGCAGACACGAAAGACCATCACCTTGCCGTAACCCTCTACGGGTTTCGAAGGGACTCGAGAATGCCCCTGAAACTCGAACTACGCACATCACCCGATCCATCGTCGCCTTGATCAACCGTATCAGTTTATCCGGTTTATCCGTTTTCGTGCATTAGCTGCCATAGCTGGTCCCGATCGATTGTATCATATGCGGTTTTGAAGTCGATAAATAGATGATGTGTGGGCACGTTGTATTCGCGGCATTTCTGCAATACCTGACGTATGGCGAACACCTGGTCTGTGGTAGAGCGTTCACCCATAAATCCCGCCTGATACTGCCCCACGAACTCCCTTGCACTTGGTGCTAGTCGACGGCATAAGATTTGGGAGAGTACCTTGTAGGCGGCGTTCAGCAATGTGATTGCGCGGTAGTTGCTACAATCCAGCTTATCGCCCTTTTTGTAGATGGGACACACGACACCTTCCATCCACTCCTGCGGCAAAACTTCCTCCTCCCAAATCTTGGTAATGACCCAGTGCAGCGCTCTAGCCAGTGCCTCACCACCGTGTTTAAATAGCTCTCCTGGTAGTTGGTCAACCCCAGAGGCTTTGTTGTTCTTCAGCCGGCCAATCTCCTCCTGGATTTCTTGGAGATCTGGAGCCGGTAGAATTATGTCCTGCGCGCGTTCCCCCAGGTCCATCACCATACCGCTGCGCCTAGCTGCTCTTCCGTTGGGAGTGCCACTTCCAGGTGCTGCGCGTGTTATTGGGCTAGTCTACCGTCTTGTAGCCGCCCAATGTTAAGCCGCTGCGTTTGACTTCAACGCGTGTTGTACACCGTCGAGAGTTTTGAGTGCAGACATACTGCAACGAGCTAGAGGTCGGTGCTACCAATGGCGTATCGAATATCTCTCCAGCCATCTTCAAGAGACTCTGTGCCTAGTTGCTCTTCCGTTAGGAGTGCCACTTCCAGCTGTTGCGCGTATTCTTGGGCTAATCTACCGTCTTGTAGCCACCCAATGTTAAGCTGCGGCGTCCGACTTCGACACGTGTTGTACATCGTCGAGAGTTTTGAGCGCAGGCATACTGGAACGAGGTAGTGATCGGATTCAATATTCGCACTGCGGTAAGTGTGGACGTTCGTGATGTCGGAGAAGAATTTACCGTCGATTATAACGTGGTCGATTTGGTTTTCCGTTTCCTGGTTAGGTGATCTCTATGCGGCCTTGTGGATATTTTGCGGAGAAAGAAGGTGCTTCGGACTACCATTCCGCGTGAGGCTGCGAAGTTTATGTATCGTTGGCCGTTGTCATTCGATACGGTGTGCAGACTATCCGGTCCGCTAACCGGTCCATACGTTTCCTCCCATCCTACCTGTGCGTTCATATCACCGATGACGATTTTGACATCCCGCAGTGGGCATCCATCGTATGTCTGCTCCAGCTGTGCGTAGAACGCTTCTTTCTCGTCGTCGGATCTCCCTTCGTGTGGGCAGTGCACGTTGATGATGCTATAATTGAAGAAACGGCCTTTAATCCTCAGCTTGCACATCCTTGCGTTGATTGGCTGCCACCCAATCACACGATGGCGCATCTTACCCAGTACTATGAAGCCGGTTCCCAGCTCGTTAGTGGTGCCACAGCTTTGGTAGAAGGTAGCCGCTCTATGCCCGCTTTTCCACACTTTCTGTCCTGTCCAGCAAATCTCCTGCAGCGCCACGACGTCGAAGTTGCGGGGATGTAATTCATCGTAGATTATCCTGTCGCAGCCTGCGAAACCTAGCGACTTGCAGTTCCATGTTCCAAGCTTCCAATCGTGATCCTTTATTCGCCGCCTAGGTGTTTGCCGATTACATCGAGTCGCATTATCTCTTATATTGTTCGTAATTATTGGTTTTCCAGGCGGCTTATTGGGCCTGCGCAAACCTCCTGTCTCGTCGGAGGGCCATCGTGTCAAGGCTGTTTAGCGTGCCACCTAACGCCAAGACTTGGGCTTGTGCGCTTTGAGCGGCACACGGTCACTTTGGCGGGGCCTACTTGCGGATACATGCAGCTTTTTATATGAATTTAACAGGGCCCACTGTCAAACCCCACTACATCCTAGGCAAGCCCCACATCTCGCAGATGGCCTGGGCAGGGATCGTCAAGCCCTTGGACATAGTCCCTGCTGCCCGCGTGTGAGCAGTTAGTAGAAGAGAAGAATGCAGCATGGGCGAGATCGCTGCAACACCGCACGAGGGCGAACGAGGCACGATATAATCAGGCAAAACTCGATTTTCCGGAGGAAAAAGCGTCAGCAGGAAGATCGAGACCGTGAAGAGACGGAGCAAGTATACCGCGCTAATAACACATGAGAAGTTCTATGAGTTCTTGTTCTATGAGAAGTTGAACCGTTCACGTAAGGGCCACGTGCCACAGCCTGATATGTGTAAGGACATAAACGGGACCTTCTTACGAACGAGCGTGAGGTGATCCAAAGGTGGCGGCAGCACTACGAAGAACACCTGAATGGCGATGTGGCAGACGAAGATGGCGGTATGGTGATGGACCTGGGAGAACGCGCGCAGGACATAATTCTACCGGCTCCGGATCTCCAGGAAATCCAGGAGGAGATTGGCCGGCTGACAAAGCCCCTGGGGTTGACCAACTACCAGGAGAGCTATTTAAACACGGTGGTGAGGCACTGGCTAGAGCGCTGCACTGGGTCATTACCAAGATTTGGGAGGAGGAAGTTTTGCCGCAGGAGTGGATGGAAGGTGTCGTGTGTCCCATCTACAAAAAGCTGGATTGTAGCAACTACCGCGCAATCACATTGCTGAACGCCGCCTACAAGGTACTCTCCCAAATTTTATGCCGTCGACTAGCACCAACTGCAAGGGAGTTCGTGGGGCAGTACCAGGCGGGATTTATGGGCGAACGCTCCACCACGGACCAGGTGTTTGCCATTCGCCAAGTACTGCAGAAATCCCGCGAATACAACGTGCCCACACATCATCTATTCATCGACTTCAAAGCCGCATATGATACAATCGATCGGGACCAGCTATGGCCGCTAATGCACTAACACGGTTTTCCGGATAAACTGACACGGTTGATCAAAGCGACGATGGATCGGGTGATGTGCGTAGTTCGAGTTTCAGGGGCATTCTCGAGTCCCTTCGAAACCCGCAGAGGGTTACGGCAAGGTGATGGTCTTTCGTGTTTGCTATTCAACATCGCTTTGGAAGATCTGGCATCACTGCTGGCAAAATTGTTTGTTGTGATCTGTTCGTCTCTGATATTTTCTCAAATTGCTCGCTCCTGCATCGTCCTAAATCGTTTACCGCTGCTTTATTCGCCTCCTTCCTGCTTACAACATCATCGCCGCCGTTTTAAGCCCATCGCCACAGGTAGGATAGTTGAATTTACGCCAAATTCCGAGTCGGCTCGAGTGTGGTATATGAAAAATCTGCGCCGCCATTTGCTCACTGCCGTCCCACCTCGCCGCTCTCCACCTGTTGTGCTTGATGGTGAACGCACATCCAAGCAAACACTCCGATTACCACACTACCACCATCAATACTGGATATAAACAAACAT
The DNA here is from genome assembly GCF_024139115.2 of Armigeres subalbatus. Classification (NCBI taxonomy): domain Eukaryota; kingdom Metazoa; phylum Arthropoda; class Insecta; order Diptera; family Culicidae; genus Armigeres; species Armigeres subalbatus. The sequence continues at coordinate 199,021,700 of NC_085140.1, read as the reverse complement.
CGTCAATTTGCCTGTATTTCAACTGAGGACTCAATAAACATCTCGTTGCTGCTGCTGTTTTCATTTTCATCCGATCTTCACATCCCGCATAGCCTCAGCGAAGCAATTCCGTATTCTCCAGATCAACATCCATTCATAAACTGCAAGACTGAAGACTCATTACTGCCGTGCATTTCGGAATCATCAGGGCCGTCGACAAGGTAAACATCGTGATAATTCTGTATGGTTGTGTGCGTGTACCTTTTGCTTCACACTGATACAATCAGGGGCTCACTCGGCTCACGCTTCTACGCAACCGCTTTCTTCGAATCAGCCGTGGCCATCTATTGACGACTAGCGGTTACTACGCAGTGTTGCCAATTCCTTCCAAAATGAGCGTATGCGAAAAATGTGCAAATCCGATGAGCAGCGAAATAATGCAATGTGGTGGCTTCTGTTCGTCAATCGTATGCTTGCGCTGCTCAGGCGTAGGTAAGGATATGTACGCCTCCATTGCAGCTAATTCACATCTCGTGTGGATGTGTACCTGTTGCAAAAATCTGCTGGCTAAAGCTCGTTTTTCCAATTCACTAGTGTCGCTTGACAAAGCTAGTGAATCAATAATTGATTCCATCAAGACTGAAATAAGGGACAGCATTTTGTTGGACGTTAAATCAGAAATACGCCAGAGTTTCAAAGCTCTAATAGACTCCGTTCCTTCTACGTCTGGAATAACGCGCACACGTCCTCCGATGTCGAACCGCAATAAACGCCGGCGCGAGAACGACGGTGACGTCGATACTGAAACCCGTCGCCCCGTAAAAACTATGTGCAGTATTGGAACTGGAACAATGGACGCAAATCTGGTTGCTGCTGAAAAATCAGACCACGACCCTGAAAGATTTTGGCTTTACCTATCCGGTATCGTACCTGATGTTCCGGAGGAGAAAGTTGTTGAATTACTGCAGTCGAAGCTAGGGACTACGGACTTACGCGTTGTGAAATTGGTTGCTCGAGGTAAAGACGTTAGTTCCTTAAGTTTCGTGTCGTACAAAATCGGGAAGCTTCCTGATTTTAAATCGATTGCTCTTGCTGCTGATACGTGGCCCCGTGGAATTAGGTTTCGAGAATTTGAAGACCTAGGTGCCAAGAGACAGGTTTTTTGGAGGCCAACGACGCTGTCAACAACAGCGATTCTGGACGAGACCCCGAAAACTGTTCACCAGCATTAATTTCTGCTTCCAATGGACAAAACATATCGCCGGCTCCTACTCATCTCAGTCACTGTATCTCTAATTTGACTGGAGCGCAATCATCGACCACTTCGCCAATACTGCTGCCAATATCAACGTCGCCGATACCGGGTGCAGGATCTGTAACACTAACAGTTTATTATCAAAACGTTGGTGGAATGCGCACGAAAACCAACGAATTCTTCCTTGCCGCTGCATCCAGCGATTATGACATTATAGTTATTACTGAAACTTGGCTCCAGAAGTGATGTGCAAAACACCGAACTTGCTGATAATTACAACATCTATCGATGCGATCGCAGTAGTTCGACTAGTAATCTCCAACGTGGTGGAGGAACTCTTATTGCAGTTAAATGCACTTTGACAAGTTTGTCGGTTCATCTATCGGAGAGTGAAACACTTGAGCAGGTTGTTGTGAAAGTTAAGCTGGCCCATAAATCCGTTTACATCTGTGGCATTTACTTGAGGCCGAACAGTGATCCCGATAAATTTGTTGCGCATTCCGACTGTGTAAATCAAATCGTCAACATAGCCACCCCCTGTGACACCGTAATCGTAGTTGGGGATTACAACCTTTCTCGGCTCGAATGGTTATATGATGACGAAGTGGAAGGATACTTGCCAACTAACGCTTCTTCAGAGCAGGAGTTAACTCTAACTGAAACTCTGATAGCTAGTGGTTTGAAGCAAATCTGCAATGTATCAAATTCAAACGGACGACTTCTTGACTTGGCATTTGTAAGCGACTGTCACGAAGCTGAGATTATTGGAGCACCATATTCAATTTTAAGCCCTGACCGCCACCACAACCCGTTCGTTCTACGTCTGGACTTTCGTAACCCAGTTCATCATCTCCAATGTGCAGTGGAAGGAATGGACTTCGATTTTGACTTCTCTCGCTGTGACTACGAGGCTGTGAAGAACGAGCTTAATTCACTTGATTGGTTCCAGATACTCAGTGGAGAAGATATTAACACCTCGATTACATCATTCTACAACGCGGTCTTCGACACGATAAGCAGGCATGTTCCTCTTCGTAGATCTTTACCTCGGAAGACGTACAAGCAACTCTGGTGGAACGCTGAACTACAGCATCGACGTAACATACTTCGTAAAACGCGTCGCAGGTTTTTCCGTAACCGGACTGCGACAAACAGAGCCCTCCTGCAAACCGTTGAATCGGAGTACGAAAATTTCGTGTCGTCTACTTTTCGTGAGTATGTTCACCGTGTACAAAATGAAGCTAAATCAAACCCGTCAGCTTTCTGGCGTTTCGTCAAAACCAGGAAAAAATCGCATGCGATGTTGTCCACTGTGAGTTTTGCTGATGTTACATCAAATGATATCGTTGAATCTGCTGAGCTTTTCGCAAGTTTTTTCAAATCGGTGTACAATACGAATCCTCCTCCAGATTCGGCAGACCTTCTTAACTCTCTTCCATCATACAACATGAACTTCCCGCGCCCCACATTCCCCGTAGCTGAAATTTCAAAAACATTAGGAGCTGTCGACCCATCGAAAGGTCCAGGTCCAGATAGACTACCTCCTGTTTTCATTCAACGATGTGCTGACGTATTAGGATTGCCGGTTTGCATTTTGTTCAACATGTCGCTTGCGCTAGGAGTCTTCCCAGATGAGTGGAAAATATCAGCAGTTACTCCAATTCATAAGACGGGTAGCTCCCATAATGTTGAGAACTATCGTCCAATCTCGATTCTTAGTTGTCTGGCTAAAACACTCGAACTGCTGATTCATGAACGTATGTATGTGGCTGCTAAACCTGTTATCTCTGAGTACCAACATGGCTTTGTACGAAATCGCTCAACTGTAACAAACCTGATGACCTACACTAGCATGCTGAATTCTAACCTGGAGAAGAGATGTCAAGTTGACAGTATTTACATCGACTTTTCGAAGGCTTTCGATAAAGTTCCTCACGGATTAACTTTAAAGAAATTAGAACGTTTGGGATTTCCGGACTGGATTGTCACTTGGCTGCGTTCTTACCTGATTGGTAGGTCATCCTTCGTTAAATTAGGCACTGCCTCATCCAATACATATCCTACGCCATCCGGAGTGCCACAAGGCATTCACCTAGGGCCGCTGATTTTCATCATCTTCGTGAACGATTTATGCTGTAAACTTCGATCTCATCGCCTCATGTACGCCGACGATTTGAAAATATTTCGAATTATTCGATCATTGACCGATTGTCTTGCGCTGCAACAAGATCTAGATGTTATAGCCAACTGGTGTTGTTTAAATGGTATGGAGATAAATGCGTCGAAATGCAATTCAATAAGTTTTACCAAATGCAGAACGCAGATAAACTTTCGTTACTCGGCATGCGGAAACGAACTGAAAATTGTGAGCTCCATAAAAGACCTGGGAGTTACGTTTGACCGCAAGCTGAATTTTAATGAGCATATTGCAACGACTACTGCCAAGGCTTTCGCCGTACTAGGCTTCATGCGCCGGAACGCTGCTGATTTTGATGACGTTTACACCCTGAAAAGCCTGTATTGCTGCCTCGTGCGAAGCATACTCGAATATGCTGTGCAGGTGTGGGCACCCTATCACGAAATCCAGATGACGCGAATCGAAAGGGTCCAACGCAGTTTTGTTCGTTTTGCCCTCAGGCGATTGCCGTGGGATAATCCTTTCAGGTTACCGCACTACGAAGAGCGATGCCAACTGATTCGACTCGAAACCCTTCGACAACGACGTGGAGATTTGCAGAGGGCTTTTGCATTTGACATTATAAACAACCACGTGGACTGCCCTGAGCTCTTGCAGCAAGTTAACTTTCATGTCCCAGCCCGTCGCTCCCGCCAACGTCAGCCCTTCCAGTCTGTCCGACACTCCACAATGTTTGGGCAAAACCACCCGCTGGAACGTTGCTTCAACCTCCTCAACGACATTGATTGGTTCGATTTTAATTGTAGCAGAACGATATTCAAAACTAGATTAAGGCAAATTTTAAGTTAGCATATAAGTTTTAAACCAGTCTGTACAGTTAACACTGAAGATGAAGATAAATAAATAAATAAAAAATACGAAGAGCAGGGATTAACACGAGTGGTACAATTTTCTGCCGACTGGTGACTGCCGAAAATGACACCAGCAGAGAAATTCGGTGACGCATAGTGGCTGGAAATCGTACGTACTTTGGACTCCGCAAGACGCTCCGATCGAATAGAGTTCGCCGCCGTATCAAACTGACAATTTACAAAATGCTAATTAGACCGGTAGTCCTCTACGGACACGAGACCTGGACGATGCTCGTGGAGGACCAACGCGCACTTGGAGTTTTCGAAAGGAAAGTGCTGCGTACCATCTATGGTGGGGTGCAGATGGCGGACGGTACGTGGAGGAGGCGAATGAACCACGAATTGCATCAGCTGTTGGGAGAACCATCCATCGTTCACACCGCGAAAATCGGACGACTGCGATGGGCCGGGCACGTAGCCAGAATGTCGGACAGTAACCCGGTGAAAATGGTTCTCGACAACGATCCGACGGGCACAAGAAGGCGAGGTGCGCAGCGGGCAAGGTGGATCGATCAGGTGGAAGATGACTTGCGGACCCTCCGTAGACTGCGTGGTTGGCGACGTGTAGCCATGGACCGAGCCGAATGGAGAAGACTCTTATATACCGCACAGGCCACTTCGGCCTTAGTCTGAATAAATAATAATAATAATAGTAGAGACAACAATAATGAATCTTCCAATTCTGTGTCATTTAACATTGAGATGAGTGATTGAGTGAGATTACGAGACCTCATTGATTATAACTTGTCGCGCGAAATAACGAGAAACATGATTTTGATGCCATGTGAACTTGCCAGCGGTGTTGAATAGAAATCGAGTAAATCTGCATTTCGCACTATTTACCGTGTTTCCAGACTTCCGGACAATTGAAGTTTACTGAAACCTTTTGTTCATCAACTAATACATCTTGACTTTGTGAAATATTTCTCGTTGCGTAAAGTACGTTAATAGTCAATAATTTCTTGGGATAGAAATCAAGCTACTTTTCAATTGAATGTTGATAAGGCCTAACTTATATTCAATGCATTCTTATTTCAGGGCGATGTAATGGTAATGTTTTCATTATTTTGATCTTAAGTTCAACATTTGAATCTGCGAACAAAAAAGGACGAATTAGCTATTTTCATAGCCCGGAGTTGTTTGCTGTTGGCTTACGTAATATCTATGAAGTGATAGATAATCATGATGATAACATAATGTGTGCTTACATCTTAATGTTGTGAACATGATAAATTTCCAGGCGTTTCGTGTCATCTCATGTTTATCAACGGACCACATATTGTGTATATTTTCAAATACTTCGCGGGCCGCAGAAAAAGGTTGTCATTTGGGGAAAACCACCCACCAGCATGAGACAAAATCATGAATTACAGTTAATCAAACATGCATGAGAAAATATTGGCCTGCAGCAGAACAGCCTGTACAGATTCGCGGCTCAGCATCAAAATTCTTTCTACGACTCTACTCCACGACATCACCAGTTGTAAAAAAGAAATGTTGAAATTTTACATGCAATTCCCATTTTTATTTTCCCCCCAATAGACTTAAAACTATGTTGTACTTATCTCTAGTCATGTAAATATGTAAAAGTGTGTCCCTTCGGCGAGGTCCTCGACTATCCAGATGCAATCTCCAGCTCCCACCGTCTTGTCCACAAAGTTCGTCGCACTATAGTGCTGGGCGACTACACAGGGCACTAATTGTTGTTGGACATCGCTTTCCCGCGTCGACACATTCGGTAGCATGCACAAATACTATTAACTTCGACTGTAGTTTAATGATTCGGAGATGGCTTTTCAGTCTTGACAAAATCAAAACACTGTTATTTAATCTTGTCCAAGGACAAGATTAAATAACAGTGTTTTGATTTTGTCAAGACTGAAAAGCCATCTCCGAAGCATGCACAAATAGGCCTAGGAGTATCGAAGGAGAATTTAGGCCATATCCTAATCACTAGTATTTTCACTGCTCACCGATCTCAATAGCACTTCCTACTCACTCCATCCGTATACAATGTTCCTTTAACTATTTTTTTGACGACACTCGAAATTACACAATGGTATTAACACGCACTCGAGTTTTAACTTTGTCGCGCTCTACTAGGTGTTGTACGTAGCGATAGTTATTTGGAACTGACCACTGGTTCGATGGTACTTGGAGACATCGTCTGGTAGTTAGCAAGTAAGGTGAAATTCACCACTTGACGATCGGTAGTATGATCGCGATATGAGTGGTATCAATTGGTCGTTTTGTGCCGCGTGCTCATCGGTGCAGGTGAGTTCTTTATGTCTCGACTCTTCGGTTAGTCGACAGCAGGTCTAATTGGTGAGACTGGCTTTCGGCTGTTCTGTTGAGATCGCACGGTAAGGCTTTAGTGGTGCAGGCAGGGTATTGCTTCTTGGACATTGCATGGCATACGATCCAACATCGTTTAGCGACAATCTATTTTCGACGATGGGTTCTGTGGTTCTGTTGATGTAGTATTATGCATACATAGAGAAGTGAACCCCAACACTACTTTAATATTCTGGTGGAATAGCAATCATTCCAAGGCATTCGAACAAAACTCTGTCGCATGCCATCCTTGTGCAGGTGACAAGGTTTCGAGAGCCGCATGCGGCCTGCGGGCCACTCTTTGGCCATCACTGGTTTAGCGCATAGGTAAATGCCTTGTGATTCACAAGACAATGCGATGGGATTGAGAACGATGGAATTGTCTATATTCAATGTTGGATTTTATATTTTTTTAAAGTGCTGCTTTTCCATAGTCTTCACATAAATTGCAAATAGTAGATACATAGTCAAAATACAATCAAATTATTCAAACATTTGAGAAGACATTAAAATAGAACAGATCAAAGGTTCTTAAACTTTTAGGATTTGCGACACACCAACATGGACATGGACAAAATGCATATGTTTTTAAAAATTGAGCATGAGCATTATGACCGTACAATTCGTAGTTACTACTCCGTGATTGACTGGAACGTGTGAAATTGCGCAGAGAACCATGTGAATGGAGCATGGGATTTTCTATCCATTCTCAATGTACACGTTTCAGAAGCTCACGTATTTTAAATCAATAACGGCGCTGGCCACTTCATTACGGTCATATAGGAAAGGAAGAGACCGAGAACACCTCCACGATTGTCTTGGGAGGAGGATATTTTATCTGGATTCACTTTGGTGAGTGATGCGATCTATGGGAGGGAGGGGATTATATGAAATGCAAAATGCATATGTTTTTCAAAATTGTATGGAAAAAGAGTTCTACCTAGATTGAGCAAATCATAGTTGCTTTATATCACTCATTATGTTTGCCAATTTTTAATTCTTCATATTTTTAATTTTAGTATTCATATTATATACTACCTTTCTTGAACAACACTACAGGAAAGCTTTAAATTCCATAAACTCGACGAGCTTTTTTCGTTCAGTTTTTAATTGGAATAGTAGAATTCGTTTAGGATCGCTTAATTATAAAACTATAACGAGATTGATGAAATAATCAAGAGGGATTAATGCCTTCATACTTAACCAGCATTTGGGTATTTTGTTTGCCGAGTTTCAACTGCGAAATTTCTTTTTTACTGAAATTCTAGTATTTCAGTAAACCAACGTTTGGATGATTATTTTGACGTTTACTTATCTTTATTAAAGAAATCATTAAATTCATAGATTGTTGAACAGCACAAAAAGTCGGTAGAAATTTATACAGCGCCATTCAGCCACAGATCCCACAGCTGTGTAAAACAAGTTGAAATGCATCATGAGAACCGGTGCTCTCTGTCTGCAACTTTTTAAAAAGAATTTATCATGAAGTATAGCTTCCCAAATTATCGTATTGAGCATCTGGCATATTATGCTACATATCGTTAGTGATGCTGATAAAGAGTCAAAGATTTTCTTTTTATTCAATCTCAGTCTGGCAGTAATAAATCAGAGCCTACCAAAGTCTTTATTTATCCATACTTTTATTTTATGCAAAAGAACATTGACTGTCCAGACTCTGGTCAAATTAAGTGCTGTCCAGTCAGTAAAATATTTTTCCCAAAAATAAATCCTCATTTACTGACTAACTCAGTTATGTTCATATTTATTTGATATTTTTGAGTATGCTGAAAACTCGGTAATGTAAAATATTGCTGTTGAAATTACTGGGTGATCTGATCCGTATTCAGAAAGTTCAGTTAAGTTTTACCGACTCTGGTCAAATTAAGTAGCTGTATGGATAATAACGAGAAAGGTGATATCACTTTATAAAAAAATAAGTTTCTTGAGATAGAACATGAAGAACAAAAAGTAATCGAATTTATGATTTTGAAAATATTTTTCAGCTTTTGCAGACTTTCGTATTAGAATTTATTTACTTCTGGTTAAATGGTTAAATGGTTCAATGATTTTTTTAAAATTGGTTTTAAAATGTATTTCTATTTGATTAGTTATGTATTTGATTCATCACTATTTTGATTTAATATATCTTATCTCTTTTGATTTGATTTGCATTATATTCATTCATGTAAAATTTGAGGATAATTTTCGTTATTTTTTTCATAGAAATCTTAAACTAAAACTAAACTTACTTAAATAACTTGGTTACGCATATGCACGGCACATGTTTCCGAAATGGACAAATTGAAACTCACTTTGCGAATCCACGTGTCTTGGAGGGACTCGTGGACATGCCAACGGCTTGCTTGGCTAAAGCAACACACTAACAGTTCGCTGTTTGAATTCAACAAGGGTAATAGTTCCGATAGCCGTGAGTGTACCGTGTCTGAAACATAATTGATGAGCTTTTGAATGCACACTTAAGATAAGTGGAATAAAGTAGACTTAAGATAAGTGGAATAAAGTAGTGGAATAAAGTAGTGGAATAAAGTAGACTTAAGATAAGTAGTGAATAAAGTAGTGGAATAAAGTAGGCAAAGAAATAGTAGTTGAACGTGCTTAGTTCCTCGCGCTAGTTTCAGTAACTTATAATAAATGATAACAAAATTTCAATAATTTGGTTTGGGTTACTGCAACTCGCGCTTTGACTCCGTTATTAGTGAAATTTAAACAACGAACAATTCGGCAGTGTTGTAGAAAAACCTTTGCAAGAAGTACATCATTCATTGCATTTTGAAATTTAGCCTCTGGAATGAGTTATTGATAAACTACTAAGTGTTCGAGCCCAAGTTACCAAAATCAAAAACATCCTTGTTTAAAACGCTATGACTGTCAACTCTGCTCATCCTTCAGATTCACAAATTTAAATTATTAAAATCCCGCAATAAATGTGGTACTTGTTTACAACAGCATTTCTTTTATCGCTATACTTTAGCAATCCGAAAGATAGATCAAAACGAAGAATGACAACCAAAAAGTTTCATAAAATCTATTTAACAACGCTACGCAATCGCTACGTGTAATTTAAAATAGTAAAGTTTCATGTTACAGTCGATTGCTGCTGTTGATACTTTCATACAGCGTACCCGTTTCACCTTGATTCCGGAATCCGGACTGTTTGCATGCGACTCATGCCGGTCCTTCATCACAACATCGAGCAGGGAACGAATAACTGAACAGCAGAATCGTTCGAACGCAACTCTGTGGTGATATCACTGCAGTGGTACACTGGAGTGCGGCACGCTGAGGATCTCACTGAAGTGAGAGAACTTGAGTGCACCTAAAATTCAATTCTCTAGAGTGATGAGTGGGTGTACGCTGCCTTGATTCCTCTACGCAAGCGCTCTCTTACGCGCGCATACCAGATCACTCACAGCAGAAGGTTCATTTTACGCGCTGCGTTTTGATTCTCTTATCCTCATTTCGATAGAATCTCTTACACTCTAGTGTAAAACCCCAGTGAAATGACATCACTGTCGCCACATCTGCAGATAATTTATACAAGCATATTCACAAAAATGTAGGTCGCGACGGGATTCGAACAAATAAAAATAAAAGTGAGGAAAGCCAACAAATCAGTAAAACAAAATATTGATCAAAGATGTGCGGATTCTAACTCGCAACAAATCCAAAATTTTCATAATTGGTGACTTCAATGACAAACACCGTTCATGGAATAAGTGTCTATATCCACTTATAAACAGAAAATCAAAACTTTGTCTTAAGAATAAAATTTTGATTTACAAACAATTTTTTAGACCAGCCATATTGTATTCTGTGCCAATATGAACTAGATGCTGCAATACTAGAAAGAAGGCATTTCAGAGGATTCAAAATAATTTTTTTTAAATGATTCTGAGGCTGCCTCCGTGATATGCCTAGTACCAATAAACTTTATACAATTTCCAATATTGAGACATTTCAACAAATGTCCAACAAATAACTTTCAATCTTGACAAAAATTGTTGCAATCTTCTATTGCAACGATTAGCTCCTTGTACCCGTAGTATAAATTAGTTTGTTTAAGCTTAGTTTAGTTTAAGTTTAAACTTTAAAGCATTGTAATTCCTTCATGATTCAATTCAACCAGAGGAAAATCCTAACTGCCAGATGCAATTGAAATCTTCTTCTATATACATAAAAATGAATTTTTGTCTGTCTGAACCATATAAACTCGGAAACTACTGCACCGATCGGCTTGAAAATTTGTATGCAAAGGTTTTTGGGGCCGGGGAAGTTTCTTAAGATGGTTCAAGACCCCTCCCCACTTTGGAAATGGGGGCTCCCATACAAATGTAATAGAAATTTCTGCATAACTCGAGAACTAATCATAGAATAAATCAATTTTAGGCGAAACGAAGTTCGTCGGGTTTGCTAGTGTTTTAATAGAAACTTAAAATGGTCAGGGTTCTGCCAAATCACACCAAGCGCCAATGAAAAATTTCCATTTTTCCCCAAAGTTTTCAAGTAACAGTTTCAATTAATCACAAATCTCTTTGGACATCATTCAACGCCATAGCTGAGGATGTCCTCCAACAAATGTACGCATGAATTGACATAAAATACTTTCTGTTTTATTTCTGTGAACAAAATATCACAAGTCAGTTAAAAAGCCGCTTGGTGCGATTTGGCTGAACCCCGACCAAATGTATCATAGCAAATAAGGATAATAGTGTTAAGAAAACACGGAACACCTAGTTTGAAAGATAAATACATGTTATAGATAATTAGCAAATAAAATTAGACAAAAAAGATTTTTTTTTATGAAAGTGTAACTACATTGCCGATAAGTTACACAGGAACGATATAATTTAACATTATAAGGAAACGTCAATAAATAACGTAAAGTGACAATCCATACAAAATTTCAAAAAGCGTGACATAGGACGGGGTATTGAAAAATGTCCATTTTTGACGAATTTCAAGCTCTGAATCATAACCTCGTCAAATGATAGTTCTGCACTATTTAGTTCAACTGACCAACTGAGTATGCCACACAATGGCTAAAAACGGAATTGTGCCACACCGCAACCCACATTCGTCAGTCGCACATAGTATAATCAATCCAGATGGCGCTCGATAGTTCTTATCCCTATTCATCTCGTTTTCCAGAGGTTCAATTCGAAAACAGAACGCACAGGCCGGCTTCGGTCTGACCACACTCTCCAGTAGTGTCAAAGCCGTATTGTGGGTTAAGTGCCTCGCATAGCCACACAGTCGATATCGTCGGCCAAAACCACGTGAATGTGTCGCAGTGTTATCATGTGATAATAATAGAGAATGGTCATACGATATATTAGTCAGTGCAACGGGTGCTGTAATTGGATGCTGACACTCAAACCAAGTGAGATGGTTCGGGAGTATTATCAAAAGCAGGGCGAACTTGGTAAATGTAGGTCATTGATTAAACGAAAGTTGTCGTAACGTATACGGCTTCAAAATTTATTAAAATGCATGAGAAAGGTATGAACAATCAAAAATTATCATTCCATTAATTATCCGCAATCGATCAGGTTCTCGCTATAACAGTATTAGTGAAACGGATCTGCACGTTCGAGAGAGCCATGTTACTATTCGAGCTAACGAAATCCGCCAGGCTACCGATGGATTTTGCAGCACGCCGATCAAATGGATAACCCATTGCACGACGATCCGGGTACAAACGATCACGAAGGCCGCAGAACGAATGCGAATCATTACAGTCGACATTCTCATCGAACTCCTGATTGACTGTGTCGTCGTTGTAGTCAGAGATCATTGCAAACAGATCGAAGGTCATTCCTTCGACAGTACCTTTCGGGATCAAGAGATGCGATGGCCATCCACAGTTGCAAAAACGGAACTGTTCGGCACCAGTTGGTTGATTGGAAAGGGCTACCGAGCGGAAAGTTCGTTCATACGGGATTGTAACGCTGGATTGTTCCGAGCGACGGACAATCGTGTTGCTGCCAGGGTTCACTGAAATAAGTTTTTCGTGTAAATAATTGTGGATGCACTGACATAATTTCATACTGACATGTAACATTGAATTTATCCAGTTCAACCATTAGAATACGCTGTTCCTGATAGGTAAGTGGAATATTACGTTCATCACTCTTCGGGCCAATGAAAATTCGGCAAGTTCCACGACGCCTTGCACCAGAGTTGTTGACGGTCAGACGGAAAGTGAATGGAGCATGTTGTAGATGAGTGAAGGAAGCAAATACATTTCCTTGTGGTCCAAAATCTAATCCTGTGGCCAAATCTACCTGCGAGCGTTGCCAGTATGTTAGCAAAATATTAGCAGGAGCATTGGCTCGGTTCAATTGAACCCCAAGTGACTGTATCTGAACACCATTATAGTTGAGTTGATTGGCTGCGTACGGTTGCAAGGTATTTTTATGACGATGGAATAAGTTGTCAATTTGAGCGTGCAAACGGTAAAACCCTGGATCCCTCATAGCCGTTTCGAATTCTCCGAGAACCCCAAAGCCTTCCAAGAAACGACCTTCAGGATCGTGGCTGTAGGCAATGACGTTATGTAAATCTCCATGATAGCTTCCATAGTACTGAGGGTTTACTGAAAGCGACGACGGCTCCATGATATCGCCCAGCAAATCAGTTCCCGCTTGTTCTGTCAATGGAATACGTTCACCGTTGGTCTGCAAAGAAAACATGCACATGCAATCCAAGCGTATGATGAACATTTATAGAAATAACAGGTTATCTGGGTTTACTTACTCCCATGACAAATCCAGCATCAATGCTGTCTGTGATGCGCTTTTCCCAATTTTCCAAGTCCGTGAGAGTGAAGGTCACTTGGTCATCCACTCGATTAACATCGCTCAACAACTGATTCTGCGGACGAGGTGGAAATGCCCGATTATTCAAACTCCTGATTATCTTTGGGAAATATCCTTCCGGAAGAGGTACGCGTAGATTGTTCAATGGTCGGACTCGGGAAAGGCGTGCGCAGAATCGTTCCACATTGTAGCGGGCAATCAGTTGTTGATGCATGTAGTAGAACAACTCTCCACGACGATTTTTGCGTACAACTGCATCGGGTCCATCCCCTGGGTACACCAAATGCCAGTGCCAATGGTGAAGATTAACTCCTATGTCCTCTCGGAAGAATGCCAGCCGTTGCTCCTCTTCACGTTCCGAAGCAGTATAGTTCATTGGGATGTCAATTGTCATCTATGAAAAAGAAACATTGGTTGGTCAGCTGCTCAAACATAATTATTTGCACGAACCCACTCGACTCTCTTGTTGAACTACAGAACCTTCTTCACGCAGCTTAGGAAAAACAGAGGGGTCAACGAACGAATCAGGAAACAGCTCTAGGAATGACGGAATGTTCAAATCCTTCGTATCCGGCCTATGCTGGATAGCAACTGCCAGTGCATATTGGAACAAAATTGGATTAACTCGATCACGCGTGTAAGTAGCCACCGACATCAATGATTCCACATCCGGCTGGTTCACGAACAGTGTGATCAGCTCTCCGGCAACCCGACGATGATTTTGGTTGAACAAAGAAAATCCACTACGGCGAGGAATCGCCTCAGCAAACCCTATATTAGGCGTTGCAACATTGCGGACGGGAATCCGGGTGTCTGCGTCGTTTCCAAAACGGTTCTGAATGTTCGCCCCTATTGGTCTATAACGCTCGGTGAGATAGTTTTCCGGTAAATCGATCACCGTCTTGCCATCGTCCTTGGGGTAGAATGTCGGTTCCAAAGGGCGCTGCAATAGTGCAAGCAATTTACGATTCCCAGTGGCCATTCTAAACGATAAGTAATCACTCAAACACTAACTGTGATCAATTTTGAGAACCAGCTAGATATGGAAATCCAACTGCCACTAAGCTTGTTTTTATAGCCGAAAAATTGTTTATATATGGCACACATGAAATTTGGTAACCACAAGTTTTGATAATTCTCAGTGTCACAAAATTGGGACAATCTCGTGCATCACAGCCATCATCAGTGACCCACTATTAGCTTAAATGTATATAGTTTGATGCAACGATTAAACCGCAATACTGATTACGGCGAAGGCGCGAAAATGTTTATGAAACAATGTCTGCAAGGCAGTGGTTATTTATCAAACAGTTCTAAACAGATAAAAGTTTGGATCGTACTACATGGGAATGGTTGGTCACATTGTCTGCAAAATGTCCAGTAATCCAGCACATTCTTCTCAACCATTATTCAGGTTGTTTTTCAATATCATAACGAATTGCTCGACTCATTACAGGCATATCAGTATTCCATGTCCTATTTTCCATTTACCCCAGGCATAGGTAAGGCATTCTGGATCTCCGTCTTCTTCTACTTCCTCTTTTCTCTTTTTCTTCTTCTTCCTATTCTACTTTTGTTTTTCTTTTTCCTATTCTGATTCATTGTTTGTTTGCATTACTGAGACCCGCGTAGTTTAGCCATAATTCAGTTTTCTCCCCCCATAATTATGTAACACTTTTGCCAAAAAGTAATTTCACAATAAATTTGACTGTTTTGAATGCTTTATATTTGATTTATTTGATGAAATTTGATTGT
The DNA here is from genome assembly GCF_024139115.2 of Armigeres subalbatus. Classification (NCBI taxonomy): domain Eukaryota; kingdom Metazoa; phylum Arthropoda; class Insecta; order Diptera; family Culicidae; genus Armigeres; species Armigeres subalbatus. The sequence continues at coordinate 199,006,490 of NC_085140.1, read as the reverse complement.
GATCACGAGAATATTTTCCCACAGTTATGGGACAGTTTAGTCTTTCCTCTATGAATTGCTAATTAATATTTTTTGTGTCAACATCCACGATCAAAAGCAATGATTTAAGATTGGTTTTATATTGCACCAATTGCTTTGATAGTATTTGGAATGTGTAACTAATATTTGCATTGAAACAGTGTTGTTTACATTCGCCGTTTACATTCGACACAAAATGTTTCATAATATGGTTATTTGCCATCGATTGGAAGCTCAGTAATTTTCTTATAATCAAATCTAATATCTATTAAGATTTGGATATCACATTGCGAATCGAAAGCTTTTATCCTAACGATGGCATTCATGTATAAACCCGTATGGGCCCAGGTGAAGAAAGTCAAATAAAAAATGCCATTGCATTTCGGCATTGGACTCGTACAGGTTTCTAGTTTCCGAAAACATATTGTTAGAATCGGGAATGTCCCTGTGACCGAAGTTATCCCGGGGGATCACTGGGCCGAATGCGGTCAAATTGACCATTTTTTGGGACCATGAGATTTGTCGAAAGAAACGAAAAAATTCTCCTCAATTTCACACAAAATGATTGCCACTATTTCTAGACATCATGTATCAGAGCAGAAGGGTGCTTCGGGAGGTTCAGATTGTGGCCAACCGGCTGATTACGGATGAAGCCACCGGGGAAAGTGACCAAAAATGAACCACTCTGATTCAGGCAATATGGGTATTGTTTTATTTTTTCAACTATACTGTCCTCTTTGTATTCGGATCCCGGAATAGGCAGTATGAATATCAAACTTAATGAATTTTAAAGGATTTGCCGATTATAACATTTCTGATTTTCTTGGTTTGGTATGGACTGATTTAATTTTTGGCCGCAATCCCGGGTATCACAGGGATTTCAGAAACCGGCTACATAGTGGCCAGTTGACTTGAAAGAAAAAACAATCTCAACATGGGAACCTAAGTGGGAACCTAAGTAAAATGTCCCATAAGGGATGCCAGAGCGAGAGTTAGGTCGAATGACTAGAGTAGTATGTGTTAGCGCGAACTGAATGAAAGAGGTGAGCATCCAAGTTAGACTCACATGGCATGATAAAGGTGGGCATACAAGTCAGACCCACACGGCATGAGAAGGGTGAGCACACAAGTCAGACTCACATGGAGCGTTAGCGCGAGTGCAAGCATGGAGTGCATGAGCGTGTATCAGGTGGTTGGGTGAGCATACAAGTCAGACTCACATGGCATGATAGAGGTGAGCATACAAGTCAGACTCACAGGGTGTGACAATGGCTAGTTCAGGCGCAAATAAGAGGTGGTCCAAGGGATCGGAGTCGGCTTCATGGGTCATACCGGTGGTCATGCCCTGTGGTCGTACTTGATCCTTTAATCGAACAAGTGGCCGCGCGAAGAACAACATGGTATCGTCGCTTTCGCGGCGTCGGTCAACCAGGCGGGTTCCGAACCCGAGGGCGGAAAGGGGTCCTCGTCAAGGCTGGGGCAGGCGTAGGCACCGCGTCGGCAAGTCCCTCTGTGTGTTGGCGAATAGACCCTATCGCAGAGAGGTCAATTTGGGGTGCACGCGGCATCATCATTCTTGATACCAGTAGTGCAGAGGGAAGCAGGCGCGAAGTCGACCCTTCCCACCTTCCGAGGACATAGGGCGTGGTAAGGCCACCTGGAAAGCCGGCAATGCGCTGGCACGATACCATGGTGTTCTTCTAAAAAAGCGAGTCACGAAGTTCGATGCTGCAAGGTGTGACCGTTCATTTTCGGGTCACAATAAAATACTTGGTGGGAAAGCCAGTTAGTGGTTTAGCCCAAATAAAACATTGTTATAAATGTCTTGTTATAAAAATGTTATAAAAACATTGTTATAAATTGTTATAAATGTTGTTGTAAATGTCTGAATATTCAATAAATGTCTGTCTCCACTTTTTGTAGTGTTTGAGTGATATTTATTTTGTGTTCAGTAGCTTTTGGTTGATGTCTTCAGATTTATTATTTATTTTGTTCGTTTCTTTTACTCCGACTTTAGTTTATTTATTTATTTATTTATTTATTTATTTATTTATTCATTTTTCTGTTCACATAGTTTTCTTTATTTACTTATTTTGTGCATTTAATTATTTCTATACTTATTTATTCATCCATATTTTATTTATTCAATTGCTTATTCATTTATTTTCTTTGTAAATTTTATTAATTATTGTGCGGAAACAAGTGTTAGGGTATTTTAAATTGTTAAGGCTTAGCATGCAGCCAGTGTCGGAGTAAACATGTAAATTAGTATCAACCAAAATATTTTATAGTGTAAGGTTCCTGTTAGTGTTCGTGCATTCATCATCGCTACTACTATCATGATCATCTTCTTGGCCGCCATCATCATCGTCTGGAAATTGCCTCGTCATTGGCATGAAATTAAGGAGGAGGGAATGATATAAAAAGGGATCTCCCAATATGGTCGCTCTCTTGTATAATTTAAAGTCCGGAGGAGTGAAGTTAGAGTGTCGGTACGCGAGATAGTTCGTCAACATACTACCCGCGATAGTTCCAAAAGTTTTAAAAAGAAAGAACTGTCAAAAGTTTATAAAATTAAAACTTACAATCTAAAATTAAAACGAAAAAGGTGTGATAGAACCTATAGCTAAAAAAACAAAATCCACAGTTTAAAATACCATTAAAAGGTTTCACCTAAAGTTAAACTAAATCTAAAGTACGGATCATCGTGATATCACCACTAACGGTTGGAAAAGTGCACCAAGTATTTTAAAGTTAATTCTGACCGTGCTAGTTTCTCGATGATTATAAAACCGTACTTTGGAATCAAGCGAGCAAGTGGTGAACAGTAGTAAGTGCAGTGTAAGAAGTGGCTAACCGGAAAGTAGTGTGAATGAAGAACAATGGTATCTGACAAATCTGTGACTTTCCGGCCTCTATGGGGTGCAAGCTCGCTTGATTAGCCACTATGTGAAAACGCGCGCGAAATTGCACCACTCCCCGGACAGGGACTTTGGCCTCCGTCACCATAGGCCACCGACACGTGAACGCTCTCTAGCCGAGAATTAATAGAAGTGATTCCCTGTGAGTAAGCCAAGAAGACCCTAAGAAGAAGAAGAATAGCTGTAGCAGTTACGAGTTTCTGTGGAGGAGTCGTCCAGTATGCATGCCAACGATTCCTGCATCGGCCGCAACGGTGAGCTCACGAAAGAAAAAAAAATAAATTGATAATTCAAATTAAAAGTTTTTTTTTGAGTCAATCCTTGAAATTAGCTTTAATAAATTTGTATGGCCTGCTAAATTCTAGCTGTAGTTGTTTCACGTTAATTATTTAAAATAAATCTTGTTCTCCACCATTTTGTTCTGTATAGTCCGCCTTGCCACCAATTATAGGAAGAAATATCCGGGAGAATCGAGTTGGAAAACGACCCTGAAGTGAAACCGTGTTGAGGACCACTGCTCCTATGGTAATACCGTTACAGGGGTTCTCAACCGGTTTCCACAAAGTTTCACTAAGTATCAAAGGACACGCAGCTAACCTCGAGGATGCGTTGTGCACTGACCCCCCTTTGAAGCATTACTTTCTGGTTGTACCGAAGGGACTATGGACTTGGCGGCAATGGAAACGGTTTAGCGGGTCGGGGATGTAGTCCTGCCTCCCTCGTTTGCTGTTGGAGGTGGTCCCTAACCCCGCACTTCCTGGACAACCCAGGATGTCTGTTGAGCAGATTCCCCCTCCATTGCTTAGGAAGAAAAAAAACAGGGTGTGACAGAGCATGTAGGGTGTGTTAGAGGGTGCGATAGAGCGAACACCCAAGTAAGGGACGGGTGCCTGTGTGAGCGAGAATGAGCGAGTACGTTAAGTACTGCCATCCCCCAGAAGTAGTACTGAGAGGTAGTTCCTGGGGGAAACGATGGCGGAGCCCAAGGGAATTAAGTCGGTATTACCGGTACGGTCGAGTCCGACACTCCAGCACACTTCCGTGTAGTAGTTTGGCAACTACAATGCACGTGTGCTGGGTTAGTGTGTAAATGCATTCTCCCTTGTAAGAAAAAAAAAGACCCGTGGAAGCGTGAGATTGGAACTTGTGAGGTGAGGACCAGAGCTGTGTAGGTCGCTCCTTCCCAGATGTCAACTCACCATTTCGCAGCCCGATGTCTGTTTGTGTGTATGTGTGTATGTGTACAAAGTTTTGTAGACACACTTTCCGGCACTTAGTATTATTTGCAACAAATTTCATTCGACTGAGAATCCCGTCCCATTGTTTGCTATTGAAAATTGGCCAGATTGGACTATGGGATCAGAATTTATGGCCAAATACTAAGCACCAACACCGCTAGGTGGATTAATCAGGGTTTTACACTCCAAAAAGCTCTTTCTTGCAGTGGAGAGGTCATCCATATATGGAGAAACTGGTGGGAACATATTTTGATGGGACAATATTGTTTGCATGGGAGTCGAACGGTGCAAAATTTGCAATACATTGTATCCAATCACCGTTCGATGGTAGCGTGGTTGTAGTAAAATAGTATTCCGCAGTGATCTATTCGGTACATGGAAGTTCATCATGGATAGAAGATCGGGGAATCAGTTTCAGCAGCCAATAGTTTAGCAACAAACAATAATGTTTAGGTACTGTATTTTTCGACGGTTTTTAGTTTACATTGAAAAAAGGGCCACCGGCCGGTATCGTGTTCAAATGAAAAATGCATTTACAAAATGTTGATAAGCACGTTTAGTGGTCACTAAAAAAAAGAAGAAGATAATAATCAAATTGTGGTTAGCATAACTGTTTTCAAATTAACATCAAAGAGATGCACAAATGTGGTTTTTATGTTTGTTTTGCAATGGGAATCCCCATATAGCAGCACTAAGAATTTACTACTGGATAAAACAACGGTTTGGTTGGCGATAATTTAGACAACAAACAACTACAAGAAATCGTATAAAAGCTTAACGGATTACAGTTTGCATATCATATCTCGTCGAGTCGAGAACGCGACAACACCCAAAATCAGTTTATATTCAAAAATGTCATCGAATAGCCAAAAATTACTTGCATTACTGCAGCGACCCTTGGAGCCCACCTTCTATCCCAAGGATGACGGCAAGACGCTGATTGACCTCCCAGATAACTATTTAACTGAGCGTTATCGTCCAATTGGAGCCAATTTGCAGACTAGATTCAGCAACGATGCCGACACCAGAATCCCCGTCCGCAGGGTTGCAACACCGGATATCGCCTTCGCAGAAGCCATTCCTCGCCGTGGTGGATTTTCACTTTTTGTCGACAAGCATCGCAAGATAGCTGGAGATCTGATTGCACTTTTCCTGAGACAACCAGACGTCGATACACTGATGGCCGTGGGTTCGTATGCGCGCGATCGACTGAATCCAATGTTGTTCCAGTACGCGTTATCCGTTGCCATTCAGAATAGACCGGATACGAAGGACGTGAACATTCCTTCGCTGCTGCAGTTGTTCCCGGATTCATTCGTAGATCCTACAACATTCCCAAGGGCTAGAGAAGAAGGTTCGGTGGTTCAGCAGTCCGATCGGGTAAGTTGATGTTCTACGAATACGTTATACATATTTGATAATGTTTTTCATTTTCATAATCAAGATGGTTGTCAATATTGAAATGAATTTCACTGCTTCGGATCGAGAAGAAGAACAGCGATTAGCATTCTTCCGTGAAGATATTGGAGTTAATCTGCACCACTGGCATTGGCATTTGGTATACCCCGGAGATGGTCCTGATTCAGTTGTCCGAAAAGATCGTCGTGGGGAGTTGTTCTACTACATGCACCAACAGCTGATTGCCCGCTACAACGTGGAACGATTCTGTGCTCGACTATCCCGTGTTCGACCCTTGAGTAACCTACGAGTAGCCATTCCGGAAGGATACTTCCCAAAAATTATCAGGAGTGTGAATAATCGTGCTTTCCCACCTCGTCCCCAAAATCAAATCTTGGGTAGCGTAAACAGAGTGGACGATGACGTGATCTTCACTGTGACTGATTTGGAAAATTGGGAAAAACGTATCTCAGACAGTATCGACGCTGGATTTGTAATGGGAGTAAGTTGAATAAAACAATGTTCTCTTGGAAAGTCATAGAGTGTATTAAACAATACCGATTTTATTTAACAGACGAATGGTCAACGTGTTCCTCTCACCGAAGAAAACGGCACTGACATTCTAGGAAACCTCATGGAACCTTCTTCGCTCTCGATCAACCGCCAGTACTATGGAAGCTATCATGGCAATTTGCATAACATCATTGCCTACAGCCATGATCCGGAAGGTCGTTTCTTGGAAGGCTACGGGGTTGTTGGGGAATTCCAGACAGCTATGAGGGACCCGACGTTCTACCGTTTGCACGCTCAAGTTGATAACATGTTCCATCGCCACAAAAACACATTGCAACCGTATCCTGCCAATCAACTCAACTATAATGGAATCCAGATTCAATCACTAGGAGTTCAGCTGAATCGTGCCAATGCTCCTGCTAATATTTTATTGACCTACTGGCAACGCTCGCAAATTGATTTAGCCACTGGAATGGATTTCGGACCTCAAGGCAACGTTTTTGCTGCATTCACTCATTTGCAGCATGCTCCGTTTACATTCCGTCTGACCGTCAACAACAGCGGTGCTAGACGGCGTGGAACTTGCCGAATCTTCATTGGCCCAAAGACAGACGAACGCAACATTGCACTTACCTATCAGGAACAGCGAATTCTCATGATTGAACTGGATAAATTTAATGTCACATGTGCGTTTTAAATTCAACAAATTTTCTACTGATCGACTGATCGAACTTTTTTTTTCAGTGAACCCCGGCAGCAACTCCATTGTTCGTAGGTCAGAGCAATCTAGCGTGACCATCCCCTACGAAAGAACTTTCCGTTCTGCAGCCCCTTCCAATCAACCTGGCACCGAAGTGTACCGTTTCTGCAACTGTGGATGGCCATCGCATTTGTTAATCCCCAAGGGATCTCCGGAGGGAATGCCCTTCGATCTGTTTGCAATGATTTCCGACTACACTGCCGACACAGTCAACCAGGAGTTCGATGAGAACGTCGACTGCAACGATTCGCACTCGTTCTGCGGCCTTCGTGATCGCCTCTACCCAGATCGTCGTGCCATGGGATATCCATTCGATCGCCGAGCTCCGAACGCTATCCGTACTTTGCAGGACTTTGCCCGTCCGAATAGCAACATGGCGCTAACGAATGTGCAGATCCGGTTTACCAACAGTGTGATCGCTAGAACATAAATTTACTGAAATGGTCTAATTAATTGAAAACACAATCTATGTGCACTTGTAAAGGCATCCCGAATGAAATAAACAGAATATTGCAACAAACGATTAATCAATTAGTTTTGTTCGTACTGCTAATATTATTTATTCAACCTAAGGCTGCAGTGGCCTCTAGAATACATAACAGTCGTCTTCATTCAGCTCGACTGTACGTCGCCTCTTTGCTCGTTACGCATATCGCCTTCTTGTGCCCTTCGGGTCGCTATCAAGAAACATTTCCACCGGATTATTGCCCGATATTCTGGCTAGGTACCCGATCCTCCGCAGTTCTCTGTTATCGAAGAAAGGTTTTCCTAACAGCTGATTCGCATCCTCCAGGTACCGTTTGTCATCAGTACCTCACCAAAGATGGTACGCATCACTTTGCTTTCGAAAACTCCAAGTTCGTGTTGGTCCTTCACGAGCATCATTCAGGTTTCTTATATTTTAGTTGCCTTGCTCTCAGATACATTCAATATATGCTACATGCATTCTAAATAGTTCAAAACAGTGACCCATTCTCACCCACCATTTGACCCATTGTCACCCCCGACGACAGTATTCCTTCGGATACCATCGGAAATTTCTCCAGTAATCTCTTCCACAAATCTAGGACAAAGTTCCAGGAATTTCCTTGAGAGTTTACGAACGAATTGCTAACGGAGGCCTTTCCGAAATTAAACTTATCCAAGGAGACCGCATCGTGCTTTCGTGCTGTGCGGTTCTTTCTCTCTTTGCGGAAGGAAGTTTTTAATACTACCCGAAGCTATTTTAATTTCAACGGTGCTTCTTAGCGCTATTTGTACCCACTGATCCCGTTACGATCTTTGCAAGGACCCGTGCCTTCGTTTTACGTTGGACCCGTTTGCGGAAGTAAAATTCCGACAAGCGGTGGTAATCCTGCAGGGACACCGTTCTGGGAAAAAACCTCTTAGAAGGTCACGTCTCCACGCTCAGCAATGAGTATTAACAAAAACAAGAGGAAGGGAGTCTCTGAATTCTCCACTTCCTTCAAAGAAACAAGGTTTCAAGACCGTCCTGCCCAAGCGCGGAAAAAATAGAAGGAAGCTGGAGAATTCAGATATTCCTTCTAACTCTAATATCGGAAATAATTCTTCTCCAATCGAACTGAGCAATCAGTTCGATTTGATTAATGAAAATTATGAAATTGAGCAAATCGAATCTACCTCTAGCCCAGGTGATTCGATTCATGCGAAAAGCAAAGGATTCCGCCAATTGTGGTATCTGTTGCCGAGTTTTCTGGCTTCCGGAATGAGATTTTGAGTAACCTTCAGGGGATCAAGGTTTCATTTCAGATTGCTAGGAAGGGTGACTGCCGCGTTTTGCCGGGATCCTTTGACGATCGCAAACGTCTTCTTCACTATTTAACTGAGAAGCGCCATAAATTCTTCACATACGACGACAAAACTGAGCGATTGTTCAAAGTCGTCTTGAAAGGTCTCCCTAGTGATGACAAATCACTGGATGAGATTAAAATTGAAATTTCTCAATTACTTGGATTTTCACCAGTCCAAGTAATTAAGATGAAAAAGAAATCCCATTCTGGTATTTCCCAGAGGGGCATTTCCCAAGAATTTTATTTAGTTCATTTTAACAAAAGTGAACTAAATAATATGAAAAGTTTGGAAAAGGCCTGTATTATGTCTCATGTCCGTGTTACATGGGAACATTTCCGCAGGCCTGGGGGAAATTTCCAAAACCCTACCCAGTGCCGTAAGTGCCAAAAGTGGGGTCATGGAACCAAACATTGTCACATGGATGCTAAATGCATGATTTGTGGTGGAACCTCTCACGCCAAGGACGCATGTCCTGTGAGAGAAGATTCCAATAAATTTAAGTGCGCAAACTGTGGGGGCAATCATAAATCCAATTTCTGGGAATGTCCTTCACGCAAAAGTTTTGAATTCCCGTGCAAAATTGATGACGGGAAATTCCAATCGGATCCCAGATTCGACGGGTAGAAATTTTTCAAACGCTCAAACTTCTAAACCGGTTACCGGTCGAGCAATTCATACCCACCACAATTCACAAACAAATTTTGCCGCTCGTCAACGGGTAGCAAGCACTTCAGTAAATTCCAATTTTTCCAATGTACCTACGTATGCAAACATCGCTGCTGGTAGACCAAATTTCTCTTCTCAAAATGAGGTTTATACCCATGTCCCAACGGAAAATAACGGTCACGTTGCCGATTCAGGTAGCATGACTGCTTCCGATTTTGATTTTTTAACTGAACAATTGCATCACATGATTGATGCAATGTTCAAAGCAAATACCATTCCTGAAGCTGTTCAGGTTGGTATAAAGTACACACAAAAAATTGTTATCGGACTCCGTTTCAATGGATCCAAATAATTGTGTGAAAGTTCTAAATTGGAATGCCCGCTCTCTAAAGGGTAAGGAAGATGAATTATTCAACTTCCTTTCAGTTCATAATGTGCATATTGCCATTATAACTGAAACGTATTTAAAACCAGGACTCTCCATTAAAAGAGATCCAAACTATTTTATCTACAGAAATGATCGTCTTGACAGCGCCTGTGGTGGGGTCGCCATTGTCATTAATAGACGTATCAAACATAAATTATTTTCTTCGTTTGAAACCAAAGTTTTTGAAACCTTGGGAGTTTCTGTTGAAACAAATTTTGGTCAATTTTCCTTCATTGCAGCCTATTTGCCTTTTCAATGCAATGGGCAGCAAAAGAATTTGTTGAAAGCTGATCTTCAAATTCTGACTCGCAACAAATCAAAATTCTTCGTAATTGGTGACTTCAATGCCAAACACCGTTCATGGAATAATGCTCAAAGCAATTCCAATGGTAAAATTTTATTTGAAGATTGTTCTGCGGGATATTATACTATTCAATATCCCAATGGACCAACTTGTTTTTCTTCCAGTCGAAATCCTTCTACAATTGATTTAGTTTTAACGGATTCAAGTCAGCTGTGTGGCCAATTGGTAACTCATGCTGACTTTGACTCTGATCACCTTCCTGTGACATTTGAAATCTCACAAGAAGCCATTTATAATCCAATCAGCTCTACTTTTAATTATCATAGAGCTGATTGGGATTTATATAAAACGTATATCGATAGGAATTTTGATGTTGATATTCCTCTCGATACCAAAAGTGATATTGATAATGCTCTCGTATCTTTGACAAATTTAATTGTCGAAGCCAGAGGCATTGCAATTCCGAAATGTGAAGTTAAATTCAACTCCATTATTATTGACGACGATCTTCAGCTACTGATCCGTCTTAAAAATGTGAGAAGAAGGCAATACCAAAGAACTCGCGATCCCGCGTTGAAAGTTATTTGGCGAGATTTGCAAAATGAAATTAAAAAACGTTTCGCTATTCTGAGAAATACCAACTTTGAGAATAATGTCTCGAAGTTGGATCCCAGTTCGAAACCCTTTTGAAATTAACAAAATTCTTAAAAACCTCAAAAGCCAATTCCAGCGCTTAAAGAGGGAAATAAAATTTTATTAACAAATGGCGAAAAGGCTCAAAAACTTGCTCAGCAGTTCGAGAGTGCCCATAATTTTAGTCTAGGTCTCACTAGTCCAATTGAGGATCAGGTTACACGGAGCTTCGAAGACATTCTCAATCAAGAGATTGTTTTTGACCCTTCGTTGGGAACCAATTTGGATGAAGTGAGATCTATTACTAGAAAATTTAAAAATATGAAAGCCCCGGGTGATGATGGTATTTTCTACATACTTATCAAAAACTTCCTGAGAGCTCTTTATCATTTTTGGTTAATTTATTTAACAAATGTTTTCAATTGGCATACTTCCCAGATAAATGGAAAAACGCCAAAGTTGTTCCAATTTTGAAGCCGGACAAAAATCCAGCTGAGGCTTCTAGTTATCGCCCAATCAGTTTGCTTTCTTCAATAAGCAAACTGTTTGAAAAGATTATTTTAAATAGAATGATGGTTCATATTAATGACAATTCTATTTTTGCTGATGAGCAATTTGGTTTTCGCCATGGGCATTCAACCACTCATCAGTTATTAAGAGTTACGAACTTAATTCGGCTCAACAAATCTGATGGATATTCGACTGGAGTTGCTCTTCTTGATATAGAGAAAGCATTTGACAGTGTTTGGCATGAAGGTTTGATTGTAAAATTGATGAATTTTAATTTTCCTCTGTACATTATTAAACTGATCCAAAATTATTTATCAGATCGCTCACTGCAGGTAAACTATCAGAATACTAAATCTGATAGATTACCTGTAAGGGCTGGTGTCCCCCAAGGCAGCATACTGGGGCCCATATTGTATAACATTTTTACTTCTGACTTACCTGATTTACCACCAGGGTGTCAAAAATCTTTGTTTGCAGATGACACGGGCCTTTCAGCCAAAGGGCGAAGCCTTCGTGTCATTTGTAGTAGATTGCAAAAAGTTTGGATATTTTCTCCACTTACTTGCAAAAATGGAATATTTCCCCGAATGCTTCCAAAACTCAGCTTATAATTTTCCCACATAAGCCGAGAGCTTCTCATTTGAAACCTTCTAGCTGACATATTGTCACTATGAATGTTGTTCCAATTAATTGGTCTAGCGAAGCTAAATATTTAGGGCTTCTGCTAGATCAAAAATTAACTTTCAAAAGTCACATTGAAGGCATTCAGGCCATATATAACAAATATATTAAGTGTCTTTATCCACTTATAAACAGAAAAACAAAACTTTGTCTTAAGAACAAACTTTTGATTTACAAACAAATTTTAGACCTGCCATGTTGTATGCTGTGCCAATATGGACTAGTTGCTGCAATACCAGAAAGAAGGCACTCCAGAGGATTCAAAATAAAATTTTGAAAATGATTCTGAAGTTGCCTCCGTGGTATAGTACCAATGAACTTCATAGAATTTCTAATATTGAGACATTGCAACAAATGTCCAACAAAATAATTTCCAATTTTAGACAAAAATCGTTGCAATCTTCTATTGCAACGATTAACTCCTTGTACCCTTAGTATAAAATAGGTTAAGTTTAGTTTAAGTAGAAAACATTGTAATTCCTACATGGTTCAATTCAACCAGAGGAAAAAATTCTAACTGCTAGAGGCAATTGAAATGTATTAATAATAACAAAAAGCGTAACATAGCAAATAAGGATGATAGTGTTAAGAAAACACGGAACACCTAGTCTAAGAGATGAATGCATGTATTAGATAATTAGCAAATAAAATTAGTTAAAAAAAAAAAAAAAAAAAAAAAAAAAATTTATCCAAGAATATCTTTGAACATTCCCCCAAGTATTTTTTTTTTTCATAATTTAGTCTAGGGATTTTTCCAGAAAATCTTCTGGAAATTACAGCGGAATCCAGTAATTCTTTTGGAGATTCCTCAAGACATTCTTTTGAAAACTCAAAGAAGCAATTCTAAGAAAATTTCGAATTTTTTTTTCGGAAATTCCTTTGCGAATTCTTTTGGCGTAAATAAGGGCTGGGGGGGTTTCAAGGGGGTGCCTGACTCTCCCCAGACCCACTTGCGCCCCCCCCCCCAGAAAATTGGAAAATCGAATCCTAAAATAGTAAATTTTCATGTATATTATTCAAGTATGCCGAAAAACCGAATACCGAATGTCCTTAAAAGTCCAGATGATTAGTTTTCACTGTTTCAAAACTCGGTGTCTTGTAACTTAACAGATATACTATTAATTTCGACTGTAGTTTAATGATTCGGAGATGGCTTTTCAGTCTTGACAAAATGAAAATACTGTTATTTAATCTTGGTCAACGTTTCGGTCCGTTTGGGACCTTGAGGAGGTCCCAAACGGACCGAAACGTTGGACAAGATTAAATAACAGTGTTTTGATTTTGTCAAGACAAAGTCTGATTGTTGATATCGGAGAACGTAGATCTAAACTAAACGGATATAAAGTTGTGGAATAAGGAAGAATAGTTCTTTTATGGACTGAATGAATAGTAACAAACTTGTAGAACAATAAAAAATCACTCTAGTTAAACAAAAATATAGTTGAATGATTCCAATATTTCTCACGCTCACGCATAGGGAAGAGACTGAATTAATCGATTTCTCTTCTTCGGTGTGGCCAATTGCGGTAGATTTCCGAAGATTTTACTGTATGGTGTGATAAATTTTGATCTTGCACCAGAATCTACAGTTACGGTTGTAGCTTTTGAAACAATTATACAATACGCCTTATTTTTTATATTTGTTCATTTTAGGGTCTTTTCGAATTTCCACTAACTATGCGTAATTACATTAATTTAAAACTCTGACGAAAACTTACAAGAATTTCTCACAGTAAATATATTGTAGTTCCTGTTGAAAGCCGCAGTGAGCTCAAGTGGGCAACAGTCGTATTTTCGATAGGAATGTGTGACAGAAATTTTCTACTTTGTTGATAGCTAGTGTTGGCTAAGTTTTGAAAGATCGGGGTACTCTTTGAATGTTTTTCAACTATCATTTGGAAAATTTCCCCGCATTCAAGTGTTTCTTCCTCTGCGTTGGTGAGACGCCCGCAAGAAGAACGTTGTTATTGTTTTTTAAGTCTTTCGTTTATTTGGAAGGCTCATTTGCGTGAAGCGTTCCGGAGCCGAAATCAAGTTTAACAATACATTTCTTGATTCTTATACATAGTGTTAGTTTTGGGGAACCGAAAGACTCGCGGTTTAGTCGAGGTTAGGGAATACAATAATACAGTAGGAAAGGAAAGGATTTTAGGGTGCTTAAGTAATTATGATGCTGATGTTCACAAAGTTGACATTCCTCGCATTTTTACATCTGTAACGGGACAAACAAACTTTTTTTGGGAGACAACGACGAGAGGAAGATATACGTAAGGGATTAACGACAGACATTGAAATGTACAACAAAAGAGACATTCGTAATGCAACGTACACACCAGTCAAGCAGTTTGACGAACATTGACTCCGCCTCCAAGAAAACGCTTCGGTTGCTGCTTTGTTTGAACGTGTGTGAAGTTGTTCGACCAACCATTTGACAGTTGTTGGCTCGGTTGGAAAAAATTAAAACGGTTTGATTTTGGTTTGAGTTGTCGGGGGTGGAGTCAAGATTTGCCGAACATGTTTGAGCATTTGTAGTGAAGTTGCACAAACCCCCATATATTTTTTGATGGTTGGTGCTCAAGTTTGCGCTTCGGTCATTCGTGTGTGATATTGTTGGTGGAATAAATTGATTGTTCGTGACGGTGTTGGTAAAACTTGATGGATGTTTGAATAAACGAGAGGTGGAGTCAATGTTGGTCAAACTGCTTGACCGTGTGTACGTTCCATAATGGAGTACGACAAACAATGGAATGGGCAGACAATGATAACAGTCTTACATCAGCAACTTTCAAAAATTGGTGGAGCAGGGACATGTACATGTCCCAGCGGGGCATCGCAGCAGAGGCAGACCCAGAGGCTCATGGCAGCGAAGCCTCAATAAAGAAATAAAAGAAGTCGACCGAAATCTAACCTGGCAACAGGTTAAAGCGATAGCCGGGCAACGCTCAGGATGAAGATCTTTCAAGTCGGCCCTTTGCACCACCGGAGGTGTACAGGATCCATAAGTAAGTAAGTAAGTAAGTAAGGGACATGTACTCGAGATCAAGGCCCGACAACACTTCCCTAATAGGCTTTGGTTGTTTTCCTCGGACACGGACACATGTTCAGTTAGCGCAGGTCTGGGGCCACGATGCTCCTTGCACGCCCACACGACATGATCGGTGACCTGATAATCCTCGCCGCAAACACAGAGATTTTTTTTCCGAGCGCCCCACTCTGAAAGATGTGCATTTAAAGAGTAGTGGTTGGACATTAGATGACACATGGTTCGAATGAAGTCTCGTCCCATATTCAATTTTTTGAACCATGGACGCTTCGACACCTGCGGGCGAATTGAATACAACCATCTACCCAACTCCCCATTTGTCCATTTCTGTTACCAGCTGTTCAAGGTTTCCTGACGAACTAATGAGAAAAATTCATCGAAGGTGATTTTCCGATCGTAAATATCACCTTCCATAGCGCCCACCTTAGCCAAAGAGTCCGCTTTCTCATTTCACGGGATCGAGCAATGAGAAATGATGTGTGTTCTGCTGAAATCACAGTTCAAAATGGTATTTATAGAATTTTCTACCCAGAGATGATTACAAGGAGTTACTGGAACTTGCCCTCTGCTTTATTGGAGAAGCTCCAATAAGTTCATTCAAAAAATCAGGATCAGTACACATAGCTAGGTGGATGAACAAATGCATATATGCTCTGAAAATATATTTGTTCCGGAAACAGTTATTGCTATCTGTTACAGAAGAAAAATCTCTTGAAAAATTGTGTAGGGAAAGAGGGGGCAATATGCCCTAGCTAAGCAAACACTGCTTTATTGTCTTATTTGTAACGCTTTTCATAGGTATTTTTACATTATGCAACAGTTAAACAAGATAGCTAGTTGATGCCATTCAAAAATTGTCAAAATTCTCAATCATATTGATAATATTCACATTTCAAAAAAGTGGTGATATTCTGTGGCCAGAAAGCTCATGAGGCAAAACGCCTTTTAGCTGGCAGCTCCTAGGGAACAAAGCACCATGCGTCGGCGAATCAGCATTCTGGTATGGATAGTGCATGGAGACGCATGCATTTCTAAAAAGTGGTGATATACTGTTGCCGGAAAACTCATGAGGCAAAACGCCTTTTAGCTGGCAGCTCCTAGGGAACAAAGCACCATGCGTCGGCAAATCAGCATTCTAGTATGGATAGTGTGTGGAGACGCAATTACATTGTAGGTTAGTGCCACTAGGGCATTTTGCCTCGCCAAAATGTTAGATGTTTCTTCAAAATGTGGAAATTTTCGGTTTTTCCGACCTTCCCATACACTATTTTGAAGCTTTTTTCGCCTAACTTACATAACTTTAGATCTAGTTTTGTTACAGCCATCTTAAGGACGGTAATTATAAGGGAAATCTCAAAAGGCGTTTTGCCTCGGGGGGGGGGGGGGGGGGGGGGGGGGTTTGGGGCCTCTTTCCCTATTCCTTCATGGTACACAGCACCGTTACCGTTATGCGCAGCACGATGGGATACACTGTTACTCAAGTCATTGGGCAAAAGGAAAAAGGATAGTATGTGGAAGACGGCTGCAGACAAATTCAAGCAACATTTCCCGGGCAGAAGCTATGAACAGAATAACAAAACATGATATGGACTTGATTGATATAAGAGATAAAATAACAGGCATCAATATCAAAAATTTGCACCAGAATATCATTTAAATATCAAGATATGCTATGGATAATAACAAACTAATGGCACATGATATTGATCACTTATCACAAATAACATAACTTGATATCCTCCTGATATTTCAGTGCAAAATATTGATATTATCGTCTGATCTTTTATCTCTTATATCAATCAAGTCCATATCTCATTTTGCTATCTTATCAACAATTGATATTAATGAGCTATTTTCGTCTACTCGGGTTGTGGTACCTTTCTCCCGAATTAGTTGGAATGGCTTTTTTGATGACGATTTAGAGGTGGGAATTATAAAGAAAATGGTCAATGCGTTGAAAAGAGCTCCAGATCACGTTGGAGGTAAACGAGCTAAAATATGTACAATGGATGTACGAAAAATCTGCATATCAGATGTTGTGAATTCCGAAACCAGAAATTTATTAACAAGATTCAAAATAAATACCACATTTCTGGACAAAGATATTCAATATTGGAAAAATGATAAAGAATATCTTAACGGTCAGGAAAAAATCAAGAGTATCCGTGTAACAAAAGATAATGCGGAAAGAGGAGTTAAATTGATAACTGATTATAATGATAAAATTACTAAAGATGAAGAGCAGAAGCAATATCTTCTACAAACTGTCAACAAACATAGGGCGAGTATCCCCTTTTCAACAAAAACTATATGTATAAATACAAAAAATAAGTAAAACAAAAAGATATTATGGCCATTTGATTGTTTATCTACTTTTGTCATAATGTGCATTCATGGAAAGCGATTTTAATTTTGGCTTTCATCCTTCAATGGTTCTACAGATGCTTCGCGTATAATAGTTAGGTGGAGATCTATAATGTTTTGTACCAGTATGTCGTTGATATGCAAATCCTTTGGTCCAACGATAAATCGAGACACGATTCAGAGGATCGTCGCACAGTATAACAAGAAAAGAACGATGCTTCCATAACAATGGGAAGATAGGCTGCATGAGAGATAGAGAGATGATGCATGAGAGAAAGGCCGCATGAGAGATAGATAGAGAGCATGTCATATTTTAGGTTCAGGAAAAAGTGTGAATGAAAGACATATGTTTAGACTATGAATGCCAAAAATATATACTCCGTGAAATCAAATTTCAGTATAATGCAAAAGTAAGGTTCTCATCATTGAGGTGTATTTTATTGAAACAATTATTTATTCATTATATTTTTGAAATAACCATTTGTTGTATTGCTGTTCAGTAACTGCTATAGCTATTCAATTATTCATCTTCTTGAATGAATCGAGTATAATTCCATTAATAATGTTTATTGAACATATATTTTATTCTAATGTTTACGTACTCTAACTATTGAATTAATTATTGATTTAAATTTGCTTTAATTGATTTGCTGTTTATTCAAAAGTTCAAAAGATGCGCCACTACTACATGATTCATTTTTGATTTCTTAACCATTATGACTCGAAGGCGACCTGAGAATTCAAAAATACAGGTGATGCTGCAGTATAACTTCAAAAGCATTCAGATTCTTGGGACCATTAAACAATAATTTCATTTCTTCTTGAGCTGCTACATGGCGGAGGGTTTTGCACTGTCGCAATATAAGAAAAACAAACATTGCAATGAACAATGGAATCTGGATACGTATCGAAATTGTCAACAGCCTGTTATGTAAATAAATATTTGACACGAAAATATAAGTATCTCACCAAAGAACTTAATTCGCACTGTCACCATACAATAATCAAAAACAAAGCTTTCAAATAGTTGCTAAGTAACAATTATTAAACACCATTGATGCCCTATCGGCGAAACTTACCTTTTGAAAAGTGTTCTAACGATAGCAAGGTTTCATATGTTTTATAACTTTCGTTATGAAAGCTGGTGTATAATGCGTATATGTTTTCTAGAAAAATGTTCAGGATAGATTAAAGTATTAACTTCAAGTGAGACTACAGTGTTGACCCGATTTTGTCACTCCCCGATTTTGTCTACCCCCGATTTTGTCTACCCCCGATTTTATCACGTCCCGATTTTGTCACGTTTTCGACCCGATTTTGTCACCCCAAAAAATTTTGTCATTCTTTTTATTTTCGTAAATAATACCAAAAACAACATTGATTTTCATGAAAAAACTTACACCACCTGTAGTTTATTACGAACGACTTCTGAGTATCTGGGAAATATTCTGTAAGCAATTTCGACAAGAAATAACGGGTACTGCTCACGCATTTGGCCTTTCCAAGGCATAAAATGATTCATACTTGTGAAACGAATTAAAAAAAACGAAAATATTTTTTTTTTCAATTTTGTCACATACCCTGTTTTATCACCCCAAAATTCACCAGGGGGTGATTAAATCGGGATATTACCATAGATATAATAATATTGATATTACTGTACTAGAATTCGATCTAATCAAGCAAAATTACAGCATATTGAATGTAGATAATCGATTCTTCATAGTAATTTGCATGTAAAACTTAATCGTCTTCGCGCCACCATTAAACCTTAACCAAATGAGCTGAAACTTTGTCAGTGTACTATCTACTAAAATATATATTTCGATCCTAGGTATGGGAGCTTGATTTTGAACACATTTTTCCAATTTAAACTGCCCTAATATTGACTGATGTATCTCCCAATCCGCCTCGAATTTTGTTGGAAATGTTGCCAGCTACTGAAAATGTCCCCTCTGGCTTAACGGAAGTTGGACGAATGATGGCTTCTGATTCATTATAGAAGAATTTTTTCCCGGACAGAAGCCATGAACTAATGGCACATGATTTTTTTTATCTTTATTAAAGAGATTTTCAGCCCTAGGCTGGCTTATCTCTAGGCACATGATTTTGATCACTTCTTACAAATAATATAACTTGATCTCCTCATGATATTTTAGTGCAAAATAATGATATTGTCGTCTGATTTTTTATCTCTTATATCAATCATGTCCATATCTCATTTTGATATCTGATCAACATTTGGTACTATTGAGCTATTTTCGTCTACTCGGGTTACGGATTGCAATAATCTTGGTATCAACGTAGTTGCCACCGGCAACGCAAGATTTTTGCACTGCTGCAGTCTCTTAACGTTATCAGTCTGAAGGATTATTCAAAAAAGCAAAAAGATCGGCGTATTTTGATCGTTGCTCATGGATTCGTTCTTTGTGAGCATCAAATGAGTTGGCGGCAATTTCTGTGGCTTGCTTTGATAATGGCTCCAACATAAAATAGACTGCGGAACTCACTGCAAAGTTCTCACTGTAGTTCGACAGCAGCTTGAACAGGTTCGAAGGCTTGAATTATTCTACCAATCGCCAAAAAATCATCATCACTGAAGTTGAATTTGGATTGAAGCTTCAAATCGAACATAGTTTTTTGAACGAATCCCTTCAATTCACATGTATCTGGAACCGTTTGAGCATGGATAATATTCTATTCTAACGTGTCTTGGTATCAGGCACCAATACATTTCTTTACCAATTTCAGATCGGACATAATTTTACAGCAAATTATTTATCACAGGTGATCTCCGGAAGAGAATTACTATGGCACGTATCTTTTTCACAATTTCAGACAAATAGCTAAGACAATTAAGCAACACGATTAATTACGATGTTGATCGATTTTTGGTGAAGCGTGAACGTCGTTAATGATGCTTATTTGTGCAAATATGTGTTCATTCGCGCACGCAATTGCTGTGTTTTTTTCACGGTGACTCTTTAGCTGATATATGTGAATGTAGGTGAAAACTATACGATTTTTTTTATATTGACAGCAAAATTTTAAATACATTTCCATCTCTAATACCGGTATTTTCTGTACTCAAAATTGGCCGGTAACACCGGTATAACAGGTGTCGGTACTACCGGTAAGACCATCCTAAGTAGATCCCAACAGATTTAGTTTCCAGAATCCGAGAGTTAAAGCCACCAGTATAAGTGACGAGGTTCAGCTCTAATCACGAAATATAGGCAATGTAGGAAAATCAAGCCTTATTGGGGCAGATAACGATAACGAATCTCAATCCGTGTTGCGCCTCATACCAGTGCCCAGTCTCCAGGGTGTCCAGTAGCCTTGCGAGCAAAGGCGTAGGATTGCCAATTCGGAGATGGCGAGTTCGATTCTCGGTCCGGTCTTCCTTCCTTCTGGTATTGCAGCAACTAGTCCATATTGGCACAGCATACAACATGGCTGGTCTAAAAATTTGTTTGTAAATTACAAGTTTGTTCTTAAGACAAAGTTTGGATCTTCTGTTGATAAGTGATTATATACACACTTAATATATTTGATACATTTGGCTTGAATACCTTCAATGTGATTTTTAAAAATTAATTTTTGATCTAGCAGAAGTTCTAAATATTTGGCTTCGCTAAACCAATTAATTGGAACCCCATTCATAGTGACAATATGTCTGCTAGAAGGTTTCAAATAAGAAGCTCTCGGCTTATGTGGGAAAATTATAAGCTGAGTTTTGGAAGCATTCGGGGAAATTCTCCATTTTCGCAAGTAAGTGGAGAAATATCCAAACTTCTATTCAATCTACTATAAATGACATGAAGGCTGCACCCTTTGGCTGAAAGCCTCGTGTCATCTGCAAACAAAGACACCCTGGTGGTAAATCAGGTATGTCAGAAGTAAAAATGTTATACAATATGGGCCCCAGTACGCTGCCCTGGGGAACACCAGCTCTTACAGGTAATCTATCAGATTTAGAATAGTATAGAATAGAAAAAAAGTTTACCTGCAGTGAACGATCTGATAAATAATTTTGGATCAGTTTAATAATGTACAGAGGAGAATTAAAATTCATCAATTTTACAATCAAACCTTCATGCCAAACACTGCCAAATTCTTTCTCTATATCAAAAACAGCAACTCCAGTCGAAAATCCTTCAGATTTGTTGAGTCGAATTAAATTCGTAACTCTTAATAACTGATGAGTGTTTGAATGCCCATGGTGTGACGCTCTTTGATTTTCGCAATCGCAAAGTGTACCCCTATATGGCAGGGGCTCATGGTCGAACAAAATGTTTTAATAAAACACAGAACAACAAATGCGGTTTGATTTTTTATTGAGCGTATGAAAAACTTTGTTTAGTACCGTCGTCGTTGGTGATAATGGGCCTGGGTGTGAGAATGCGTCAGCACCCTTACGAAAGTCTGGGGGTTGGATAACAAAATCGTTCGAAAAGGAATCTTATACCTAATTCAGTTTTCATATCCTCAGATACATTAAATCTATTCTACAAGCATTCTATGTAGTTGAAACAGTGATCCATCCTCATCCCCATTTGATCCATTGTTACTCCCATTTGACCCATTGTCTGCATATCCTCCGAGTTAAAATCAACGCAATTTCAAACTAAGCGTTGTTAATCTTACACAAAAACAGCGTGTTCGGGGTGGACAGCGATTATGTGCGATTCGAAAATGGAATAGCTCGTGAAAATCTCCGGACAATAAGCGCACAGTACCTGATAATCTTTGACTTCTCCCCTTTTCGCATGTACCTTAAAGTGACAATAGTGGTTGGAACGATTGCTAAATGTATAGGAACACACTAAGCATTTGTAGGGTCGTTTATCGGTATGAGCTGCGCGTACATGAACCAGTAAACCGCGCCTAGAATACGTGAAACGTTTTAAAATTGTTCTAATATTTTAGGTGACTTAACCTTACTTCTTGTCAACCTTATAGCTGCAGTGTTGGCAGCTATATTTGAGCCTTTTTCCTTTATGTTCCACTTTAATGTGGCAGTCGAGCAGCCTTTGGTTAGAAAACGAACTGTTGCACTCTTTGCATGAAAATGCATCACTGTTGATATGTGATCGCTAAAACAGAAAATCGTTAACACACACTTCAAATAAATGGTATCGATGTAGTCTTACTTCATGGATCTTACGATATTTCCAAATATAGAAAACCTTGTCACAATATTGACAAGCGTACTTGATTCTTTTTGTATGCCAGTTCATATGCACATGCAATTGGCGGCTGTTTGCATACATTTTTCCGCATACATCACAGATAATTGGTGTATTGGTATGTGTCTTCCTTTGAAGCTTTGTATCATGTTTGACGGGGACACCACTGATGTCACTTTGCGTCGAAACTTGACTGTTATCGGTTGGTGACACCTCTAACACAGGATCATGCTGGATAGATTCTTCATTGCGGATGTGAGAATCATCAATCGATTCAACTTCAATTGGCTCTGAAATAGTCATGTCTGCCACATCTTGCTGAACGGAAATGTGATTTTCCAATACGTTTGTGCCGTGAGCAGTACAATGCTCATTATCAATCAAAGCAGAATTCGAATTTTCCTTTATTTTATTCAAACTCAGACTTAGTGATTGACGGCACACTTTCACAAATGAATACAAATCCTCTATAAATTTACTGCATGTGTTGCAGATCCACAGATGTTCCCCGATTTCATAGCAAACCTTGAATTCAAAATAAGTTTTTATTAACAAGGCCACAAATACATGATATAATTAACTCACCGTAATATTCAACGTTTCTTCTATTATGTCCTTATAAGAATTGCCACCCACAACGTCTTCAAGCAAATATTTAACACCAGGCTGCAATTCTGATTGGCATATCTTGCAGTTAACTTTTTCCCAAGTAAGAGCTTCGCCATATCTCATTTCAAATGGATTAGACTTACATTCGAACTCATCGGATTCCAGTGTTATATCATCTGCTGGAGTTGAGCAAACATTTTCTTCGCCAGTTTCTGTAATTAAAAACGCAAAGATACACTTTGAAATCGCCTGAAAATCATTTACAAATAATTACCAATTGTTTCCGTTTTTATTATTTCCTTAAGTGGTTTATCAGTTTGCCACCCAGGACAGATGGTAGGAATCGCTGCAAAATACTACATTCGCTATAATGTTTCACAAAAAGATAATTATACAGTTCCCTACCGTCACTTTTCAACAGTCGGTCATCCATGAAATCATCGAACAGAAATTCTTCGAAGTGCGCAGAGCATATAGAATCGTTTCGCCATGGTTTCCATGTATCGCGCCACCCACAGAATCGAACCCAATTGCCGAGATAGTCAGGATCTTTTGGAAATTTATGATACGTTATTCCAGAATTGTCTCCGCTGGTGTTGAACTTATTTGGACATCCTTTCACACTACAGGAACGTTGCATTTCGATCACGTGAGTTGTAACTTTCTAATTTGAGCACAGTTAAATGACTGAAACTAGGAAATAAGCCGAACCGAAACTGATCAGACCAAATTATGGAATAATTATGCTGTGTTTGCTTTGACTGCTTTGTTTACCAACAATAAATTGAAACCAATACACGTTTACAGATTTTGTCTTCAAACAAGGTGCATTAATGGCAGGTAGTTATAGTCCTGCCTGTCTAATTGGGGTCTCGCCGACATTTCTCACCAACACAAACGCGTGGTTCGTGGTTGCAAACAATCCTATTTGATTTTGCCATGACAGCTGCTCCTGGTTGAAAACAAACTGAGCAAAAGTGTGAGTGAAATGTGCGTGTACGTACACGCTGGCAGAAAGCCTGATAAGCAGGCTGAACTCGCTCGAAGTTAAGCGCGCTGGGCAGAAAAGATAGGTTTGTGTATGTTTTGACAGTTTTCCCATTGCAAATTTGCTGCAGAATCCGAAGATAATCATTATTTTAATGTGCAATATGCATGCATTTTATCACCAAAATTTGAAAAATTAAAACATATTTAATTTTTTAACTCATAACAAGCTGCGAAAAAAAAGCATTCAAGACAAATATAATAATAAAACAAATTGACCTCGTAGCTATATTTGTATGATAAGTTATCTTAATTTCATTGTTGATCCATATTTTTCGTTTTAAAATTCCTCATCCTCCGATTTGCCAAAAGCATCGACTTTTATATTCCATTTGATTCCACCACTTTGTAATATTTATACAGATACGTATTTCAACCTCAACTGTAAGTCTGTCTTCAGTGTCTCGCACTTAACTCGACTTCGAGTCAGTAAAGATTACAACGTGGTGGAATTAAGTGGAATAGTACTGAACTGGCCTTATGACAGGTGGAAAAAGGAAAGGAAAAGGAAAAAGATTCTAGAAACAAGTTTAAAATTATCATATAAAAGAGAACAATAGCCTTACACTTTTTATACGTAGCAGTACTCGTTCTAAAAAAAGGAAAAATACCATGGTTTCACTTACGGAGGAAATGTTTACACAATAATAAAAAAAATATTATCAATGTTCCCCGGATTACGGTACATGAAGATACCTCAATAATTCTGACAAGCTGTGCGCACCAACTGCAGAATCCTTTGAATTTCATAGAGAATCCAAAACTTGCATTCAAGTCAAGATGAACTTGTGAGGTTTTAAGCTTTATTCAAAACAAACAGATGGAGACGCTTCATATTTTAGCATTATGCGATTGGAGCAAAAGCACTTCAGAATCAATTCGTTAATCGGGCGTTTCTTTAGGAAGAGGGAAAATTGGAAACTGATTAAAGCCTGTCCCGGGTTTGTCGCCATTTCATCAATTTGAACGAGCACTAATTGGCCGCAAACTAATGATTGACCGCGATATGGCAATTATGCCCAACACACCAATTAAATAGTCTGCTTATAGGATTAAAAAGCCATTCCCACATTCTCACTGGACAGGCTGTCTTTAAATAATTCGGGTATTACGTACAGATTTTGGCAGATAGCTCGTACAGAGCAAAAAAACACATTATATTTGACTAACTTAGGACCGATAGCTCTATGGGCATCATAGCTCTCGTTCCCGAAAAGAAAACAACCTGAGGTTAAACCAAATATTATATATTAACAATATAGTCCACTCTTGTCATAAACAGGCGATCTCGACTCCAACGCTACAACGGAAGGCGGTCAAACTATGTTAGCATAGCGTTTACAAATAAAAATCAATATTTTGAAGGAATTGCTAGTTTTAACGCAGAGCCCATATATTGATTAAAACATGTGAACAACTAGTGCTTCTGTGGCTAGTTAAAAAAAAATATAGCTTTCCTTATTACTTTTCCTAGTTCTTGTTTTTATTTTTAACAATTTTCTTTTCAAAAACCTCGAGCCATCGCGTGTACTCTGGCCTCTTTCCCAACAAACAAGATGGCTCCTACAGAATAAGCAATTGAAGATTTGGCCAGCTCATGGAGCAACAACTCAAAGGTCAGCTCATACTTGCTTCTGGAGAACACGCAAAGGACCAACCAACTCAAGAAGTAATCGAACTATCACAAGGCAATTTAAATAGCTAATTAGAAAAGCTTGTGACTTTTCGAGATCTGAGAGGCAGAGAGAGGAATGCTGCAAAAGTCAAGCACTTGCAAACAAAATTTTAGTTGAATATTTTCTTTTGTAAATACTTCATCTGTCCAGGAATGAGGCCCCTATAAAATTTAAATGCTGCACATAAAATGGAGTTCGAGGAAACAAATTCGATTTTATATGCTTTACTCACATAAAAAGTATTGTAGATTGGATTTCAGTGTGCTTGTCCAGTTGATCAACGATAGCCAATCCTTTCCAACTGTATACAGCAGGATGAAAGTCTAATTCAAATGATTTTGAACACTGCGCATCGCATCGAAGATTGGCATAGTTGGGACCTCAAGACCACAACTTCGGACTCCTTAATTAACAGCCGCCAAAGCTTTTAAGAAGTGTCTATGACATCAGTTTGCATCCGAGCCTGGAAAACCCAGTTGTCTGTAAAATCTATATATATATATAAACCAATCTATGTATGTATGTTCGCTAACTTCTTCTGAACCACTTGGCCGATTTCAACCAAATTTGGTACACACATTCTCTATCCTCAGGGGACGTTAACAAAAGGGTGGGATGGTCATTTGGAAAAGCGGGAGGGATGGTGGGAGGTGTTTTGTTTAGAAAACGAACAATTCTGTGTAACTTTCGACTCCCAGAACCGATTTCAGCCAAATTTTGTACACATATTCACTATCAGGAGACAATCATATGGGAGGGTAATTTGGGAAAAGGGGACGGGTCTGTAGAGAGGGGTATTGTTCAGAAAACGGGTAATTAAGAGTAAATTATGATCCCCTGGACCGATTTGAACCAAATTTGATACGCACATTCTTTATCCTAAGGAAAAGATAACAAAGGGGGTGGGATGGTCATTGGGAAAAACGGGAGGGTAGGGGGAGGTGTTGTCTTTGGAAAACGAGCAATTCAGTGTATCTCCCTACCTCCAGAACTAATTGCAACCAAATTTTGAACACATATTCACTATGAGGAGCCGATCATATGGGATAGTAATTTGGGAAAGGGGGAAGGGTCTGGAGGGAGGGGTGTTATTCAGAAAACGGGCAATCCAGTGTAACTTTTGAGCCTCTGTACTGATTTAAACCAAATTTGGAATATACATACTTTATCTTAAGGTCTGAGGGAAGGGTTTTCCGTTAAAAAAGCACGTGGTAGCACTCTCTGAGAGAGAAAATTACCCAATTCAGCGCGCTAGAATGATGCTGTCAGTGTCGCCAAAATTATTTCATCATTATGCAGTTTACAATATAGATAGTGGAATATATAGATGGGCGAAGATAAATCCTCTGTCTCCAAACGAACTGTCAAACGTGTCTCCAAACGAGCATGACGTCACGATTTCAATGGAAACGTTAAAGGCTGTGACGTCATATGCGCGTGTGCACGGGCAAAAAAATCGACTCAGCCATGCTTTCGCTCATCTATAGATTCTACTATCTATAGTTTACAATTGCTTGAGAATTTGCCGTAAACGGAGAACAAAAGGAATTGGCAACAATGGGGAAGAAATTTATTACTCATGCAGTGGTTCGGCGAGAGAACAGCAGCAGCGCCGACCAATCACGCAATGAGGAAATCAAAATAAACAAACACCAGCTGGTTTTGTAAAATGAAAACATGAGCCGTTTCTAGAACAACATTAGAAAATATCGTCAGAGGATTTCTGTACAAGGTTCCCACACAAGCTTTGAAAAGGATTTAGGTGATAACAGTGGTGCTGGTGTAAGCAAGACAAATAAGACAAATAAGCCAAATAAGACAAATAAGATAAATAAGACAAATAAGACTAATAAGACAAATAAGATAGATAAGACTAAGAAGGAAAATAAAGTAAGTTAAGTTAAGTTTCTCCAGGAATTCCTTAGGAAGTTCCTCCAGGAATTCGTTCGGAAGTTCCTCCTTCGGAAGTTCCTTCAGGAATTCCTTCGGAAGTTCGCTAGAAATTACTGTGGGAGTTCCTCCAGGAATTCCTCCGGAAGTTCCTCCAGGAATTCCTTTGGAAGTTCCTCCAGGATTTTGTTCGGAAGTTCCTCCAGGAGTTCCTTCGGAAGTTCCTCCAGGAATTCCTTCGGAAGTTCCTCCAGGAGTTCCTTCGGAAGTTCCTCCAGGAATCCCTTCGGAAGTTCCTCCAGGAATTCCTTCGGAAGGTTCCTCCAGGAATTTGTTCGGAAGTTCCTCCAGGAATTTGTTCGCAAGTTCCTCCAGAAATTCCTCCGGAAGTTCCTCCAGAAATTCTTCCGGAAGTTCCTCCAGAAATTCCTCCGGAAGTTCCTCCAGAAATTTCTACGGAAGTTCCTTCAGAAATTCCTCCGGAAGTTCCTTCAGAAATTCCTCCGGAAGTTCCTCCAGGAATTCCTTCGGAAGTTCCTCCAGGAATTTCTTCGGAAGTTTCTCCAGGAATTCGTTCGGAAGTTCCTCCAGGAAATCCTTCGGAAGTTTCTCCAGGAATTTCTTTGGAAATTCCTCCAAGAATTCCTTCGGAAAATCCTTCAGGAATTTGTTCGGAAGTTCCTCCAGGAATTCGTTCGGAAGCTCCTCCAGGAATTCCTTCGGAAGTTTCTCCAGGAATTCCTTCAAAAGTTTCTCCAGGGATTCCTTCGAAAGTTCCTCCAGGAATTACTCGGAAAGTTCCTCCGGGAATTCTTCTGGAAGTTTCTTCGGGAATTCTCGAGCGAAGTTCCAGAGGAATTTCAGGAGGAACTTCCAGAGGAATTCCCGGAAGAACTTCCGGAGGAATTCCCGGAAGAACTTCCGGAGGAATTCCCGGAAGAACTTCCGGAGGAATTCCTGGAGGAATTCCTGGAGGAACTTCCGGAGGAATTCTTGGAGGAATTCTTGGAGGAATTCCTGGAGGAATTCTTGAAGGAATTCCTGGAGGAATTCTTGGAGGAATTCCTGGAGGAATTCTTGGAGGAATTCCTGGAGGAACTTCCGGAGGAATTCCTGGAGGAACTTCCGGAGGAATTCCTGGAGGAACTTCCGGAGGAACTTCCGGAGGAATTCCTGGAGGAACTTCCGGAGGAATTCCTGGAGGAACTTCCGGAGGAATTCCTGGAGGAACTTCCGGAGGAACTTCCCTCTCTACAGACCCGTCCTCTTTTCCCAAATTACCTTCCGGAGGAATTCCTGGAGGAACTTCCGGAGGAATTCCTGGAGGAACTTCCGGAGGAATTCCTGGAGGAACTTCCGGAGGAATTCCTGGAGGAACTTCCGGAGGAATTCCTGGAGGAACTTCCGGAGGAATTCCTGGAGGAACTTCCGGAGGAATTCCTGGAGGAACTTCCGGAGGAATTCCTGGAGGAACTTCCGGAGGAATTCCTGGAGGAACTTCCGGAGGAATTCCTGGAGGAACTACCGGAGGAATTCCTGAAGGAACTTCCGGAGGAATTCCTGGAGGAACTTCCGGAGGAATTCCTGGAGGAACTTCCGGAGGAATTCCTAGAGGACCTTCCGGAGAAATTCCTGGAGGAACTTCCGGAGAAATTCCTGGAGGAACTTCCGGAGGAATTCCTGGAGGAACTTCCGGAGGAATTCCTAGAGGAGCTTCCGACGGAATTCTTGGAGGAAATTCCGGAGGAATTCCTGGAGGAAATTCCGGAGGAATTCCTGGAGGAAATTCCGGAGGAATTCCTGGAGGAAATTCCGGAGGAATTCCTGGAAGAACTTCCGGAGGAACTCCTGGAGGAACTCCCGGAGGAATTCCTGGAGGAACTTCCGGAGGAATTTCTGAAAAAACTTCAGGAGGAATTCCTGGACGAATTCCCGGAGGAACTTCCGGAGGAATTCCCGGAGGAACTTTCAGAGGAATTCCAGGAAGAACTTCCGAAGGAATTCCCGGAGGAACTTCTGGAGGAACTTCTGCAGGAACTTCTGGAGGAACTTCTGCAGGAACTTCTGGAGGAATACCTGGAGGGACTTCCGTAGGAATTTGTCTTATTTGCTTTATTTGTCTTATTTGTCTTTTTTGTTTTATTTTGCTTATTTGTTTTATTTGTCTTATTTATTTTCAACTGTTTATCTGATCTTATTCCTATATTTGATTTCAATATATAATATATAATATTTGGTATCCTCGTGTTCACAAATAGGATTACGCTTTTTTCTTGTGTCACGCTAGATACAAAGTTGACGGACTTTCTACCGCTCTCATCGCTCCTTTCCTGCCGTGGAGCGCAGAAAACACAAGAAAATATGCTGTTGGCTGCTCTCCCGAAATGGTATCTTTTGTATGGAATTTAAAAAACTTGGTTGAAGTAAAAAGAGCTTCCTTCAAAATTTATTGCGGTGACATATACTTTTTATTACATCAAAATGATCGTTGAAAAAATTCAAAACTTTTGTCAGTTGGGTTTTGCGAAATTCGGTTCCTTTGTGCTTCAAATCATCGGAGAGAGGTACTGAGAAGCGAAAATTTCAGTTCTACAATAGTTCAGTATTTAGAGCTTAATTCAAATTTGGAAAATAGTAGGTCCATGAAATTTTGTAGGAACATTCCTTGATAAATTTCAAAGAGATTGTCAGTTGGGATAAGCGAAATTCGTTCCCAATTCCGAGTTATAGACATTTTAGTACGAAAATAGCGCTCTACCGCGAGAGAGCTTCCCTCAGACCTTAAGGAGACGACGATAGGTGTGTTAGGAATGCTCTTTGGAAAAGAGGGAGGATGTGTGGAGAAGAGTATTGTTCAGTTATCGATCAGCTCAGTGTAACTTCTGTACCCCTTGGCCGATTTCAACCAAATTTGGAACACATATTCATATTAAAGAGATGACGATAGTGGGTTAAGGATGGAAAAGGGGAGGGTGTGGGGAAGTGGTATTGTTTAGTTATCGATCACTCAACTCTTCATTGAAATCATGGTTTGTCCAGTGAAAAGCAATGATAAATGTGTTTCCTTCTGTATGGTGAATGTGATCCCTTCTTTAAAAATAGACGTTTGCCCGGAATAAGGCATCGGTGGCTGTTTTTCTTTCTTTAGAAATAGACGTTTGCCCGGAATAAGGCGATTTTGGGTTTGATCCCTTTTTCAAAATCAGTCAATGTTTTCAAATGAAATCTGCCTTATTTTATTCAAATAATGAAGTATCAATAAGAAAACTCAATTACCCTGTTGACCAATTGGTTTATTCATTTTCCGATTGTGAACAAAATTCAAATCAAACTGGCAACTCCGAGCAGGGCCCGGTACATACAGCTAGTAAAACATAAATGTAGTGCATAGAAAACCGAAATTAGCATTTACGGTCTGACTTGCAATTCCGGTTCTCCGTCGCGGATGTTGCCAATCCCTTTACTGTTAAGATTTTTTTACCTGCACTCATGATTAGTCGTGAAATGCAAAATTAGAAGCAAATTCGATTGGACGGTCTATCCAGGGGTATAGGAAAAGTCAAAATCACTGTAGCAAACATAAAATACATTATGATTATGACACTGAAAACATTATACACGCCCATCCCACTGGTTACACACCTACATTTTCACTAGTTGAAATTCATGGTTGAATAACGCGTAATTCCAGTTCCAAATGTCAAATAACAAAACGTTCGATGCATTTGTAGAACATAAAGAGTAAAAATGAAAAACATGTTAAATCTCTATGAATTGTTTTTGTAGGAATCGTCTGGAAAGGTTGTATCAGCTCCAAATTGTAAGCAATTGTACGAATACAAATAAAACACATTTTAGAATTAGCCAGTTATCACATTTTTACCATTATTTATTTATTTTTGCATGCATGTGGCGGATACCTTAGCTGTTTAATTTACAAATCACAAATTAAACCACACAAAAACTCACACAAGATAGGCCGCCGGTAAACTTATGTCATTCCCCTCGAGACCGTGCTGGCTGCGTTTGCTCGTTTTAGATATACTTGTATAGGTACCTGAAATTCGTCCATAATTCATAAGAATTCAGGAAAAAATTTACATTGAACCTACCTTTCTAGTAAAATAACTTGTATTGATGTTCCTGTCCGGTTTAGTTACGCTGAACATCGTCTGATGCAGTATGACATCACAACAAAAAAAGATTCAATACACTAAACCGATAAGAAACGATGTCTGTGGATCAACCTCCGCAATGGAGGCAGTTATTGAAGTATAAACGAGTTGTGTGACCCCTTCTTGGTATATGTTTGTATTCCAAGTAGTTCTTGTTGTTGTCGTGGGCTCCAGATAGTCTATGAACTCCATAGATTCAAGGCCTGTGGATCAACCTCCGTAATGGAGGCAGTTATTGAAAAATAAACAAGTTATGTGTCTCCTTCTTGGTATATGTTTGTATTCCAAGTAGTTCTTGTTGTTGTTGTGGGCTCCAGAAAGTCTACGAACTACATAGAGTCAAGGTCCATGGGTCAACCTTCGTAATGGAGGCAGTTTTTGAAAAATAAATAAAGGTTGTGTAACCCCTTCTTGGTATATGCTAGTATTCCAAGTAGTTTTGCTGTTGCCGTGGGCTCCAGGTAGTCTTCAAACTCCATAGAGTCAAGGTCTGTGGATCACCTTCCGAAACGGAGGCAGTTATTGAAGAATAAACAAATTGTGTTACTTCTTCATGATATATGTTTGCATTTCGAGTAGTTCTTGCTGTTGTCGTGAGTTCCAGGTAGTCTACGAGCTCCACAGAATTAAGGTCGGTGGATCAACCTCTATAATGGAGGCAGTTATTTGAAAATAAATAAGTTGTGTTACCCCTTCTTGTTATATGTTTGTCTTTAAAGTAGTTTTTGTTGTTGTCGTGGGACGTAGTTATTGAGCATTAAACACTTTTTGTGACCCCTTTTTGGTACAGTAATATCCCCATTTTTTCAATCCTAGTAAATTTTGATGAAATAGAAAAAGGCAAAATACGTGAAAGGAACCCGTAATTTCTTGTCGAAGAGGCTGACAAAATTCTTGACAGATTCACTGTAATGATCCACAATAAACCACAGGCGGTGAAAGTTATTTCATGAAAATTATTGTTGTTTGCGGTATTATTTGAAAACAATAGTCACGACAAAAAAAATAAAAAAATTTGTGGTGATAAAATCGGGTCGAAAACGTGGTAAAATCGGGGTCGACAAAATCAGGGTAGACAAAATCGGAGAATGACAAAATCGGGTCAATACTGTATATGTTCGCATTCGGTGCTTGTTATTGTCATGGGTTCGAAGTAATCTACGAACTTCGTAGAGTCAGGGCCTGCTGATTAACCTCCGTGATGGAGCCATTAATCGAAAAAATAACAAGTTGTGCAACCTCATCTGAGTGAATGTATGCATTCCAAGTAGCTTTAGTTGTTTCCATGGTACTAGGAACTATGTATGAACTCGATACAGTTATGATTTGCAGATTAACCCCGAACGGGAGGCTGTTGGTACATGTTTACATTCCAAATAGTTCAAGTTGTTGTCATTAGCTCTAGGCAGTTATTGACGAGATGTGCAACCTCATTTTGATATATTCGCATTCCAAGTAGTTCTTGTTGTCATGGGTTCCAGGCAGTATACAAACTTCATTCATATCACGTACGAAATTGTTTATTCCTTGGAAATGCAAAATGTGAATAAATTGGAACGAGATAACTTGACGCCAAAAACGTAAGGAAAATACGGGCTAATATAGCGAAGATCATGTACCGTGTTATTATAGTTATTCGTGTAAGCCTAGAAGCCTTACTCCATAAATTTCTAGGATGGCCATAAGCATATGCCATGAACGCAGTTTATTCTATGGACCACAAAGGACAAGTACCAAATTTAATACAGGTTGATATATCTCTGGTTTAGCATGTAGATCCTAACGTCTTCCGGGTTTTCTTGGATGACCATAAACATTTGAAATAACGCATTCTATTCTACGTACCATAGAGGACATGTTTAACTTTTCAAACAGGCCAAAAGATCTCTAGTTAAGCGTGCAGGCCTTTTCCAGGGTTTCCTTTGATGACCATCAATCTATGGACGCTTTTTATTCTATATACTACAAAGAACATTTACCGTTTTTGAAACAATCCAAAAGATCTCTGATTACGCGTGTAGATATAAAAGGCCTTCTCCATGATTTACCACAAAGGGCATATGGCTCTTTTGAAACAATTCGAAAGATCTCTGGATACGCGTGTAGATCTTAAGGCCTTTTTCGGGGTTTTCTTGGATGAGCATGAATTTATGCAATGAACGCATTCTATTCTATGTACCACAAAGGAAATGTACCACTTTTGAAATAAGCCGAAAGATCTCTGGTTACGCGTGTAGATCTTAAGGCCTATTCCATGGTTTTCTTGAATGACCATGAACCTATGCAATGAATGCATTTTATTCTATATACCACAAAGGGGTTGTACCACTTTTTAAATAAGCCAAAATATCTCTGGTTACGAATGTAGATCTTAAAGCATATTCCAGAGTTTTCTTGGATGACCTTGAACCTATGCAATAGACGCATTCTATTCTTCGTACCACAAAGGGCTTGTACCACTTGTTGAGCAATCCGAAAGATCTCTGGTTACGCGTGTAGATCTAAAGACATATTCCCGAGTTTTGGACGAATGCAATGGACGAATTCTATTCCATGTACCAAAAAGGAGTAGTACAACTGTTGAAACACGTCGGAAGATCTCTGGTTACGCGTGTAGATCTTAAGGTCTATTCCAAAGTTTGTTGGGAGGCTATGTGCAATGGACGTATTCTATTCTATGTGCCACAAAGGGGTTGTACCACTTTTGAAAAAAGCCGAAAAGGCTCTGGTTACGCGTGTAGATCTTAAGACGTATTCCAGAGTTTTCTTGGATCACTATGAACCTATGCAATGGACGCATTCTATTATTTGTACCACAAAGGCCTTAAGGTCTCTTCCAGAGTTTCTTGGATCACCGCGAACCTATGAAATGGACGCATTCCATTCTATGTACCACAAAGGGGTTGTCCCACTTTTGAAACAAGTCGAAAGATCTCTGGTTACGCGTGTAGATCTTAAGGCCTATTCCAGAGTTTTCTTGGATGACCTTGGACCTATGCAATGAACGCATTCTATTCTACATACCACAAAGGGCATGTACCACTTTTGAAACAATCCAAAAGATTTCTAGTTACGCGTGTAGATCTTAAGGTCTATTCCAGAGTTTTCTTGGATCCCCGTGAACCTATGCAAAGGACGCATTCTATTCTATGTACCACAAAGGGTATGTACCACTTTTGAAAGAAGCCGAAAGAGCTCTGGTCACGCGTGTAGATCTTAAGGCCTATTCCAGAGTTTTCTTGGATGACCTTGGACCTATGCAATGAACGCATTCTATTCTACATACCACAAAGGGCATGTACCACTTTTGAAACAATCCAAAAGATCTCTGGTTACGCGTGTAGATCTTAAGGCCTTTTCCAGAGTTTTCTTGGATGGCCATGAACATATGCAATGGTTGCATTCTATCCAATGTAGGTATCACAAAATACAGGTCCAAGCTCCCGTAGGTTCTCGAAAAACTTTAAAGCGTTGAAAATGATGATGAACGTCTTACTGTGCGTCATCAAGGATCTTTACCACTTATGACTTCTTGATTTCTTGGCGTACCAAGAACATCTTAAGGCCTCAGCACTAAAACAATGGGACGACCATGATAACGAAAACAATTTTGCCGACCCTAATATCGAAATAGGTAAAAGACACATTTTAAGACTAAAACTGCGGTAAATATCAAACTTTACTTACCTAAAAGATTGCAAACTTTTTTTACGCTCCAAATTCCAAATAGCTCTCCCTCCTTTTAAGCTCAAAATTCCATATAATGCACCCTCTTTTTACGCCCTAAATTCTAAATAACGCTCCCTCTTTTTACGCTCTGATTCCATTTACGCAGCCCCGTTTTGGGCGCAAAAAGAGGTTTTGCAGTAGTGGATTTGTCATAATGACAAATATTTATCCAGACATCTATACAACATATTAACAAATATATGTAGAGAAAAATATGATGAATCCTATGGAATATGGCAGACTGACAACATGCTAGCCATCTAGTGCAAATGTCGGAAGAAAGAAATGTGGAAATAACGTTCAACAGATAACTACAGGCTAGAAAAATAATTGCTGAAAAAAGGCTGTAAACAACACACATATTTATATTTACCAAAAACACATGTTTTGAACTTGTCGCTGATGTAAAACTGTAAACAAAGCTCTTCCTCTTGTCTCTCGTACCCCATTACGAATGTGTTCCTCTTTTTGTCCATTTCAATGGCTGTCGTCAATCCCTTCCGTATGTCTTCCTCTCGTTGTTGTCTCCCAAAAAAAGGTTTGTTTGTTTCGGTACAGATGTTAAACATCGCGAAGAATGTCAATTTGTGAGCATCAGCATCGTAATTACTTAAGTAACCTAAAATGCTTTCCTTTCCTACTGTATTATTGTATTCCCTAACCTCGACCAAACCGCGAGTCTTTCAATTCCCGAAAACCAACACTGTGTATAAGAATCAAGAAATGTATATTGTTAAACTTGATTTCGGCTCCGTAACGCTTCACGGCAAATGAGCCTTCCAAATAAATGAAAGATTAAAAAAAAAATTTTGAGAACGCTTGAATTACCGAAAACATGTGTTTTCCAATATTTGAGACCTGTTTCAAGATAGATTTTCTATGCAAATAAAACCACAAATGTATACATTTTCAATTTTCAACGGTTATTTATTTATTTCATCTTACTATGACTTATTGCTGACTATCCATTGACTCTTTATACGCAGGGTTCGGATTTCTCACTCACTCACGCGACAACAGATCTCTCCGCCATCCATTTCATCCGGATAAATTACAGTGCGATAAACTCCGGCACAAGCGATGGTGCGAAAAAATGTTATCCCTCTTCCCATGTTTCGCGAAAATCAAATGCTGCTTACTTTGCCTCTCCAAACTGATTGAATCTGACGATGCCCAACGATAAGTAGAAGGTTCAATACAATAGTTTTTCTATTTGCTTTAAATCAGTTCATGTGGTGGCGTGGTTATAGTGGGCGATCTAAACATTTCAAAATTGTTTTGGGTTCGAATCCCGCCGCGGTCCTTAATTTTTGTAAATATGCTTGTAAAATGTATCTGTAGAAACGACGAGAAGGAAAACTTGTAGCAAAATTAAATTATCGGGCGAGCCGGTGATCACGAACTTATCACCAGTCATTCTATCCGGATGAAAATGTTGTTCCTCACAGGGGAACATGAAAAAACACGCTCCGATAAATGGATTAATCCTAAGTTTTTATTCATATGAGTGAGAATTCCGAAGCCTACGGTACGGTACGGTACATTGGTGAGATAGCTCATTTTTAATGACCTTTCCTAACTGTCTGTGATGGTATCAAGTCAAACAACAACAGCGTGTTCGGGGTGGGCAGCGCTTATGTGCAATTCGAAAGGGGCATATTTCGAGAAAATCCTCGGACAATAAGCGCACAGTACCTGATAATCTTTGGCTTCTCCCTTATCCCTATGTACGCAAAAGTGGCTATAGTGGTTGGAGCGAGTGCTAAATGCAGCAGAACATACTA
The DNA here is from genome assembly GCF_024139115.2 of Armigeres subalbatus. NCBI lineage: Eukaryota > Metazoa > Arthropoda > Insecta > Diptera > Culicidae > Armigeres > Armigeres subalbatus. Next base: position 198,969,103 of record NC_085140.1, on the reverse strand, counting down.
AACATTTGTAGGGTCGTTTATCGGTATGAGTACTGCGTACGTGGAACATTAAACTGCGCCTGGAATGAGTGAAACGTTTTAAAAAATTGTTGGAGATCTATTGTGGCTTGAACATTACTTATTGTAAACCTTATAGTTGCAGTGTTGGCAGAAATATTCGAGACTTCTTCCATCATGTGACACTTTAACGTGGTAGTTGAGTTGCCTTTTGGTAGAAAATGACCTGTTGCATTCTTTGCAAGAATGGTCATAATGAGATCGCTAAAACAGAAAATCGTTAACAGTTTGAATTGATGATACGATATGGCCTTACTTCATGTTGCTTACGATATTTCCAAGCATAGAACATCCTGTCACAATATCTACAAGGGTACTTGATTCGTTTTGTATGTTCGTTCATATGCAAATGCCGTATACGGATGTTTGCATAAACTTTTCCGCATAAATCACAGCTAACTGGTGTATTGGGATGTTTCCTCTTATACCGCTTTGGAACATTTTTGACGTGTATTCCACTGATGCCACTTTGCGTCGAAACTTTACTGTTTTTGGTTGGTGACGCTTCTGATACGGGGTCACATTGAACAGATTCTTCGTTGCGGGTGTGAGTATCATCAATCGGTTCAACTTTAATTTGTTCTGAAATAGTCATGTCTGCCATATCTTGTTGAGCTGAAATGTCATTTTTTAATACGTTTGTTCTGTGATCAGTACAATGCTCATTTTTAATCGAAGCAGAATTCGAATTTTTCTTTAGTCCTTTCAAAGTCTGACATAGCGATTGACGGCATACATTCACAAATGAATATAAATCCTCAATAAATTTACTGCATTTGTTGCAGATCCACAGATGTTCCCCGATTTCATAGCAAACCTTAAATTCATAATTGGATTTTATTAATATAGCCGCAAACATAATGAACTCACCGTAATATTCAACGTGTCTTCTATTATGTCCTTATAAGAATCACCATCCACAACGTCTTCAAGCAAATATTTAACACCCGGCTGCAATTCTGATTGGCATATCTTGCAGTTAATTTTATCCCAAGTAAGAGCTTCGCCATATTCCATTTCAAATGTATTAGTCTTACATTCGAACTCATCGGATTCCAGTGTTATATCATCTGCTGGCGTTAAGCAAACATTATCTCGGCTAGTTTCAAGGATACATTTCGAAATCACCTGAAAATCATGTAGAAATAATTACCAATTGTTTCCGTTTTAATTATTTCCTTAGATGGTTTGTCGGTTTGCCACCCAGGACAGATGGTAGGAATCGCTGAAAAATTCAACATACGCTATATTGTTTCACAAAAAGATAATTATTCAGTTTCCTACCATCACTCTTCAATAGTCGATCATCCATAAAACCATCGAACAAAAATTCTTCGAAGTGCACAGAACATATGAAATCTTTCCGCCATGGTTTCCATGTATCGCGCCATCCACAGAAACGAACCCAGTTACCGAGATAGTCAGGATCTTTTGGAAATTTATGATACGTTATTCCAGAACTGTCTCCGCTGGTGTTAAACTTATTCGGGCATCCCTTCACACTACAGGAACGTTGCATTTCGACTACTGTAAGTTGCAGCTTCCTAAATAGAGCACGGTTTAAATGATTGAAATTAGGAAATGAGCCGAACCTGACCAAACCAGACCAAATTATGGAAATATTATCATTTTGTGATTGCTTAGACTGCCTTGTCTTGTTTACCAACAGTGAAACATAATTGAAACCAATACACGTTTACAGATTCAGTCTTTAAACAAAGTGTATTCATGTCAGGTAGTTTGTTGACACTTCCTATACCTCTATTATTGGCAGTATAAACTGACACCCTAATTTTTTTACTTAATAGTGTGTAAAAGTATATTGTCGTCTCTTTTCCTTCCACAGAAATTTTCACTCACTATTTTATTAAAAGTGGAGTTACCCAAAATTTGAGTTGTTCCACCTAAAAAAATCTGTCTAAAAAAAGGGACGAAAGAACAAAACTACTCACTAGTGAGTAAAATCAAAATGAGCGTGGATGTACCGCTATATTCTTATTGGATGACCCACCTGTAGTAGACCTGATCTTATCTGATCCATGCAGCAGAAGTGGATTCAGAAAAGCTTACTACAATCAAAATTATGATAGAAGGATAAGTTTCCTATCGATATATTTTTTTAAGTATATGAATATATTTACCTCAACTATTCTGACAAACTGTGCGTACCAACTGCAGAATCCTTCGAATTTCAAAGAGAATCCAAAACTTGCATTCAAGTTGGAATAAACTTGTGAGATTTATTCAACACAAACAGATGGAGACGCATCGTATTGCAACATTGTACGATAGGAGCAAAATCATTTTAGAAACCATTTGTTAATCAGGCGTTCCTTGGCACTTCTACGACCGCGATAGGTTTACTTACACGAACGATCAAGCCTCGGAAAAAATCGGAACGCTATTTTCAAATGGCTTTATCTCAGCCGTTAGTGAACCGATAAAAACAGTTTTGGGACTCCTTTCCCATCCTTCAAGATTTGTCTGAGACGTTTGAGACCTCCGATCGGATAAGGGCGCTTTTGATTCAGTTTCCATAGAAGTACTGTCAGACAATCTGCACAGTAATGGATTACCCGTTATTTGAATAACTTTTTTACAATTTGTTGTCAAAAAACAAATGAACTTCACACTCGACACTCTGACAACTTCCAGAAATAGCTACATTGGCCTCCCCCAAGGTTCATGTTTAAGTCCCTTGCTTCATAATTTCTATGTTAAAGATATTGACGATTGTTTGGAAGGAAAATGCACGCTCAGACAACTTGCAGATGATGCCGAGGTCCTTGTGCAGATGTCTTGCAAGGACCATTGCAAAGTACCCAGATAGTCTGACTGTTTGGGCCAGACATTTAGGGATCGAGTTTTCACCGCAAAACACTTCCTTGGGATCGTGTTTGATTCTAAATGTATCTGGAAACTCCATTTTGAGTGTTTGATAGAGAAATGCCGGAAAAGGATCCATTTTCTACGTTCTATTTCCGGAACATTGTGGGGTTCTCACCCGGAAGATCTCGCCAAACTTTAAAGAACGACTATTCTCTCTGTTTTAGAGTACGGTTCCTTATGCTTCCTCTCAGCAGCTGAGTGCCATCTAATCAAAATGGAACGAATTCAATATCGTTGTTTGCGTATCAACCATCTCCCGAAAACATCAGGAACCGTGTTCGGTTTATGTTGCTGAGCTGGCAGCAATTAACTTCGCTTAGGGGAAAATTTTCAATCAGCCCGTAGACCATTATTTCATCTTCTCGGATAGTCTCAGTTCTATATATCGATGTACTCCGGTCGATGCACCCTGTTAAGCACGCATCTTACTTTCTTACAAACATAAGAGAACAGATGCGTGTTTTGGTCGAAAAATCATTCAAGATTACCTATGTTTGGCTCCCATCCCACTGCTCAATCTACGGCAATGAGAAAGCAAACTCGCTGGCAAAGGTGGGCGCACAGGAAGGTGAGGTTTATGATAGACAATTCTCGAGCAACGAGATTTTCCCATTAATCCATCAGAATACTTTATAAGTTGGCAAAGAAATTGGACACACAACGAAATTGGACGGTGGCTATTTTCCATAGCTCCGAAAGTTTCTGGGCGAGCGTGGTTCAGAGGTGAGGACATAAGTCGTGGCTTCATTCGCGTGATGTCGAGACTCTCTATTCACTAAACGCACATCTGTACAGAATAAACCTTGTCGATAGCAACTTATGTAGATGCGGAGCCGATTAAGATGACATCGATCTCACGTAGTTTGGTTCTGCTTGGCAAAATGACGCCTCCAGAGAGCAATTATTGGATACCCTTGTGTCCCAAGGTAAACAACCCTTCAGGGAAGTTCGAGGTGTTTTAGGAGATCGTGATGTTGTCTATATGCAGGCCATTTATAGTGCTCTTTGTACTTTTGACATCAAAACCAAATATTTTGTTTTTTTTTTTGTTTAGTCTCTGCCTTTTTATTCCGTAGAACTCATAGCGCTTGCCATCCGGAAGATGCTCCAAGTCGAACCATTCCTCGAGCACGACGACACGCCACATCCTCCCTGACGCCAAATGCCCGGATAAGAAGCTGAAATTTCCTGATCCCAAATCCTAAGCCCCGTCCTTCCTTGAACATTGTAAACTAATCTCGAGACACCACGAAAAAACACCTAAATAAAGTTAAAAAAAATCGAGTCACCACGAGTACGTTGGCTTCTACCCCTCTTCTACTAGCCGTATAATAAAATTATATTGATTGATATTATTATACTTGCCTGAGCCTACCAAATAAACGAACTTGGAAAAAATGGGTTACTATAGACGGGAATACCTTCGAGGTGATCGAGGAATTCGTCTACCTTGGATCCTTGTTGTTGGGCCTACCACGGGATGTTGGGCCTACTACGGGCTCCACCACACCAAACGTGTCATGCACAAAACGCTGATAAGACCGGTAGTCCGCTACGGACATGAAACATGGACCATGCTCAGACTGCATAGTGCTTTCGTGCTGTGCGGTTCTTTTCTCTCTTTGCTAAAGAATGTTTTTTTTTTATTAAATATCTTTGCTGTGCATATGCACAGCATATGTTTCGAAATGGACAAATTGATATGAAATTTGCGAAAAAGAATCCACGTGTCTTGGAGGGACTCGAACCCTCAACCTCCTACTCTCTAGATAGGCGTGATAACCCCTACACAACAAGACCACTTAAAAGTCACGTTTGCGGAAAAGCCATCAGAATCCGAGTACCAACCTCCACTGCGGTTAGCTCTCTTTTTTGCAAATTGAATATCTTTCGGATGCTTGATTTGTCCAATCTCTACATGCGCTTTACTATTGTAGGAGGTTGGTACTCGGATTCTGATGGCTTTTCCGCAAACGTGACCTTTAAGTGGTCTTGTTGTGTAGGGGTTATCACGCCTATCTAGAGAGTAGGAGGTTGAGGGTTCGAGTCCCTCCAAGACACGTGGATTCTTTTTCGCAAATTTCATATCAATTTGTCCATTTCGAAACATATGCTGTGCATATGCACAGCCAAGATATTTAACAAAAAATGGTTTTCGTACGGCCGAGTTGCCGAATAATATGCAATTAATTGTAATCAAGTGTCGGTCTTTCACCGTCATTAGTCGTCTGAGTACACGCGACCGCTTACGTTAAAGGCAATCAAACTCATCAAATGCTTTAGCCAAGCAAGCCTTTGGCACAGCAGAGTGCGATTGAATTCGCATTCTATACCGTCCCGCCCAGACAGTTACTGGGGGGCATGGAGTGCGATCCTCTCGTTTAATAAACAATGTGCACTCGCTTGGCTGTGGATATACAATAGTAAAGCGCATGTAGAGATTGGACAAATCAAGCATCCGAAAGATATTCAATTTGCAAAAAAGAGAGCTAACCGCAGTGGAGGGTGGTACTCGGATTCTGATGGCTTTTCCGCAAACGTGACCTTTAAGTGGTCTTGTTGTGTAGGGGTTATCACGCCTATCTAGAGAGTAGGAGGTTGAGGGTTCGAGTCCCTCCAAGACACGTGGATTCTTTTTCGCAAATTTCATATCAACTTGTCCATTTCGAAACATATGCTGTGCATATGCACAGCCAAGATATTTAACAAAAAAAATGGTTTTCGTACGGCCGAGTTGCCGAATAATATGCAATTAATTGTAAAGAATGTTTTTAATACTACCCGAAGCTATTTGAATTTCAACAGTGCTTCTCAGCGGTATTTGTACCCACTGATCCCATTACGATCTTTGCTTGAACCCGTGCTTTCGTTTTACGTTGGACCCGTTTGCGGAAGTAAAATTCCGACAAGCGGTGGTAATCCTGCAGGGACACCGTTCTGGGAAAAAACCTCTTAGAAGGTCACGTCTCCACGCTCAGCCATGAGCATTAATAAAAACAAGAGGAAGGGGAAGTCTCTGAATTCTCCACTTCCTTCAAAGAAACAAGGTTTCAAGACCGTCCTGCCAAAGCTCGGAAAAAATAGAAGGAAGCTGGAGACTTCAAATATTTCTATGAACTCAACCATTGAAAACAATTCTTCCTCTATCGAACTGAGCAATCAGTTGGATTCATGATGAAATTGAGCAAATCGAACCTACCTCTAGCCCAGATGATTCGATCCATGCGAAAAATCAAAGGATTCCGCCAATTGTGGTATTCGTTTCAGAGTTTTCTGGTTTTAGGAATGAGATTTTGAGTAACCTTTAGGGGATCAAGGTTTAATTTCGGATTGCCAGGAAGGGTGACTGCCGCGTTTTGCCAGGATCCTTTGACGATCGCAAACGTATTCTTCAGTATTTAACTGAGAAGCGGCATAAATTCTTCACATACGACGACAAAACTGAGCGATTGTTCAAAGTCGTCTTGAAAGGTCTCCCCAGTGATTATAAATAACAGGACGAGATTGAAATTGAAATTTCTCAATTACTTGGATTTTTACCAGTCCAAGTAATTAAGATGAAAAATAAATCTCGCTCTGGTTCTTTCCAGAGGGGTATTCCTCAAGAATTTCATTTAGTTCACTTTAACAAAAGTGAACTAAATAATGTGAAAAGTTTGGAAAAGGCCTGAATTATGTCCCATGTCCGTGTTACATGGGAACATTTGCGCAGGCCTGAGGGAAATTTCCAAAACCCCACTCAGTGCCGTAAGTGCCAAAAGTGGGGCCACAGAACTAAACATTGCCACATGGACGCTAAATGCATGATTTGTGGTGGAACCTCTCACGCCAAGGACGCCTGTCCTGTGAGAGAAGATACCAATAAATTTAAATGTGCCAATTGTGGGGCAATCATAAATCCAATTTCTGGGAATGCCCGTCACGCAAAAAAGTTTTAAATTCTCGTGCGTGCAAAATTGATGACGGGAAATTTCAATAGGATCCAAAATTCGACGGGTAAACATGTTTCAAACGCTCAAAATCCATTGTCGGTCGAGCAATTCATACCCTCCACAATCAACGAACAAATTTTGCTCCCACCTTTCACCGGGTAACGAACAATTCCTCGAATTTCAAAATTCAAACATGCCTACTTATGCAAGTATCGCTGCAGGCAGGCAAAATTTCATTTCTGAAAATTTACCGACGATGAATGATTTCCATAACCATTCTTCAACGGAAAATAACGTTCGTTTTGTCGACTCAGGTAGGTAGCATGTCTGCTTCCGACTTTGATTCTCCAAATGGACAATTTCATCACATGATTGATGCAATGTTCAAAGCAAATACCAAAACTGAAGCCGTTCAGGTTCCTATCAAATTTACTCAGAAAATTGTTATTGGACTTTGTTCTTAAATAATTTTTTGAAAATTTGAAATTGGAATGCTCGCTCTTTAAAGGGCAAGGGAGATGAATTATTCAACTTCCTATCAGTTCATAATGTGTACATTGCCATTATAACTGAAATATATTTAAAACCTGGTCTTTTCATCAAAAGAGATCCAAATTATTTCATTTACCGAAATGATCGTCTTGACAGCGCCTGTGGTGGGGTCGCCATTGTAATTAATAGACGTATCAAACATAAATTATATTCTTCGTTTGAGTTTTCGAAACCTTGGGAGTTTCTGTTGAAACAAATTTTGGACAATTCTCTTTTGTAGATGACATGGGCCTCTCAGCCAAAGTGCGAAGCCTTCGTGTCAGTTGTAGTAGATTGCAGAAAAGTTTGGATATTTTCTCCACTTACTTGCAAAAATGGAAAATTTCCCCGAATGCTTCCAAAACTCAGCTTATAATTTTCCCACATAAGCCGACAGCTTCTTATTTGAAACCTTCTAGCAGACATATTGTCACTATGAATGGGGTTCCAATTAATTGGTCTAGCGAAGCTAAATATTTAGGACTTCTGCTAGATCAAAAATTAACTTTTAAAAATCACATTGAAGGCCTTCAAGCCAAATGTAACAAATATACTAAGTGTCGATATCCACTTATAAACAGAAACTCAAAACTTTGTCTTATGAACAAACTTTTGATAAACAAACAGTGCGTGTGTTATTCGTCGCGGGCGGAAGAAAAAAAAATAACTTTTTAATATTCGGTGGATAATGCGCTTTGATCCGGTCGAGACAAGTGCGATCTTCTATAGCTTGGGGGTCGTATACTTATTACGTAAGCAATTTTTCTGTTTTTTTCGACGACCCCCCCCTTCCCCCATGTAAGATTTTTTCATACAAACGAATTTTTATTTAAATACAGTGTAAGATATTGACCGAACCTCCCACCCCCTCCACCCATAAGCGCTTACGTAATATGTGAACGGCCCCTTGCAGTAGCCATCGGGAAAGTAAGTACAGTGCGTGTGTTATTCGTCGCGAATCGTCGGGAAGTAAATCAATAGATATGCCTTTGATCGTGTTCCTGCTCCGGTGTTTCTTGCAGTGTACAGGTAGTTAATTTGTTCTGATTTGTACGGCCGAATCATGGTTAGGTAAAATCACTGTGTATAAAGAATGGCACGGTCGTATCGCTTATCAGAGTGAATCCAGATCTAACGATGCCTACCAACTTACTGATAATCCTTCCTGTGTTTTTTTGTGGAGACGCAGAGGTAAACACGGTCTTTAAATAGCAAAAACCACCTACTAATATTCCTTCCTTCTTTCTTACTGACTATAAGGACGTGGCCGGCGCCGTTATTGATCATTTGAATATTAGAGTCACTGAAATTTGCACACTGAGCATGCTTGAATAATCCCAGTCACTCATTCAGTTGATTATTTGTGCAATTTCATTGATTCTGGTCAATCACGGAGCAGCAACCATAGATATGTGTAGTCAGTCAAAGCTAAGCTAAGCTAAGAACAAACTTTTGATTTACAAACAAATTTTCAGACCTGCCATGTTGAATGCTGTACCGATATGGACTAGTGTCTTCAATACCAGAAAGAAGGCACTTCAGAGAATTCAAAATATTTTTTTTTTAAATAATCTGACGTTGCCTCCGTGGTATAGTACCAATGAATTTCATAGAATTTCTAATATTGAGACATTGCAACAAATGACCAATAAAATAATTTCCAATTTTAAACAAAAATCGTTGCAATCTTCTTTGCAACGATTAGCTCCTTGTACTCTTAGTATAAATTAGGTTAAGTTTAGTTTAAAACATTGTAATTCCTACATGGTTCAATTCAACCAGAGGAAAAATGCTAACTGCCAGAGGCAATTGAAATGTATTAATAATAACTAAAAATGTAACATAGCAAATAAGGATGATAGTGTTAAGAAAACACGAAACACCTAGTCTAAGAGATAAATGCAAATAAAATAAGTAAAAAAAAATATAAATATATATATATATATATATATATATATATATATATATATATATATATATATATATATATATATATAATAAATGGACCATGCTCGAGGAGGACTTGCAAGCTTTCGAAGTATTCAAGAGACGGGTGCTTAGGACCATCTTTGGCGGTGTGCAAAAAGACAGTGTGTGGCGGCGAAGAATCAACCAATCGCTACGGTGAACCAAGTATCCAGAAGGTAGCTAAAGCCGGAAGGATACGATGGGCAGGGCATGTTGCAAGAATGCCGAACAGCAACCCTACCAAGATGATAGACTGTAGACCTTATCAAGACTCTAATAAAACGTCATCAGGCTTATCTTTCGTCTGAATATAGATGCTGATCAGGCTATAGTTGAAGAATTTGCCCTTCATTGTCAACCCGCAAACACGTTTGCTAATCGGTTTCCACCGGAAAATTTGCTTAATCTGCATCCGGATCATTATAAAGCCAAATCCGCACGTTCTGCTCTGTCCCCGTTGTACTTATGCTATGCGCGTGCGATGGGATCCACCGCTCAAAATTTACGTTCTCCGGTATTGGGCCACCACATTTCCTAGTTTGCTGCCACGCTCATGTCGACCGTCTGTATTATTATATGTGCAGTTCAATTAATTTTTTCAAGTATACGATTTTCATTGCCAACCTGTAAATGATCAAAATTTGAAAAAAAACAACAAATTCGAACGGTAGGACAAATTCAGGTTTAACTTAAACATAAGCTTACCATCAAAACTCAGCTAAGACGTGCTCTCGAACCCTTATCAACATTTTACTTGTTATGATTCAAGGCGAAAATTTCATCGTCATAGTTTTAATCTATGACTAATTAATTGCAATGCATACAACGCATCACAAGTTTGAAATGAAAACATTTTTTATCGAAAACTCCAGATACATTCTTGTTTCATAGGCAATAGATAAGCAAATGTAAATGTTGACTTTATTCGCAAATCCTACAATATGTGTACCGCTCTCACCAAACTAGTACCTGAGTGTGATGAAATTCTGTGTCTTTGATATATTTTTAATGAAACGTACCGTAGCAAATATATGATATTACTGAAATCAATAGAATAACAATTTTCCATGTTCATAACTTACGCCCTAATAAAAAAGTAATATCGACATAAATGTGAACGTTGCAATGCGACTAGTCAGAATGATCGAGCTATGCAACATAGTATTGCAATCACTATGCACTATGACTCTTAATTTGAACGGTATATAAAACTATTTGTTTCTAACGGTGTTCTGTGAAACTGCGGTTTCTGCCATGAGAATTCCATGAACACTTAGTTTAATGTAGATGAACTTTAGATCAATGACATTGGCACTACTTCTCTTCAAATGCACTATATAAAAGCCCAATCTCAACGATGCAGTAATCAGTTTGAAAAAGCTGACCGTGTTCACAGTTTAGATCCAATCTACTTTAAAGCATTTCATAACAGAAATTACCATGATGTCCGACTATAGAACTGGTTTTATGTGTCTGATGACCCGTCCTCGGGAGCCACTGTTCTATCCCAAGTATGGAGGGACAACTTTCATGGTTCTACCAGAACACTTCCTCACCGATCGCTACCGACCAATTGCCCCAATGATTGCGGAACGCTATAGTTCCACGCCAAACCACGTGGTTGTGGGGTCAATCGATCCACCAGATTTCACTTACGCAATGGAAATTCCGCGTAATGGTAACTATAACCAATTCAGCCCGAAGCACCGGAACATCTCTGGTAAATTGATACAGGACTTTATGAACGCCTCGGATCCGGAGCACTTACTTTCGATGGCTTCTTATGCAAGAGATCGGTTGAACCCGCTGATGTTCCAGTATGCGTTGACGATTACACTGCTCCATCGTAAAGACACGCAGGATATTCCGGTTCTTTCCCTGCTGGAAACGTTTCCAAAACGTTTCGTTGATCCGCTGCTTTTCCCGCAGTTAGAGGAAGAAGGATTTGTGGTTGATCAACCTCAGCGAGTGTCCATTGAGGTGCCCATGGTGTACACGGCATCCGAGGAAGTGCTGGAGCAACGTTTGGCCTATTTCCGGGAAGATATCGGAATCAATCTGCATCATTGGCACTGGCACATTATCTATCCTGCGGATGGACCAAAGGAAATCGTTCAAAAAGACAGACGCGGTGAGCTCTTTTATTACATGCACCGTCAGATTTTGGTACGCTACATAGCAGAACGTTTCTGTCATCTTATGCCACCTCCTACTTCATTGGATAACTTGCGGGAACCGATTCCTGAAGCGTACTTCCCGAAGCTTTTAAATAGCGCGCTGAACAGGACCTATTCAGCAAGACACGAAAATGCTGTAGTAACGGTGAGTCGATTGTTGAACATTCAAGTAAAATCGATTATCAATATGCCTGCTTTAGCATGTGAATCGACCAGACGACGAGGACTCTGTGGCAACTATCTTGGAAATCGAAAACTGGATTAACCGTTTCAAAGACGCAATCTCTCATGGATATGTTGTAGCTGTAAGTTGATTATTCGATTATTACCATTCAAATGACACTATCATAGTTGCTAATGACGAACTTTTAAACCGTAGGAAGGCGGTAAACGTATGCCTTTGGAAGATTCCACTGGCATCGACTTGCTTGGTAACGTCCTGGAAAATTCACTCATGTCACCCAACATTCCCCACTACGGGAACATCCACTCAATGCTGCATTCCCTTATCGGTTTTGTCCACGATCCGGACAATAAATACCTAGAAGGAACGGGCGTGATTGGTGATATTGCCACCTCAATGCGCGACCCCATTTTCTACCGGCTGCACGCCTTCGTCGATGATCTCTTTGAAGACTACAAGAAAAAATTAGCTCCGTACACGGCCAAAGAACTTGGCTACCCAGGCGTTACGATCGAGGATGTTTCCGTGCAGGACATCAACGGAAAAGCTGCCGTAAATCGTTTGCTCACATTCTGGCAAAGATCACAAGTAGATCTTGGAGTGGGGTTGGATTTTGGTCCTTCAGGGCACGTGTTGGCTACGTTCACTCACCTTCAGCATGCTCCATTTGTTTACCGAATCAACGTAATGAACGATTCTCAAAGGATACGACGAGGAACAGTGCGAATTTTCCTCGCTCCTATTTATGATGGGTCAGGAGAAGCTCTTCCATTCGAACAACAACGTCGCTATGTCATTGAGCTGGACAAGTTTACCGTAGCTTGTAAGCTTTTCCAAATGGGGAAAAAAGTATCAGACCGTAGACGATAATCAATTTATGTTTAATTTTAGTAACCCCTGGTATGAACAACGTTGTTCGTCGTTCGGAGGAATCCAGCGTTACGATTCCTTTCGAGAGGACATTCCGCCGCCAGGACATCTCGACAATGCCGGGCACCGAAAGCTATCGGTACTGCAACTGTGGATGGCCCGACCATATGCTAATTCCACAGGGATCACCCCATGGGCTTCCATACGATCTGTTTGTAATGATATCCGACTATAAGCAAGACTCCGTTATGGTTGATTTCGATGAGTAGGTTTTCAACAGATTTTTATTTTTGTCAACATTTCAAACAAACCTTTTTATTTTCAGATATGTTGATTGCAACGATTCACATTCCTACTGCGGCCTGCGAGATAAGTTCTACCCCGATCGTCGTGCTATGGGATTTCCGTTCGACAGGGTAGTACCGAAGGAAATCACCCACATGGAAGCCTTCACGCAGTCCTTTTCCAACATGCAACGAGCGGTAGTAGAGATTCGGTTCACCAATACTACTATATCCAAGGTGTAAAAGTTTGAAATAGCACCACGCAACGGGCTTATAATGGCATTTTGGCTTATGCTCTGGCTAATGATTTTTAGATACAATAAAAGTTAGGTATCGATAAAATAAAAATTTCTTCTAATTCACAAAAGAAAATCTAATTGACCCTTCTAGTTTTTCCACAAAAAACCTTAATTATCCCCCTAGCGGTAGCCATATTGAAAATCAATCTTTTTTTGTTAAGATCTTTTTTTATTTGATTAAGAAAGTGGAAAGGCAGCAGCTTTGTTATTAATACATGAAGGTTGAAAAAGGATGCTGTCTGAAGAGATGCTTCGATTGAAAGTGATTCCATTCCGGTTCGTTTCGGAAATTTAAATTCAAATATAGTGGATTTTTTTTCCTGTTCGGGTGTGCCACTGCGACCAATTATTAGATCTATTGTAGCGTTACCCGTATCCTTAGTGTTTAAGTGCATGTCGAATTACTCCAGTGCTATTGAGAAGCAATGCAGTATCGGTTTCGATATAGTTGTTGTTTTGTTTTCTCAAGACCACCATGACAAGGTCCCGCTATTTATACCCTTCATAGAGCAATGCCATTGAAGGCGCGCCCCTTATCAATAAGGAATCAATCCTTTTTTTAGAAAACAGAATAGTAATACTGTTTTTGGCCATGCATCGGAGCCCTAGCCACATCCTTGTCTTGCTTCTAGAATATCACCAGTGAAACTCTTAAAGCCGGGATTTAGCTCTGTCTACAAGACCATTTCAAATAAGAGAATTTGTTCAGTAATAAGAACTTCCGTGTGTTCCTCTCACTACCATTTTTTCCAGTTCATGAAGAGTTAGTACGTATTTAAACCCCTAACTCGATTTTTCCAGCAGTCAGTTCAGCCTAGGACCGGGTACCGAGGTTTTTTAACTAATTGCTTGAAAAGTTGTTTCCGCTGTATACAGTTTAGCCTCAAACAAGAGGAATTCAACAGTCTTTCAAATGTCAGTTCAACAGACAGTCTTTCAACTGTCTGCAAGGTAACATTAATTATGTTTTATTTCTGAGACTGCTGTTGGTAGCGGGGACTAAATACGATGAATCCTTAATTACCACAACTTATTGCCCTAGCTAAAAAAAATGGATTAAGCTAGGGCTCTGTTTGGTAGATCTTACACCGCAACACACTACGTCAAAGTGATCTACCGTGTTACGGGAAAAAATAAATAAAGTGGATACAAATTATTTTATTCTTTGTTTCTCCCCTTCCTTTTTTAAATAATGCTATACAGAAGCTTTGTTTAGAAACAAAATTGGATGGTCTTATTGCTTAATCGCAAGGCAAGTATGTCTTGTGATCAATAATTACAAAAAAGCTACATAGTTTGTTACTTCAGAAGAAATTGTGCTTCCAGCAGATTTTTTATAACTTATGATCAAATCTGGCCTGATCATTGTTTGAATATCAATGCATCTTGTTCTGTTCGATCAACAAGAATTCCATTGAATAATGAAACAAAACATGCCAAAACCAGCAACTTATCTGAAAAGCGGTGCTTATTGAAATATTTTTGGCTATTCAGATCTTGTTCACTTAGCCTCGGTACTTCTAGTGATGAAAAGGACCACCAAGAAAGTTGTTATATTAACTGCGATTTTTTTACTCCAATTTTAAATTTGGTACAAACTTGTGTAAAGTTTAAGTTTACAATGATATTTAAAATCAGTAATGTTATGGAAAGCGAATTTGAAGAAATTATGTTCAGTTAAAGAAGAATGAAGGTTGGCCACACACCACTACATAAATCCGTATTTTTTGAATGAGTGTTTGTGATATTGCCCGGTGCATAGCATAGTTACGGTGTACTTCGTAGATTGGACACAATAGTGATACTCATGTTTTTCTTTTGAAATCCTTATTCAGATTGCTATCAGAAATCAAGGTGGTTGTGGTCCTTGATTTTAATCTAGGATAAAAATTACAAAAGCATGAGGATTACTACTCCTGGCCACGCCCATCTTCACCGTAACTTGGGAGGGGAAGGAAGTGTTGGTGTGGTACTTACTTAACGAGAGGCTCCCGACTCAGCGACACCCTCATAAGTACCACGGAGTTGGATATTGGGGAAGGCATTCGTTGGGTCAGGATTTGCCTGTACCTGACAATGTGACCGAGGTAGATCTTACACCGTAACACACCACGGAAAGGTGTCTACCCAGCGTCACGGGGGATAGTGTTTGTGATATTGCCCGGTGTTTCACTAACACAATCACAATTTTCCGAAGGACGGAAAGCGACAGACGGCACACCGCCGGTGGTGAATCATTCAGAAAGTTGTTTCCTTTGCCCAACTTTCCTTGAGCCTTAATTGTGGTAACCAAAATTGATATTTCACGTACATTTGAGAATTTAGTTCTGGGTCGTGCGGAAAGGATTTCATGTCGCGCGGAAATGGCACGGATTTGATTTCAGTCGGAGCGGATTTGGCGCGGAAAATATTTCAGGATCTTCGTAACAACCCTGCTAATGGTGACAGACGACGGAAGATGATCTGGAATATCACTTTGTAGGCGGCATTGTTACCGAATTCGACAACAATGTACTAGTCAAACTATCCACTTGTACTAACTACACTAACGACAGTATAAACCAAGCACTGTGAGACTTCGCATGTAGTACAAAATGAGTAGAATCATCGCATAAGCAAACTTTTTTATGATTATTCTACTCTAAATGTGTAACGTCAACTAACACTAAAAAAACGACGACTCGCATCCCTCGGGCGAGCTACCACAGAGGCAACCTGATATCCGGTGGCAAAGAAGAGGAGAAAAAAGGAAGAGGAGAAGAAATTTGTTGGATCGGAGAGAGTCGTGTTTGATCAATCGTAGCAGATAGACGTACCTCATCGACGCTATCGACGCGAATCGCGGAAAAATCTTTACTCGCACTCGTTTGTCGTGCAAGACGAATAAATCCGGACAAGTCGCCAGCCGGGGAAATACCCGGAGTAGTGATCATCAAAGAAGACTCCCTCGGGAATTGTCCCGTCGTTCGTTACAAGTCACCGCCATTGAGGGCGCCGTAACCGTCATTAAGGCATTGTTAGATTGCCAGGTGGAGGTTTCTCGTTGATTGTTGTTCCGAAGAGGCTAGCCCCGAAACGGCCACGGCAACAGTAGGCGGTTGTCGGAATCGGAAGCCCCCGACCATTGCACGCATTGACCACCACCCGTCGATTACTGGGAAAGTCCCGTCCGGCGCGTCAGCCGGTACATCCGACGAAGTTCCGCAGCATACACCCCTGAGATCCTGGCACGCCTTGGGGAGGCAGCAATTATTTTCACGGAACTGCTGGGCACGCCCTCCAGACAGCGAACGAAGCAAAGTGTTTCAAATCCTTTTCGCATCCGGTCGGTCCACACGGCCAAAATCGAACAAGCTCCAGCTGCCGCCGAAACCCCAGCGAACGAAGCAAAGCATCACCAGTCCTCCTCGCATCCGGTCGGTCCACGCGGCCAAAATCGAACAAGCTCCAGCTGCTGCCGAAACCCCAGCGAACGAAGCAAAGCGTCACCAGTCCTCCTCGCATCCGGTCGGTCCACGTGGCCAAGACAGAACGAGCTCCAGCTGCAGTCGATACCCTAGACCGGTCAGCTATTCAGGCCAATCCGAAGTCACCCGACAGAGTCTTCATGCCGCCGAAGCGACATCTCCCCGAACTGTGTAAGGTATGTTGGGAGTACGATCTCCGCATGACACCGAAAGGGCCCCAACTTCTCCGATCGGCCGCAACCTAAACTAACCCTAACCCACTAACCCTAAAATAAGATGAAAAAAAAATAAAACAAAAGTTAAATGTATCTCACTATTCTTCTTTTCAAATGAAAGTAGTCCTACGCATGCAAGTGGTTGGTCCTGGCTAGTATAGTCCGCTTCGTTTCGTCCGTGTGTTCCCTAAAGCAGGTCGATTGCCGACCCTGAGACCTATCCTACGAGGTGAGCTAGTTTGGGACGTGAAGACGTCCACTCTCCAGACGTGTGGACGTCATCGAGAGTTACAGCATTAAGGATGCTGATCGCTCGAAAGTTCTCACATTCCAGCTTGTCGCCTTTCTTGTAGATGGAGCATATAACCCCTTCCTTCCACTCCTCCGGTAGCTGTTCACTTTCCCAGATTCTGACTATCAGTTCGTGCAGGTAAGTGGCCAACTTTTCTGGGCCCATCTTGATGAGTTCAGCTCCGATACCATCCTTACCAGCTGCTTTATTGGTCTATAACTGTTTGGTGGCATCCTTAACTTCCCTCAAGGTGGGAGCTAGTTGGCTTCCATTGTCCGCTAAACTGACGTAGTCATCTCCTCCGCTGCCTTGTTTTTCACTACCTGTACTCTCGACGCCATTTAAATGTTCCACGTAGGGCTGCTTCCACCTTTCGATAACCAAACGTTCGTCCGCCAAGATGCTCCCATCCTTATCCATGCACATTTCGGCACGAAGCCTTTGCGGGATGCGTTGAGCTTCTGATAGAACTTGCGTGTTTCTTGAGAACGGCACAGCTGTTCCATCTCCTCGCACTCCGCTTGTTCCAGGCGGCGTTTCTTCTCCATAGCTCTACGCGGTCTAAACTGTCGTATGCCGCTTTGAAATTAATGAATTGAATTATCTTTATTTACTAGATTTTCGGCCCTAGGCCGGTTCATCTCGTGGCAATTAATGATCAGATGGTGCGTTGGGACCTGGTATTCAAGGCATTTTTGAAGGATTTGCCGTACAGTAAAGATCTGGTCCGTTGTCGAGCGGCCGTCAACGAAGCCGGCTTGATAACTTCCCACGAACTCATTCACTACTGGTGACATCTTGTCGCCTTTCTTGTAGATGAGGCATATAACCCCTTCCTTCCACTCCTCCGGTAGCTGTTCAGTTTCCCAGATTCTGACTATCAGTTTGTGCAGGCAAGTGGTCAGCTTTTCCGGACCCATCTTGATGAGCTCAGCTCCGATACCATCCTTACCAGCTGCTTTATTGGGCTTTAGCTGTTGGATCGCATCATTAACTTCCTTCAAGGTGGGGGCTGGTTGGCTTCCATCGTCCGCTGAACTGACGTAGTCATCTCCTCCGCTGCCTTGACTTTCACTGCCTGTACTCTCAGCGCCATTTAAATGTTCCTCGTAATGCTGTTTCCAACTTTCGAGCCATCACTGTCATTTCGTTGAGCTTACATCTGAACAGATAACACTGAATCAACAATTTGACGCCAAAATACACGGTTCTCCATCCTCGAATACACCAAATATACTCTATTACCAATATAGACCACTGTAGCTGATTTGAATAGACAACGCAGTAGCCCCGCGGTGTCACAAAAGCCAAAAAATGTGGTGAAGAGACATTCCGAGGGATGCTTAAACGTATAATTCAATATGCAGTATAACATGTCGAAATAATATGCTAGAAATCATCCCATGATCCCATTTTGATATCTGAGTTCAAAAATAAAATTAAAAAAACCCTGATTAATCCACCTAGCGGTGTTGGTGCCTTTCTCGTGCAAAAAAAATTACAAAAAATATGAGTGAGTGCTTTTCAGCGTGTTTTACGCATAGAAAATAGTATTTTGGCCATAATTTCGGATCCCATAGTCCAATCTGGCCAATTTTCAATAGCAAACAATGGGACAGGATTCTCATTCGAATGGAACTTGTTGCGAGTAATTTGGCCAATGCTAAGTTCCAAAAAGTATGTCTACAAAATTTTGTACACATACATACATACATACACACAAACAGACATCACCTCAATTCGTCGAACTGAGTTGATTGGTATATAACACTATGGGTTTCCGAGCCTTCTATCAAAAGTTTGGTTTTGGAGTGATGATATAGCCTTTACGTATACTTAGTATACGAGAAAAGCAAAAATGTTATTCCAATTTTCTAAAATTGTAAAATTAGTGTAATTTTTGCACTTATCGCACCCCTTGGTTATCGTTTTCAGGCGTTGTAACCGTTGGTCCCAATATGTGGCTTGTTGGCTCCTCCAGAGTCCACAAGCATCCTTCTCGCACTAAACCTCGCCGCCAGTGAGCACATCATACCTATACCTAATCCTAGAGAAGAAAATATATTCAAAGCTACTGCCTTACTGGCGGCGTACATCCAGACTGTAGCGTACGAGCCAAACGTCTTCTTCCATACTAGTCGGGACAGAAACCCAAATGTGCAATACCTTTTTAGTGGTTTGAGCGGGCATTCCGGGTCCTGGTGGTTATTTTAATAACCGGCGCGGAATGGTTGCCAACGTTGACGAACCGTCGAGGGTTAAACTTCGGGTGCTTCTAATGTGAACCTGAAAGAGGTCAATCCGAGGTAACAAATCGGCAATCCCTCTTAATCGGCAAGTGATTACCATAGGACAAACGTCGTGTGCAATTGTGCATGCAGTGAGTTGATTTCACAGACTTTATTTATCACGTGGTGAATTTAAGGTATCTTAATAACGTCTCGTTCTAAGCAAATCATAAAAGTTTATAATTTTGTAAGCTTGCAAGAAGTAGGGTATCTGTTCCCATATTAATAACAGCCCGTATATTAATCTCAACCGTCGATACACCAAATAAAAAATCAATTTGATTACAATTTCTCACATCGTATGTACACAATAATGAATAGACCACCTTCTCCAATGTTTGGAATATTATTTAAAATTTCGTTTGAGTAAAGTTTTAGTTCACAAGACTCAAATTATTAAAAACTAAATTATAAAACACATTCATTTTCATTTTCCTACCTCTGAACTGTTGATTTGATGCACTGCTCGATTGCTACTAGCAGATTCATCTCATTTCACGCCGTTGTTTTCCACTCAATTTCAAGTTAAAACGAATGAATCCTTTCAAAATACACTTCACAACACATAGAGCACATCACAATTTCACTATAAATATAATCATACTTGAAAAACTAACGCGATTTCCTATAGTTTGATATAGGTTTATTTCGAACAACGTCTAAATTATTCTTGTCCGTATTCCAAACTATTTACATGGCTTGCAGCATTGGCAAGGGTTGCCGACCTAGATTTTTATTTCAAAAATGCTTGAATGAACTTTTACTGTGAAATTCAACTCTTATGTTTGTAAAACAAGGTATATCGAAGAGATAAGCTATGACAAACATAAAATTAAACTGATAAGTTGGAAAACTACAACGAAAACTGGAGTTTTGTAATTATATTTTAACTCAAATACAAAACATTGAATAATTCGGCATCACTGCAATCATATCGTTACGTATACACACAAATAATAGTGTGCGTATTTTACGTTGGAAACAGTATTATTGATATAGGTACAGGCATAGGATTAACTTTTTTTTGAATGTTATTGAAATAGGTGCATGGCAGTGATAATGTTTTTTAGCTAAATACTTCTATAATGTGATAACAATTTCATTTTTGAAGTTACCAAATTGTTATCAATTAAAAATGACGTGAGCCGAGCATAATTATTCTCATGTTTCTTGATTATTGGGTGAGAAATAAATGCATTTCATATGCGCATTGGCTTATTGTTATTGATATAGGAACAGATACCCTACAAAAGAAAAAAAAATCAAAAACGCAGTGAAATAAGATTCAAGTACGTGAGTAGTATTGGCCAAGTCAATGTTTTGTTAGTTTAATTAAGGGGTTTTCAAAATTAGCTAGGTTGAAAACGAATAAAATTCCTAATCAACTGGGGAACAAATCACGAAAACGAAGAAAGGTAACTATAAAAAAAGAATGTACAGAAGTGAGAGAAAATGTAAAGTGGTGTACTAACGGTCGAATTAGGTCCTAATCGGGCATTTTCTTTTATTACCCTCT
Organism: Armigeres subalbatus; assembly: GCF_024139115.2. Classification (NCBI taxonomy): domain Eukaryota; kingdom Metazoa; phylum Arthropoda; class Insecta; order Diptera; family Culicidae; genus Armigeres; species Armigeres subalbatus. The sequence continues at coordinate 198,948,134 of NC_085140.1, read as the reverse complement.
GGCGAGGGTTCTCTTTTCTTCGCAGTGCACAATAGGATAGCCCCATATAAAAGTGTGGCCAAAACTACCAAAAGGCCAATTTTTGATTTGGGCGAGTAAAATGTGATGAATACACAGCTTATAACCTATGTTTCTATAATCAGCACGGTTTTTATTTTTTAGATTTTTTAGGGAGGGGTGGGGGGCGTTCAAACTAGGCCCTCCTAGAAATGATATTTTTGTGTTTTTTGGGAAAACGGTCAGCTTTGCCATGTTTTCGTTTCAAAAGTAACATATTTATATATCGTTACAAAGCTCTTAAACAGATCTATGCAATAGGCTTGATAATGTAATAATAGCTCCGTCCAGAATTTAGTGTTTAATAGTTTTGTAAAAGCATATTTTACGCAATATTTAACGAACAAAACAGTTTGGTACCCCGCAATACCCCGCAGTAAAACATCATGCACTACATTATTGAACTCTTAAGCTTTGAGGACCATGAATAAAATTCTGCGCAAAATCACAACTTTGTAAGATACATGAATTTTAAGAATTGCCCATTTTTGCCTTTCTCGTGTACTAAGTATACTTAGAAGCAATATGATCGCTCTAAAAGCATTTGAAAAAGCCCAAACACTCATAGTGTTGTATACCGATCGACTCAGTTCGAATAATTGAGGTGATGTCTGTGTGTACGTGTGTGTGAATGTCTGTATGTATGTGAGCAAAAATGGTTTAACTCTTTTTTAAGCACTTACTCTAAACCGATTTACTCGCAACAAGTTTCATTCGTCAGAGAACGTTGGTCCATTGTTCCCTATTAGAAATAGGCTGGATCGGACTATGGGCTCAAAAGTTATGACCAAAATACATTTTCTTATAATGTACGAGAAAGACAACATTACCGCTAAGTATTTCGGTAAACTTCTTATTTTTCAATTTTAATCTGAGGTACTCAACAATGTAAAGTAGCATTGAATTTAATGACGAACACAATATACATAACATTTCAAGGGGGAGGGTTACGCCTTAACGTTGCGCATAATTCAAGAAAAAATCATCTATCATATAAAAATCGTTACGCAGCGAAAAGGGAAGTTGTTCAAAATTTACAATTTTGACATTACTACATTATAGGTACGAATTATAGATTTAACCATAACGTGTCATAACGTGTTGGATGAGTAGTGTGTTGAATGACTCCTTGCCACAATACCTTTTTATAATTATGAAAGAAATTTTAATGAAATATCAAATAAATGAAATTCCATTTCGTTGATATAACAATATGACGCTAATTGAATCTGTTCTATCCTCCTTTGTTGGTTTAATAAGTTCTACTCAGTGAATTTTCAACACCAGAAGCTGATAGAGCTTTTTTGGTCATTTTAGGAAATCTGTGTTGCATCCATTTGTCTGTGACACGAATATACAGTTTATATGACCATTAGTATTTTATCCAGCATCAAACAGGCTTATTGCAAACCAAAAAGTGACCAAATTCCGTTGGCTTTGTAGAATATGACAAAAATCGATACTATGCCCAAAATTGGCCCCATACCCCATTGAAGGCTAAGAAAAAATATTTTTCTTTTCTATCTATGTTTTTAAGATGAATACCACTGTTTATTGCAGGATTCATAATTTTGGCCAAAAATACCTCCTTTTTTCCTATTGTGAGTGGTACCAAAGGGCCCGTTCTGAGGGTCAGAATTGAGGCAATACCGAACGCGTGGGCACCGCAAGCCATCTCCGCGGGCATTGTGGTATCTACCATTCTTCGGCGAGGACGCCGTCGGAATCAGCCTAACTACAAACATCGCAAACGTCGTCGTAATCGGCATCGCTGCGACCATCGTCAGCTCAGTCAGTGTTGCACTGCGCTGGTCGGAATCGGTCTCGCTACAGCCATCGCCATCCCAGTGCGGCAACCCGCCGTTCGCTGCGGCCCTGCTGGAACCATCGCCCGTCCCTTGCGGCTCCCCGCCGTCGTAATCGGCCTTGCCACGGCAATCGCCCGTTCAGTGCGTCCACCCAGGGTGGTACACCGCCGTCTGCATCGGTTAGCATAGCATAGCATAGCATAGTTACGGCGTACTTCGTAGATTGGACACTAGTGATACTCATGTTTTTCTTTCGAAATCCTTATTCAGATTGCTATCAGAAATCAAGGTGGTTGAGGTCCTTGATTTCAATCTAGGATAAAAATCACAAAAGCATGAGGATTACTACTCCTGGCCACGTCCATCTTCACCGTAACTTGGGAGGGGGAGGAAGTGTTGGTGTAGTACTTACTTAACGAGAGGCCCCCGACTCAGCGACACCCTCATAAGTACCACGGAGTTGGATGTTTGGGAAGGTATTCGTTGGGTCAGGATTTGCCTGAAGCTGACAATGTGACCGTGGCAGATCTTACACCGTAACACACCACGCAAAGGTGTTTACCCGGCGTTACGGGGGTACACCGCCGTCTGCATCGGTTTCACCAAAACCCGTCGGCCATAACGGACGGCACTTCGTCAGCTGAACTGGCCCTCACGAGCTCATCTAGATATCTAACCAATCCTCAATGCAAGTCAACGAATCACCTAGTCTCCAATGAAAGCGTATGTAGTATGTACACCCTTTAAAACATTTCTCTCATTAGCCATACAGGGGCGAATGAAACAAGCATGTAAATTGATTTATTAGGCCAAATTATTTAACAGACGTATTCCTTAAGGTTTTTTAAGTTCACCTAATTCTTTTTGTACTGCATTTTCCACTTTGTCGAGTCCGCTGTAAGATTTGCCAGTTACCGTGGATAAGATACACCTTGAGGGTAGTAGGGGAAGGGGGGACAATATGCCCTAGCTAAGCAAACACTGCTTTATTGTCTTATTTGTAACGCTATTCATGGGTATTTTTACATTATGCAACAGTTAAAGAAGATAGATAGTTAATGCCATTCAAAAATGATTAAAAATCTCAATCATATTGATAAAATTCACATTTAAAAAAAGTGGTGATATTCTGTTGCCGGAAAACTCATGAGACAAAACGCCTTTTAGCTGGCAGCTCCTAGGGAACAAAGCACCACGCGTCGGCGAATCAGCATTCTGGTATGGATAGTGCGTGGAGACGCAAGTACATTGTAGGTTTGTGCCACCAGGGCGTTTTGCCTCGCCAAAATGTTAGATGTTTCTCCAAAATGTGAAAATTTTCGGTTTTCCAACCTTCTCATACACTATTTTGAAACTTTTTTCGCCTAACCTACATAATTTGAAATCTAATTTTGTTACGGCCATTTTAATGACGGTAAATATCAGGAAAACCACAGAAGGCGTTTTGCCTCGGGAGGAGGGGGAGGGGGCATTTTGGGGCCTCTTCCCCTAATTAGGTGGTGCCCATCCCCTTACCGGTAAGTTTGCAAAAATTTCAAGCACCTACTCGAGTGAGTACATGTTGGAGTGCAACGATATTATAGAATAAGACGACCCAGTGCTCAGCATAAATTCCCATACAATTTATCCCGTCGGAGCAGCCGAGTTACCTTTTGTGATGCAAGATGGTGTGAATGTGCTGTCTCTTGTCTAATATATGGGGATTCACAAAGTGGAATATATTTTTTGCAATTCCTGATCATAATACCTGGTTTACAGTTTGTCTTTGAGTGATTTATCACATTTTTAATTATGCTTATTCATGTAACATAACAGGTAGCCAACTATTTATCGGGCAATACACTCAAAGGAAAGCGTTTTTTTTTTTCATTTGTTTAATGGTCAATACTCTATGCTATAGCTTTGTAGATATTAACTTCCCGAGACTCGCACTGTTGTAAAAAGCACAACACCTTCGGAAAAAGCACGCTCGTCTTTCACAAGAGCGGCGGGACTGCGTGAGTGCTCCATGCAAGTCCGAAACGGTTAAAATGTGATCAAATCTAATTTATCATGCTGTGCGTAATTTGTAGAAGTAAGATGACCCTACGGGGTGAATGGCCAAAACATATACAACATTCTAAGAAAACCGGCAGAATAATGAATATAGTATAAAATGCACCAGTTAAATCAAATAGCGACTCATTCTCAGATTCATTCTCATTCTGAAATTAGTACAGGTATACACGAATTTAATATTAATGTTAATAAAATAAGAGATTTTTAGCAAAAAAAATCTTTTCTGTACGCTTTAAACAAATATCGGCAACTGGTGAAAAGTTCACCAAACTACTCTAGCCGATCAACATAATTGGGTTGTTTGCAAAGAAAAATATGAGGATTTTTATAGTTTAACATAAAGAGCATGCTTTGCTGGTCTCCAACAATTTTTTATTTTATTTCTAAACCTTTTATTTACATTTTTATACAGCAAACAATAAGCCATTTCAATCGATAGAATTACACTAACATTCATAGAATGACAGTTGGCCCATGCAGCATAAGAACATTTTTCAGTCCCATATAAATTTAAAATGCAAATTAAAAATAGTTCCGGGGCTCCAAAAATTCTGAAAAATTGGGGTTAGGCTCAGTTTTTTATGCAGATTTAGAATATGTAAAAACATTAATAACCCTAAACAACTCAATTGCAACGAATTTCTGACGGTTTTGAAATGCAATGAATGTATATCTCATTGTGAAGTATGCATAATTCCAAATGTTTCGCAGCTTCCGAATTGCAGTTAAAAAAAGCATTTCAGTTAACTATCTTGCAGATCTAAAGTTCACCGTTGCTATAGTGTCAACTTAAAAATGGGTTCCCAATTCCCATATTTTGCATTCGCATCATTCAAAATTGAGAGAAAAAAAATGGAAAGCGAGCGTATCCGACCACCCCCCTGCACGTGAAATTCTAACCACAGCCTGCGGTCGCCAAAATTCTAATCACTCTTCTGATGATCTATTTCTTGCGCGGTTACCAAAATTTATAACGCACGCTCATCTCAATTATACTTCAATGTTTGGCTCCAAATAAAAACTGTTCGGATGCAGCGATGCATCAGTCAGTCGGTCGGTTTACGCTACGCAGCAAAGATGATTTCGAATCAAGTCAAATTCTCGGGTCACTTCTACGAGCCACATGTTCCGTTATTTGTGCCAAAAGGCGATGGTGGCGTTTTCTACGAAGAGCCGGAACATTTCCTACCGGATCGATACAGGCTCATCGGTTCGAGCCTGATGAATCGGTTCGGTGCTAACGCGAGTGTTCGGATTCCAGTTAGAGACATTGTAGCGCCCAATATCGAGTTCGCCATGACCATCCCTCGGCGGGGAGATTTTTCGCTGTTCAATCGAGCCCATCGGCAGGTGGCCAGTCAGTTGATTGAGCTTTTCATGCAGCAGCCGGATGCGGATACACTGGCTTCCGTTTCCGCTTACGCAAGAGATCGTTTGAATGCACCACTCTTCCAGTACGCGTTGTCGGTGGCGCTGCATCACCGTTTGGACACTGCTGACGTTACGGTACCATCGATTCTGCATACCTTTCCGGACCGATTTATTGATCCGGCAACATTCCCGCGGTTAAGCGAGGAAGGTCGTATCGTTAGCCAAGGCGATCGGGTAATGTAATCATTATTACTAATTCAAGACTGAATTTTCAAAACGACTTATCTGCTTTTGTAAACAAAGATTCAAACGACGATTTGACGAATCTGATAGCTCTCCCACGCAAACGAACACCATCAATAGCTAGGTGAAGGCTTCCGCTACCTGTTGATGGTGTTGGTTTTCGTGGGAGAGCTATCAGATTCGTTAAATCGTCGTTTGAATCTTTGTTTACAAAAGCAGATAAGTCGTTTTGAAAATTTAGTCTTGAATTATTTATTTATGTTAGATGGATATTCAAGGTAGTTAATACTGGCAGGGCAGTATATTTGGGGCAAATTCAAAAATATTGTCCCGCAGTGAACTGTAAGAATACTCTCATCTGATCTTCTCCAGCAATTCTGTGAATTAATCAAAAGTAATTTCAAAAGAAACTTCACACAATATAAATTCTGAAAACTCTCAAAACGTAGATGTTTTCAACTGAGTTGTGGAAATTCTCGCATGATACATTTCAAAAATTCTAGCGATAAGATGCGTAGTTCGAATTTCGGTGCAAATTAGGAAAATTTCGAGTTTGGAATGTTCTTGACTTCCCTTTAGCCTCTAGAAAATATGAATTTAAAAATAGTAACTTGGCATATAAGCCTCACTGTTAATGCAAACATATTGATATTTATGAGTGTAAAAAATAATCAATTTTCCCGAAATTATTTTGTGTTCCAGATCCAGCTTAGTTTCAGCTTAGAAAAGTCCCTATTTTGTGTATTGGCTCAGATTAACTTGGACTCTTATAGCCCTTGTAATATGTTTCCTACTTCTTGAGGGAAAAGTAATCTAGCCTTTTCATGTTACAGATGGCCGTCGATATTCCACTAAACTTCACAGCCAGCGACAAAGAACCAGAACAACGTCTGGCCTATTTCCGCGAAGACATTGGCGTGAACTTGCACCACTGGCATTGGCACTTAGTCTATCCGGCCGTGGGACCTCGGGAAGTCGTCAACAAGGATCGCCGTGGCGAGCTTTTCTACTACTTTCACGGTCAGATGGTGGCGCGCTATCAAGCGGAACGGTTTTTCAACGGTCTTGGGCGGGTAGCACCGCTGAATAACCTGAGAGCACCGATCCTGGAGCCGTACTATCCGAAAATTTTGAGGACCGCTAACAATAGAACGCACCCTGCACGGTACAAAGGAATGGTACTTAGCGATGTAAATCGCAGTGCCGATCAAATCAATATCACAGTGGCAGAAATGGAGCTACAGCTGAGCCAGATCATTCATTCCATTGATAGAGGATTCGTTACCGGTGTAAGTAGATAAACACATGCAATCAAATCAAATTAGTGGGAATTTGTTTGACATAAGAGCGAAGATTTTTACTTCTTTTCCTTTAATTTCGTGAATTTCGAAATAAATTCAGTTCTTTCCTTGTCACAATATCGCCATTTCTAAGCAAGCAAAAGCTACAGTACAAAAAAAATTAACGAAGCAAATAAGAATTACACACTTTAAAAACTTCAAACTTTGGTTGAAAAGTAAAAGCTGGACGAAAATACGAGACGAAATGGGGGTCCTCATCGACAAACTTCGGCCGGGTGGCTAACTAAAATTGTATGGGCATCCATGAATATTAATGGTTGAAACACACTGTTCTCCGGAGTTGAATCGCTGCAGCCATATAGGAAACCCAAAAATATCGCAGAACCTACCTGAATAACTGGTTGATTACAGTGTCGATACATACTGGCAGAGTCAAACTGGAGCACAATGGGCGCGTGACCTACCAAATCACTTATTTCCTTGAAATTTAATTATGAACGACAAATTTGTTCTGAAATAAAAACAAATTTTCCTAGAATTTTGTTTATTATTGAAGAAACTTCCGACGGGATTTGTTGGATTTATTATCGAAAGAATTTTTGAAGTATTTTTGGAAAATCATTGGAGATTCAAATACGTAGATATTTCTCTAGAAATTCTATTGAAAACTCTACCGTAAATTCAAACAAATTGGAAATACTTCAAGAAATTCTTTCAAAAATTCCTTTGCAAAATCTAGACAAAAACCTTACAGGTTTCCCTCTGATAATTTCATTGATAAGTTCATTCTGAAATTTCTCCAGGAATTTCTTTGATTTTTTTTTGTCTGAAAATCCTTCAGAAATTCTTTTAACTCCAAGAATTTCTAAAAGAATTTTTCGGAATTTTCTTCAGAAAATCTATTACAAATTATTGAATCCTTTGGAAATTTAATCTGAAAATTCTTTAGGAACTCCTTCGAGAATTCTTTAGAAATTCCTTCAAAAAATGCTATAAAAATTGCGTTAGAAAATACTCCGAAAATTCCTTTAGGATTTCATATTCCCTCCTTCAATAATATAACAGATGAATTTTTTCGACAAAATTTTCGGAATTATTGTAAAAAGAATTTACATTGTTCTACTAAATGATTTTCTAGAAAAACTTTCAAAGGCTTTTAGGAGGTTTCTCAAGAAATATTCAAACACACTACAGGGGGAATCATTTAAATTATTCATGAAGGAATTATCGAAAGTATTTCTGAACGGTTTTCAAATCTATATAGGGTAAAACGTCCTATCGTTGTGGTATGTCCTAATGTTGCGGTAGTGTTAAAATAGTCGATTCTGGATATAATAGCATAAAAAACAATTGTGGATACGCTAAAACTCATCAAATTAACGACTAGAACAGCTTTTGTTTGACAATATTCCGTTCAAAATTATGAAAAATCAACATTTTTCATTAGAAATTTGAATCCTTAGAGCCTATTATTGCGGTAGTGCTAAGGTCCTATTGTTGTGGTATCGATTTCCATAAGAATTGCATGCAATACCGCAACAATAGGACTGACCTTGAAAAAATGCGTCCACGATAGGCAACTGCGTCCTATTATTGCGGTAGTTTGTTTTTATTGTGATAAGAACAAAACAACATAAATTTAGCACAATTGACGTAATATTTAAGAATCTATAGTTAACGAGCAACCTATTCGAATACTGCAATGTGGAAAAATACCAACAGGTAATTTTTAAGGGATTTTTGAAATCAATTATGTTTTGACACGGTGCTTAACCCCTCCATAATAGGTCGTTTTACCCTACATAATAATCTATATACATAAAAATGAATTTCTGTCTGTCTGAACCTTATAGACTCCGAAACTACTGAACCGATCGTCGTGAAAATTTGTATGCAGGGTTTTTGGGGCCGGGGAAGGTTCTTAAGATGGTTCGAAACCCCTCCCTCTTTTAAGGGGGCTCCCATACAAATGAAACATAAATTTCTGCATAACTCGAGAACTTAGCAGAGAATAAATCAATTTTAGGCGAAACGAAGTTCGTCGGGTCTGCTAGTAAGTACATAAACCTATTGGAATTTTCATATAAAATTCTATTTTTCTACAGGAGTTCATTCGGAAATTACTTCAGAATCTCCGGAAAGAACCCCTTCAGGAACATCTGAATGAATTCCATCGGGAATTCCTTCGAAACTTCGGTCGGTAGTAAAACAAAACCCTGTTTCGAATATGGAATTACGACTTTATGCCAATAATAATAATCCAAAAATATCGGGATTACAGTCGATCCATCATCATACTTCTTTGGACATTTTCAAAAATTCCTTCAAAAGAGTTGCTTCGTAAATTTCTCCAGTATTTAACCAGTTGTTAATTGTCTATGTCTATGAATTCCTTTAGAAATTTCTCTGAAATATAAAATAATTTCCGAACAAATTCCTCAAGGAATCCCCAAAGAAACTCCTCTAGGAATTTCTCTGTGCAAGTGATTCTTTCGGCAAATTCTAAGGAAACTACTTTGGAGAAACACAGAGAAGATATTTCTTCCAAAAATTCAAGGAAGGAAATCTAGGAATTCCTTCAAATATTCCTACAGGAAAACCTTTGAAAATCCATACTTGCATCTTGAGAACTTCTTTGATAATTCCTTCCGAAACTTCTACGTAAAGCCCTTTGGGAATTCCTCCAGAGATTCCTTCAAAACTTCTTGAACAAATTATTTAAAGAATAAGAATAAGTAAGAAATCCCTTATGAATCTCTAGGAAGAAATGTTTGAAATGCCTTCGCAATTTCATCAGAACTTTAACCAGGAAACCTTATGAATTTGATTTAGAAACTAATTAAGATTTTCCCTGAGACCTTCGGATCCTTCTTTGAGATTTTTTTTTAAATTTTTGAGATTCCTTTTTTGGGAATCATTCGGATTTCCTATTTCATTCTATTCTGATAGATTTTCCTTAGGTATTTGCGAAGAAATTTCAAAAGGGATTTCTAAAAGAATTACTGAATAAAATCCTTCTAAAATTCGTAAAAGAATTTTTTTTTTGAAATTTTCTTAGAGTTCCCTTCCTGAGTTTTGAAAGCAATCTCTTGAGGAATGTTTAAAGCATTGTCTGAATTTATCTCCGAAGTAACTTCCAAAGGATTTTCTGGGGAAATCCCTTGGGGAAAATAAGAAAGAATTCTTGGAGGAATTTTAGAATGTCGGAAATGTCTTAAAGTAGGAACTCTTCACGATAATAAAGTCTTTGAAAAAACTAATGAATTGCTTTGAAAATTCTGTTGGGAATTCGTTCGAAAATTCCTAAATAGAATTATGGAAAGATTTCTTGCTGGAAATTCCGAAGGAATTACTGGAGAAATATCCGTGGGAATGCAATCTCCGATTGTAATACCTGAAATAATGTTCGTAAGAGTTCCAATAGAAATTACTGGGAGCATTGTTGTTTTTTTTTTTAAATCATGGACGAATTCACTAAAGAATTATTTAAGATATTTACGTAAAAATGTCAAAAGTTAATTCCTAAGGAATTCTTGAGACCATCCCAATAATTCTATTCAGTAGTAAAACCCGATTTTGACTCAGAAATTGCATACTAGAAAACCCCCCAAAATGTCGCAATTACAGTTTATTTATTATCTCACCACAATTGGAAGTTTTTGGAAATTCTTCAAATAATTTCTAGTAACATTTTTAATTATAGACTATAAAATGCAATAACAGTTTGTTAGGAACTGCTTGACATTTCTTCTGATTGATTTATCGCTAGATTGATTATTTAATGCCTCCAATTATAGTTCATACTACTGACGTCAAATTACAAATAAAAAAAATATAGTTCATACTACTGACGTCAAATTATAAATAAACCAATTATGCCAGTAATGCATGCCCAACATTACCAGAACTCTGAGCAATGTTCCTCCAGCTTTCCCCGATCGTTCAGGGTCTCCAGGTCCGATTCCACCGCTACCGCCAAGGGGATAACGGACCCTGTGGGGTACCTGGGCACCCCCACAGTATAACGTTCCCTTACCACGTTATTGCGAGGCTTTGGCGTGGCGGACTTATTTTCTCGCGCAACTCGTGGGACCAAAATGTCGACCAAACCAAAAAAAATAAATTAATACAGAAGAACGTGGCAGGTCGGCTTCGTTATCCCCTTGGCGGTAGCGGTGGAATCGGACCTGGAGACCCTGAACGATCGGGGGAAGCTGGAGGAACATTGCTCAGAGTTCTGGTTATGGTGGGGAACCAGCATTACTGGCATAATTGGTTTATTTATAATTTGACGTCAGTAGTATGAACTATAATTTTTTTTATTTATAATTTGACGTCAGTAGTATGAACTATAATTGGAGGCATCAAATAATCAATCGAGATCAAGATGAAGTGATGACCAGTCACAAGGAGAGTGGAAGCCAGAAAATGGAGGTGATTACAGACGTAACGGACGTAATCATGTCCTTTCTGGACAACGGCGGGAAGTACAGCAAGGACCTTAAGAAGTCAGTGCTGACCCTCTGCAACATGGTTGTAGAGGCAAAGCAGGAGTGGAAGTCCTTGCTGCAGGCAAGTAAGGAGGCGAAACGAAAGATCCGCCAACTTAACGAGGAGGAAGAGTGGGCAGTGAGCCAAGCGGTGGAGGCCAGGAAGGAATCCGAGTCCTTACGGAAGAAAAGCAGCTGGCAGAAAGCCAGACTGCAGAACTCCGCAGATGCATGGCTGTTACTGGAGCAACTCCAAAGCTTAGTAAGTGTTAGTAAGGTCAGTATGGCAACCGATCTGAAGGAAGCTAGCGCCAAGCCGGTATTGCACGAGAAGAAGGCAACTACAATCCGTCGGGAGAAGGTTGAGCAGGTTGCCGGCCCTAAGGAACGGTGGAAACCAGTTCCTCCTTCTACGAGGACCACCAGAGTTCGCCGGGAGGAAGGCCTGCCCTAGAGGGAAGTTGTGAATCCCAAAAAGGCGAAGAAGGAGCAAAAATCGGTAGAGGAGGCAAAGGCGCCATTGGCCTAGGGGATGATGTCAACTGCATCCGCAGAATGCAGAAGAGGGAGATGATCCTCGTCCTGAAGCGGGATGCTGCGCGGAAGAGTTCCGCGTATAAAAAGTTGGCAGAAGAGGTGCTGGGTGATGCGGTTTAGGTGAGAGCCCTATGCCCAGTAAAGGTAATCCAATGCCGAGGCCTGGACGAAATTACCGAAGCCTGATCGGAGTCGGAGGTCCTGATCGGAGTCGGCTTTGTTGGAGGTACGGAGCTGAAGGTCACAAGGCTCACACCTGCCAGGTTGCACCGAGGTTTTTAATCTGTGGTGCTGGCACAGACTACAAACACCCATCCGGTGGGCAGGCCTATCCGGCCTCCAGACGGGCTCGGTCATGCAAGTAGCTCAGCTAAATCTCAACCACTGCGAAGCAGCGCAAGCGCTGCCACAATAGTTGGTACAATAGAATGAGACTGATGTTGCCTTGCTGTCTGACCCGTACCGCATCCCTGCTAAACATAGCAGTTGGGTTGCGGATAAGTCCGGAATAGTGACAATCTGGACTTGTGGGAGGTACCCCATCCAGGAGATAGTGTCATCTCCTGATAATGAGGGTTTTGTTATAGCAAAGGTAAACGGAGTTTACTTTTGCTGCTGCTACTGTACTCTAAGATGGAGCATAGATAGATAGATTAGATAATCTTGTAGGGAGACTAACTGGTCTTAAACCATTAGTTGTAGCAGATGACTTCAACGCGTGGGCAGAGCATTAGGCCTCTCGGTTCACTAACGCTAGAGGTCATATCCTGGTAGAGTATCTAGCGGTACTGAACGTAGTCCTGCTGAACGAGAACCAAGCGTCAACGTTCAGAGGACCGAATGGCGAGTCAATCATCAATGTGGCCTTCTTCAGCGCGGGATGGATGGTGTAGCCTGAATGGAGGGTTCACGAAGAGTATACTGCTAGTGACCATCAGGAAATACGTTTTATGGTCAGCTATACCCCCAACACAAGGCGAGTCAGTAAAGCTGATCTAGGATGGCGTACCTTGCAGTTCGACCCAGAACTGCTGCAAAAATCACAACGGTGGGAAAATCGGACTCTAGGCCTTAGTGTTGATGAGTTATCCGATGTCCCCGAGCATGTGACGTGACAATGCCCAGGAGAACTATGCCAACCGGCAACCGCAAGCCGATGCACTGGTGGACGAGCACGATAACTGATCGTCGCAGAACCTGTCTTAGAGCTAAAAGAAGGTTGCGACGTGCTAGAGCCGAAGCAGACAGGCTAGAAAGACGCCGGGTGTTCCAAACAGCGAGAGCAGAACTCTGAACTACGAAAACAAATGTAACCTGCTATGAAGAGCTGTGTAGGATGGCCAATAATACTCCATGGGGAGATGCATACAGGTTAGTGATGGCTAGAACCAACAGCACACCTCCTGAGAAATCCCCGGAGATGTTAGCCAGGATCGTTGAAGGTTTGTTCCCGAAGCATGACTCATCGGACTGGCCCGCCACACCGTACGAGTCAGTGAACGTGGTACCGCTAGTGACTAACGATGAGCTTATCGCCGTTGCATGAAAACTTAAGCTAAATAAGGCACCAGGGCCGGACTGTATTCCTAACCTGGTCCAGGTTCGGAGTCGGAGTTGCCGATAGGACCCGGAAAGACCGCTGTGAACAAAGGCTAGGATGTTACCAGAAAAACCCCAGCTGTTTGAGCACTAATTAGGTCCAAGTGCGGTTAAATGCCATCGAAATATGCAAAGAAACTGGATCGACATGTATTCCTTGGTCAAAAGCGCTTTGGAGTACTACCCATAATCCGGCAAAGTACGAACTAGCCTCATACTCCAGGCGAAAGGCTCCTTAACGGAAATCGAGGCTTCCGTCAGCCTCGAGCTTTTCACACAGCACACAGTTAATCGACCTCTTGACACTCTTCGATACACAGGAGGTAAGCGAGATAGGAGACCAAATTTTACTAATGTCTGAAAAGATTTTTCTAACAGCGTGTAGGGTAACCGTATCCTTAGTAGAGGTAGCACCAATAGTGGAGGTAGTGGGGTTTTAATGAGATTTATCATATTTATACACTTTACGATGGTTTCAGTTGATGCATCGCGCTTATCCTATATCCTGTTAAATGCAACTTATCTTAAGATTTCGCTTGAAAAACTATTGAAAACAATGATTTTTCCTAACAAAATTGACTTCCTTGCACCTTTTTTTTTTAGCTAGGGTAAACGAAAATCTGCATCCAGACACCTGAGGAGGTTAACTCAGGTAGTGTGGGGATGGGTATGTTACCCGACCCACTAAAACCAAAACCCTTTCGCCAGTCCGAACCCTCGGCCCGCAATTAAGCAATACATCAGGAGGGGACTATTGAGAACGCTCACACCTATGCTAACGCACTTGACAAACGTACACATCATACGCATACACATCGACTTCAAGGGTGGTAACCTCACCACTCGTCGATCGCAAGCTATGATAGTAACCTAGCGGTTCGTATCATAATCTCACGTTGGAGACGAGCACACCCCGACAACAACCACCGCGCATGAATCGCAATGACGGAGGTTCCCGCAGCCCAACCGCGACATGTTGGTTGTCGGGGTGAGCAAAGTGTTCACTGCATCACAGGTCCCCTTACTGCATTCGTTGGTTTTGTTCAAGACGCCACCACCGCTGCAGTTTCGACATAATCTGTTGAGATGCTGTGTTCACCGCATTCCATATAGCTTCCTCCCGGCACATCCTCTCGACGAGGTTGTCCGGGTTGTATCCATACCGCTAACAAGCAGCATGGCATTGCGTTCTACCTCGAATTGCGGGCATGCGAACATCACATGCTCTGCCGACTCTACCTCACCTACACATTCTGGACACTCCGCAGAATCTGCGAAGCCAAACCTGTGTAGGAATTTTTTAAAGCAACCATGTTCAGACAACACCTGTGTTAGGTGGAAGTTGACCTGACCATGTTTTCTATCGACCCAGTTGCACACATCCGGAATCAGTCTGTGGGTCCAACGACCTTTGACTGCGGTGTCCCATGCTCTTTGCCATTTGAGCAGCGAGGCTGCTCTTTTGACACGTCGCACTTGCACCGAGTCTCTTTCGTTGTAGAACTCCACATCTTCCTCTAGGAGTATGTCTATCGGCATCATTTTTTATCGCCAATGAAGCCCGCTGACATGCAAAAGCCACATGCACGTGGCTCGTAAAATTGAGCTTATCGTCGATCATCACGCCCAGATGCTTAAGAGACCTCACGGAGTTAACTGTGCAGGTCCCTACTCTGATCATCCGCGAACCCTTCTATTTTCACACCGGCCGGGAGACTTAAGCGTAATACTCCGTCGTACATAATATTCCACAGAACCGGTCCGAGGATCGACCCCTGTGAAACACCCGCAGACACTACGATCGACTTTTGACCAGCATCCGTGTCGTATATCAGCACCCTATTCTGAAAATAACTTTTCAGTATCCTGCACAGGTATTCCGGAACTCTCAATCGGTGCAGGGAGTCAGCAATAGCTACCCAGTTAGCATTGTTAAACGCATTTTTTACATCAAGTGTAATCAATGCACAGTATCTAATACCTCGCCTATTCAAACCTCTTGCTATCTTGGCCGTATCCGTTACCGATCGAATTGCTTCGACGGTGGAACGACCTTTACGGAAGCCATACTGGTTGTTTGATAGCCCACCAGTACGCTCGATATAAGTCGACAATCTGTTCAGAATATCCCTCTCAAGCAGCTTACCAGCTCCGTCGAGGAGGCAAATCGGTCTGTATGCCGAAGGTTCTCCCGGGGATTTCCCAGGTTTGGGCAATAGCACCAATTTCTGTCGTTTCCAACGATCTGGAAAGTTTCCATCATCCAGACAACGTTGGAGGCAGCTCCTGAACATATCTGGAGCGGCAAGAATCACGTGTTTAAGGGCCAGGCTCGGAATACCATCCGGACCCGGCGCCTTATTGAGCTTAAAACCTCTTGCGGTTTCGATAAGCTCTTCGATAGTCACTAACGGGACCACGTCAACCGACCCATACGGTGTGGGTCTGGTGAATCATGCTTCGGGAACAGCCCTTCAACGATCCTAGCTAACATCTCCGGAGATCTCTCAGGAGGTGTGCTATTTGTTTTAGCCATCACTATCCTGTAAGCATCCCCCCATGGAGTGTTGTTTGCCATACTGCACAGCCTTTCAAAGCATGCTCTTTTACTACACTTTATTTCGTAGTTTAGAGCTCTGCTTGCTGTCTGGAATGTCCGGCGTCTATCAAGTCGATCAACGTCGTAGTCTTCTTTTGGCTTTAAGGCAAGATCTACGAAGTTCAGCTATCGCGTCAGTCCACCAGTACGCTGGTTTGCGGTTCCCATATGGCTTACACTTCCTTGGCATAGCCATGTCGCAAGCTCGTGTCAAGACATCGGTCAACTCGTCACCATTAAGGTTCAAAGTCCGATCTTCCCACTGTAATGATTCAATCAGCAGTTCTCGATCGAACTGTGAGGTGCGCCATCCTTGGTCAGCACCTCTGACCTTTCTCGTAGCTCTAGATCCAGTGGGGGTATAGCTAACCATAAAACGAAGTTCCTGATGGTCACTAGCTGTATACCCTTCATGTACTCTCCAATCCGGATTCAACGTCCATCCCGCGCTGCAGAAGGTCACGTCGATGCATGATTCACCGTTCGGTCCTCTGAATGTTGACACTTGGCCTTCATTCAGCAGGACTACATTAAGTCCCGTTAGAGACTCTAGCAGAATATGACCTCTAGCGTTGGTCCACCGCCCACGCGTTGAAGTCCCCTGCTACTACTAACGGTTTTAGACCAGTTAGTTCGACCGCAAGAGTGTCCACTACGCTAGTATACTGCCCTATACTCCATCTAGGAGGATAGTAACAGCTACAACAGTAAACTCCGTTTACCTTTGCTATAACGAAACCCTCATTGTTAGGAGATGATATTATCTCCTGAATGGGGAACCGCCCGCAAGTCCAAATTGTCACCGATCCGGACTTGTCAGCAACCCAACTGCCATTTCCAGCAGGGATGCGATATGGGTCGGACAGCAAGGCAACATCAGCTTTACACTCAGTAACCGACT
Organism: Armigeres subalbatus; assembly: GCF_024139115.2. Lineage (NCBI taxonomy): Eukaryota > Metazoa > Arthropoda > Insecta > Diptera > Culicidae > Armigeres > Armigeres subalbatus. The sequence continues at coordinate 198,931,170 of NC_085140.1, read as the reverse complement.
GTTGTAGCAGCGCTTGCGCTGCCTCGCAGTGGTTTAAGTTTAGCTGTGTTACTTGCATGTCTGGACCCTTCTAGAGGCCGGACAGGCCTGTGCACCGGTGAGGTGTCTGTTGTCTGTATTAGGGGGACAGATCAGACACCTCGGTGCGGCCTGACAGGTGCGAGCTTTGTGGCCTTCAGCACCACACCTGCGGCATAGCTTTCTACGATCGGGACCCCGACAGTCAAAGGATTCATGACCGTAGCCGAGGCACCTATAGCAGGACTGAGGTGGCTGCATTATGTTCAACGAGCATACCGACCAGCCCAGCTTCAGCTTAGCCTTATCTAGTACCTTCTTGGCATCAGTCAGAGGCACTTGGAATGTGGCAACCTGCATCCCAGCAAAGCTATTACGTAACCGAATCTCGGATTCCTGAAGTTGGACGTTGCACTGATCTCTCAGCGCGTCCACCAGGTCCGCAGCTTTGGTTATTTCATCTAGGCCGCGGCACTGGATGACCGATACTGGGCATAGGGCTCTCACTTGAACCCCATCACCCAGTACCTCCTCTGTCAATTTTTTATACTCAGCACTCTTCTGAGCAGCATCCCGCTTTAGGACGAGAATTATCTCGCCTTTCCGCGTTCGACGGATGCAGTTGACGTCGCCTCCTAGGTCAGTAAGCTTATCATCGCTCCTCATGGCCTTCAAGACATCGGCATAGCTTTTACCATCAGACTTGACAATGATCGCTTCGCCTCTGTCTTTCCGCTTACCGTTGCCATTGGAAGGCGCACCCTTTGCAACACGGGCTCTACCCTTCTTAGCAGATGTAAGCTGCGTTCCACCTGCCTCCTTGCCAGCGGCTTCTTTTGCTCGTCGCTTCGTCTTCTTGAGATTTACAACCACAATCCAGGGTTGTTCATCGTTCCGGTGAACTTGAGTTGCCCTCCTAGGTGGAGGCACTGACTTCCTCTGTTCCTTAGAATCGGAAATTTGCACGACCCTCTCCCGGCGTGATACAGTTTACTTCCTTGGTGGAGGAACTGGTTTCGATTTAGCTTCATTCAGGTCGGCCTGCACGACCTTACTTAGCTTCGGAGTTGCTCCGCTAACGGCCATGCGTTTTTGAAGTTCTGCGGTATGGCTCTCGGCCAACCGCTTATCATCAGTGAGGCAACGAATCTTTGATTCAGCCTCCTCACTGACCTTCGCCGCCTGACTTATCGCCAACTCCTTTTCCTCAGTAAGAAGGCGAATCTTCCGTTCTGCCTCCTTACTGGCCTCTAGTAGAGACCTCCACTCCGACTTCGCCTCTACTACCACCGAGCAGAGGGTTAGTACGGCCTGTTTGAAGTCCCTACTATATCTGCAACGGTTGTCCAGAAAAGACATAATCACGTCCGTAATGTCCGTGATCACCTCCATTTTCTGGCCGCCGCCTTCCTCGTGGCTGGTCATCAACGACTTGATGACCCGGGTTAGAGTAGGGCCGTCCATTTTTACCTCAACCGGCACATCCTCAGACCCACCACGAGCATCCCAGTCGCCTTTCCCCGGCGATCTTTGGGGTGACCTATTAAGGCCACTTCGTCTGGTGAAATTCTCCTTTTCGCCAGACCCGCCATCAACATGGTATTTTAGAATTTAAAAAAATCATTGCTATTGGGCCCCCCTTACGGCTGCTGTAGAATCCTGCTAGAGTAGTCGCCTATTGTGATCCCATGGTTATCTATACATACCTTGCGGCATTCAGGGAGGCCATGCGAGGGTTGACACTTGCGTGTTCAGAGCCAGATCAGCGCAAGTCAGGAATGTGCATCTGAGCCTACTCCCACGCAGTTTAAAAGACTGGTGGCAGAATTGTACCGCGTGCTATAAGGCCCGCCACGGTTTTACGGGACGGATGACAGCCTGGCCATTAGCCCATTCGCCGTTTCAGGTCAGTGTCACCCGGCCTTACTAAGAGAATAGAATGACCCGACTACTAGTCCTCGCTTCACAGTATTACAATATCCAAAGACAAAGCCAGTAGACATGCAGCCAGTATGCCATAATCAGGATATCACTGGCGTTAATCCTGATGTGCCCATTGGCACTCCTTGGGCTATTGCGTGCTTTGAGCGGCACACGGTCGCTTTGATAGGGCCTGCTTACGGACTCATGCAGCTTTTTATAGAGATTTGGCAGAGCCCACTGCCAAACCCCACCACTACCTGGCAGGCCCCCTGACTCACAGATACCTAGGGGAGGGGTCGTCAGGCCCTTGGACATAGTCCCTGTTGCCCCCATAGTGGTGCAACTGTACCAATAGTGGCGAATCTCATAAGAAACCAATGAATAGCACCACTATGGAAACCAAAATTATTTTTTACCGCCCCTAAAGGAACAGTGTACCCCCATGTTAAATGACATCTATCTCATTTTTGTTAGCAAATTAATTAGTTTATCTATTGACTAAATATTGAGGCTGTAAATATCCCATAATTATCAATTTTTAAAAAATATTTTTTTCTGTGGATCTACTAATACCTCCACTATTGGTACCGTTACCCTACAACAGTTGTCACCAAGCGATTTGCTTCGCTCAGTTATCTCCCATTAGTGAGAGATGAAGATCTTTAAGCTTTGAATCAACGAACGAAATTTCAACGATCTAGAAAGCATCATCGATAAGGTCGCAGTAGAGCATGCCAGTTGGCATGAAATTAGTCCGATTTTTAGTCATGATCTGATTTTTTTCAATGCCTGGTCATTTTGCAATCGGTATCAATCCTTCTATCAGCTTCTCCGGCACCTCTTAACCTTTACGATACCAGCAGACGAAAACGACTAAAAATTATTTTTCAATTTGCTCTCATTTCGTCAATGATCACCCGATTTTAACGAAATAGGCATGGTTGGATCGAAAATTTAATAAATTTTTAGGAAATGGCTTGAGGACGTGAATTTTCGTAATGGTTCCGGATTGAGGCCAAACCCCCGGGGGGTACCTATGGTAACCCAGAATGTAATTTTTCCAAGAAACTCACGAAAAAATGATTTTGTTCATGAAAAATCTATGAATGATGAATCTAAATGCAATCATATGTTATATTTGAGATTTCAAGGACCCAGCAATTGGTTCCGGGTACATGGCTGCTTGATATCGGTTCCGGTAGGGACCTAAAGTGGACACTTCCGAAATGGATATATTGGAACCGTATAAATACCCAAATGACTTGAATTCATTCACAAAAGCAAAAGGAGCTCATGCATTATACTTTAAAGTGTGTTTGACCACCTTCAGGTGGCCAACCTGGAGCCGGTTCCGGTGGGAACCCAATGAGGACATTTACGGATTTGATCATATTGGTGTCGTTCGACGGCTTAAACTTCGGGATTTTACTCGAATAAGCGATTCGAACTCATGCCGAATATTTCCAAGTGAATTTGGTCACACCCAGATGGCCAACCTGGAACCGGTTCCGGTGGGAACCCAATGAGGACAATTACGGATTTGATCATATTGGCGCCGTTCGACGGCTTAAAATTCGGGATTTTCCTCAAACAAGCGACCTAGAACTCATGCCGAGTACTTCCAGGGGAGTTTGGTAACCTTTAGGTGGCCAACCTGGACCCGGTTCCGGTGGGAACCCAAAGAGGACATACCGAATTGGGCATATTGGTGCAGATCAACGGCTTGAAATTTGGTATTTTCCCCACATAAGCAAATGGAACTCATGCTGAGTACTTCCAAGTTATTTTGGTCACCTCCAGGTGGCCAACCTGGAGTAGGTTCCGGTGGGAACCCAATGAGGACATTTACGGATTTGATCATATTGGTGCCGTTCAACGGCTTATAATTCGTGTTTTTTTCACGAATAAGCGAATGGTGGGTACTTCAAAGTGAGTTTAGTCACAATAAGTTGGCCAACTTGGAGCCGGTTCCGGTGGGAACCTAAGAGGAAATTTACGGAATTGAACATACTGGTGCCGTTCGTCGGCTTAAAATTCGTGATTTCTCATGAATAAGGGATTGGAACTTATTCAGTGTATTTGTTTTTCATGACCTGGAACCTTGAATCGTTCCAGTTGATGACCCAATGAGGACATTTTAAAAATCGAGCTTATGGGAGCTAGAGCTGTGCGCATATTGAAATGTTATCGGCGGCGACGTGATAGACCATTTTCAGTCAGCGACGGCGGCGTGACGAAGTTCCTCCGAGAGTTCCTCCAAGAGCGAAGCGCCCCCCACATCTGGATCACCACACAATCGTTCCCGTTAGTGGCCCTACCAGGAGCAGAAAAGTCACTTTATCTATACTCAACCATCTAGCACACGATCAAGTCGCCAGTTCATCACGAACACTACGATGCGACCCATTACCCGTGTTAGCTCCGAGGCATTGTTATTGTAGAAGATTGAAACTGACATTCGAAGCATGAAACTCATCGTCAGCAGAGATGCTCAAAGCTATCACCATGGCATCTGCGCAAATGCAGCATCAAATATTCTGCGAAATCTGGGACATCGCGACTTTTTCGGCCGACTGGAAGTAATTCGTTTTATTGAAAGCGCCAAAGAACGGAGATCAGATAGTGTGTAACAACTGGCGAAGCATCACGTAACTGTGCATTGTTATCAAAGTTCTGTGCAAAGATATCCAAACCCGGATAAAAAGAACACAGACACGATTCTCCAACGGCAACAAATAGGATTCCACCCCGGAAGAACATGTGTGAACCATATTTTTACGCTACATAACATCTTTGAGCAGGTCAACGAATTTCATGAGTCCCTCTATATGGTACTCATTGATAACCGTGAACAACCAAAATCTTTAACGACATTAATTATTTCAAACTTCGGTATTACTAAGTTGGACTCATTTACACAATCCTCTCTCAAGTGTCTATTATTTTTTATTTCTACTTGTTTTAAAAGCCAAACGGTGAACAGATTTCGCTGAACAACCCAAGAGGTATCGACGTTCTTGGAAATATTTTCGAAAGCTCCATCCTTAGTCCCAATATGGATTTCTACGGAGATGTGCACAACAATGGTCACATAATGATCGCATACATCCATGATCCCGACGGCACTTATCAGGAAAGCTACGGAGTTATGGGAGATACATCCACGGCCATGCGAGACCCAATTTTCTATCGTTGGCATAAGTACGTTGACCAAATTTTCCGGAGGCACAAGAACTCTTTGCCACCCTACACGTTTACGGAGCTTGTGAACCAAGGCATCACACTACTAAGTTTAGAAACAAGACTGCAGCGAAGAGGCTCACCTCCAAACTTGTGGTTAACCTTTTGGCAACGATCCCAGGTAGATTTGGGCACCGGACTTGACTTTGCACCCGAAGGTAACCTGTTCGTTACGTTTACTCATCTTCAACATGCTCCGTTCCTGTATCAAATTCAGGTCGTGAATAGCGATGACAGGTCAGTTGAAATGCGTCTCAGCGGAGAATTTAGAAATCAAACAACTTTACTTTTTCAGAATTCGTTTCGGAACAGTTCGCATTTTCCTAGCCCCGAGAAATGACGAGAAAGGACAACCATTAACATTTGATGAACAACGTCTCAATGTCATCGAATTGGATAATTTCAGAGTAACACGTAACTTTATTTCAGATAATTTATAATAGTAAAGAATAGTACTCAATTCCAATCACTTATTACAGTCAACCCCGGTGTTAACACCATAATGCGCAGATCGGAGCAATCCAGCGTGACCATTCCATACGAACGAACCTTCCGCAACATAGCGCAGTCAAACGAAATGAATAGCGAGCAGTTCCGTTTTTGCAATTGTGGCTGGCCGTCGCATATGTTGATTCCGAAAGGAACCGCCGAAGGAGTCACATACGATCTGTTTGCAATGATTTCCGACTTTGATGGTGATGCGGTGGATGTGCAATTCGATGAGTGAGACTGTTGGTAATATCGAACAAAACACTAATTTTACAACTTAACTTCGCTTTTACAGAAATCTCGTTTGCGACGATTCGCATTCATTCTGTGGACTGCGTGATCGACTTTATCCGGATGCACGGAACATGGGATATCCTTTCGATCGCCGTCTGTCTGCTGGCGTCAACAGTTTCATTGACTTTGTGGCCCCATTCGATAACATGACAGTGACCACAGTGAATGTTAGATTTACCAACACTGTTATAGCTAGGACTTGAACGGACACATGATGAGCACCTATTGTAGTGACCAATTTGTACTTATGAACAAGCAACACAACAATCAAATATAATATGTTATTATGCAATATTTGCAAAAATACAAGGCACTCATTTAAATTGTTTAATCCTCCGACTCTTTTAAATATCCATGAGAGTTGGAAGACAAAACATCGATGGACGAATGGTCGAAAGAACAACAGATCATATGTATGGACAGAAGGATCAATGCACAAAACTTCAAAATCTTTAGCTGATAATATTTTTGCCTTTCTCGTATACAAAGTATACGTAAAGGCTAATGTTCGCTCCAAAAACAAACTTTTTATAGGAGGCTCGGAGACCCATAGTGTTATATGTATACCGATCGACTCAGCTTTTTAGTAAATACATTAACAGAAAAATTTTCAGCTTTACTATGCCGAAAAATAGAAGAGGTAATCTGAAAATATCAAGTAAATATATTGCAGATAAGATCACCATGTATTTAAAGCAAACCGACTATCATGAGCTATAGTAATCCCAAAAACAATTTTTTTTCATTTTTTCAATTTCCATTCAATTTCATTTAATTTAAAAACATATCAGTTTCAGTCTTAATTATATAAGAATAATAATGTAATGCTCATAAATTTGAGAATATAGATTTCGAGTGCAGACTGCGCTGGAATTTGCGATTTAATAATTTCTAAATACGCAGCAGCAACAAGGCAGATGGATATGAATTTGCTGTGTAGAGTAAACCCAAGATAATCAGCCGCATTGGTCCATTCCATTGTCGTGGCTTCTCGGATGATTTTACAATCCTCAGGCGAGACATGTTTAGGGATTTCGAGTGGGAGAAGATGATACCTTGGGTCTTCGCCACGTTGAAACAGATCTTCCAGCTGGTGAAGTACTCTATCAGGTAACTATGATGAGCACCTGAATGGCGACGTGGCAAGAAACAAGGGCGGTATGGTGACGAACCTAGGATCACGCGTACAAGACATACGTTGTCTAGCTCCGAATCTTCAGGAAATCCCGAAGGAAATTGGCCGGAAGAAAAACAAGCTCCTGGGGTTGACGACCTACCAGAAGAGCTGTTCAAATACGATGGTGATGCACCAGGTAATTACCAAAGTTTGGGAGGAGGAGGTTTGCCGCAGGAGTGGGTGGAAGAAATCGTGTGCCCCATCTACCTAAAGGGCGGTAAGCTGGATTGTAACAACTACCGCGCAATAACATACAAGGTACTCTCCCAATTTTTTTGCCGTTGACTAACACCAATTTTAAAAGAGTTTGTGGGGCAATACTAGGCGGAATTCATGGACGAACGCTCAACCACGGATCATGTGTTCGCCGTACGCTAGATACAACGCCGTACGAATACAACGTACTCACACATCATCTATTCATCGACTTCAAAGCCGCATATGATACAATCGATCGAGATCAGCTATGGCAACTAATGCACGAACATTCATTCATTTATTTAGTCTACATCTAAACAGATAACACTGAATCAACAATTTGACGCCACAATGCACGGTTCGAGGCCGCATCTCTCCATCCTCGGATACGCCCCACGCTCGCCAAGTCGTTTTGCCCCTGGTCTGCCCATCTCGCTCGCTGCGCTCCACGCCGTCTCGTACCTGTCGGATCGGAAGCGAACACCATCTTTGCAGGGTTGCTGTCCGGCATTCTTGCAACATGTCCTGCCCATCGTACCCTTCCGGCTTTAGCTACCTTCTGGATACTGGGTTCACCGTAGAGTTGGGCGAGCTCATGGTTCATTCTTCGCCGCCACACACCGTCTTCTTGCACACCGCCAAAGATGGTCCTAAGCACCCGTCTCTCGAATACTCCGAGTGCTTGCAAGTCCTCCTCGAGCATTGTCCATGTTTCATGTCCGTAGAGGACAACCGGTCTTATAAGCGTCTTGTACATGACACATTTGGTGCGGTGGTGAATCTTTTTCGACCGCAGTTTCTTCTGGAGCCCGTAGTAGGCCCGACTTCCACAGATGATGCGCCTTCGTATTTCACGACTAACGTTGTTGTCAGCCGTTAGCAAGGATGCGAGGTAGACGAATTCCTCGACCACCTCGAAGGTATCTCCGTCTATCGTAACACTGCTTCCCAGGCGGGCCCTGTCGCGCTCGGTTCCGCCCACAAGCATGTACTTTATCTTTGACGCATTCACCACCAGTCAAACTTTTGTTGCTTCACGTTTCAGGCGGGTGTACAGTTCTGCCACCTTTGCAAATGTTCGGCCGACAATGTCCATGTTACCGCGAAGCAAATAAATTGACTGGATCTGTTGAAAATCGTACCCCGGCTGTTACACCCGGCTCTCCGCATGACACCTTCTACCGCAATGTTGAACAACAGGCACGAAAGTCCATCACCTTGTCTTAGTCCCCGGCGCGATTCGAACGAACTGGAGTGTTCGCCCGAAATCTTCACACAGTTTTGCACACCATCCACCGTTGCTTTGATCCGTCTGGTAAGCTTCCCAGGGAAGCTGTTCTCGTCCATAATTTTCCATAGCTCTCCGCGGTCTATACTGTCGTATGCCGCCTTGAAATCAACGAACAGATGGTGCGTTGGGACCTGGTATTCACGGCATTTTTGAAGGATTTGCCGTACAGTAAAGATCTGGTCCGTTGTCGAGGGGCCGTCAACGAAGCCGGCTTGATAACTTCCCACGATCTCGTTCACTAATGGTGACAGACGACGGAAGATGATCTGGAATATCACTTTGTAGGCGGCATGATCGCTCGAAAGAAAGAAAGTCGCCTTTCTTATAGATGGGGCATATAACCCCTTCCTTCCACTCCTCCGGTAGCTGTTCGGTTTCCCAGATTCTGACTATCAGTTTGTGCAGGCAAGTGGCCAGCTTTTCGCGGCCGCCCGCGCTGCGTCCTTCTCCTCCAGAATCTGTCTGCACTCTTCGTCGAACCAATCGTTCCGTCGACTTCGACTCATATACCCGACGTTGTTCTCTGCTGCGTCGTTAATGGCTGCTTTGACTGTATTCCAGCAGTCCTCAAGAGGGGCCCCATCGAGCTCACCCTCTTCCGACAACGGTGCCTCGAGATGCTGCGCGTATGCAGTGGCGACATCAGGTTGCTCCAGTCGCTCTAGGTCGTACCGCGGCGGTCGTCAGTACCGAACATTGTTGATGACGGATAGTTTTGGGCGCAGTTTAACCATCACCAGATAGTGGTCAGAGTCGATGTTAGCGCCACGATATGTCCTGACGTCGATAATGTCGGAGAAGTGCCGTCCATCAATCAGAACGTGGTTGTGTGATTCTGTCTGCAGTGGTGATCTCCAGGTGTACCGATACGGGAGGCTGTGTTGGAAGTAGGTGCTGCGAATGGCCATATTCTTGGAGGTGGCGAAATCAATTAGTCGTAAGCCGTTTTCGTTCGTCAGCCGGTGAGCGCTGAACTTTCCAATAGTCGGTCTAAACTCCTCCTCTTGGCCAACCTGAGCGTTCAAATCTCCTATGATGATTTTGACGTCGTGGCTTGGGCAGCTGTCGTACTCACGTTCCAGCTGCGCGTAGAATGCGTCCTTATCATCATCAGTGCTTCCGGAGTGTGGGCTATGGACGTTGATTATGCTGAAGTTGAAGAGCCGGCCTTTGATCCTCAACCTTCACATTCTTTCATTGATCGGCCACCACCCGATCACGCGTCTTTGCATATCGCCCATCACTATGAAAGCTGTTCCCAGCTCGTGTGTGTTGCCGCAGCTCTGGTAGATGCTATGATTACCTCTAAACGTTCGCACCATTGATCCCTTCCAACAAACCTCCTGCAGCGCTACGATGCCGAATCCACGGTCCTTGAGCACATCGGCGAGTATGCGTGTGCTCCCGATGAAGTTGAGAGATTTGCAGTTCCACGAATCGAGTTTCCAATCGCTAGTCCCTTTTCGTCGCAGTGGTCTTCGCCGATGGTTCCGGTCCGTACTCTCTTGTTGATTGTTCGTTGCTTATGATTTTTAAAGGCTGGCTTGCAGGGCCTGACACCAACCCCCCTAAATTTCCGGAGGACCATTCCTCCTTATTTCCGGTGGACCATGGTGCACAGTTTCACTTAGAGTCCCTCGCTGGCACTCGGACGATGATCAGCCGCCCCTAACATGGAGAACAGACGCTGTTGTGAGCCGATCCTGACATGGAGAACAGACGCTCAATAAGATTTGCACCTCCGGAGAGGAGCAACCCCCCCCCCCCTTCCCTGTCAGCATACGACCATAGTTCCCACCGGGGTTGGTTACCCGATCTTCCCTAAGGTTGCTCGTATCCCGGCACCGCGGGGAGGTAGGGATAGGAGTTGCTGGGTAAGAGACTAAGGACCGCGAGATGGGGTCTATTTTATTCCTTCAGGTACGCGAAGTACCAATGGTACGCTTTACCCAGCATTTGCCGTGTAACTACTTCAAAGTAGTTACCATGAAAAATCCAAAAATAATTTTCAAATGAATATTTACGAGAAACTCAGGGAATTTTCGGGAGAGGTTCATCAAGTTTGTCTGACGCAAATCACAAGATTCTCCCGTTGAAGCTTTGAGAAGATCCTGAAAAAATGCAGAGAAATTTGTCATGAAACGAAAGTAAGAAAATGACTAAAATAAAAAATTCCCTCTGAAAAGGGAATTCAGGGTATGAGCAATAAATAAATATGAAATTTCCACAAATAATGCAAAATTTCCACAAACAATTAAGAATTTTTCACAAAACAATAATAAATTAGCACTTTTAAAAGCAAAACTTGCATTTATACAAGAAGAATTTTCCTTAAAGAAATCAAAATGTTCCACGAAAAAAAAACAAAATTTCCATAAATAATTCAGTATTAGCAAAAAACAATTCCAAATTTTCCACAAATATTTTTCTCCAAAAAAAATTAAAAACATTCCACGAAAAAAAAATTTAAAGAGCAATAAAAAAAACAAAAAATTTCTATATTTAATAAAACTGAGCATTTTTCCATAGATAATCCCTTCTTTAAAAGTATTTAAAGCTCATGAACAATTTGATAAATTTTATTGCTTTTTTGTATATTTTCATAGAAATTTTCCTATTTTTCAATTGCTCCTTATTGATTATTTTGTGGAATTTTTTTATTTTTTTACGAAAAAAAATATTTATTTTGTGAAACATTTTGTAATTGTTCATTGCTAATATTGATTTATTTACGCACATTTTGTATTCTTTCCGTTGAACATTTTTATTTCTTTATGGAAATTTCTTTTTTTTAATTGCAATTTTTGCTTTTAAAAGTGCTAAAAGTTTTGCATTAGGTGGAAATTTTATATTTGCTTATTGCTCATACCCTGATTTCTTTATTGGAAATTTCCAATTTTTTTAGGGAAAATTTCAAATTCTTCATGGAAATTTTATTTTGCTGTCTAAGAAAATCTACACGCCGATTCACGCCGCTGGTTAAAATGGCTTTCGGCGTGACGCCGAAAACGCCGTCGCCGCCGACCAAAATTGTGACAAACGCCGTCGCCGCCGATTTTCGGACCAGCGCACACCTCTAAATACGGTGTTTGCGAGGTGAAGATTATTATTTTAAATATTGTTTTCCCCTTTTAATGGTTGATGCACCTGTACATGAATAACTCACAAATTGATTACATTGAGACACTTTAAATTTATCTTTCGTTAGTTGGACGGATTTTGGTTGAGCACGATAATGATAATCCTTTAGTTTATCAAACGGTCACAACTCTTTCTCTGTAAAATATTGTATATGTATGAATTGGGTCTAATCAAAACCAAACCACAATTATTGTCATTCATTTCATTGAAAGCATTAGCCTGAGAGTTTCATTGAACACTGATAATGCAGTGCGAAATGAAACAAACCGCGATGATAGCATACACATATCATTTTATCAGCATCCGGCTTGTGGTGCACTGATTTTGCATTCAAAGTGCATTAGACGCACGTGTTACTTGACCTATATATAAATGGACTCATTATAACGAACGTCTACTAGTTACAATCTATTAACAATGGCATCGAACAGCGCAAAGTTCCGGGGACTTCTCCAACATCCTTACGAGCCCCTATTCATGCCCAAATCCAACGGACAACTTTACTTCGATCTTCCGGAAAATTATTTAACCGATCGTTACCGCACCTTAGGCCAATCCCTACAGAACCGTTTTGGCTCCAATATCTCCACCAGAGTTCCAGTTCAGAACATCACCCCTCCGGATATTGGCTTAGCCCAAAGTGTTCCCCGGCGAGGTGGATTCTCGGTGTTCAACACACTTCACCGCCGAGCTGCTGGGCAGCTGATTGAGTTGTTCCTGAACCAGAGTAATCCCGATGCGCTGTTTGCCGTGGCAGCGTATTGTCGCGACCGACTGAATGCGCCATTGTTCCAGTATGCCCTATCGGTCGCATTGCAGCATCGTCCTGATACGGCCAACATACCGATACCAAACTTCCTGGAACTGTTTCCTGATCGATTCATTGAAGCTTCCACTTTTCCACAGCTGCAGGAAGAGGGCAGGATCGTTAGTCAAGGCGATAGGGTGAGTTTTTTCGGCACTTCTATAATAAGACGCGGGGGGATTCAAAAGATTTCTGTGATTGCAGATGGCTGTAGACATTCCGATGAACAATACTGCATCAGAGCGAGAACCGGAACAACGATTAGCTTACTGGCGTGAGGATATCGGTGTCAATCTTCATCATTGGCATTGGCATTTGCTGTATCCGTCCGAAGGACCGGATAGAGTAGTGCGGAAGGATCGACGTGGAGAAATCTTTTACTACATGCACCAACAAATCCAAGGACGATACAATATTGAACGGTTCTGCAACGGGCTGCCGAGGGTGCAGTCCTTTGCGCAATTCCGGGAACCGATTCCCGAGGGCTATTTTCCGAAGATAACACAGAGTTCAAACAACCGCACTTACCCCGGCCGGAGTCGTAATCAGGTGTTAAGTGTAAGTCTCTAAGTATTATTGTTTGAGGAAAATATTCATTCAAGACAAGCGGAACGGCGATGGAAACCGCGAATTTGGCAGAAAACATACGGGCTTACTGTCAAATTTGCCGTTTCCGTCGCCGTTCCGCTGACATTGTGTTTGGAGCTTTCACGAATAATTTAGCCTATGAACTTTTAAACCATCCTTTTCGAAATGCATATTCTTAATTTCGATGGTATCTGAATGCCTTAGTGCTGCAATGTTTTCACATTCGTTATCGCAGCGAAGATACCCATTTGGACGTTGATGGTTCAAAACGAAATTCTGCGGAATTCCGCGGAGTTTGAGATTGACAAAATCTGATTTTTTTGCCCACGTTAATTGTAATAGCACAGACAAACAGACGTAACGCTAGAGAAATTTCCATCGACCATGACTTCAACGATCAATTTGAATTTGATTGATTGCGCGTTTCACAACTAGAGGCGCTGGAGTCGTAATCCTTCGAGTTTGACATTTCACTCCAGCGCCTTCTGGTGACAATATCTTACGAAAGATTGTTTCGTGTAACATGTTCGCAAGATGGTGGTAGAGGAGTTGGACGATGGATTTTCAGAAAAATGTTCAAGCTGTTACGTCTGTTTGTCTGTGGTAATAGCCTCAATGAATAAGTGCAAAGCGATATTAATTATTCCAATTTTGAGATGCGGTGCCAGTAATGAAACATGCTGAAGAGTTCGAGTAAATTATTCTTCATTTTTACCATGTATTTAATAATATTCACAGGATTTAAATCGCGTCGAAGATCAAGTTAAAGTGACAATTGCGGAAATGGAATTGTGGACTGGAAGAATATTTGAGGCAATAGATTCTGGCGTTGCTATGTCTGTAAGTACTTTAACAACAGAGAATAGACAGACATCCAACTCTAATTCAAAATCCATGTGATTAATGTAGCGAGCACTTCGGGCACTTTGCTTCTGATAAATTGATGTTGGTATTGAATTAATGAAAGTATTTCGAATAAAATTTACTTGTATGTCTGTCCTCAATGCTTCAACCAGCGTAACCATGTATAATTGAGCACGCTTTTCTTAAGGCCAACGGTCAACGGATTCCTCTTGATAACAAAGAGGGAATTGACGTGATTGCTAACATTGTTGAAAACTCATCGCTATCGCCAAACTCGGACTTCTACGGTCGATTGCACATAGAAGGCCACCAAATGATAGGCTACGTACACGACCCGGATAACTCGTTTCTGGAAGGTTTCGGAGTGATTGCCGATAACACCACGTCAATGCGCGATCCTGCCTTCTTCCGCTGGCACCAACACGTGGACGACATCTTTGAGCGACATAAGCGCAGATTCCAGCCGTATGGTGCTGCTGAGGTAGGTGGACAACTGTTTTCGAACTAAACTTTTTTCGGAACAAATTTTAAGAAATATTTTCTCTGATAGCTATCGTATCCAGAAATCGAGGTTAATTCAATTAACATCTCATTGAATCGCCCCGGTGGCAAAAACAATGTTCTGTTGACCTTCTGGCAGAGAACACAAGTAGACCTGGGAATTGGTCTTGACTTTGGACCCACTGGAAGTGCTTTTGTTACGTTCACCCACATTCAGCACGCACCTTTTAGCTATCAGATTCAGATCAACAACACAGGAAGAACACCGAAACGTGGTACGGTACGCATATTCATAGGACCCATTAGTGATCAAAGTGGAAAACCAATTCCCATGCAACAGAAACGCCGTTGGATGATCGAGTTGGACAAGTTTGTGGTTAATAGTAAGTAGCAACTTTCCAGTGTACGATCGCTGCGCCAGTAATACATGTATTCTACCTCCAGTGAACCCTGGCATGAACAACGTGGTGCGTCGTTCAGAGCAGTCAAACCTCACTATTCCCCACGAGCGTACATTCCGAAACGTAGCGGCTTCAACGCAACCAGATAGCGAACCGTTCAGATTTTGCAACTGTGGCTGGCCACAACACATGTTGATACCAAAAGGAACCCCTCAGGGAACACAATTCGAGTTGTTTGTTATGGTGTCCAACTACACCGATGACGTTGTTGATCAAAACTTTGACGAGTAAGTGGAACAAACATCCTTGGAGATCGTGACTCTGTAACTGCTGCTTTAATCGAACTTTCAGAACTGTTCCTTGTGATGACGCCTATTCATTCTGTGGATTGCGTGATCGTCGTTATCCAGATGCTCGCAGTATGGGATACCCGTTCGATCGCCTGTTGGCCCCATCCGTAAACAGTTTGCAGGATTTCACAAAACCCTATAAAAATATGGCTCTGAATCAAGTAATGATTCGCTTTACCAATACGGTTATTGCTCGTTCATAATGTCGAAACGGCTGTGATGTCTGGTAACCGGAAAATAATACACCAGTATGTATTCATCGTAAAGGATTTATATAACGTAGAATAAATAATATGTTTCCATATATAAATACCCAGATTAATCCACCTAGTAGTGATTATTCCTTTCTCGAGCATTATTAATCAACACAATTTATCAGTCAACAATTAAAAGTTTACTGTGCAGTTGTAAATTTTTACAGGTCGTGATATATCTACAGATTGTGACCAACAATCAAGCAGAAATTTTTGTTTTTGTACTAACAAGAATATTTTACAAAAACATTAAACTAAGAACATTACAAATTAGGGAACCTTTTCAAATTATATCAGTGATCATCTATGAATGGAAGACTTTGCTAAATCTATTTCATTGCCTACCGTTGGGCAATTCGGTGTTAAGCAGTTTTGAAATCATATTATGGTAAAATCCTGTTACAACATTTGATAGATATTGGCTACAAAGAACAAAGTTTTATCAAAATAAGTTATAAATATCACAATATGTTAAAATTGTGTACAGTTTTTGTAATGCTCTTCTAGTCGGGTAAATGTTCAAATGGCTATATCTCATTCGTTTTTCGACCGATTTTCTCAGGTTTTTCACCAATCTCTTAGCTATCTCTTCTACAGGGTGTCGACTACCTGGGAAAACCTGAGGATCCTGGAATTATCCGGGAATTATTGTCAACGTGGTAAATTCAGGGATTTAAATGTCATGTAAATAGATCGTCTCAGTGGTTCGTAAAATGTTTAAAATATCGCTTTGGAAGATGGGTGTCCGAAATTTAACGTGGACAGGCTTTATTCAAATAATTTATTCAAAGGTTCAATTCCCCCGTAAAGCTGGTAAATCACTTTTACGTAGTGTTTTACGGTGTAAGAACTACCAAACCGAGCTCTAGCTTAATCCATTTTTCAAGCTAGAGCAATAAGTTGCGGTATTTCAAGGATATATCGTATTTAGTCCTCTCTACCAATTGCAGCTTTTGAATTATAACAAATTTAACTTTACCCTGCACATGGTTGAAAGACTCAAATTCCTCTCGTTTGAGGTTAAATTGTATGCAGCGGAAACAGATTTTCTAGCAATTAGTTTTAAAATCAGGACCCTTCGACCTAGGCTGAACTAACTGGTGGAAAAAGTTCGAGTTAGGGTTCTATGTATGTACTAACTCTTCATGAACTGGTAAACAATGGTAGTTCGTGGAACACACGGAAATTCTTGTTACTTAACAACTTCTCTAGATTCAAATGGTCTTGTAGATAGAGCTAAATCCCGGGTTTGTAGTTTTACTGGAGATATTCTAGAAGCAAGGCAAGGATGTTGCTAGGGCTCCGATGCATGGCCAATTAACAGTATTACTGTTCCGGAAAGATTTGATAAGGGGCGCACCTTCGATGAGATTGCTCTCTGTGAAGGGTCTAAATAGCGGGACCGTGTCATGTACTCTTGAGAAAACAAACAAGAACTGTATCGAAACCCATACTTCATTGCTTTTCAACAGTAATGGAGTAATTCGACATGCACTTAAACATTAAGGATAGGGGGAATGTTGCAATAGATCTAATAACTGGTCGCAGTGGCACACCCGAACAGGAAAAAAAAGGTTCAATTGAGGAGTCGATAATACACGTTTTAATGCAAGATTAAATAATGCATATGACATAGACCACAAACAAGCTGTCACACAACTTACCCCTCAATTAAAGAAGGAAAGAATTTGTTTTTGTGGACTTAAACACTGGCGAAGTCAACTGGGGCACATGACCCACTAAATTGAATATTTTTTCTCAAATTTGACCAAGATATCTCCGAAATTTCTTCTCAGAAATAATTTAGAAAATTCTTCCAACGATTCCTTCGAAGTTTCTTCTCCAGGTATCATACGGATTTTTTCCGGATTTTTCTTCAGGAATTCAGTGGAAAATTTATACTTCAGGAATTCTTTCGGATATTCATTGAGAGAATCCTTCTAAAATTTATTAAGGGATTTATTTGGAAATATATTCCAAATATAATTCAAGAATCCCTTCGAAAAGTCATTTAGAATTCCTGAAAGATTTTGGCGTAGGACTACGTCTATGTTTTCTATATTGGGGTATACTTTACGATTGCGAAAATCGGGGACCGTCACGAAAATATGATAGACTTTAAACTTTAATAACTAAGCCGTTTCTCGATGGATTTTCAAATTTTTTTGACCATTCGATCAAGGATGAGTCAACGCTTCTTCGTATTTATTTGAAAATTCTGATTTTTACCTATTTATTATCGTTAATTGATAAAAAGTTTGGAAATAGGTCAACCAACCAACCACGTACATGCATCACTAGCACCGACATCCAGTCTTCCCACGAACATGTGTGATGTTCAACTCAAGTACATTTTCATCAACTCGTGTTGAACACTGAACGTGAATTTTTGACGTACTCGAGTACAACGCGATACCCAGTACCTGCCTAAACAAACTTGTACTTAAGTACAAAACACATGTACAAACTTGCCTTCAGGTCCGAGCGGACCGAGAGTCGATCGAGTAAGAGACGAAGAGAAAGATCAAAATGGAATTCGGAAACTGTGCACGCTGAAATGAAGATGCGCAGTGATGGGTGGATCTGAAAGGTTTTTTATTCGAAAAATTTTCTAATGATGCAAAACTGTTTCATGACGTTAATGACCAACTGACATGGATTTTAAACGTCACGTAAGAATAATTAAGAGAACAGAAGATGTTGATAAATTTGACCTCGATTCACATGCCGCTATACAACTTTTGTTGAGCGTGTACATTCCATAGAGAAGGAATAGAAAGCGCATAATTATAAATACTATGTATACTCATAGTTCAGCGGAACAATTTCTCGACTCCGTAAAAGTTTTCGTAATAAAACTAAATAGTGTATTGTCCTTCGGAAGAGAGCATTTCGCATTGCGCTATGGAGCCGCTCACAAATTACGTAACATAAAATTGGGCGAATGCAGACCCTCCTTTGTAGCACATTGTGTATGAACAATTTAAATCTTTTGTCTGAATCATAACGCTTGAGGCTATCCCCTTCCTTCTCTTATAGCGTCACGTAATTCATGAACACCTCCCATGGATGTACCGCATTGTATTGTCAAAAACCTGACATCGTGTTAGAAACTACCATACATAACATATTACGTAATAGCCTCCACAGACGACCAGCTCTATTACTTAATAAAGAGTATAGGTTGATGTCAAAGGTCAAATACCGTAATCCGGGGTATCATTGATCAATTTTTTCAATGTTTTGTAAATATTTCCTCCGTAAATTAAATGATTGCTTTTTTCATATTTTTAAAACGAGTACTGCTACGTGTAGAACGTTTGAGGCTATTGTTCTTGATTATTTGATAATTATAAAATTGTTTTAAAAATCTGTTTTGTCTAGTTTTTCGAATTTCCAATTTGGGGTAACTTTGATCATCAATCATTTCACTTTGTTACGTCTATTAAGCAAGCGTTTGTAAACGCCTTAAGGTAGGCAATTACTTTTGAAATCGTTATACTGAGGCGAAGCGTATTGATTATTTCGAGTAAGGCATCATGACCGCTAGGTGAATTATCTGGTTTTTCAACAATAAAAATCAAAATTTTGAAACAAAAAATATGGATAAACAAAGAAAATAAGATTACTTATCACCCAATTGTAGGTACGATCTCAATTTTTTTGTTATCGTGCTTGTTTTGAGTGCTGTTTTGGCGGCTTACTGTGAGTTAACAAAATGATGTTGATTTTATTTTTCAAACTATGGCAAAAATTAAATGCAAATTCTAGTGGAGATTATATTATTCGGTAGCAAATTTAGTCAAGATTAAAATACCTAACTCATAATAAGTAATCGTAATAACAGAAAGTAATACTTTATTCATCTTTTGAAAATGGTTCAACTGATCAATGTTACCCCGCTGATCAATGTTCCCCCGGATTACGGTACTTCATTTCCTTTTGAAATGATATGAAATTACTATATTCGTAATCTGTAGAGGCTATAACAAAGGAATGTAGAAAATGCAACAAAATAGAACAATAAGATTGTTTTCCGCGCATCTAATAAAGTGACCGATTTTTGGCGGTGTTTTCGGTCAAGAATTTATTGGTTGTCAATATGTTGACATAAAAATAGCCACCTGTTTTGCTTTCGAACAAATAATCGCAGTTTGGTAAGTTTGCAACAAATACCATATTTAGGAAGGGGGGCATATTCAAGGCATACACAAACTGGAGAGGGCATAACACTTGACAGATATAAACTTAATTTTTGCAGGAACAATTCACTGAGCGTTCTAAGGTAGCAATCCTCATGAAAATATTGAGAACCCAAATTTTCTCATATCCGCACTTCTATGATTTTGTTCACTGTCTACATTTGTTTTGTTCGAGAAGCTTCTGGAATTCTATTCAGCAGCCACTTTTACAGCCAGATTATACAAGTGTACTGTACAAATGTACAGTACATCTGTACAAAATGAAACTCGAACGCAAGTTCGGGTACAAGTATACTTTTCGTGCGTATGCGTACAAACACGAAGCAAGGGTACAGATGGAGTATACGAACAGCTGTACTCAGCGTGTTTGATGTTCGTTTGGGAAGACCGACATCAAAAATCAATCACTTGCGGGTTTAGATCTAATCCGCAGTTTGAACAAGGTTTCACGCAGAGCAGACGCATCAAAGCGATCGCTGCGAAGCGGACACAGCATCACGAAGGCGCTAATAACATTTTCAAAGGAAATCCATCGCATTGGTGGTGGTGCTCGATGTGTTGCTGCAGATCATTCAACCTCAACGAACCAGCATTTCATACGAAGAAAGGATTGACTATAAAAATAGCACTGTGGCGATCCCG
This sequence comes from Armigeres subalbatus, assembly GCF_024139115.2. Lineage (NCBI taxonomy): Eukaryota > Metazoa > Arthropoda > Insecta > Diptera > Culicidae > Armigeres > Armigeres subalbatus. The sequence goes on along the minus strand of NC_085140.1, from coordinate 198,910,792 downwards.
CACAGCCAGTGACGATGCTGAAAATTTATTACAAATTGTGGTGTCAGCTAGTTGGAAAGGAGCATTGGGAAAAGAAAAATTGGTTCTTCCCAGGACCAACATTTTATGAAAAGAAAGAGTTAATTGCGAAAATGGACTGTTTCGGTGGCATCGGGTTTGGCATGGTAGCTTGGTTGCTGTTAGTGATTCCATCCATTAAAATTTACTGCATCATCTCCCTCCGACGCGCTATCAAATTCGCTATTTACGATTGAGTTTTGCACTTTGAAGAAAGTTTATTTCGGATAGTCGGATCAACCTTCTTTTGTATAAAATGGTGGCTTTTGTATAAAATCAATGACGACGCCACCGCAGTGGAAACTATCTACAGCAACCACCCATCGGTGAACGTCACTCGGACATACAGATGCCGAAAGATAATGTTTTGTAATATGAAGAAACTTCGTCTTGTGTCAAATTTCTGTTGTCATTCATCGCAACAATACGCATCTTAGATAAACAACATCTTATAACCGAATTCAGAATCTCGCGAGAAAATTTCATAGGATTCTTAGAATTTGTCATCCTCCGAACGGTCCGTTGTCTGCGGAATCCCGATCGAAATGGTTCGCGCGCGCCGAAAAGCAGCTTTCTTATATCTAATGAAGTAATTCCATTAGCCCCGCCCCTTCATTAATCGTTATGAGTGCACATTATATTTACACCCATACAGATCACAAAGGGGCGGGGCTAACGGGCTTAATTTATTAAATACAAGAAAGCTGCTGTTCGGAGCGCGCGAGCCATTTTGATCGGGATTCCACAGAGAGCGGTTCGACATTCGATGCAGTGGAGCGGACACAGCAGCACGAAGGAGTGGGTGGCAGTGTGGCAATGCTGAAAAATTATTTCACCCTTTGGAGGCATAGCGAAAAATCATCAAGTGGCGGTCGGACAGTTGCAACTAGAGATGAGCGTTCAGATCAGGAACCGTTAAAATTATCCGGATCTCTAAAGTGAGTGAATGATTCGAGGATCATTTTTTAAAAGATCCGGTTCACCAGATCAGCAAATTATTTGACCGTTGGTAAGGAAATGATAGAATGAAAAGTTCATTATTTGTACTCCATTTGTACTACGCTTGTAAGCATGAAAAGGTGAAGTTATTGTCAGTACATTCCAAAAGGGTGATCCTGAATGACGAACGTTGCCTATTTTGTATTCTTCTTGCGTTTTGTTCTAAGGATCCGATCCGGTTGAAAGATCCGGATCATCAGAATGAATGACCCAGATCTGACCCGTTCATCACAGTGACCCGCTTTGCCCATCTCTAGTTGCAACGCAAGGTGTCGACAAGCGATTGGATGCAGTTATTGGAATGGGAATTGGGAGAAGAAAATTGGTTCTTCTCAGGACCAACATTTTATGAAAAGAAAGAGTCAATTGCGAAAATGGACTGTTTCGGTGGCATCGGGTTTGGCGTGGTAGCTTGGTTGCTGTTAGTGATTCCATCCATTGAAATTTACTGCATCATCTCCCTTTGACGCGCTATCAAATTCGCTATTTACGATTGAGTTTTGCACTTTGAAGAAAGTTTATTTCGGATAGTCGGATCAACCTTCTTTTGTAAAAAATCAATGAAGACGCCACCTCAGTGGAAACTCTCTACAGCAACCACCCATCGGTGAACGTCGCTCGGACAGACAGATGCCAAGAGATAATGTTTTGTAATATGAAGAAACTTCGTCTTGAGTCAAATTTCTGTTGGAATTCCTTGCAACAATACGCATCTTAGATAACCAACATCTCATATTATGAAAACTCATATGTGAATATGTACGTTATGTGGAAGATATTGATTTGGAAAATGTATTGGAGGTAACCACTTTCCCTTCGATGGGACTCGAACCCATGACCCTACAGTACTGTATCTCATAACCAAATCTCATAACCAAATTTAGAATCTAGCGAAAAAAAATCATAGTATTTTCAAAATCTGTCATTCTCGGAACGGTCCGTTGTATGAGGAATCCCGATCAAAAAAGCTCGCGCGCGCCGAAAAGCAACTTTCTTGTATCTAATGAAGTTATTTCATTAGCCCCGCCCCTTCGTTAATCGTTATGAGTGCACATTATACTTACACCTATATCAGATCACAAAGGGGCGGAGCTAACGGGCTTAATTTATTGAATACAAGGAAGCTGTTTTCCAGCGCGCGCGAGCCCATTAGTCCCGCCCCTTTGTGATCTGATATAGGTTTAAATATAATGTGCACTCATAACGATTAATGGAGGGGCGGGGCTAATGGAATTACTTCATCAGATTTAAGAAAGCTGCTTTTCGGCGCGCGCGAACCATTTCGATAGGGATTCCGCAGACAACGGACCGTTCGGAGGATGACAAATTCTAAGAATCCTATGAAATTTTCTCGCGAGATTCTGAATTTGGTTATCACCGATGGGTGGTTGCTGTAGATAGTTTCCACTGCGGTGGCGTCTTCTTTCTTCAAAGTGCAAAACTCAATCGTAAATAGCGAATTTGAGAGCGCGTCGGAGGGAGATGATGCAGTAAATTTTAATGGATGGAATCACTAACAGCAACCAAGCTATCATGCCAAACCCGATGCCACCGAAACAGTCCATTTTCGCAATTAACTCTTTCTTTTCATAAAATGTTGGTCCTGAGAAGAACCAATTTTCCTTTTCCCAATGCTCCTTTCCAACTAGCTGACACCACAATTTGTAATAAATTTTCAGCATCGTCACTAGCGGTGCGTGATCGCCACAGTGCTATTTTTATAGTCAATCCTTTCTTCGTATGAAATGCTGGTTCGTTGAGGTTGAATGATCTGCAGCAACACATCGAGCACCACCACCAATGCGATGGATTTCCTTTGAAAATGTTATTAGCGCCTCCGTGATGCTGTGTCCGCTTCGCCGCGATCGCTTTGATGCGTCTGCTCTGCGTGCAACCTTGTTCAAACTGAGGATTAGATCCAAACCCGCAAGTGATTGATTTTTGATGTCTGTGCTAGTGATGCATGTACTTGATTGGTTGGTTGACCTATTTCCAAACTTTTTTATCAATTATCGATAATAAATAGTTGAAAATCAGAATTTTCAAATAAATACGAAGAAGCATTGACTCATCCTTGATCGAATGATCAAAAAAAATTGAAAATCCATCGAGAAACGGCTTAGTTATTAAAGTTTAAAGTCTATCATATTTTCGTGACGGTCCCCGATTTTCGCAATCGTAAAGTGTACCCCAATATAGAAAACACAGACGTAGTCCTACGTCAAAAAACATTTTGAACATACCCTTGGAAAACCCGGAAAATCTTTTTATGAAGTGTATTTCTTTATTGAGTGCGTGAAATCGTTTGTGTAGTTTGTATACGGGGATGTGTTTGGTGAAAAATGTGTAACTGTGTGATAATATCAATATTACATGAATCAATAACGAATTGCTCAGCATAACCCTGGATGAGGATGAGCTTTTCAGTTCATTAATCCGGAATTGGATCAATTTGGTGAGATTGTTTCAATATGTTTATTTATATGATTCCAAAACTAAATGCGCGCTGGATTTAAAAATCCGGAGGTTTGTTTATGGATCCATCATTCAATTGATAATAGTAGCATAATCAAGCGGGACTTATTGCAAGCGAAAGTGACCTCGGACTAGACGTGAGTTACCAGGCAGTGTGAAATGGGTCACTGGAGCTGCCTTCCGGGTTAATGTTGACATTATTACAGACAGCTTTCTTCCATAATACCACTGCCGGACAGTGGGAGTTAGATTGAAAATACACACACACCCTCGGAAAACCCGGAACATGTCCGGTGCCCGAGGACCGATATGTGACTTTGGAAGGAGAATACTAGAAGAGTGTCCGCTTCTTGGTTTTATCGAAATCGGATTATTTTACCCAAAGCTATGCTGATTTGAATTTAGAAAAAAAAATCATACAGACTTTCATATTACCCGTATTTGTTCACCAATAATTTTGCACATATTTGAAAACCATCCTGATGAAATTAGGCCAAAAACTGCCAAAGCCGTCATTTATGCTGTGGTTTTTCATATGCATTTAGATAGGGCTACTGCTCCTTGAATTAATCCCATCAATCGCAATCAAAAACAAAGAATTTAAGAGTAAATTGATCGTTTTCTATTTTTCCGATTTTTATCAGCAGTACACACGCATGCTTGCAAAACCGATACAAATTAAGCCAAAATCACCCGTTTTACAATAATTAATATAGGAATATGTTACTAACAATGGTACAAAAACCCTATTTTGTTTTGGCTCAACCAAGTTCAAACTAGATTCTCTAGTCAGAAACCACATCAAAACAAGCAAATTTTATCTCCATTTGTGGTTATCCGGTCGTTAGCTGCATTCATCTCCGCATAAATACATTTTCACTAACAAACTGTACCATTAGTCGATCTATTCTGCTGCTCGCGATGGCATCCAACAACACCAAATTCCACGGACTTCTACAGCGGCCATATGAGCCGTTATTCCTACCCAAGTCCAATGGGCAGGTTTACTTCGACCTGCCCGACAACTACCTCACGGATCGTTATCGTCCCATTGGCCAATCGCTGCAGAACCGTTTCGGCTCCAACGTGCAAACCAGGATCCCCGTGCCGAACATCACCGCGCCCGATATAAGCTTCGCGCAGGCCATTCCCCGCCGCGGAGGTTTTAGTGTGTTCAATCAGCGCCATCGTGAAGCGGCAGGCAGATTGATTGAGATATTTCTGAATCAAAGCGACGCCGACACACTCTGTGCGGTGGCATCGTACTGCAGGGACCGTATCAATGCGCCACTGTTCCAGTATGCATTGTCCGTGGCCTTGCAGCATCGCTCAGATACAGCAGGAGTACCGGTTCCGAGTTTTCTTGAGCTGTTTCCAGATCGATTTGTTGAATCGTCTACGCTTCCGCAGATGCAGGAAGAAGGTCGAATTGTTAATCAAGGTGACAGGGTAAGTGCGAGCTTTAATTCCGAGAGATTAGGTTCAGAAGTGTTACTGATTACAGATGGCAATCGATATACCGATGAATTATACGGCGTCTGAGCGTGAGGTTGAGCAACGGATGGCTTACTGGCGCGAGGATATTGGAGTTAATCTTCACCACTGGCACTGGCATTTGGTTTACCCTGCTGAGGGTCCAGACAACGTGGTTCGCAAGGATCGACGAGGAGAATTATTCTACTATATGCACCAGCAAACTATGGCTCGGTATACTGTTGAACGGTTTTGTAATGGGCTGCCAAGGGTACGACCCTTTGCTCATTTTCGAGAGCCTATTCCCGAGGGTTACTACCCCAAAATTACCCAGAGTGCTAATAACCGTTCATATCCTGGCCGTGGTCGGAATTCATATTTGAGTGTAGGTTACAAATGAGTGTGACAAAGTTAATAAAATGTGTTATGTATCTGTTTGTATTCTAAACTGCTGTTAGGACCTGAACCGTGTTGAGGATCAAGTTATTGTGTCAATTAATGATATGGAGACGTGGACAGGTAGACTATTTGAAGCAATTGACGCAGGATCTGCTACTACAGTGAGTACGACAGCTTAAGCGCAAAACTTTCAAAAAATGTATATGAACTTTTCAGAGTGATGGACGTCAAATTCCCCTTGACAACAATTCTGGGATTGACGTTCTAGGCAACATGGTGGAAAATTCTGCTCTTTCACCGAACGTCAACTACTACGGAAGGCTACACAACGAAGGCCACAACATGCTTTCCTATGTGCATGATCCAGATAACTCGTTTCTAGAAGGGTTTGGGGTAGTCGGCGATAATACAACGGCTATGCGGGATCCCGTATTCTATCGCTGGCACCAGCATATAGACGACGTATTCCAACGTCATAAGCGTCGATTCAAGCCATACACTAAAGACGATGTTCGTAAAACCGATTGATTTGTAGTCAATGATCAATGTGAAAATCTGAAATATTGTTAATTGCAGCTCAACTTCTCGGATATTGAGGTCGATTCGTTCAACGTTCAGCTGAATCGAGCGGGAGCCAAGAATAATATTTTGCTAACATTCTGGCAACGATCTCAGGTGGATTTGGGGGCTGGTCTCGATTTTGGCCCTGAAGGCAATGTTTTCGCAACATTTACGCACATTCAACATGCGCCGTTTACCTACAGGATTGAAATCAAAAACGAAAGTAGAACTCCAAGGCGTGGCACCGTTCGACTATTCTTAGGCCCCAGAGTTGATGAGCGAGGCAATAATATCCCCTTCAAAGACCAGCGACGGTGGATGATAGAACTGGATAAATTTACTGTGAACTGTAAGGATGTTGATCATCGACCAGTACAATCTAATCTGATGTCATACTTTCAGTAAGTCCGGGTGAGAATAATGTTGTACGTCGCTCGGAACAATCAAGCGTAACCATCCCGTACGAGCGCACGTTCCGCAACATTGCCAGGTCCAACCAGCCGGACAGCGATCAGTTCAGGTTCTGTAACTGCGGCTGGCCATCGCATATGTTGATTCCGAAGGGGACTCCACAAGGGCAGCAGTTCGACTTTTTCGTTATGGTGTCCAACTTTACCAATGACACGGTTAATCAAGAGTATGATGAGTAAGTATGGGAATTAATTTCATATTATTTCGCTTAGAAGAAATGTTTCGATCTCCATCTCACTGAACATATATTCGTTTAATCGGTAAACAAAGAAATACGGCACCCATTTCATCGCTTCTTTTTGAAAACATGTGTGCTCATTGCTGAAAAAATCTCAAACATAAGATGATGATGATGGTTTGTTTTTGAGGGATATTAACTCAGGCGGTCATTCATCCCTAATCAAACATAAGAAACAAATCAAATTCCTTTTCATTGCTTTATTTTTGATGAGATGAACATCGGAGCCACGGGATGAAATCCAGGATCAGTTCCCCTATATGGGTTCCTTTTTCATCTAAACTACACCAGAAGTCAGAACAAAGTGTTTAAGTAATGCAGTGGCGTAGCCACGGGGGTGGTTTTGGGCATAAACTCCCCCTCCAGAGACAAATTTTTTAGAAGAAATTTTTTGTCTCGAAAAAAAAATGTCCATGTCTCATGGCCGTATAAAGCCACCGGAAGAATCAGAGTAGTATACAGCGCGAGTTTTCGTTTGTTTTCGTTTGCAGACTACGGGACTTAAGCTGGTTACGAAGTCCGTAATAAGCCCTATTTGCAGCTCCAATACGCCTTTTCACCTCGCGGGTAACATCATTATCGCACGTCACTAATGTTCAAAGATACACAAATTCTTCTACCACTTCAAATTTATCTCCATCCAGCACCAGTCTTCAAGGTGCAACATGTGTGAGATGTTCACCTAAGTTTATGCACCCAATCAAACATTGCTTGCTATGTTCGAACTTGCACATAGCAATCTGAACACGAGCCTGAACTTCGATACACCCAGGCGCAATGTACAATGTTCAAACATCGAGTTTAAACTTGGGTTCAAACATGTGCGCTTGCACCCGAGAATGCTACGCTTGGGTAAATGAACGGGTTGCTAGGGAAACTATTGTTGATTCTTCACGTTTCCCAGCCTTGTTATTCATATCTAGAATAAAAGAATTTAACCAAACTTCAATGAAGGTATGATTGAAAAATTGAAACATGTTGTGCACATTTTTCGCACTTGCATAACGAAGCGTTTATAGAGGTGAGGTCTTGATTCAGGCCTTTCATTCAGGACGTATTAGGTTCGAATCTGCTCAGAGCGGAGCTTTTTGTTCCATTTTCGAGGTTCTGAAAGCAATTCTTCTTAGGATTTCGGGATTCTGTAACCACCAAAAAACTGATTAGTTCATATTTCTAAAATGTTGGGATAAGATTTTTCTGACGTTTATATGGGAATAACTCATTCTACTTACTTTGCGGTGAAACTTGATAAATATACCGAGAATCTGAAGTGAAGTTCTGGGTTGCATAGAGATTTCTTTATTCCAGGGAGAGAGGGTTTTCGACCTTTTGAAGAACCTTATGATCAACGGAGCTTAAATCCAGTTTCCTATTTTTTTAGATTATCATAATTGGAGATTTTATCTTTTATGAGAGCCATGTAGTTTACAAGACTTTTATGTTTAAGGATTTGTGGGCTCATTTCTGACTTGGAGTTCCATCGTTTGTGAATTTTCTATGTATTGCATAATGTCATCGGCGTATTATTTATACATAGCAATATAGAATACATTATGAACAGACCCCCTACTATCTTTTAAAATTTCTATCAATTTGAATTAACAACCTCCCTCCCCCACTAAAAGTGTGTCTTAGAACTTTTTGGAATCAACATCTATATTTTATTCACAAGCATGTTATCGATCATTTAGTAATTTGCGTTCGATCATTTAGTAGTTTGTCAATAACTCATTCCAGAAGCTGAATTTCAAAATTTTCAAAATATGTTGTATGGTGGACTTCAAGTGCGAAAGTTTTTCTACAACTCTGCCAAATGGTTCGTTGTGAGAATTCAACTATTAGTGGAGTTATAGCGCTAGTTGCAGTAACTTGAACTAAATGATTGTAATTTTGCTATCATTTAGTCTATGTTACTGAAACTATAGCCATAACTCCGTTATTAGTTGAATTCTAACAACGAACCATTTGGCAGAGTTGTTCTAGTACCTTCGTACTAGAAGTCCACCATACAACACATTTTAAAATTCAGCTTCTGAAATAAATAATTGACAAACTACTAAATGATCGAAAGCAAGTTACCAAATGATCGATAGCATCCTTGATTCACGATCGTATCTAACAAAACAAAATGCATGCTTGCATAGGTAACGGATATAAAATAATTAGGGGCTACATTTTAGACAGACGAACAGAGACTTATGTGTTTAACCTCGTTTAGAACATAAACGCAAGGACACTTTAAATAATCATTACATTGGAGGCTGCCGGTTGTCTTACCGGGAAAATGCACATAATATTCAGTTGTTATGAACATTAAGAATAATATCTGAAGATTGTATGCAAAATGTTCAGTAAACAAATTGTTGTGATATTGAGATATCGGACCAAGCGCAAACCACCTGACAATGGCTGAAAAGTGGCATTTTTAAAACTAAAACTTTTCATGTGCCATTCCTAAAACAATCCAAAGACAAGGATTCAAACACTAATGCCCTGAGTGAACGCCAAACGAGTTACCACTAGGCCATCACCGCTACTCAAGAAGAGAAACAACTTGACCAATATGAACAGATGAACAGCATGCTGTGTGTAAACTGATGTTTGAACTTCCATGTTCAAATCCGTGTGTTTGAACTTGGGCGCACACTCGTGTTCAAACCGGGTGCGATTTTGGTTCGGTTTATGATGAACTCGGTTTGGATCTAGTATGCATGTTTGAGTGCGAACTTGCACACGGGAAAACTGCACTTGTTTAAACGCGGTTCATGTTTTCGTGAAGACTGTCCAGCACCATTTCGCTACCACCACCACTAATGAACCCACGTTGATTGCCAGCGACCATGTACTTCGTTTTGCTGATATTGATCGTGAGTCCAATCCTCGCTGTCTCCCTCTTAAAAGGCGCAAAAGCCTCTTCCACGCCACGGCGATCAATTACGATAATATGGATATCGTCCGCAAATCCCAGGAGCATATGCGATTTTGGTACCGATAATGGTACCGCTTCTTTGCACACCAGCTCTCCTAATCGCTCCCTCGAGCGCTATATTGAACAGTAGATTCGAGAGTGCATCACCCTGCTTTAATCCATCTAAGGTAACAAATGACGTCGATGTTTCATCCGCAACCCTTACACTTGATTTCGATCCGTCCAACGTTATACGAATCAGCCGTATCAGTTTCGCCGGAAAACCATGTTCAAGCATAATTTGCCATAATTCATTCCGTTTCACTGAATCGTACGCCACCTTGAAATCAATAAACAGATGATGTGTCTGCCAGTTGTACTCCCGGAATTTATCAAGGATTTGACTCAGGGTAAACATTTGATCCGTCGTTGATCGGCCCTCACGAAAACCTGCTTGGTATTCGCCGACGAAGGACTCTTCAAGCGGTCTCAATCTGTTGAACAGAAGACGGGACATAATTTTGTACGCCGAATTAAGGAGGGTTATTCCTCGGTAATTGGCGCACTCCAGTCTGTGCCCTTTCTTAAAGAGAGGGCAAATGAGGCCGTCCAACCAGCTAGCAGGCATTTCCTCGTCTTTCCATATTTTCGACATAATATGGTGCAGAACTTCATAAAGCTGCTCACTGCCATGTTTGAGAAGTTCAGCCGGGAGCTGGTCCTTCCCCGCAGCCTTATTGTTTTTCAGCTCTTTAACAGCTTTTTTAACCTCATCTAGTGTAGGTGACTCCACAGCTTGTCCATCGTCGCCAATATTTATTCTGTTCACCGATGCACCGTCATTTCCACCATTCAACACCAAGTGTTGCTTCCACCTGGCAGCCACTTCGGTTTTATCTGTCAGCAAATTCCCTTGTTGGTCGTTGCACATGACGGGAGATGGCACTGTCTTTCTCCGCATGCCATTGACAGACTCATAAAACCTCCGCATATCGTTCTGCTCCATTTTTCCTGCGCCTCACTAACAACTTGTTCTTCGTACTCTTTTTTCATCCTGCGGTGGGTTCGTTTTTCGGCTACTCTTGCTTCCTTGTACCGATCTCTATTTGATCGGGTACCCGACACCAACATCCGGCTTCTGGCAACGTTCTTCTCGTCTGTCACTCTCTGACACTCCACATCGAATCAACCCGTCCTGGGTCGCCTCTGTGCAGTGCCTACCACTTCTCGTGCTGCTGTGCTCACCGCTCCATGGATCGACTCCCATAGATCGTTGATGTTGTCGCTAACGTTGATTGCACTTATCCGTTCGTCAAGCTTCTGGTGATACTCAGCCGATACTCCTTCCGCCGACTATCGCTGGATATTGTAACGCATCGTTCGCTGTGATCTTTCGTTCGATACAGTTGACAATTGTGATCGAATTTTGCTGACAACGAGGGAGTGATCAGAGTCAATGTTCGAACCTCTGAATGTCCGCACATCGATAACATCCGAGAAATGGCGCCCATCCACCAGAACATGGTATATCTGGTTGCAAGTTTCACCATTTGGGTGTCTCCAGGTGTGCTTTCGGATGTTCTTTCGTGCAAAGTAGGTGCTACTGATGGCCATCCCTCTGGCAGAAGCAAAATTTACTAGCCGTAGGCCGTTGTCATTGGTAGCGAAGTGAAGGCTTTCCCTACCGATTATGGGACGATAAAAGTCCTCTCTACCGACCTGAGGGTTAGCGTCTCTGATAACAATTTTCACGTCATGCTTTGGACACTCTCCATAGGCTTTATCAAGACATTCATAAAACGTGTCCTTCATGTCGTCGGATTTATCGTTTGTCGGTGCGTAAACGTTGATTAGGCTGTAATTGAAGAATTTGCCCCGTATCCTCAACACACAGATTCGTTCGCTAATGGGTTTCCACCGCATCACTCGCTTCATCTGCTTGCCCATCACTACGAAACCAACTCCATGCTCTGCTTTTTCACCTCCGCTGTGATAGATGTTATACTTGAATGCAGTGTTGGTCGTGGGGTCCACGGCTCGGAATTCACGTTCTCCGGATCAAGGCCATCGGACTTCTTGAATAGCAGCCACATTCACTCCAACCTTCTGCAGTTCACGAGCCAGAAGGCTCACTCGTCCAGGTTCATTTATGGTCCTGACTAATGACACACTGGTGGTATTAATACCATGGTACAATTATCTTGAATAATTTGCCTTACTTATTGTTGTCTTCATTGAAGATATATCTTCTCATTTATTTGCTTGTGCTTGTTAGTAAGGCGGAAGTATTGTTATCACCTAATGATTATTATAATGAATTAAAACGCAAGAATTGAAATGTATTTTAATTTGATCTAGAAACAGCTTCAAAACACTTCAAGACAAAATTTTCAAAACGACTTATCTGCTTTTGTAAACAAAGATTCAAACGACGATTTGACGAATCTGATGGCTCACCCACGCAAACCAACACTATCAATAGGTAGGGGATGGATTCCGCTACCTGTTGATGGTGTTGGTTTGCGTGGGAGAGCTATCAGATTCGTCAAATCGTCGTTTGAATCTTTGTTTACAAAAGCAGATAAGTCGTTTTGAAAATTTTGTCTTGACTTCCCCAATAAAGTATAGTAACAAGAAACACACGTGTTTGCACTCTGTGGGCATTATCGAATTGAATCGCTTTAGAGCACCTCCACGGGAGTCCCCATCTGGGTCCCTATCGCTATTTCCGGGCCCTTTATAGGGACCCACTTTTACACCGGAGGTATCTAAACAGGAATACTATATATAATAGCCCTGTTTGTCTGTCCAGTGACTAGCCAACCAGACGCAGCACGCGGGAAAATTCTCACAAAAAAATAAAATATTTCACACTTCAATTCTTTTTTACTATCAGATGCAGAAAACAAAACCAGTGACACCCTTAGACAACCAGACACAGCATTTGATGAAAAAAAATCACAGACAACAGACGTTGAAAGTTTTGATTGAAAAAAAAACACTTGCCACGGGCGCTACAGCGTCCATAAATAAACTAGTGTAAAATAAGAACGCAACTCAAAATTAGCCGTGAGTTTCTAAATTTAGCGCCCCATTCTGGGTTGCTAAATTTCAATACAGGGTTGCTATTTTGAGAAACGTCACTTTGATGTTGATAAAAAAATGCAGGAAATCTGTTTTTCTTTTTCGGAACAATTTTGGTGTAAATTAAATAGCAAGGGAAATATTCATTTTTTTTTTATCTAGTGCCCCTTTCCAACTCCGCGAAGAAGTAATTACAGTAATGGATCAGCTATAATGAGGAGCAATGTGCACCGGCGCCCGCTGGAGCCCAAAACATTTATGGATTATTCGCGAAAGAAAATTCTACTGTTTTCCTTTTGCAAGTTGTTCCAAGGAGGAGGTCTTCCAGGAATCTCTCAGAAGGTTTCTTTAGTAATTGTTGAGTATGTTCTTTAAGCAGTTCATCTAGAAAATCTTCCGCAAGTTTTTTTTCTGTCGTTCATTTAAACATGATTTGTTTTGTAAATTCATTTAGGATCCTTTGAAGTTCAGTGATGGCTTGACCTTGAATCTTAAGCAGTTCTCCCAGAATAGTTTTCGGATTTCTTTCAGAATCTCTCGGGATTTTTTTATTGGAGTAACCCTATAATTTATTTTGTGTTTTTATTTAAAAACTTAGCAAGTTTTTCCAAGAGAATTCTCCAGATTCTTTCGGATGTTGTTATAACATTTTTCCAGGAAATCCTTCAGAGAAAAAAAAATGTGGTAGCATTACTGCAGGATTTTTTAAAGAGATTCCTGTAGGAAAACTGGTGGGAATCTCAGGATGAATTTCTTCGACTGCAAGTATGAATTCTCGAAGGAAATTTCCAGGAGGAAGGAAATCCAGAAGATGGCGAGTTCTGTTCCCGTTTCGGTCAAGGATGTTTTCGAGTGGGCTTCTTGGGCGTAGTTGTCACACAAAATACATACTCATGTAATGGTGAGCACAGATAAGCTTTTAATTTATAACTGAGGAAATGCTAATAGAATACTGAGTTGAGCAGCTAGCCAAGTTCCAACTGGAATGTAGAGCCATTGAAGAAAAAGATGACTACTTTTAGCAACGCCCGGTGTGAACTCAATATGTTTACAAAGTCGCTATACCTAAAACAGATACCACCGGTGGGAAGATGGGGCGCTATCCTAAAATAGCACTCGGGAAGGAGCGCTATAATAAGAATAGCGATGAGGACTCCCGTGGAGGTGCTCTTAGAAGTGAACACTCCCGTGAAGTCACTTGAAGGGTTGAACAAAAAATACCGAGCTTTCTCAGATAATATTGGCATAGAATGATAATTTAAGTTAATTAGACGAAAAGTCAAAAAATCTTGTTAAACAGAACCTTTATTGCGTTGCTCTAAGTAAGATATAAATTTCGCCTCTGGCGAGAGACATCGCATCACACAAATCAGTACTGCAAAGCGTCACTGGCATTCAGTAATGCATTCTGAATAAGGTATTATAAGGTATAAAAGCAAAGATAGTGGTAATGGGCCGAATCGAAGGGCTTTGAGTTATTCATCCTAGTTTATGTCTACGCGTGGTGCACTGCATGTAAATAACAAAAATAAACGTGTATGTAAGGCGCTGTTCAAATCCCACATGTTCTTGTACCAATCAGATTAATCCAGAAATTTCATTTCTTCGCAGGAACATCCCGTGTGACGATTCCCACTCATTTTGCGGATTACGTGATCGTTTGTATCCTGACGCACGCAACATGGGATTTCCTTTCGACAGAGTGACGCCATCGAATGTGTCCAGTTTGAAGGAATTCGTCAAGCCATACAAGAACATGGCCACAACACCAGTTCAAATACGCTTCACAAATACGGTTATTGCAAGATCGTGAAGAGGACTTCTTTCAATTTCTACCAGCGATATATATGACATGATATTTGATTGATTTGAATATTTAATATCACACATGTTGGATTATTTGATTGGAATGCATAAATAAACTATCACTAATTGGCAAAAAAATCACATTCAATTAGGTATATTGCGCTGCCTTTGATTATTAACGGCATGTTTCGTAGATTATAATTACTAAAAGCTGATAATGTCACATCATCATTAGCAATCGCACTACTACATATTGCTCATCCAAAGCTTTTTGAAAATCAGTAATTATACACATTTCATGTTTTATATTTCAATATGAATAACCAGTAATAACATTAAAAGTTATCTCTAAAATTAAGGATTAATTTCCTTACGAGCACAGGAATGGATTGCAACTATAGGTCAGCGTCACACCGATCTAAGTTCTAATGATTGCCAAGGGGTTGGGTTAGGAATTGCGTGAGATCTACTACAAGTGAGTAATTTGAGAAAAGTTAGTGTTCTAAATATTCACCCTTCAAATGTTGACTCCAAATTGAAGACTTTGACTTTGTGCAAATTTAGCATGATTGTAGTACTATAGTCAGCACAGCACAGCATTTCAAGTAAAATGCATATAGCAAACTATTCTAAATTATGCAACTAACTGCTCTAGAACTTCTAGATTCAAAGACAAACATCGTCGAACAAATTGTATGTTATGATTGCATTGCAAACAAATAAAAATATTTAGAGCGATAGATCGTCATCGGGTTCTAAACAACTGAACAAGTCCTGCAGCTGATCGTCACGTCTCTTACTGACTATAAATGTTGACACCGGTTTATGATCTTTTGGCTTCGTCTAGA
The DNA here is from genome assembly GCF_024139115.2 of Armigeres subalbatus. Classification (NCBI taxonomy): domain Eukaryota; kingdom Metazoa; phylum Arthropoda; class Insecta; order Diptera; family Culicidae; genus Armigeres; species Armigeres subalbatus. Next base: position 198,895,473 of record NC_085140.1, on the reverse strand, counting down.
AAAATTGGATGTTCTTAAGTAAATACTCAATTATTTATACCAGTGTGTAGCACTTACTGTGAAAGTTGTAGAACTGGTTTTAGTAGCGGATTCAGGTTCCATGAATATGTCACTTTTGATTGACTCCGACACTGAAGTCGTCCCATCGTTACTGGCCTTACTGCGTAGCTGCTCCAATGTCCAGTAATTCTTGTCTATGGCATCCACGTCCGTATCGTCCTCTTCGCAGTAATTTTCATCGGCATTTAATTCGTCCAAGTTCAAATCTTCAGCCTCGTCATCTTCTAGAACTGTAAAACAAGCGTACGTCCATTTGTCAACTATATATCTTAAATACTGAAATCTTTTACGTACAGTCCTCTATATCATCCGATTCTTCTTCAATGTCATTCTCCGGAATTTCAGGAGGTTCAATTTTAACCCGTCGGTGCGCCATCTCATCTTTGACAATATCCTCGTCAAGAATATCCGTTCTGATTGTATTCAATGTATCTACGATCACAGGACGATAATCGTTTATTTATTTAAAAAAATCAATATAATCTATTGAATACCAGAATGGTGAATCTCCACATGTTGATGTTTATCGGTACTTCGGATGTTACGCAAAGGTTTCTGCTCTACCGACACAAACAGCTGCCCCAAACCCTTCTGTCTCTTGGGCGTCTTCGGCGTATTCGTGTCCTCGGGCATGGCAATGGGAGCATTGTGACGCCGAAAGCGCACAATAATATTCTTCCCTTCGATAACTTTATTGAAGTTCGCTTTGAACGCAGCGACAGCATCGGCGACATTGTGGAACCGGATGAAGGCGTACCGCGTGTGCTTCATACGTTGCGCGTGCCCTATGTCGATACGCCGGGCCGTGGGAAACATTTGCTTCACGGTGTAAACGGTGACAGCATTCGGAAGGTTTCCAATAAAAAGCGTCAGCGGATCGATTTCCTCCGGTTTCAGCTGGAGAGGGGAACATGACACAACAATAAAATTTCATATGCTTTCTACCAACGCAGCAGTTCCCACACCACTTTCGAATTAGCTACAGTCGTGTCCATGTTAAAAGTAATGTAAACACGCTGCGGTTTTATTGACAGCAGCAAATTGAGGTGGTATTCCACGAACATATGTTCACCAAAACCACCTATCGTGGTATCCTGCGGCTAAATACAAATCCTACCCGCGAACTATATCCAAAGATGCATCAGGACGAATAGGGAGTTAAGGGCTAACAAAGCTACTGTTCCAGAAATTTTACTATCACACTTGAAGCATTTCACATAGGGGGAATTACGGCTTTGGCAGGTTTTGTTCTATTATTGTCAGGGGTTTTTTATGACTGATTATGCTCAAATTTGGCCTAAACATTCTTTGCATATCAAAGAATGTTGTGGCCAAATTTCATAAAATTTGGTCGACAAAAACCCCCCTGTCAATAATAGAACAAAACCTGCCAAAGCCGTCTTTTCCCCTATTTCGGTGAATTTTGCTTCAACTCACCGAAATCTCAACAGCAGAATTGTTTGGTAATTATTTCACCCATTTTCTGTGATTTTCCTTTGTTTAACTTCAAAACCACCGAAAATTTGTTGACTTGCCCTGTTTATTTAGGAGGGGGTGGAAATCGAACCCATGACCATCTCACCCAGAGTCAGACGTATAGACAACTACTCTACGGACCCACTAAGCACCCTCCCCCCGTCATACGTACTTAGAATGATTGTTACAGTGATACAGTGACTGTAAACTTTTAACAAGATTAAGGTATCACTCGACACAGAAAAGCACGAAAACAGGTGCCTTTCCTGCGGGACATCCTGTTCATCACGCAGAGGGTTCTGATGCCCTTTTTCTGTAGTCACTGCAGTAACAAAACATTGAGATAATTAATCTATCATCATCGTCATTACTAATCTTGCGTAAGGCACCAGCAGCTGAAGATGCCTAGTTTACAATGCAATGTTTGTAAAAATTCGAGTATTAAGCGGTACAGATGTCGAAGGCGCAAAATTTGATAGAGCTCTACACTGCCCATGATCGCATATTTGTAACTCTCGCATTTTCGTTCATGTAAAAAGCCTGTGAATCGTTCAGAAAGCTCAATTTCTAATTGCCTGTCTTGGTAAGATAGTTCACACGCTATCAGCCAAGCCGTTCCTGGGTGGACGTTAGGTAAAATAACAGCGATTTCAATTTCGTGTTGTTCTTCAATGGCCCTCTGCTTACGTTTCAACTTCTATTCAATTTTCATACTTGTTGCTCGCTTGCGATAACTTTCAATTCTGTGCTTCATCGTGCTTTGCAAACATGCTCCCTTCCACTTTGAGCTTAGGTAGTTCGATCTCACCGATAAAAGCCAATAAAAATCAATCAATAAGGTTCGGTTAGAACCTATCTAATTTATTAGAAGAAATTAGAACGGTTCGGCACTTCATCCCATAGGTCCTATTTCCATCAAAAACAAAGCAATGAAAAGGAATTTGGTTTGTTTCTTATTTTTGGGATTTTTGCCAGCAGTAAGCACGCGTGTTAGCAAAAAGATGCGACGAGAATGGTGCTGTATTTCTTTGTTTTGCGATGGGACGGACGATGGACGAACTTCCGGAGGAATTCCTGGACGAACTTCCGGAGGAATTCCTGGAGGAACTTCCGGCGGAATTCCTAGAGGAACTTCCGGGGGAATTGCTGGAGGAACTTTTGGGGGAATTCTTGGAGGAACTTCCGGAGGAATTCCTGGAGGAACTTCCGGGGGAATTCCTGGAGGAACATACGGAGGAATTCCTGGAGGAACTTCCGGGGGAATTCCTGGATGAACTTACTAGGGAATTTCTGGAGGAACTTGCGGAGGAATTCCTGGAGGAGCTTGCGGGGGAATTCCTGGAGGAACTTCCGGAGAAATTCCTGGAGGAACTTCCGGAGGAATTCCTGGAGGAACTTCCGGAGAAATTCCTGGAGGAACTTCCGGAGGAATTCCTGGACGAACTTCCGGAGGAATTCCTGGACGAACTTCCGGAGGAATTCCTGGACGAACTTCCGGAGGAATTCCTGGACGAACTTCCGGAGGAATTCCTGGACGAACTTCCGGAGGAATTCCTGGACGAACTTCCGGAGGAATTCCTGGACGAACTTCCGGAGGAATTCCTGGACGAACTTCCGGAGGAATTCCTGGAGGAACTTCCGGAGGAATTCCTGGAGGAACTTCCGGAGGAATTCCTGGAGGAACTTCCGGAGGAATTCCTGGAGGAACTTCCGGAGGAATTCCTGGAGGAACTTCCGGAGGAATTCCTGGAGGAACTTCCGGAGGAATTCCTGGAGGAACTTCCGGAGGAATTCCTGGAGGAACTTCCGGAGGAATTCCTGGAGGAACTTCCGGAGGAATTCCTGGAGGAACTTCCGGAGGAATTCCTGGAGGAACTTCCGGAGGAATTCCTGGAGGAACTTCCGGAGGAATTCCTGGAGGAGCTTCCGGAGGAATTCCTGGAGGAACTTCCGGAGGAATTCCTGGAGGAACTTCCGGAGGAATTGCTGGAGAAACTTCCGGAGGAATTTCTGGAGGAACTTCCGGAGGAATTCCTGGACGAACTTCCGGAGGAATTCCTGGACGAACTTCCGGAGGAATTCCTGGAGGAACTTCCGGAGGAATTCCTGGAGGAACTTCCGGAGGAATTCCTGGAGGAACTTCCGGAGGAATTCCTGGAGGAACTTCCGGAGGAATTCCTGGAGGAACTTCCGGAGGAATTCCTGGACGAACTTCCGGAAGAATTCCTGGAGGAACTTCCGGAGGAATTCCTGGAGGAACTTCCGGAGGAATTCCTGGAGGAACTTCCGGAGGAATTCCTGGAGGAACTTCCGGAGGAATTCCTGGAGGAACTTCCGCAGGAATTCCTGGAGGAACTTCCGGAGGAATTCCTGGAGGAACTTCCGGAGGAATTCCTGGAGGAACTTCCGGAGGAATTCCTGGAGGAACTTCCGGAGGAATTCCTGGAGGAACTTCCGGAGGAATTCCTGGAGGAACTTCCGGAGGAATTCCTGGAGGAACTTCCGGAGGAATTCCTGGAGGAACTTCCGGAGGAATTCCTGGAGGAACTTCCGGAGGAATTCCTGGAGGAACTTCGGAGGAATTCCTGGAGGAACTTCCGGAGGAATTCCTGGAGGAACTTCCGGAGGAATTCCTGGAGGAACTTCCGGAGGAATTCCTGGAGGAACTTCCGGAGGAATTCCTGGAGGAACTTCCGGAGGAATTCCTGGAGGAACTTCCGGAGGAATTCCTGGAGGAACTTCCGGAGGAATTCCTGGAGGAACTTCCGGAGGAATTCCTGGAGGAACTTCCGGAGGAACTTCCGGAGGAATTCCTGGAGGAACTTCCGGAGGAATTCCTGGAGGAACTTCCGGAGGAATTCCTGGAGGAACTTCCGGAGGAATTCCTGGAGGAACTTCCGGAGGAATTCCTGGAGGAACTTCCGGAGGAATTCCTGGAGGAACTTCCGGAGGAATTCCTGGAAGTACTTCCGGAGGAATTCCTGGAAGTACTTCCGGAGGAATTCCTGGAGGAACTTCCGGAGCAATTCCTGGAGGAACTTCCGGAGGAAATCCTGGAGGAACTTCCGGAGGAATTCCTGGAGGAACTTCCGGAGGAATTCCTGGAGGAACTTCCGGAGGAATTCCTGGAGGAACTTCCGGAGGAATTCCTGGAGTAATTCCTGGAGGAACTTCCGGAGGAATTCCTGGAGGAACTTCCGGAGGAATTCCTGGAGGAACTTCCGGAGGAATTCCTGGAGGAACTTCCGGAGGAATTCCTGGAGGAACTTCCGGAGGAATTCCTGGAGGAACTTCCGGAGGAATTCCTGGAGGAACTTCCGGAGGAATTCCTGAAGGAACTTCCGGAGGAATTCCTGGAGGAACTTCCGGAGGAATTCCTGAAGGAACTTCCGGAGGAATTCCTGAAGGAACTTCCGGAGGAATTCCTGGAGGAACTTCCGGAGGAATTCCTGGAGGAACTTCCGGAGGAATTCCTGGAGGAACTTCCGGAGGAATTCCTGGAGGAACTTCGGGAGGAATTCCTGGAGGAACTTCCGGAGGAATTCCTGGAGGAACTTCCGGAGGAATTCCTGGAGGAACTTCCGGAGGAATTCCTGGAGGAACTTCCGGAGGAATTCCTGGAGGAACTTCCGGAGGAATTCCTGGAGGAACTTCCGGAGGAATTCCTGGAGGAACTTCCGGAGGAATTCCTGGAGGAACTTCCGGAGGAATTCCTGGAGGAACTTCCGGAGGAATTCCTGGAGGAACTTCCGGAGGAATTCCTGGAGGAACTTCCGGAGGAATTCCTGGAGGAACTTCCGGAGGAATTCCTGGAGGAACTTCCGGAGGAATTCCTGGAGGAACTTCCGGAGGAATTCCTGGAGGAACTTCCGGAGGAATTCCTGGAGGAACTTCCGGAGGAATTCCTGGAGGAACTTCCGGAGGAATTCCTGGAGGAACTTCCGGAGGAATTCCTGGAGGAACTTCGGAGGAATTCCTGGAGGAACTTCCGGAGGAATTCCTGGAGGAACTTCGGAGGAATTCCTGGAGGAACTTCCGGAGGAATTCCTGGAGGAACTTCCGGAGGAATTCCTGGAGGAACTTCCGGAGGAATTCCTGGAGGAACTTCCGGAGGAATTCCTGGAGGAACTTCCGGAGGAATTCCTGGAGGAACTTCCGGAGGAATTCCTGGAGGAACTTCCGGAGGAATTCCTGGAGGAACTTCCGGAGGAATTCCTGGAGGAACTTCCGGAGGAATTCCTGGAGGAACTTCCGGAGGAATTCCTGGAGGAACTTCCGGAGGAATTCCTGGAGGAACTTCCGGAGGAATTCCTGGAGGAACTTCCGGAGGAATTCCTGGAGGAACTTCCGGAGGAATTCCTGGAGGAACTTCCGGAGGAATTCCTGGAGGAACTTCCGGAGGAATTCCTGGAGGAACTTCCGGAGGAATTCCTGGAGGAACTTCCGGAGGAATTCCTGGAGGAACTTCCGGAGGAATTCCTGGAGGAACTTCCGGAGGAATTCCTGGAGGAACTTCCGGAGGAATTCCTGGAGGAACTTCCGGAGGAATTCCTGGAGGAACTTCCAGAGGAATTCCTGGAGGAGCTTCCGGAGGAATTCCTGGAGGAACTTCCGGAGGAATTCCTGGAGGAACTTCCGGAGGAATTCCTGGAGGAACTTTCGAAGGAATTCCTGGAGGAACTTTCGAAGGAATTCCTGGAGGAACTTCCGGATGATTTCCTGGAGAAGCATACGGAGGAACTCCTGAAGGAACTCCATTAGAAATTTCTTGAGGAGCTCTTGCAGAAATTTCCAGAGGAATTGTTAGAGGAACTTCCGGAGGATCTCTTGGAGGAACTTTCGGAGGAACACTTGGAAGAACTTACGGAGGAACTTCCGAAGGAATTTTTGCAGGAACTTCCAGATGAACTGATGGAGGAACTCCGGGAGGAACTTCCTGAGGAACTCCGGGAGGAACTTCCTGAGGAGCTCCTGGAGCAACTTTCAGAAGAACTTCTGTAGGAATTTCCGGAGGAACTCCTGGAGGAATTTCCGATGGAATTCTTAAAGAATTTCCGAAGGAATTACTGGAGGAACTTTTGAAAGAATCTTGAGGAACATCCGGTGGAATTCCTGGAGGAATTCGTGGAGAAGCTTTCGGAGGAATTCCTGGTGGAACTCCATGCGGAATTTCTTGAGGAACTCTTGGAGTACTCAGACAACCAGAATGCATGCATAATAGAATTGTTTCTCTGTTATGCGATGCCTATGCGCACAAATTTCATCGCTTACCAGTCGCGAAAACACTTTTTATGTACAAAAGTGGAGGCGATATATGTGTATTTCTTATCCGACGTTGCACGGAAGTGTATGCGATGTGCACGATTTTTATGCGAGTTTGTTCGTTTTGCATTGCGATGTAATTTGTCATAACAAACTCTGTTTGACAGATAATCCGATTTCATGTGAGTTTGATTGCAGGAATATGCGATGTCAACAAATGAAGCTGGAATAAACTCGTAAAATAGCCTATTGTGCGGGAACATTTATAAATAAACTGATGAGCTTTGCACAACAATGCGATTCTGATGAAATTTGGATCGGTAAACGATTTTGATCGTGCATTCTTATGCGATGTGTGGTTGTCTGGGTAACTTTCGGAGGAACTCTTGGGGGAACTTGCGGAGCAATTCTTGGAGGAACTTCCGAAGGAATTTTTGCAGGAGCTTCTGAAGTAATTCCTGAAGGAACTTCTTAAGGAATTCCTGGAGGATTTTTCGAAGGAATTACTGAAGAACCTTCCAAAGGAATCTAGAAGAACTTCTGGAGGAATTTGTGGAGGAGCTTCCGGAGAAATTCATGGAGGAACTTCCTGAGGAATTTTTGGAAGAACTTATGGAGGAATTCCTAAAGGGACCTTCATGTAGGAACTTCCGAAGGAGTTCCTGGAGTTCTCTCCGGAGGAACAGCCGGAACGATTTCAGCAATAACTTTCGAAATAATTTCTTGATGAACTTCTGGTGCAATTCCTGAAGGAACTTTCGAAGGGATTTGTGGTGGATCTTCTGGAGAAATTGGCGATAGAGCTTCTTTATCGGAATTATGTACAACACTACTGAGCCTCCGAAGGAACTCCGGCGGTTCAAGACATCAAACAATAGTGTTTCTACTGTTCTGATCAAGGTTCTGGTATATTTAAAGCAGTCACTGAATCAACTAGAATTTAATTAAAAGTGTTTTTTTAATTATTGAAATTAAATCGTCTCTAGAAATAATTAAACCATCTTTAAAAGAATACGAATTTCATTAAAACTTGAAACGTTAAATGAAACCTGTCCGGCAAATTCGCATGCATTGCGCTTTGCAACTGCGGCAATGATGCGGAATTTTTTATTACAAACCGTCGACAAACCGCTTGCCTTTGCCGTTCCGTTGCCGCACTCCATTGCGTTTCCCCTTAACATTAGATCTCGACGTTTTATGCATTTTTAAGTCATTTGGCATCAAAAATAAAAATTCGATTTTCGACTTTTCCTTTGGTCCCCCCTTGGGAAAATTTTCATGGATAAACATTTTAAAACATTGATGAATTTTAGGCTCCCCTAAATCATGTCCGATTGAGCTCAAATTTGGCATGGGGTCATATTTTGGGGTAATGAAACTTGTGAGCAATGTCGTTTTTTGAAATTCTGAAATGTCCAATGAAAATGACCTAATATGTACATATAAATTGAATTGAAACAAAGTTATGACAAAAATAGCTAACTGTGGCCACAACTAAAACCCTACACATCAAATAGAACGGCTCTCAAAACTTAAAATTTATCATCATTTATCATATGATCAGGTATGGCAATGCGTTGCGTATCTCATTCGAAATGAACTCACCTGGCGAACTGGTTCCTCATTGCAATTGATCCCCCATGGCTCGAGTATCACATTAACCAAAAAATTGACCATCAACTCTAGCAGAATTTATAATTATATTTTAATTTCACTTTCCACAGCTTGATTTTTTCAGATACGTATAATGAAAACCAAATCAACCAAACCGATGAACCTCAGCTTTACTGGAGGTGCACCACTGCTCCAGATTGTGTCGCCATATGCCTGCACATCGCACATGCACCACAAAAGTTAGTATCACATAGGTAAACGTAAATCCCCAACATGTAATTTGGCAACCGTCCCAAAAAGTCACGGAAAAATGTTGCATATTTTCATCCTGTCCCTCGCATCCTGTTATCTAGATGTGTTTCAATTGCACATCTGCAGCTTCCTACATAGCGTATCTCAACATCTAGACAAACATTGCGGTGGCACTATGATAATTCATAAATTAGGTTATTTACATCCGGCCACAGGAAACTAAGCTAAATTCACACGCGGAAACTATTCGTTATTCATACATTCACACATGATGTAGAAACGATGACAATATCGAGGGTCATCTCCCTAGAAGAGCAAATAAATAATAAATAACACCGAATGGCTCACCGTTGGCTTCGGTTCAACATTCTTCGTTTTCCGCTCGACGGATATCTTTCCGGCACCGAAGGAGATCCTCGAGAGCTGCTGGATAACACGGTCCACGTCCGCCTCTGGCTTTAAGTGCACCAAGCAGTATCTGAAATTTGTGCAGCAAAAATGGGAACAGAGAAGATGTAGCAATTTGAATAATCCCGCCCAATGCGCGCACGTGGTGGCTGCCTACAGTGCGTACCGTAGGAATGAGGACTTCTTGAATAGTACGTTCGGCGTAAACAATTGAAAATGATACAATCACAAGCAAAAATGATACAATGGCACAATTGAATTCATTTTATTTATTAATGGTTACTAACTACATTAAAACACAAAAATTCTTAATCCCCAACCACTTCTGTAAATCCTTGAATACGACTCATGCCTTCCAAATCCTTGAAGTTCAAAGTATAAAAAATAGCGTTAATGAGCATGAGCATGATTGACCGCCCACGGTTGATACTCCGTTATTGGCGTTATTTAGATGAAGTTTGGGACTAACATCATCTTCAATATGTAAGAACTGGTGACCCAAAAAAAAATCAATACCAGCGCCGGCCGTGTCCGAATGCAGTTCATTTAAGGAATAGGTAGGAAATTGTTGACGTGATACTCGCTTTGATAGAAGCCGACGAGTCATCTGCACTTCCACGACAAATCACTGGGATGTTGGATATAAGAGTTAGGGAGTGTGGCAGGGTTCGTTTTGGTGAACAGTCTGCCGTGTAATGCACTACATGGATGCGAACTAAATTTTCACTTTCTGATTAACTTACTCATCCGCACAAAGCAAAACTAAATTTCGACGACCGGCCGATTGCTCTGCTTACTGGAGTATCTGAAACACGAGAAAACACGCACTGAACTAATTAACTTTATAACCGGCCGCGCAATGCAGAACACAATATTTCGGCAGATCCTCAAAGTATGAAAAATAACGTTAATTATTATTAAATCTTTATTAAAAAGACTTGCAGCCCTTGGCTGGCTCGTCTCTGAACAACTAAACAAACGTCTTCAGTACTCTCATTGTCACTTTCCATCGAAATCCACTGGATTTTGCGAACATATTTTATCTACAGACCGAGAATCGTAATTGGCATTTTTGATCTTCCATAACTAAAAAAACATAACTTTGCAATAAATACATATTTTCACAAGCCAGAACACTTGTGTTGAATTCCGTAATTCAAAGATGATCACAAAAATACGCAACGCACTGTAGGTCCGGCACATGCATATTTACCTACCGCGGTGTGGAAGGACGATGGAAAACCACGTTCTCGATGCATGCCGAATAGCCTTGAACTATTTCCTTGTTTAGTTCCGGATCGGGGAAACGCAACACAAGCACATTCGGAGATTTGAGCAGTTCAATGGCCTTTGCCTCTACCAGCAGGGCTCTGGCTGCATCACTTCGGTTCCAGTTCATGGGCTTACGCGGCGAGGACGAAACTGCGGATGGCGTTGGACTCGATTTGGCCGAGGTAAACGTGCTCAACGGTTGCGGCTGCGGTTGCTTGGCGGGCGACGATGGCAGATGTTGCGACTGCTGTCGACGCTGGTCCTCACACGACTGACTCTTCGGTGGCTGCAAATCATCAACTGGGTCGTGGGACGATGGGTCAAAGTCGAAAGAGCTAAAACAATTTCCGGTCTGTATTGATTTGCCATTATAAAGCGAAATTTAACAGAGACACATTTCACCACCAGCAGTATGCGGTGGCAGGATGAAATCTGCGTGCATGCCAAATGACTAACCAAATCGTCGTCACCCGAAGATAGATGCCTCGTAGATACATGAGGTGGGTTGAAACGTGAGACAAAACCCAACATGCATTTTATGCAAAGGGAGGATTGTCCAATGAGCATATACACAGTGAAATTACTTGAAAACCAATTACACCAAAATTCCAAATAAAATGCATAACTCGTTAATGTCATATTTACCAAAACATAATTTAATTTTCTTCTTATGTAAAAGATCAAAACCACTGAGTTTTACTTATGTTACACCAGCAGACCCGACAAACTGCGTTTCGCAAAAAATTGATATATTATCTGATTAGATCTCGAGTTATGAAGAAATTGGTGTTTCATTTGTATGGGAGCCCCCCTTTCCAAAACGGGGAGGGGTCTCAAACCATCTTAAGAACCTTCCCCGGCCCCAAAAACCTCTGCATATAAATTTTCACTCTGATTGGTTCAGTAGTTTCCAAGTCTATAAGGTTCAGTCATACAGACAGAAATTCATTTTTTTGTATATAGATAAGAAGAAGATTATAGCTGGTCCCGGGGCAAGATGAACACCCCTATTACCACTATTATGCCTTCTTCTTTCTTAATAGCTCTGCACATTGTTAAACTATAGTCGGAAAAAAAGACTTGACACTAAAAAAATATTACAACAAATAAATAAATCTGAAATACAGGCAAATTTGCAAAAGTTGGTATAAATTTGAATTATCTCATAAGAAATCTGCATTAGAAAATTAATAAATAAAATAAACTTGATTTTTAAACAATATGTACAATTCATTAACGTTTTATAGACATACTGATTGCATAATGTTTGCTTGGATTCCTTCGATTGTGGCACAGTTAAACGTAGAATGGCAACAGTACCCGGGCAGAAGCTATGAACAAAATAACAAAACATGTTATCAATCATATCCATATCTCATTTTGTTATCTCATCTACATTTGAAATTATTGAGATATTTTCGTCTGCTCGGGTAAACATTTGGAACCATTTTCCCTTCAGTTGTACAGATTCTGAAATCTTGGCTCAGGATAGCATATCGAATATGCCACCCACTATAAGTTGGCTATCAAATATATAGATTTGTATGTTGTTGATAAACTTGAAACCTGCGGAACATGGTTTTTGCTGATGCCTTATTTAGAACACATTGAGATTCGCGTAGAATTTCGATGAGGGTGAATTTTTAATTTAATTCTAATAGTATACATGCAATATCATACATGTATGGTGCACGTTCAATCGATGAATTGTGCCTTTGCCAAAAAGGTAAAGGTAATGCTGCTATAAGAAGCAGAGCATTCTGCAAGCTCCCAAGGTTACTTAAAGAAGCTCGTCTTTATATTCTGAGACCTGAAGGCATTTTTTTCTAAGGGGAAGGCTCGGATACAGAGTGATATTTTAGACGCTAATAGCGCCTTTTTTTCGGTGGATTACTGCATTGATTTATCATATCAATCAATTCCGAAACTCTCCAGCAATTTATCACAATCTTCAGATCTATTGGTTATTAACGATTCACTATTGAAAATAACCATTTTTGCAAGACCAGTAAAAATCGTCGAATCAACCAACTCTATTCCTGTCTCTTAACCAAGTAAGTTAAGGACATAGTTGGAAGAGCACCACGATGGCAGTCAATATGGCACAGGACCTTCCACGGGTCAACCCCACACCTCCCGCACTTCTCTCCCACCAACACGCTTACGTTAAGGCAATCAAACTCATCAAATGCTTTAGCCAAGCAAGCCTTTGGCACAGCAGAGTGCGATTGAATTCGCATTCTATACCGTCCCGCCCAGCCCGTTACTGGGGGGCATGGAGTGCGATCCTCTCGTTTAATAAACAATATGCACTCGCTTGACTGTGGATATACAACAGTAAAGCACATGTGGAGATTGAGCAAATCAAGCATCCGAAAGATTTTGCAAAAAAGAGAGCTAACCGCGGTGGAGGTTGGCACTCGGATTCTGATGGCTTTTCCGCAAAAGTGTCCTTTAAGTGGTCTTGTTGTGTAAGGGTTATCACGCCTATCTAGAGAGTAGGAGGTTGAGGGTTCGAGTCCCTCCAAGACACGTGGATTCTTTTTCGCAAATTTCATATCAATTTGTCCATTTCGAAACATATGCTGTGCATATGCACAACCAAGATATTTAACCTTCTGTCTGTGCTCAAAAAAACTTACGTTGTCTGTGCTCTGGGGTCAAATTGACCCCAAATTGAAATTGCTAACTTTTTTATTGTTTGTCCGATTTTGGATTTTAGGGGCTGTTTCGAAACATAATTTAATCATCTTTCAGGTCGTAACCAAAGATTGACTATTGGTGGGCACGCACATCGCGGGGAGGGGTTTTAGTGAACAAGGGTACAAAAACAGTGATTTTTCATGATTGTTTTACTTATATCCGAAAATCTTACCCATTTTGAACTGCACCTTTTTTAAAAAGGTTATGCAGGAAGGCGTGTGCTTTGGCATGAGGCGTAGATAAGTAAAGAACTTAGCCGCCAGGTGGTGGTATATTTGAATTCATTATTTTAGACTACTGAAGATATTCCGATATATAGAATTCTCCTCAGTGTAAATATTCTTATCGTACAAATTTAAAATTTATTAAAATGGCGTCTTGATCAAAGGTCGTCTAGTGGGAATGGACTGTCTAGTGACGGAAGTAATAATTGGGAATTTTACAAATAGGCGGCAAATTGGCTAATCTTTGGTTACGCATGTAGACCCAAAGGCCTTAGTTCCAGGGTTTTCTTGAATGACCTAAAACATATTCTGTGAACACATTCTATTATTTGCAGCATCGCTGGAGCAGGTTGAATGCAAAGAAAACTTTTGATGAACTCTACCACAACATTCATGATTACCAAAAATGCTACAAACCAAAATACATCAGATCTCACATGCAACAAAATACTCAAATATAACAGCTTATTAGCGCCGCATCTTGGAAGAAGTGCTCATTATATTGAGCACCGCTTTGTAGTCCTGGACATCCTGACCAATGTTGCCGAATACAACTTGGTTGTAGGTATGAGGGATCTCAAGCTAAAGCAATATTTCAAATATGCAAGAATATTGCAAGTACACTAGCGCCGCCTATTTGTAAATTTCCTAATTATTTATTCCGTCACATGACAGTCCATTCCCACCAGACGAACTTTGTTAAAGACGTCATCTTTACAAATTTCAAATTTGTGCGATAAGAATATTTACACTGAGGAGAATTCCATATATCGGAATTACTTGAGTAGTCTAAAATAACGAATTCAAATATACCGCCACCTAGCGACCAAGCTCTAAACTAATCAATGCCTCATGTCAAAGCACACGCCTTCCTGCATAACCTTTTTGAAAAAGTGCAGTTCAAAATGGGTAGGATTTTCAGATATAAGTAAAATAAGCATGAAAAATCACTGTTTTTGTACCCTTTTTTACGAAAACCCCTCCCCGCGATGTACCCGCCCACCTATAGTCAATGTTGGTAACGACCTGAAAGATGATTAAATTATCTTTCGAAACAGCCCTAAAAATCCAAAATTGGCCAAACATTAAAAAAGTTATAGCAATTTCAATTTGGGGTCAATTTGACCCCAGAGCACAGACAACGTAAGTTTTTTAAAAAAAGTACACTGTAGCGCAAATTTTCAAGATTTTTCAAGCGAATTTGCACCTAGGAGACAGATCTCGGCGAGTTTTACCAAACTACCAAAAATAAGGAGAATCGGTTGAAAACTAAAAAAATTGCAGCCACTCAAAGTGGCCTGGGGTCATATTGACCCCAGAGCACAGACAAAAGGTTAACAAAAGTTTAATATTCAAATTACTAACCTGTTCACAGCATATTTATTCACTTCCCGTGATAATGAACACGTTTCTCCAAAGAGTCCTATCTATTTCGGCTCGAATTATATCATAAATCAGCAGTTTCGTGCCAATTTAATAGCCGCTCGCGATTTGGTGGGTTTATCACTGCACTTCACATCTTCTCAAGGGGCATTGAAAAATTCAAATTTTTACTCACTTCTCCGCACATGTGCATGTTGATGTTGATAGAATGCAAATTAAACATCACTTTTTTAAATAAGCCACTCGTTTGAACCGAAAACTTAATATAAACTGCTATTTTTGCTCGAAAAAAAAACGATTCAAAAATGATCGCGGAGCGAATGTAAACATCGGCACCGGCAACAGCTAACTGATGATCAGGGTGGTCCAAAAAATGATTTTGCTTCGCCACGCTCAGTCGATTATGATTCATAATTTGGGTGTCATACGATGGTTTGGGTTGGTTTGAATAGAGAATACACCGTGCACAGGTCGTTTCAGGTTTGTATGACAGTTGATATGGCGAGGTTGAATTTTACATTATTCTGATTGTAGCACTCCGTCATTCGGCGCTGGCGAGGGGGAGACCATATGCACATAACATATGTGTAACTCGGGTAGCAAAAGTTGTACCCTTATAACAGATTAAATGTGTTATACGGAACATCGAAACGTCAAAAGATATGGTATAACAGTATTGAATTAGCAAGGGGTCGCATGATTTTTACTGTTTATCTGATTATTATTCACACCAAAATTAGTCAAATATGGAATAAAATTGAATAGTACTAAACTCGTCTTATGACCGGTAAAGACAATCCACAAAAAAGATTAATAATTTCCTTATTGTTTTAAAGTTTTGTAACCCAATTCTTCCATATTGATGGTTTAAAGTGCTGATGTTGATGTAAATAATATCTCTGGATAATAAAAATTAAATCGTATCCGCATAACTCGAAACGGCTGGATGGATTTCCTTCATTCCTTCAGCAGATTCTTTGTCGTTTCCGACGGGCTCAAATGATATATCCTCATGCGAAAATAATGAGATTCGTATGGAAATTTCGCATGGGCAGTTCACAACGCACACTTTTGCCTACTTTGCAGTAGAACGTCTGCCGGGTCAACTAGTTGGTAATAAAATTTACCGATCTTGAGGAAAGACAGCTCGTTTTGTATTCGTTGATCTTGATGTCACCGTTTACCGGGCACTGTGAATCAGAAAAGTAAGCAGCAATGCAACTCTAAACAGTAAACCATTGCAAGCCGAATATACATTGCACTTGTCACGAGTTCATGCGAACTTTATTGACATTTTTGGAGAAGGTTCGAGTAGCACGGGTTCATCTTAGTTAACGAGTTGACAGAAGAAAGCAATTGATGGAATTTTAGTTTGATGTAGGAAATTATCTTTTTGTTTATTTACAGTTCTAGCAATTACTGCTAGAATATCAAGATGGAGATATAGGAAACGACATAGTGTATGAGGCAGAAACGGTAACAATATGACTACCAAGCCCACTAGACACAGAAGAAGACGCACATAGTAAAGAAACTTTTTGTTATTGAGCTCAAACCTTTTTTTCTGCATAACCATGAGAAAAATGTCAAATAAAAGAATCGTTGCCTCAAATAGTTAACATAGACCATTAAAATTATTAGAGTCAAACCTCCATGAGTCGATGTTGCATGACTCGATGACGGAACATGGAAGCAAATTATGCCATATGAAAACAATATTTTCTGGGTTACTGTGATGGTCCCTCCAAAGAGCTTTCCAAGGATTTTATATTCCACATCTCGATATTTCCATGAATCGACTGTTCCTTTCAATACCGACTCATGAAGGTCAGTTACAATCATTATAAAATGATATGATTTTTATAAAATTAATTATTAACATAATTATACGATTAAACTTTTGAAACTCTGTAATTAACTATGAAATATTTTGAACATAAAACTT
Source organism: Armigeres subalbatus (assembly GCF_024139115.2). Taxonomy (NCBI): domain Eukaryota; kingdom Metazoa; phylum Arthropoda; class Insecta; order Diptera; family Culicidae; genus Armigeres; species Armigeres subalbatus. Next base: position 198,878,874 of record NC_085140.1, on the reverse strand, counting down.
CGATTTATCATACTACAGTAACACCAAACTTTTGAATGAAGTATTACAATATTGGTTCACAATATCAGTGTTTTGCTGTTTGAACAATAAATGTAATCAATGTTTCCCCTTATCGGTACAAATTTGGAAACGTTATTACCAGAATATTATCAAGCAATTTGTCAAGTTATTCAAACTAACCTAATGCTTAGTAAAAGCGTATTAAGTAAATTAGTGTTTAAACAGTTCATTGTTATTCCAAACTAAAAAAAGTCTCCCGTTGCCGTCCCGCGAGTTTGCTTTCGCATACTTGGTTAATGATTTAGGTTAGAGGATTTACATATATTCAACATTGCAGTCTATACGGTATAAAAGTATTAACAAGAATGGCATCTAGTCAATAATAAAACTTTAGTTTTGAAAACTGTTTAGTTTTTTACTCATTCCATTTCGCAACTCATTTTTGCAACTTGTAAACCTACATTGGTGTATGCCAGGGACAGAAAAAGTCATTTCAACTACACTAAAACAGCTGACATCCAACACACAATCAAGTTGCTAGTCCCTCCCGAATTTGAATGTGCAAATGAATAGGACGGCATGTGCACGAACAGCAGCAAGCGTCGACTCTCGGTGTCAGCGTTGTTTTGTGCGGTGTCAAAATGAATCTTCAGCTTGGCGCATTGATATTCAATTTGAAATATCAAAATATGAATATCATTTCATACTGCGGTGCATGCACTCAACATTTTGAAGTCAGATTCCGAAAATATATGCATCTGTTTAGTATATAAAGTAAAATAATCATCATTTATCGGTGCAAATCAACCGCAATTCGAAATATTCATTTCAGCCCCAGTAGATATTCGTTTTTTACGCTCGATTATCAATCGGCTATTGAGGATCGGGTGGTTAATTTGGTATGGAAGTTTGACAGCATGCTGCGAGATGTTCGTGCCTGCATTGCCGAGCGTCTGATCAAAACAAACACGAATCAATGACGAAGCTGCCTATTGAGCATCGATGCAACTGATAGTAAAACGAAGATTTCCGTCCTTGGGTGTATCCCTCGCCATCCCTTTGAAAAAGCCGAAAACTGCATATTTGAAAATTAGTTTCTAATGTAGAACAGTTTTAAACGACATCTTAATTAACACTTTTTGAAAAAAACTTCAATTTTCTTCAATTCACACACAAACTTATTGAACCGGTTTTAGGATCATTTCATTTTCGATACTAGTAATCGGTAGGAAAAAGATATTGTTATAAAATCGCCTGAAAATAGCTGTTTCAGATAAAGAAAATGTCGATATTTATTTTATATATTGTCCATTGTTGTGAGAAGCGCAGAAGATATTTATTTTTGGATCTCCCATTTCTCGATAATGTTTAAAATATATGCCTGCTAAAACTGAATTACTCCACACATCGGTTACCTATCCTGACCTTTGTACTCTTTGAAACAAAGTGTTCTAATTTTCTGATCATATGGTATTTGTTTACATTTGAGAATGACAGAACGATGTTCCCGACGCTCGTTATAACAGTTTTGGCCCACCGAAAGGGGGTCAACTTTTTGATAGGGATTTTGTTCGAAGATCCACTTATGTTATGTGCCATATGACTGGATGAAATATTCAAGAGCTTTAACTCCATAGAGTAGACAATGGACATTGAACGGTCGTTCCAATGGTTGGGAGTCAATTTTAATCGAGGTTGCGAATCTTTAGCATGATAATTACACAGATAAAAATATGTTGTGATTTTAAATGTATTTTCATGCACATATTTGGAGCATGCAAATAAACGTAACATTCAATCGATCTCACTATTCTTTTAAATTGAAATAAATTTAAACTGTGCTGGCTTGTAAAATTCAGTCAAATTTTATTGAATATCGAATGTTAATCCATTTGATGGGATGAGCTGCAATTTTACACGTCGTTGAATTTTCAAAATTATTTGCTGTGTAGGCTTCTCAGAAGGCATCAGTTAAACGTGTAATTCAACAAAATAGCCAGAACTTGTCTGTGATATCTATCGCACCAGGGGCAGATATTTCATACAAAAAGTTTGACATGGTGGTGAGCGGGGTATCAACCCACCTTCACCTTAAAGGCCTTTCAGGGGCCGTACAGCGACTCAAAACAAAACCCACTCATCTTTTAGGCAATTATCTTGATCCGATTTTTTTACAAGTTGCATTTGACGGGGAATCCAATGGCATGGAATTCAACTGTTTCTTTTTACTAACTTATGTTTTTTTTCTATATAGCAATGTTATGTTATTTATATCTTTGGAAATAATCGGAAAAAATTGCCAATAATAGAACAAAACCTGCCAAAGCCGTCGTTCCCCCTATGATTACAAAATTAGCATCGTATTCCCGCATAATTACAAACTGTACATGGATATTTTCCCGTGCGGTCGACAACAGTATCCTTTACTGTTGACAACTGTAAATGAACAATCTCATATAAAGTTTTAACAGTTTGTGGTACGGTTATTTGACAAATAACAATATGTTGAATGGGTTGTTAAGTTATGTCACCATAAAAAATCGTCTGTTTTCGCGTGCAAAATTTTCGCTCAACAGTATGATAAAATGTTGACATATAATGCAGGAAATAAAGAACATTTTTGAGACAACATGTTATATGTTGACATTTAGTGATGATGTCGAGCAGTTATGGTTGAATCGATCGAAAAGTATTCGATAACCGCAACGTAAACTGTGAAGCTATATCTTACATCCAGAGCATTAGTGATTAATCATAGATTTAATCATGATTAATGAATAATGGGTTATTTAATCATTATTCATTAATCATAATCATACAAAAAATACGATTCAATCATTATTCACTAATCGTTAATCATAGATTTTTGCATTTAATCATTAATCACTAATCATATTCATGATTGTTTTGAGTTTATTCATTAATCATCAATTTTAATCATTGCATACATTGCTTTTATTCATTATTCTTTAATCATAATCATACAATTTCAAAGGTAAAAAAACATAATTTGGTCGAACGGTTACTTGATTATTGATCACCATGCAAATCATTTAATTTGATTATTCATAATCATTAATCATTAATCATATCGATCGTTAATCATTAATCATACACATATTGTGTCAACATTTAATCACGACCGGTAATCATTAATCATACTTCAAACGTTTTATTCATTAATCATAACCGTTAATCATTGTCAAAAATTAATTTAATCATTAATCATAATCATTATTCATTGTCAAAAATGAATAAATCATTATTCATAATCTTTAATCATAGAGTTGAATGATTTAATCTTAACAAATTTAATCATTCATTGGAAGCTTTATTCATTAACGCTCTGCTTACATCGTAATAATGATTCTGACCATATAACATGTTGTTTTTTATTATGCGGGTTCTCAGAAATATCAGAGCGTGCAAGGCAAATGATTCATGTCATATTGTGTTTGGGTTCTGGTTCTGATAAAGGCTTGTTGCGAGGTGTGTATTATAAATTCAGTAAAAAACCAAATTATAGCCGCTATAGAAATTGGATTTATCTCACAATCCATACGTTAAACCTAATTTCGGAAGTGGTGCGCTGTATAGCACATCACCAAATGAAAACAGCGCACCACTTCCGAAGTTAGGTTTAACGTATGGATTGTGAGAAAAATCCAACTTTGTTAGCGGCTACAACTCGGCTTTGCACTGAATTGATAATATGTCAGTAACAAACTCTGTTGACGACAAATGTTAGGCGTTGCTCGAAAATTAATTCCCTGCATTTGCCTGTTTCGCTTTGATGCAGGGATGCCAGATATACAGACATGTCTGTATTTATACAGACTTTTGGTCTTGCATACAGACGTCATGCAGATTACAGTCATTATACAGACTTTTGATTGATGCTACAGACTTTTACAGACATTTGTTATCTTTGAAGGAAAACTGAAGCAGAAAAAATCATGAAAACCTACACTGAAAATAATCTACACGCGTTTTTAATGTTCTTGTTCATGTGGATCGAACGTGTATTCTCAACCTACAATTTCACTAGCAATCCACGTTGGAATTATAATAAACTTTAGTAATTTGATACCACTACACAGAACTGTAGAATTTAACGTGTTTTGAACATCGATATCATTGAGATCGATTTGAATGGGTATTAAAATGGCGCTCAGCAGCAGAAGACTTCTTATTTATAGATATATATATAGAAAATTTCAAAATTCCACCGATTCTAAATTTAAAAAAAAACAAAAATATACGCGGATGGAAAAACAGGATACTTATCTGTAAATTTGTTTTGCGATTGCGAATAAACGAAAAGGTAAGTTTATTTATATTAAGTAATTTTCTTTCTTTGGATTCGTTTCATATTTCATATTTCAATTAATTTCACAGGGGCTTCCGCAAATACTAATATTACGAAGGACCATCCAGTGTGTAACGCAGTATTGAATTGATCAACTTAATAATGAGCATATTATTATCCAAATGCATGAAAGCATGATTATTTGTGATTCGCAAACAAATTACAAAATCGCAGACATCATCAACGGTATTGTGGAGCAACGCAATTGAATCATGTTTTTGTGTTGCAGATACTGATCACCAGATATAATATCAATAAAAAAAACTACAATGTAATAATCTTGTTTTATTACAGACGTTAATAATATGATGATATATTTTTCACTAATTGAAGACAAAAATGAACGATTTTGAAAAAAAAAACACAAAGCCTACAGGTGTGAAGCGCTACGAACGCTATAGATTTCCATAAGCAACTCTTTGAATTTCAACGTGTTTTGCACTTGTATTCATTATGCAGTTCATATCTATCAATAGTTTTATGTTTTGACATTTGAGACTGGTTTTACACGTTACTATCACATGTTTCTCAACTAGTGAGGATTCATGTGTAAAACCAGTAGCACTGACGTGTAGACTATTTTCAGTGTAAGAATGATGATGATTCCAGTATAAATTTAAACCTAATGTTGCTTCTGAAAACATTACGTAGGGAATCCTGAGAGAACAACACCAAAGAAAATCGAATCTATTTTTCTGAAGACCCCGGAATTTTTCGTTCGGAATGCTTTAAGTAAGCCTGAAATATGCTTAAATGTATATCCTTTGGAATAATTGTACAAACTTCATAAAGATTTTATAAGTAATTCGAAGACATTACTTATAACTAAGAACTTGGACACTTGAATGGAAGAACTTGATTTTACAAGCATCCGCTGACAGAATGCTCCACAGAGTTGCAAACGTCACGGACATTGCAGATAGTACAGAAAGGGCTCCTGCCAAAATTATTCAAGGGCCGCCTGCGCCCGATTCGGAGCCGGGAGATGATCTGCTGTTCTTCAAAATAGAGAACCTATGCCTACGCCGATGTGGGACTAACGGATGTAGTTGTCCAGTTTTTCCCAGTTTTCTCAAATGATTGAGATTTTGACATCACCAAACGGGACGGATGTCGTGGAATGTTGGCCCTGATGTCCGACTTCGGCAAGTAGATCCGCCTTGTTGTTGGCAGGCACTCCGCAATGCCCCAGGATCTAAGGGAAGGCCGTGTTCGAGAGCACGTTCACTAAGATGCTTAGGATCCTGTTGTGCTTAGGCTTGTCACTCTGGAATATGGAGATGGCGCTGGCAGAGTCTAAAAGTACAGCTGGCTGGTGTTGCGAGTAACAATTCTGAGGCGGCTCGATCGTAGGAATTGAAGGACCTCCTGTTGTTGGTTCGATGAGGATGAGACAAGGTCCGAACCACGTTGTCTCTGGTCCAACAATTTACTTTGAGTTCGCGGAAGTGCGAAAGGAACGAGAGTCTCCGATCAATGGAGACTCCGAGAACTTCCACAATCTTTTTGTTGGAGATGAGGTAGTCACCCAACCGGCGGAATTAGGACGTGTCCTCGAACGCATTCGCTGGTTGTCAGAATCTACCAAGTTCCGGAAAAAGCAAGAAGGCTGCCGGAAAATTCCCATTCTTGCCACTGTTAGAAGTCCTGATGAAGGCCTTGGAAATGTTCTAGATCCGCGTGCTTTCTGTCGTTGTACAGTACAGCTTCTTTCCAGATATGCGAAGTAGGTGCCCGTACTGTATTCCGGGCGGAACGCTTGTTATGCGAAAGCCGAACCTATTATCGACTTCTAATTTACAGCCGCTGATTTACATACCTTTACCTTTCGATGGCTTTGAAGACACTTCTTGTCAGAGAAATAGGCCGGTACATTGCGACATCTCGAGAGGAAATGTTGTTTTTGTGGGTATGTATAACGTGGCTTTTCCGCCATTCATCCGGAAAGATTCGATCAGGCCATGCCTGGTTGATCAACCCCACACGGTGCCCCCAGACGCGAATATTATCGCACTTTCATGAACCTCCGTGGTTTTCTCACGAAAAGAAAACTTAGAGCCCCAGGAAAAGAATACGGGGTGTTTTAAAATCTTTCATCTGTGAAATTTTGAATACGCCCTATTTTAAAATTGTATGGTTTCTCCCATATACATATACATGCTAGCTGCAAAATAGAAATATATAGTGCTCTCCTTTTCAATAGTAATTGAATCAAGTATTACTAAAATGCCAGTAGTAATACGAAATCTTCCAAATAGATGAATGTTCTTCGACATTCGGGTAATGTGACCAGCCCACGTAGGTCTGTCACGATCACGATAAATTCTACGAATTTTATTGGATAACAGGTATTGAAAGAAAATTGTCACATGTAAACATAATAAATTAATACAAGCATAAAATATTCACTTTCTTAATGCATCAACAATCTAGCAGAAGACTAAATACCTATGCAATCGGTACACGGTAAGCTTAGCAAGTTCTATTTTTTAACACTGAACATATCGCATTTTAATCATTCTTAAACTTATCCAAAAGTGAACAAAAGTGGACTTTGATACACACAATATTGAGAATATTAAATATACTCAAATTTAGGCTATTGGGCCGATTTTTGTAACCAATGTTTTGTTTTTATTATAATCATTTAATTTTAGGCTTTGGCTTTGACAATTACTGATGCATTAGGAAAGCGAATATTTTATGATTGTTTTAATCTATTATGTTTACATATGACCCTTTTCTTACAATACCTGTTGTCCGAAAGAATCGTTGAATTTATCGTGATAATGCAATAGTGAATTGGCATTTGCACACATTTTTTATTAGGATTTCCTTACCAAACACAGAACGCAAACTAAGTTGCGGTGCTTTTCGTGATCGGTCTTCATGACTATTGCAAACATATCACTTACTCAATATTCTAACATGTCTTGACATATGGGTTTATTACCATGAAATCATTGGATTGTCTAATCTGGAGAGTTATCTGTGCAATTAAGAGCAAAAGCTTACGCGTTCAGCACTGTTGTTCCATCAGATTTATAGTTCGACCAATCTTAATGTTTGACAGACCTACGTGGGCTGGACACATTACCCGAATGTCGAAGAACATTCATCTATTTGGAAGATTTCGTATTACTACTGGCATTTTAATAATACTTGATTCAATTACTATTGAAAAGGAAAGCACTATATATTTCTATTTTGCAGCTAGCATGTATGTATATGGGAAAAACCATACAATTTTAAAATAGGGCGTATTCAAAATTTCACAGATGAAAGATTTTAAAACATATGGTGCTATAAGCTTTCTTTTCGTGAGAAAACCGCGGAGGTTCATGAAAGTACGATAATATTCGCGTCTGGGAGCACCGTGCCCAGAACCAGATTTTGGCGGAGTTGGGAAAGTTTTTGATGATGAAATAACCAACCATATCGAGACCTGATGATTTTCCATTACTCATTGAGAGGGCGAAGGCAGCTCTGAGACAAAAAACGCAGAATTGAAATTGGCGTTATGTGAATCCGGGGGGACTCAAAAGATGGAGAGTGGGCGGGCCGCTGAATCTCAGCTGAATAATCGCTAACGGAAACTAAATAAATTACAATTATTTTTATTATACATTATTAATTATTTCATGGAACGAAAACTTATTTCGAATTTCAGATTATTGAAGCCTTGATATTCGATGATATCAAAAATGTATGGTTTTGAGTAATTTTCCATATCAAGTATACCTCTGAAGCCCCATACAGACAAATACAGACATTTAAAAATTGTATCTGGCATCCCAGCTTTGATGGCGTTCGTTGCAGTCGTGGAAGCAACGCGATGGTGGCATCTGAAGTACCCTCGACTGTCAATCAGTGGAAGCAGCTCTAAAGCCACAATTTTCTTGCAAATCCAAAATATTGTGTGGTTGCTGTTATTGATTCGAAAGACACATTATTGGGAATTAACCGGTTCTTCTCAGGACCACCTTTCTACATAAGGGAAGATTGAGCCGAGATAAGTTTTGTTCAAAGTACAAATTAATCGCTTAGCGACGGCAGAAAGTTTCCGTCGGTAGCAGAATCACGAGCGCGCGTCTGAGTGAGACGCTGCAAAAATTAGATTCGCATGGATGGCATCAGTAGCAGTCAAGTGAAACTTTCTCTCAAGATTCTCATTTGGCTTTGCTGCTGTTTGTGATTATAGGAAGACGCATAATTGAAAAGAAAGCGGTTCTTTTCAAGACCAACTCTCTATACAGAAATTTCTTCAATGTACAAAACCCGGTAGTTTAATTACGGCAGAAACATAGCAACGATGTCCTTGCATTGTCTAACGTTGCGGTAGTGTCTTGCACACAACCCTTCTGTTTTTTTATGGAGAGTCTGTTTTTTTGATGACCTGTTATTTTTAATTCGTTTTTGAATTCAATCCCTGTCAGTTAGTACATCAAAATCGGAAACAGACAAGCTACCCCGCCCAGCAGCAGGGTTTGAATCCGAAATAGAATGAAAAAATCTTCCACTTATCATGAGATTATTTCTTATCGTGAGAGACTTTTTTCGCAAGCTGTCATAACAAAGAACTGATTCTGGGAATCATACCCTATCATAAATTCCTTTAAAAAAAACTCCAAACGCGGAGGGGCACAGGTTCTGATGAAACGAATTATACCCTATAGTCTATACGAAACTGGCCAAAGAGGTTTTGGTGACGGCGCCGAGGTGAGGTCGTTGGGGGCGGAAGCGAGCAACTGGACGGTGCAGAGGTCGAAAAAATCTTTAAACGCCTAAGAGGCGATCCCTTTGGCACACAGGTAGCCTACCTTAGGTTACCGGTCGCGGAAGCCAAACAGGTAGTGGAGCGAGGGAAGTTGAAGATCGGCTGGTTGGTATGCCCAATAAGCAAACTCCAGCCTCCTTCAGTGGACAGTTGCTATCGGCGCTTAGATTCGGGGCACAAATCCTACGACTCACACTGGGGCAGATCGCTGTATTCGTTGGACAAAACCGCCCAAGCGCCCTCTGTATACGTTCTAAAGTTTTGGTCTCTTCAGCACGCTATCGCGGATAATTCTGTAGATAAACTGTAGAAGATATTTCGTAAAAGTAATAATGAAAATCATTGGAATAGGTACCAGGTTGCGCGGAATAAATATTATCAATGTTTAACGCGGACTCGATGCGAATATGTTCAGAGGAAAATTTATCAGCATCAAAACAACAGCAATAAGTTATGGAAAATACTAAAATCATTGTTAAACCTAAGTTCTTGTAAACCGCGATTCATAACTTTTAATGGCACATTAGAATAGGCAGAAGAAGTAATTGCGTCTAAGTTTAATGATTATTTTGCCGAAAGTGTTTCAACCATTAATCGATCTATCGAGTTAGTGGATGAACCTGACGAAATAAAACAGCCAGTCAACAGTAACTTGAGATTCGAAAGTTTTCACCCCATAACATTTCAAGAACTTGAAACGATTTATTTTAATTTAGGAAAAACGGCTGGTAATGTTAATGCTAAAATTATACAAGATTGCTTTCGTGTCATCGGACACAACCTGCTGGACCTGATAAATGAATCATTGCAAACTGGGCACGTGTAGGTATGAATCGATACTAGTAAATAGGAGTGCCGTTTTTGCAATTCTGAGCTCAATCGAGCAATCAGAACCAATTTCCAGATCGAATGAGTGACGGAGGTGTATTTTCCTATATATTTTGGCTGAAATTCCCATACAAACTTCAAATCGAATGCGCCAGCTTATGCAACAACCGATTGAGCTGAAATTTTGAGAGATTGATTTTCTCACCCAAAGACACAATCCTGGGGGGTGCCCCGTGGAATTCGACAACATTTTGTTTCCTGGGCCAGTCTAATACACATACTATACCATACTGCCACGAGATCAAGATTGTAAGACATTTCTTCTTAAAATATTAGGAGAATTCAAAGTAATTGTTTCTAAGAAATTGAGTAGTTAGCGTCATACTGATGGGACGCAAAATTCTTTTGAAACGATTTGATTAAATTTTGAATAAATAATTATTAATAATAAAATAATTACTCATAACAATAGTGCTCAAAAAATACAGCTTTCAAAATAAATAATGCAAAATAAATAAATAATTGAACACTTTACTCAGATTGATCCAAGAAATAAATGGTCACTTTACTCAATCCTATATTGGTTTAAAATTTCCTCAAATTCGATGGCAAATGATTCAAACATCTGGGGTAATCTCGGCTTTGAACTAATATTTGCGGCTGTATTGCGAAAGTCCCATCCCATTGAAGAAGCATCAGAGAGATTCGCATCTTTAGGAACATGAATTAAAAATACAGAAAAATGCATTTAATGATCAAAAGATGCAGTTGATTTACATTAGAATGTTTCACGTGAAATAAAGTTTAACAGATTTCAATTTGCTCTCGAGATAAGTGAATTAAAGTATCGAAGAACAAATAAGAACAAATGTGCTTAATCCTTTAGTGTTCCATTCAACATGAATAATGAAAAACTACTTGACAGTGACAAAACAATCATTTTCAAACTTTACTTCAAATATATGAGTACCGCCATCGGGGGTGACAATGGGTCTGGGGGGTGAGAATGGGTCATCGCTCTCACCGGCAGTCTGGAGGTCGTAGAACAAAATCGTTCAAAAAGGTCTCTTATATTTTAGTCTTCTTGTCCCCAGATACATTCAATCTGTTCTACAAGCATTCTAAGTAGTTGGAACAGTGACCCATTCTCACTCCCATTTGACCCATTGTCACCCCCGACGACGGTACTCATATGATACGAGTATGTATCGATACTTTTAATTCGATATTTAGTGGTATCGATACTTTTATACGATACTACTTCAAAGTAAAAGTATCGATACCTCAGTGGTATCGTTTCATCCCTAGGCACGTGCCACAAGTTTGGTAGGAATCGTTAGTGATTCCAATTCAAAAAGTTGCTGGAATGATTAAAGCTGAAGAGTTTTGTCCCATCAATATGTTGCACACAGTAGAGAAAATTTTAGAAATTGTTGTGAAAGGCCAGCTGCTTATGTATTTGAATAGTAATAACTTGAATAGAGGAAGTGACGGTGCATCGGTGAACAGAATAAATATTAGCGACGATGGACAAGCTGTGGAGTCACCTACACTAGATGAGGTTAAAAAAGCTGTTAAAGAGCTGAAAAACAATAAGGCTGCGGGAAAGGACCAGCTGCCGGCTGAACTTTTCAAACATGGCAGTGAGCAGCTTTATGAAGTTCTGCACCATATTATGTCTAAAATATGGGAAGACGAGGAAATGTCTGCTAGCTGGTTGGACGGCCTCATTTTCCCTCTCTTTAAGAAAGGGCACAGACTGGAGTGCGCCAATTACCGAGGAATAACCCTCCCTAATTCGGCGTACAAAATTATGTCCCGTATTCTGTTCAACAGATTGAGACCGCTTGACGAGTCCTTCGTCGGCGAATACCAAGCAGGTTTTCTTGAGGGCCGATCAACGACGGATCAAATGTTTACCCTGAGACAAATCCTTGATAAATTCTGGGAGTACAACTTGCAGACACATCATCTGTTTATTGATTTCAAGGCGGCGTACGATTCAGTGAAACGGAATGAATTATGGCAAATTATGCTTGAACATGGTTTTCCGGCGAGGGTTGCGGATGAAATATCGACGACATTTATTACCTTAGATGGATTAAAGAAGCGGTATCATTATCACAAGATCGCATATGCTCCTGGGATTTGCGGACGATATCGATATTATCGGGATTGATCGCCGAGCCATGGAAGAGGCTTTTGTGCCTTTTAAAAGGGAGACAGCGAGGATTGGACTCACGATCAATACCAGCAAAACGAAGTACATGGTCGCTGGAAATCAACGTGGGTTCATTAGTGGTGGTAGCGAAATGGTGCTGGATGGTGAAAAATTTGAAGTGGTAGAAGTATTTGTGTATCTTGGAACATTAGTGACGTGCGATAATGATGTTATCCGCGAAGTGAAAAGGCGTATTGCAGCTGCAAATAGAGCTTATTACGGACTTCGTAACCAGCTTAAGTCCCGTAGTCTGCAAACGAAAATAAAACTCGCGCTGTATACTACTCTGATTCTTCCGGTGGCTTTATACGGCCATGAGACATGGACGTTAAAGGAGGCTGATCGGAGAGCTTTCGGAGTGTTTGAGTGTAAGGTGCTGCGGACAATACTTGGCGGTAAACAGAAGAACGGTATCTGGCGGCGTCGCATGAATCACGAATTGTACCAGGGCTGGATATTATTAAACTTATACAACACGGCAGACTACGGTGGGCTGGTCACGATGTTCGTATGCCGGAAGAACGTCAAGCGAAAATAATATTTAGTAGAGAACCCGGAAGAGGCCGCAGGCTTCGTGGAAGGCCGCGTACACGATGGCTTTTTGCAGTTAAAGAGGACCTGAGGGCGCTCAATGTTCAGGGCGACTGGAAGCGATTGGCCCAGGATCGAGTCCAGTGGAGAAGGATACTCCATTCGGCGTAGGTTCATCGAAGAGCTGTAGCCCATCAAGTATCACCTTGTTAATACCGGAACAATCGGGATACCGGGAAGGTTATTCCTGTGAAACCGCTTTGAACTTGGTATTAACAAAATGGAAAGAAAGCATAGAGCGTAATAGCCTATTCAGATTACGCCATTAATGACATAATAATTGGCGTTTCAGGGTAAATACGCTTTATGATGTCATTATTTACGTAATATTCCATACATTTTGCGCTGTCAAAAGATACCCGCTAAAAAGAGTCATGAAGAATTTATTACAAACAATTATTACGAGAGAGCTTTCGTTCTAACTGGGATGCAGAGAGAAATTCAACAAAACAAAACTGACAAGCGTCACGCTCTCTTTACCAGAGAGAAAATTCTCTCTGTTTTCATTTCGTTTCGTAGTTGACAGTCATGCTCTTTCTGTCGCAGCAGGGTCGAATGCATGTTAGATGGAAATCTTCTGAGCGCTGAAGAATAACTCGGATTGTGATGGTTTTGTGGAAAGCATTTTATATGATGATAAATAATGATGATAATTATTTATTCTCCACTTATTTAACATGAATTGTTTAAAAAACAGATGCTCTCTAGAATTAACAATTTAAAACGTAGGAATGGTTGTAAAACGAATATATTTGATGAATTCATAAATTGTTTCAATTCTGCTCCTTGAATGGCTTAATATACTTTGGATTTCAACATTTTTCACGTGGGACAACTGTACGATTTGATTGGGATGTATATATAAAGTAGAATAACCTTAAATAAAACATGGATTGGTAATGCATTAATTCATCCAAAATCCAGTTGAAATTATATCACATTCACACGATTCGATTTTGTTAGAAGCTGTATCATTGATTGTCGAGTAGAACGTAATGGTTCAGTTTCAATTTTTGAAAAAAAAAATTAAATTGCTGAGTTGCCCTTCATACATGGAGATACTGGTGGAAATACATTTTAGTTCGATAATATTTCTTGAAAATTGGTCCAATCGTCCTTTTTTTATTTATTTGTGAGAATTCCCAGAAGTATCTAAATCTTTCTATCAAATCTCCGTTCGATCATAGTACAGAATCAAAATACTTTTTAAACTTAAAAATAAATTGAGGAATAGTCTGATTCCCCGAAGAACGGCGCACCCAACTAATGAATGTAGCTTCGCTCATTATCCTTAATGAGAGCTTCAAATATTCTTCGAAAATCCCTTTTCATATTTTTTTATATTTTTTTTTTCGTAGAAACTTTGTTCAGAAAAAAATGTTCGATTGTCGCCACACAAATGCTTGATTTCGCAAATTAAATTTTAAAACTCTCCTTGAATTCAACCCTGTATTAGCGTGCAAATGGGGAAACATGGAAACGTCAAGATATATTATCTTGCTGCAGTCTGAGCACCTCGTAATAATTGGATACCCTCTCACTTAACAAAGTCATAAATAGCCCAATCTGAATAGGCTATAAAGATACGATTGTTGCTGTGTTCTTGGATCTGAAACGCGCTTTTGAGACAATCTCTAGGCCCTTATTGTTGAAAACTATAGAGCGCTTTGGAATTTCGGGTTCTGCATACAATTGGTTTGAAAGCTATTTGTCTGACAGAACTCAACGGACTGCTTTTAATGATTCTGTATCTTGTCCCGTGGAGAACACCCTCGGGGTGCCACAGGGAAGTGTATTGGGGCCCCTTTTGTTTGTTTTGTATATTAACGACATGCGACGAGTTTTACGTTTTTGTGATATAAAATTATTTGCAGTATCATCTACTGTGTTATTCATATCAGCTAAGGACTTAAAAGGTGCGATTGAACACTTGAATGAAGATTTGCATTCTTTAAGTAGATGGTTGAAGTACAAACAGTTGAAATTGAATATTAGTAAAACAAAGTATATGATTATTTCGCGAAATCGTTCAATTGATATCTTGGTGAAAATTGATGGCGAGACACTTGACCGCGTACGGGAAATTAAATATCTTGGCGTGATGATGATAAATGAAATAAATTGAAATTTGACCAACATATTGACAATGTCATCAAGAAAATTGCCAAGAAGTATGGAATGCTCTGTCGACTGAAAAACGAATTAAATATTGCTAGTAAAATACAGTTGTACAAATCAATCATCTCTCCTCACTTGGACTTTTGTCCTTCCATTTTGTTTTTAGCAAATCAGACACAAATATCGAGATTGCAGCGTTTGCAGAATAAGATTATGCGTTTGATTTTGAGATGTAGCAGATTCACTTCCTCAACTTCTTTGTTGGATGCTTTGCAGTGGCTCTCGGTGAAGCAAAGAATTGTGTATTTGACAATGGTGTTCATTTTTTAAAGTAATTAACGGATTGCTGCCTCGATATGTGTGTGATCGAATTGAAAGAGGAAGTGACATTCATAGATATAACACCAGAAACGCGGAGAACACCGTTCTTTTTGCATGGAGCTTCACAAAATTCTTTGTTTTTAAAAGGTATCAATTATTTCAATTCGATGCCTACACATATCAAACGTGCAACTACATTATCACAGTTTAAGAGACTTTGTGTTTCACACGTAAAAGCTGCCTTTTAAGCAGCTACTTAGTTGACTTTATATAATTCAATAATTTTGTATCTTGACAAAGTTTGACCTACGGATTGTTTGTTTGGACAATTGTATTTTTTTATTTATTGAGGCACTGACAAACTACTTTGTTCGCCTCGATGATGATGATGGATTTTATATATATTGACGTAATTGTAATTTGACCTTTTTTTGTGTAGTCTACAAAAGTTTGATTCTCGCGCGCGCAAAGCAGATATGAATGATTTTTTTTTAAATTTATGTACAGACTTGCGCATTTTCAACTGTTTGAATGATCTTCGGATTAGTAATTAGCTATCTGGTAGAGTTTTGCTCCCGCGGTTGATACCGAAACTTTTGATATCGACGGAGCGGTAGCACAAGTTTTAATTTTGTTGACAACTTAGATTATTAAATTTTTTTATGCTTACGAGTGATGAACGTGACGAGGTCTTGTGAAAACATGAAACGCGATTCTTGGTGGAACTTTTGAAATCTGTGCGAGAGGAATCACAAGTTTTGCATTTTTGTATCACTACCGATGCTTATGAGAATCTGAAGATGGAAACAACTGTTTTTTAATTAACATTTTTTGCTGTATAGTAATGGAAAGTTTTGTAATTCATATCTGTGATGGTAATCAGATCGTTTTTGTTCTTTGCAAATCTGATTAAATTGTTATTATATCAAATTCAATTAATTATCTTAAAGGTAAATCGTCTAGCTCAAACCTTTGTTGGGGTATGTGGCGGGACCATTATCATCATCATCATCAACTGCGAGGTTTCTAAGCCAAGTTACCATTTTTGCATTCGCATATCATGAAGCCAACACGATGATACTTTTATGCACAGGGAAGTCGAGATAATTTCCAATCCGAAAATTGCCTAGACCGGCACCGGGAATCAAACCCCGCCATCCTCAGCATGGTCTTGCTTTGCAGCCCCGCGTCTTACCGCACGACTAAGGAGGCCCCCCGATTTGCAATATACAGCCATGAAATTTAATTGCTCAACTTCACATCTTTCTATATATAAAAATGAAATGGTCTGTGTTCGTATCCGCATAACTCGAAAACGGCTGGATGGATTTTCTTCATTACTTCAGCAGATATTTTCATTGTCGTTTCCGACGGGTTTATATGATATTTCCTCATGTGAAAATTACAAATGAGGTTGAGTAAATCGTGAAATACTAAAATTAAGATTCGTATGGAAATTTCGCATGGGCATTTACGCCTACTATGCAGGACAACGTCTGCCGGGTCGACTAGTATTATATAAAAATAGATATATCGGTTCTGGAGATAGAATTTTTAAGAAATAAAGCCATTGATTGGCCATACAAAAAACATGGTGGGCAACCATGCGTCTCCATGTTCGTGTGGTGTATATAAGTATTGTGTACCTATGGTGTTTGTAATCACTGACTTTTTATTATCTCCAAAACGGCTTGACCGACCACTCTGTGTTTTTAATAATATGTAAAATTGAGAAAAAAATTCTGGGCAATAAATTTCAAAAGACGCCAAAAATTATTTTTTGGATTCATCAATGTTTTAGATTACCTTTGTATAGGATTCTTATCCTATTTGGGCGCATGATAAATTGCGAATACCTGGATCGGTGGAGCGAAGTGAAGCATCTACCAAAGTGAATCCGTCACAAAACTAAGGGCTAAGAGCACCAACCAAAATCAAAACACAAAAACTTTCATTTCAACACATTATATTGGAAAAGCGTTTCTCATCAACCTACTCTGGGTTCCTGTTTCTCCTAGGCTAATCGATCATTATCTCAAAACTACAATTTCTGACTCACGGTTTACAGCCCTACGACACTCGACCAACTCCGGATCGCAACCATCTGGTCGAACTACCTAGAGGTATTTTCTTCTGTCATCGTTAAGCCGTCCCTGTCACCGCCGCCGGATTGGCGTATTTAGCGTAAATTGATCGTCCAGCCAACCACGTGTCCAATTCTCTGGCCTTCCGTACCGGTGTTGACGGGCCGACTGTTCTCTCGTTGACGGTGATCGCTCTTCTCTGCACGGGACTCTTATGAAGAGGGATTGAACTTATAATTTCATTATCATTTAGTATTCAGCAAGTTTTGTATGCGCGGACTTCTAGCGCTATTTCCCCACTACGACTTTTTCTAAGGGTACATTGCTCTATGTTTTTTTACTAATTTTATTTGCTAATTATCTAATACATGCATTCATCTCTTAGACTAGGTGTTCCGTGTTTTCTTAACAATATCATCCTTATTTGCTTTGTTACATTTTTAGTTATTATTAATACATTTCAATTGCCTCTGGCAGTTAAGATATTTGCTCTGGTTGAATTGAACCATGTATGAATTACAATGTTTTCAACTTAAACTTAAGGTGAGTTACGGCGGCGTCCAAAAATGGCAGCCACAATGGCCGTGCTATCCCTCACCTCGCGTTTTTGCTCGCACAAATGTGAATATTTAGGCGGTTAGCACATCTGGAAACCATTTTTTCGTGTATGCTGCAAGTGAGCAAAGGTGAAAAACTACTTTCCGTTTATGTCTGTCGTTTACTTTTCGAGTTATGTGCCCTTCAAAGCGCTATGTAGAATTTTAATTGGACTCCAACGCGATTCACCTTAACCTAATTTATACTAAGGGTTATTTATTATTTATTCAGACTAAGGCCGAAGTGGCCTGTGCGGTATGTAAGAGTCTTCTCCATTCGGCTCGGTCCATGGCAACACGTCGCCAGCCACGCAGCTACGGAGGGTCCGCAAGTCATCTTCCACCTGATCGATCCACCTTGCCCGCTGCGCACCTCGCCTTCTTGTGCCCGTCGGATCGTTGTCGAGAACCATTTTCACCGGGTTATTGTCCGACATTCTGGCTACGTGCCCGGCCCACCGCAGTCGTCCGATTTTCGCGGTGTGAACGATGGATGGTTCTCCCAACAGCTGATGCAACTCGTGGTTCATTCGCCTCCTCCATGTACCGTCCGCCATCTGCACCCCACCATAGATGGTACGCAGCACTTTCCTTTCGAAAACTCCGAGTGCGCGTTGATCCTCCACGAGCATCGTCCAGGTCTCGTGTCCGTAGAGGACTACCGGTCTAATGAGCGTTTTGTAGATGGTCAGTTTGGTACGGCGGCGAACTCTATTCGATCGAAGCGTCTTGCGGAGTCCAAATTATGCACGATTTCCAGCCACTATACGCCTCCGAATTTCTCTGCTGGTATCATTTTCGGCAGTCACCAGTGAGCCCAAGTACACAAATTCTTCTACCACCTCGATTTCGTCACCACCGATGCCAACTCGCGGTGGGTGGCTCACATTGTCTTCTCTTGAGCCTCTTCCTATCATGTACTTCGTCTTCGACGTGTTGATGACTAGTCCGATCCGCTTGGCTTCCCTCTTCAGTCTGATGTAGGCTTCCTCCATCTTCTCAAAGTTACGTGCCATAATATCTATGTCGTCGGCGAAGCCAAATAGCTGGACGGACTTATTGAAAATTGTGCCACTCGTGTTAATCCCTGCTCTTCGTATTACCCCTTCCAAAGCGATGTTGAATAGCAGACACGAAAGACCATCACCTTGCCGTAACCCTCTGCGGGTTTCGAAGGGACTCGAGAATGCTCCTGAAACTCGAACTACGCACATCACCCGATCCATCGTCGCTTTGATCAACCGTGTCAGTTTATCCGGAAATCCGTTTTCGTGCATTAGCTGCCATAGCTGGTCCCGATCGATTGTATCATATGCGGCTTTGATGTCGATGAATAGATGATGTGTGGGCACGTTGTATTCGCGGCACTTCTGCAGTACTTGGCGAATGGCGAACACCTGGTCCGTGGTGGAGCGTTCGCCCATAAAACCCGCCTGGTACTGCCCCACGAACTCCCTTGCAATTGGTGCTAGTCGACGGCATAAAATTTGGGAGAGTACCTTGTAGGCGGCGTTCAGCAATGTGATTGCGCGGTAGTTGCTACAATCCAGCTTATCGCCCTTTTTGTAGATGGGACACACGACACCTTCCATCCACTCCTGCGGCAAAACTTCCTCCTCCCAAATCTTGGTAATGACCCAGTGCAGCGCTCTAGCCAGTGCCTCACCACCGTGTTTAAATAGCTCTCCTGGTAGTTGGTCAACCCCAGGGGCTTTCAGCCGGCCAATCTCCTCCTGGATTTCCTGGAGATCCGGGGCCGGTAGAATTATGTCCTGCGCGCGTTCCCCTAGGTCCATCACCATACCGCCATCTTCGTCTGCCACATCGCCATTCAGGTGCTCTTCGTAGTGCTGCTGCCACCTTTGGATCACCTCACGCTCGTTCGTAAGGAGGTTCCCGTTTATGTCCTTGCACATATCAGGCTGTGGCACGTGGCCCTTACGTGAACGGTTCAACTTCTCATAGAACTTTCGTGTGTTATTAGTGCGGTACAGTTGCTCCGTCTCTTCACGGTCTCGATCTTCCTGCTGACGCTTTTTCCTCCGGAAAATCGAGTTTTGTCTGTTCCGCGCCTGTTTATATCGTGCCTCATTCGCCCTCGTGCGGTGTTGCAGCAATCTCGCCCATGCTGCATTCTTCTCTTCTACTAACTGCTCACATTCGCCGTCATACCAGTCGTTTCTCCGATCCGGGGGCACCGTGCCAAGTGCAGCGGTTGCGGTGCTACCAATGGCGGTTCGATTATCTCTCCAGCCATCTTCAAGAGACGCTGCGCCTAGCTGCTCTTCCGTTGGGAATGCCACTTCCAGCTGCTGCGCGTATACTTGGGCTAGCCTACCGTCTTGTAGCCGCCCAATATTAAGCCGCGGCGTCCGACTTCGACGCGTGTTGTACACCGTCGAGAGTTTTGAGCGCAGGCAAACTGCAACGAGGTAGTGGTCGGATTCAATATTCGCACTGCGGTAAGTGCGGACGTTCGTGATGTCGGAGAAGAATTTACCGTCGATTAGAACGTGGTCGATTTGGTTTTCCGTTTCTTGGTTAGGTGATCTCCATGTGGCCTTGTGGATATTCTTGCGGGGAAAGAAGGTGCTTCGGACTACCATTCCGCGGAAGGCTGCGAAGTTTATGCATCGTTGGCCGTTGTCATTCGATACGGTGTGCAGACTATCCGGTCCGATGACCGGTCTATACATTTCCTCCCTTCCTACCTGCGCGTTCATGTCACCGATGACGATTTTGACGTCCCGCAGTGGGCATCCATCGTATGTCTGCTCCAGCTGTGCGTAGAACGCTTCTTTCTCGTCGTCGGGTCTCCCTTCGTGTGGGCAGTGCACGTTGATGATGCTATAGTTGAAGAAACGGCCTTTAATCCTCAGCTTGCACATCCTTGCGTTGATTGGCTGCCACCCAATCACGCGTTGGCGCATCTTTCCCAGCACTATGAAGCCGGTTCCCAGCTCGTTGGTGGTGCCACAGCTTTGGTAGAAGGTAGCCGCCCGATGCCCGCTTTTCCACACTTTCTGTCCTGTCCAGCAAATCTCCTGCAGCGCCACGACGTCGAAGTTGCGGGGATGTAATTCATCGTAGATCATCCTGTCGCAACCTGCGAAACCTAGCGACTTGCAGTTCCATGTTCCAAGCTTCCAATCGTGATCCTTTATTCGTCGCCTAGGTCTTTGCCGATTATATCGAGTCGCATTATCTCTTATATTGTTCGTAATTATTGGTTTTCCAGGCGGCTTATTGGGCCTGCGCAAACCTCCTGTCTCGCCGGAGGGCCGTCGTGTCAGGGCTGTTTAGCGTCCCACCTAACACCAGGACTTGGGCTTGTGCGCTTTGAGCGGCACACGGTCGCTTTGGCGGAGCCTACTTGCGGATACATGCAGCTTTTTATAGAGGTTTAACAGGGCCCACTGTCAAACCCCACCATATCCTAGGCAGGCGCCACAACTCGCAGATGGCCTGGGGAGGGATCGTCAAGCCCTTGGACAAAGTCCCTGCTGCCCCCCATACTAAGGGTACAAGAAGCTAATCGTTACAACAGAAGATTGCAACGACTTTTGTCTAAAATTAGAAATTATTTTGTTGGAAATTTGTTGCAATGTCTCAATATTATAAATTCTATGAAGTTCATTTGTACTATACCACGGAGGGAACTTCAGAATCATTTTCATTGCCTTCTTTCTGGTATTGCAGCAACTGGTCCATATTGGCACAGAATACAACATGGCTGGTCTAAAAATTTGTTTGTAAATCAAAAGTTTATTCTTAAGACAAAGTTTTGATTTTCTGTTTATAAGTGAGACACTTAATATATTTGTTACATTTGGCTTGAAGGCCTTCAATGTGATTTTTAAAAGTTAATTGTTGAGTCGAATTAAATTCGTAACTCTCAATAACTGATGAGTGGTTGAATGCCCATGGCGAAAACCAAATTGCTCATCAGCAAAAATAGAATTGTCATTAAAATGAACCATCATTCTATTTAAAATAATCGGTTCAAACAGTTTGCTTATTGAAGAAAGCAAACTGATTGGGCGATAACTAGAAGCGTCAGCTGGATTTTTGTCCGGCTTCAAAATTGGAACAACTTTGGCATTTTTTCATTTATCTGGAAAGTATGCCAATTGAAAACATTTGTTCAATAAATTAACCAAAAAGGATAAAGGACTCTCAGGAAGTTTTTCGATAAGTATGTAGAAAATATCATCATCACCCGGGGCTTTCATATTTTTAAATTTTCTAGTAATAGATCTCACTTCATCCAAATTAGTTCCCAACTAAGGGTCAAAAACATTCTCTTGATTGAGAATGTCTACGAAGCTCCGTGTAACCCGATCCTCAATTGGACTAGTGAGGCCTAGACTAAAATTATAGGCACTCTCGAACTGCTGGGCAAGTTTTTGAGCCTTTTCGCCATTTGTTAATACAATTTTATTTCCCTCTTTAAGCGCTGGAATTGGTTTTTGAGGTTTTTAAAGAATTTTCGTTAATTTCCAAAAGGATTTCGAACTGGGATCCAACTGCGAGACATTATTCTCAAAGTTGGTATTTCTCAGAATAGCGAAACGTTTTTCATTTCATTTCCAACTTGAGCACCAACCATCAAAAAATATATGGGGGTTTGTGCAACTTCACTACAAATACTCAAACATGTTTGGCGAACCTTGAACGAACCTTTATGGGTATAAACCTCATTTTGAGAAGAGAAATGTTGGCTACCAGCAGCGATGTTTGCATACGTAGGTACATTGGAAAAATTGGAATTTACTGAAGTGCTTGCTACCCGTTGACGAGCGGCAAAATTTGTTTGAAGTTGTTTACCCGTCGAATCTGGGATCCGATTGAAATTTCCCGTCATCAATTTTGCACGGGAATTTAAAACTTTTTCGCGTGAAGAGCATTCCCAGAAATTAGATTTATGATTGCCCCCACAATTTGCGCACTTAAACTTATTGTAATCTTCTCTCACAGGTCATGCGTCCTTGGCGTGAGATGTTCCACCACAAATCATGCATTTAGCATCCATGTGACAATGTTTGGTTCCATGACCCTACTTTTGGCACTTACGGCACTGGGTGGGGTTTTGGAAATTTCCCCCAGGCCTGCGGAAATGTTCCCATGTAACACGGACATGGTACATAATACAGGGCTTTTCCAAACATTTCATATTATTTAGTTCACTTTTGTTAAAAAGAACTAAATAAAATGCTTGAGAAATCCCCCTCTGGGAAGTACCAGAGTAAGATTTCTTTTTCATCTTAATTACTTGGACTGGCGCAAATCCAAGTAATTGAAAAATTTTAATTTTAATCTCATCCAGTGATTTATCATCACTAGGGAGACCTTTTAGGACGACTTTGAATAATCGTTCAGTTTTGTCGTCGTACGTGAAGAATTTATGCCGCTTCTCAGTTAAATACTGAAGAAGACGTTTGCGATCGTCAAAGGATCCCGGCAAAACGCGGCAGTCACTCTTCCTAGCAATCTGAAATGAAACCTTGATCCCCTGAAGTATACTCAAGATTTTATTCCGAAGGCCAAGAAACTCGGCAACAGATACCACAATTGGCGGAATCCTTGCTTTTTCGCATGAATCGAATCACCTGGGCTAGAGGTTGATTCGATTTTCTTTTTCTCAAATTCGTCATTGATCAAATCGAACTGATTGCTCAGTTCGATAGGAGAAGAAATAATGTCAACGTTAGAGTTAGAAGGAATATCTGAAGTCTCCAGCTTCCTTCTATTTTTTCCGCGCTTGGGCTGGACGGTCTTGAAACATTGTTTCTTAGAAGGAAATGGAGAATTCAGAGATTCCCCCTTCCTCTTGTTTTGTTAATACTCATTGCTGAGCGTGTTTTTTTTTCCAGAACGATGTCCTTACAGGATTACCACCGCTTGTCGGAATTTTACTTCCGCAAACGGGTCCAACGTAAAACGAAGGCAAGGGTCCAAGCAAAGATCGTAACGGGATCAATAGGTATAAATAGCGCTGAAAAGCACTGTTGAAATTGAAATAGCTTCGGGTAGTATTAAAAACTTCCTTCCGCAAAGAGAAAAATCAACCGCACAGGATACTTGTGTTTCACGCTGTGAATATTGGACATAGAGCAATGTACCCTTAGACAAAGTTGTAGAGGGGAAATAGCGCTAGAAGTCCGCCATACAACACTTTCTGGAATTCCGCCTCTGGAATGAGTTATTGACTGAATACTAAATAATAATGAAATGATAAGTTCAATCTCTGCTTCCGAGGTGGCACTGATGGTGGATTTCTTCCCGTTTCCCTGTCGTCGCCTTGCGCTTCTCGTCCCAATGGATCCAAGAACAAAACTGCAAATATGAAAAAGAAGCCTTGCATACGAAAGGACGTTATTCTACTGTGTCCGCAGGCTCAATGTCACCATTTACTTATCATATCGATAGGTAGCATACCGTATTGACGAGCTCGGTGGTCCAGTGGCTACCGCTTCTGCCTTATAAGCAGGAGGTCGTGGGTTCAATTCCAGGCTCGTCCCTTTCCTACTTTGTATTTCTATCTTAGTTTTTTCTGTGTTTCACGTTATACCAAAACGATTCCTACTGTTATAACCTTCCACACAATCCCAAAACCTCCCGTGGCACCTATGAGAGGTCGTACAGTTCTCTGCATCTTTCTTGAGTAAGTGTCCAACAAACCATCCTTCCCCTTCCTCAGCATTCGCAAGGACGTGGCCAGGACAGATCTCGACTATTGGAGAGTACATTGCTTCCATCTAAGAGTTAGTGATTAGTCCCAAATCAATATCTGTGGTAACGGATGAAAGTGATGTTACTCTCATACAATAGTCTTGGCCTGTACCACCTACGAATTTGTGCGAACTGCTAAATGCTAATGCTAATATCGATAGGTAGCATACCGTGAGAGACGTTTTTCGCCCCCTCGGTGGGGGCCGCCTATCCGAATCAGTTTTTTCCCAACTTGTATACAAGTGCGATAATTTTGTTTTCATGGCTTGTTATGATTCGAAGAGGTTGTTGCTTCTCTTTTATCGTTGTTCGTTATCTATCGAGAGCGATTTCTGCAAACCCTGCTCCTCATTCCAATCTTATCCACTACATTCTTTCCCTCCTCCCTTTCCTGGAGATTCTTTTACAT
The DNA here is from genome assembly GCF_024139115.2 of Armigeres subalbatus. NCBI lineage: Eukaryota > Metazoa > Arthropoda > Insecta > Diptera > Culicidae > Armigeres > Armigeres subalbatus. The sequence goes on along the minus strand of NC_085140.1, from coordinate 198,853,828 downwards.
AAAAATGAATTTCTGTCTGTCTGAACCTTATAGACTCGGAAACTACTGAACCGATCGCCGTGAAGATTTGTATTCAGAGGTTTTTGGGGCCGGGGAAGGTTCTTGAGATGGTTCGAGACTACTCCCCCCTTTGGAAAATGGTGCTCCCATACAAATGGAATAGCAATTTCTTCATAACTCGAGAACTAATCAAGCGATTGGAATTAAATCTGACATGTGGAGGGAAGATATGTTTCTGTGGTGGATCGAAACCCATCCCTCTTCTTAAAAGGGGGACTCCCATGCAAATGAAATATAAATTTTTGCGTAACTCGAGAACTAATCAGAGAATAAATCAATTTTAGGCGAAACAAAGTTTGTCGGGTCTGCTAGTGTATAATAAACTTGGAATACATATGAAGATTGAAGAAATATCATTATCGATTCCTTTTATATTAATATTGAATTACCCCCTTTTCAACAATTAGGAAAATATGCGAACGACTCAGTATAATCCTAATCGAATTAAAATTGTATTCAATCCCAAGACCAATCCAAATCTAATCTAAATACATTCAAAATGCAAATTCAATTTCAATCCAAATCTAATCCGAATTCAATCCAAATCCAATCCAGATTCAAATTAGATTTGTTCGCAAAAAAAATCAATTTGAATCCATTCCAAATTAAATCCGAGTCTAATCCAAATCCAATCCAAATTCAATAAAAAATCAATCTAAATCCAAATTCAATCTTTAACCAATCCAAAGCCAATCTAAATCCAACTCTAATCTAAAAACAATCCAAATCCAATCCACCTTCAATTCAAATTCAATATATGTAGTTCAAATGTAATGTGCTTAATGTGTTGTGTAGTAATTTTCAAAAGGAAACGTTTGTTTTTGATAGAAATTGAGTAGAAAAATATGTTGTTAAAACAGATGAATCTGCTGGCCAGGATTTACGATTTAGTAATTTACGTTCGATCATTTGGTAGTTTGTCAATAACTAATTCTAAAAGCTGAATTTCAAAATATGTTGTGTGGTGAACTTCTAGTGCGAAGGTTTTTCTACAACTCTGCCTAATAATTCATTGTTTGAATTCCACTAGTCGTTACCAACGATTAACCGAATTGAAAAACAATTCAATTAATAACTAATATCTCACATCAAATGCACACAATTATGAATGAAACATATTGTTCAATGTTTGGTATATTATCTTGAATTCTGTTTAAGTAATGTTTTAGTTAACTAGGCTGAAGGCTTCCCCTACCTGTATGTGGTGATGGTTTGCGTGGGAGTGCTATCAGATTAAACAAATTGACGTTTCAATTTTTGTTTACAAAATCACATACGTCCTTTTGAATAAGTACCCGAGATATGTATTTGATTGCTGGATGTGAAAACCTCTAGGAGCCGTACACTAATTACGTAAGCACTTATGGGAGGAGGGGCTGACATTTTCTTACGCTCCATATAAACAAAAATAATTTGTATGGGATCAATCTATAATACCTATAGGTATTAGAAATGTAATGTCATAAATAAAAGGTGTATAATAGAAATATACACATTATAGACCAGTGCATGATGACGTAGGCTGACAGTTCACAGAGCTTTTTCTCCGGGACTTAGCCTCCGGTGCAGCTTCCGATAAAATTGTTTCGTCATTTTATTCGCATGTAGAATGTCCTTTGCAATTGATTTCATGCTGAATGCAAAGAATAACACTTAAATATTCGGATCACAGCAATTTTAAACTAAAAATATGAAATTTAATTTTCCTTTTATCGATTTTTCTTCTAACACCTTGTAAACAAGCTCTGTGAACTGTCAAAATAAGTGAGGTTAAGTTAGAGTTTGCATTGGTCTATAAAGCGCACATGGCATGTAGCAAATTTAAACTCCACCTCACTGGATTTTGTGTCAAGGCTGTTGAATTTATATCAAAACCATGCAATTGACATCGATTTTTCTCACCTAATCGTGAACACTTTACTATTTACCAAACAAACAACTGTTATGTACTTACACTCGACTGCGATTCCTCCGCCTCTGATATCTACCCGTGTGAAAAGGATTTAAGCTTCGTCGGGGCAAATCAACCAACTTGTACCTATTGTGGGCGGCACTCGAATGCCTACGGTTAGCGGTACCAGCCACCAATCCAAATAGGGCGGCCGCTTCGGCAATCAACTGCGGAGGATGCGGATCCGGACAGTTGAATACATCTTCGGCAAAATCGATGAAGTCGAATTCGGATGTCTCGAAGCCAGAATCAACGTTGAAGCCTTCGGTAGACTTACCCAGCCGAGGTTGTGCAGGTTTCGCCCGTTGGCGGCCTCCACCGGTAGGACTCTTCTGTGGGAACAGAGAACACCTACTGGAAACACTCGATCTGTACTGCATTTGGAAACACGACAGAAAAACACAATTGCACTAGAACCTATAACTACGCGCTGATGTTGGATCGATCGGAATCTAAAAGGATGCGTGCGAAAACATATCCTGTGTCACGTTATTATATGTATGCAGCATAATTATACGATACGCTACAAAAGTGTTAACAAAACTTGTTACACCCAAGAACGTTGCATTACGACGATTAGGACGCGATGCAATGCAACCAATGCAACAAAACGAAAGAGTTCTGCGCCGGGCCCGGATGTTTTAAATATTTATACGCGTCACAACAGCATTATATTTTGATTTGACATTAGAATCATGACTTCCTTCAAACAGAAGTACACCCGCATACAAATTTACCACACGTTGTAACAGTTCAAAGGGTAACTAGAGCATACGAAAAACGGTTACCATTTATTAGTGTGGTTTGTGTAAAGTTTCAAAAAACTTTAACATAACCAAATGTTATAATGGTTACTATTGTAATTACGGTCTTCAAACAGTTGAACAGTGAAGCATTATCGAGTAACATAAGTGAACATATTCATACCATAAAAGTTTGTGTTTCCTGAATTGGCGCTAGCCGGAAACTTGTTCGTGCCTGACCATGGCGGTTCTATTTGTTTTAGTGCAAACATATGTTTTTACTGTTTATTGTGTAAAAGTAAACTTGCACTATTTTATTAAGTATAAAATATTCTATATATACGTATTGAATAAATTGAAATAAATTCTATTGCATCTACATACTTAGGGATGAGCCTTGCAAAGGATATCCACTTCGCGCCGGAGAATAAAACCGTCCGACCGAAAATTCCTGTTGACAACATCTCGTTTTCGGTATTATTATCGCACATAGGGAAGCGTGAATACGGAACAATCCCAAAGGCAACAACTCGTTGTACAGCCCGGCTGTAGTGTCTGATGGTGCAGTCAAGTATCACTTGTTAGCTGGGTCAGATCTGTCAAGAAAGTACTAGGTTCAAATCTTATTTATATAAAATAGTTAGTATCCCTGCCATACGTCTAACACTTAAAATTGTTTTTAGAATGAACCAAAATGAGCATATCCATTGTAATCAAGCGCCAGGGCGTCCACTTGATGGATTCTATTCATACCGAGGAGGTTATGAAAAGCGAAACGAAGATCAACACGATCGACGGTTAGATCATTATTTGGTCGGGGTCCAGCCAAACCGCACCAAGCGGCTTTTCGACTGACTTGTGATATTTTGTTCGGTCAAGAAAAACGGAAATTGTTTCATATCAATTTAAGCATACATTTGCAGTAGGATATCCTCAGTTATGGGGTTGAGGGAGATCTAATACGATTTGCGATCAATTAAATCTGATAAACGAAAGTTTGTGCAGAAAAATTGGTAATTTTTCGTTGGCGCTTGGTGTGCTTTGGCTGAACCCCGACCATTTCTGAAATGGTTTGTCACACATACTATTTGATATACATACTAAGGACTGAAATGAGGTCCGGACACAAAGGCGGACTAGACTCACTTCAAGGAGTGCCTGATCGACAAGCTGCAGAAAATGCTCGGAGCCAGAAATAGATAGTTTGCATGTGACAGGTAAGTTCCTTATATTTCCTGTGCAGTTCTAAACCAAACTTCTGAACTCGATAAAATCGATTGTTTCCTTTTAGTTGCCTCAACATAATTGAGACCAAACCAACTGTAAATACAGTATCTCCCCGCTTATTCGGACCTCGCTGTAACTTCATGTAACTTCAATGCGTCAGTCCGACGACTCGTTAGTCCGGATCTCGCTAGTTCGGAATTTTCCGGATTAAAAAGTATCAACACCCATTTAAACACATTATGCTGTCAGTTTTCAAATTTGTGCCGTGATTTTGTTTTGGTTCATTTGTATGGATTTGACAGTCGGATTAACGAGAGAAACCCCGATAGTCCGGCCATACATTTGTCGGATCAGCGGGGGTATACTGTAAAATGATCGTGTCACGTAACGAAGCAGTTCGTTCGACACGATAACTTCCATTGAGAAGTGTAAAATGCAATGTTGAAAATAAATAGTTTAGTTCAAATTTGTTTTCCTGATTATTATAATAAATCATAAATGACAAAGATAATCAATTTGTATTTGAACCATACCATCAACTGTTATAAATAATGGTCTAACTATATACCCCAACCATAATTCCAATTCCCTGCCGGTATATTTTCAACTTCACAATATACGGTTACATATATACGGTATTTTTGTTCGAGTGAGAAATTTGTTCGTGCAAAATTGAATTTTTATACGGTTAACATTCTTAACAACCCGTTGCTCATATGGTCGAGTTCCAGAAAACGGTTATCATTATGGTCAAAACTTTATCCAGCAACAGTTAGCGTATGGTCCTATTAACCATTCTGATTATGGTTTAAAGCGGAACATATACCGTACTTCATGATGTTCTGTTATGGTTTAGAATTATGCGGGCAGTAAGTAACATGTAGCGGGTTGTCCACATAAAGGTTATTAGTTAATCAGGGTTATGTGTGTTTCCACATATACGCTATGCGAATCCAGATAGCCATTATTAGATCAGAGGCCTTGATAAGAGAAACATGTGCCGCCGTACCGTCAAAAAACAGCACCCAATCGAGCTAAAGAGACCTGTCAAGCACCATAAACATCACCTCAAAAACTGAAAACGGCTAAATTTGATTTATTATTTACCATTTATCTAGGATAGAATCCCGCATAATTACAAACTGTACATGGATATTTTCCCGTGCGGTCGACAACAGTATCCTTTACTGTTGACAACTGTAAATGAACAATCTCATATAAAGTTTTAACAGTTTGTGGTACGGTTATTTGACAAATAACAATATGTTGAATGGGTTGTTAAGTTATGTCACCATAAAAAATCGTCTGTTTTCGCGTGCAAAATTTTCGCTCAACAGTATGATAAAATGTTGACATATAATGCAGGAAATAAAGAACATTTTAGAGACAGCATGTTATATGTTGACATTTAGTGATGATGTCGAGCAGTTATGGTTGAATCGATCGAAAAGTATTCGATAACCGCAACGTAAACTGTGAAGCTATATCTTACATTGTAATAATGATTATGACCATATAACATGTTGTTTTTTATTATGCGGGATGTGACTACTCAATCGAGACTGCGTTGTTGTTTTTTGCCAGTGCAGCCAAAGTAATTTGGTACAAAATCCTTCAAATATCATATATCAAAACTTGATATTTTTCCTTTCGTTCCATCCATTATTTATGTAAGAGAAGCGACAGATTAGCAGAGAGAAGTTTTCGCTAATGAAAATATGACTTTGAGATCAAAAATGACGGAAAGGTGAATGATATTTAAGCATCAGCAGTTTTAAACCTTTACAACCCTTGAGAATAATTTATATGGCGTTTGCCAAGGCGTTTGCAGTTCAAAAATTTATTTTTTATTTAAATTTATTTTTTACCAAAAACTTGAACTTAAACATTTAGAGTGCGAGATTTCTCTTGTTTCGGACAGCAGAACGATGGCACGATCGGACGAAATATTGTGTTCTGCTTTGCGCGGCCGGTAATAAAAATCAGTTCAGTGCGAGATTTCTCTTGTTTCGGACAGCAGAACGATGGCGCGATCGGACGAAATATTGTGTTCTGCTTTGCGCGGCCGGTAATAAAAATCAGTTCAGTGCGAGATTTCTCTTGTTTCGGACAGCAGAACGATGGCGCGATCGGACGAAATATTCCGTGTATAGTAGAAAATCGAAAATTTGTTTTCAATAAAATGAAATATCCGCAGTTATCAGACGTCGCAACTCATTTCTTATTAGTGCGCATGATAGTACATCCATGCGTGCATGATGCGCGCTACTAATGAAATATTTCAAATTGTCGCGACTCGCGTCGCAGCGCGAGTGCTTAATCGCGCGGTCCGGTTTGGTGGCGGCCCGACAATATTGTGTTCTGCTTTGCGCGGCCGGTAATAAAAATCAGTTCAGTGCGAGATTTCTCTTGTTTCGGACAGCAGAACGATGGCGCGATCGGACGAAATATTGTGTTCTGCTTTGCGCGGCCGGTAATAAAAATCAGTTCAGTGCGAGATTTCTCTTGTTTCGGACAGCAGAACGATGGCGCGATCGGACGAAATATTGTGTTCTGCTTTGCGCGGCCGGTAATAAAAATCAGTTCAGTGCAAGATTTCTCTTGTTTCGGACAGCAGAACGATGGCGCGATCGGACGAAATATTGTGTTCTGCTTTGCGCGGCCGGTAATAAAAATCAGTTCAGTGCAAGATTTCTCTTGTTTCGGACAGCAGAACGATGGCGCGATCGGACGAAATATTGTGTTCTGCTTTGCGCGGCCGGTAATAAAAATCAGTTCAGTGCGAGATTTCTCTTGTTTCGGACAGCAGAACGATGGCGCGATCGGACGAAATATTGTGTTCTGCTTTGCGCGGCCGGTAATAAAAATCAGTTCAGTGCAAGATTTCTCTTGTTTCGGACAGCAGAACGATGGCGCGATCGGACGAAATATTGTGTTCTGCATTGCGCGCCCCGTAGGCCGGTAGTTAGTTTGTACTACTTTTCGCGCCCGATTCATGGCTAGGTAAAATCACTGTGTATAAAGAATGACACGGTCGTATCGCTTATCAGAGTGAATCCAGATCCAACGATGCCTACCAATTAACTGATAATCCTTCCTGTGGTTTTTGTGGAGACGCAGAGGTAAACACGGTCTTCAAATAGCAAAAACCACCTACTAATATTCCTTCCTTCTTCCTAACTGACTACAAGGACGTGGCCGGCGCCGTTATTGATCATTTGAATTTTAGAGTCACTGAAACTTGCACAATGAGAATGCTTGAACAATCCCAGTCAATCATTCAGTTGATTCTTTGTGCAATTTCACTGATTCTGGTCAATCACGGAGTAGCAACCATAGATATGTGTAGTCAGTCAAAGCTAAAGCTAAGCTAAGCTAAAAACTTGAACTTAAACATTTACGTATTTTGCTTAATATCAACCTTACAAACCTGCAATGTACTTAATGGAATAGTGTGAATTCAAATCCCACCGGCAGTCTAAACTTTTTTCGCAATATCTCATAAAAAACACCTTAAATGGAAAACTTAACTATGTGTATCAAAATTAAACATGTTTACAAGAAAAAATCATGTACGATGGATTGAATTTAAGTGTTTCGTCTGGTTGTCTGTGATGTTAGTTTGCTTAGGAGTGTTAACAGATTCGTCAAATCGACGTTTGAATTTTTGTTTACAAAAGCAGATAAGTCGTTTTGAAAATTTGGTATTGATTTATTTGTTTGCCTATAAGATTAACTGGTTCTAATGTTTAGTATGTATACAAACCCAAGCAGCACAACTTGTTTCACTACTGAACATTTCACTGTGTTGCAACTATTCGGAAAGAAACAATCTTTGCGTACGTGCCATCAAATATAACTCTTTTGCAATTTAAAAAGCGCAAGAGGTAGAGCCTACGGAAACATCTTTCGATTGCGGTAAAATTGTAATAATGTTGCAAAATGCTACAACGGAATAAATAAAATAAAAATAAAAACTTCACTCTACCACAGCACCATTCAACACTTCGAAGGAACTGCATGTAGACTCACCATAAAAACCATACGATTATGAAGTTTTGTACTCGGGTTTTCTGTTCTGTTTCTGTTTTTGATTGCACCATCACAGGAAAAAAAAAGTGAGTTGTCAAAACGTTGAACGATGCTAAATTATACATGAAGACACACTCAACTTATCTGCAACATAATTTAAACAAACAATTACATTTTGAAAGACGCATTGAAGTTACATGGTAAAAAATATGCAACTTAAAGATTTTGTTTCGTGTTTACAACATAAAGTGCAGTATTCTTTGGTTGTTTGTTTACAAATGTCAAACACGTACTGCATTGCGATGTTAATGAAACATTGATCACAATTCGAACGTTTTTGACATCTTGATGCAACTTATATTTTTTTCACGGGAGAGATGAACTATCAACTATGTTCGCACTATTTTGATATGATTTATATTGACGGTAATTTGAATAACATGTTAATCAGGCCACGATTAGCATGGTCATAGCAGGATGTTAGGCCTGTTTGACAGTAGTTGAATCTTACATAGGAGATATATCTATTGTTTATTTTGCTTCAGCATATTATACAACTCCGATGGTGTTCGAAAATAACCATCAATTATAAGAACACTTTTATCATTAATCTTGTATCGCGCGTCCTGCCATGGAACTATACCTCCTTCGGGAACTGGTTCTACAGTCCCCTTCTTGTATTTGAGTTGTTTGCGACTGAATGGTAGATTGCCCTCGAAGACAGCAAGATAGCTGCAATATACAAATATACAAAATTAATGCTGCTTCAGGAAACGTATAACAGTACAATAGTAATGAACGTACTCATCTTCATTACGGTAAATACGCAATACGTAACGATTGACCATTATACGGATTAGTACGTTGACGGCGAAGAAAAAGCCCAAAAAGATCAGCAAATCCGTTTCGTTCGCTGTTAATTGTTGGAAGTCAATTTCGAAAGGAACGGACAACGTATGGTAATCGTGCATATATCCATATGCTGCAAATACTGAAATGGCTGCAAAACTGAATGATGTTACCAAGCTGCACGCTGAAAATAAAATAAAATAGTTATATTCAGTAAATTCGCATGTGGGTATAAATCAATAAAACGATGAAAATGACGAAATTAAAAAAAATCGATAGATAACATAATATTTTTGGTACATTGTGAGAAAATTTGGTACATTGTGAGAAAAAAATCAACGATGGTCATTTTTGCTCCGTCGAATGAAACCCTTCTTTTTCTTCTTCTTCTTATTGGCATTACATCCCTACACTGGGACAGAGCTGCCTCGCTGCTTAGTATTCATTAAGCACTTCCACAGTTATTAACTGCGAGGTTTCTAAGCCAAGTTACAATTTTTGCATAAGTATATCATGAGGCTAAACCTATGATACTTTTTAGCCCAGGGAAGTCGAGACAATTTCCAATCCGAAAATTGCCTAGACCGGCACCGGGAATCGAACCCAGCCACTCAGCATGGTCTTGCTTTGTAGCCGCGCGTCTTACCGCACGGCTAAGGAGGGCCCCTGTACAACTGCATTTAGTTCCCAGTTGTTGGAGCGAGAATAATCCGTTCGGTCGAAAATACCACATCGAAGCTTCCTATTTCAAACTGTGACCATGTTTTACGACTGTTGATTGAGCTGTTCCGAGTCGAAGCAAGATGAGCTGGAAATGAAGAATATGTTACTGGATGTACCCTGATGTACCGGTCGTCAAGTACATTCGCTAGTGTTGCAACAAAGAATATATGGATATAAATATCGTTGATTTGCTATTCTGTCACCGACATGCTGGTGACGATATCGTATTCGTACTCGTTGTGACTTGTTGTGTACTTGTGACACATATATGATGCCAATATCACTGTACAGCATAAAATCATATGTCTGTCACCCAGAATCACGCTGGTATCACGATAGCACGATGATTTCCGTACCCTGCCCTTCGACCGTTGGATTGTACGAAACAGAACTTATTTTGTTGTTTTGAAATGTCAAATACGCCGTTTGACATATGAAATGAAAACAACCATTTGCAAGCTGACTGAGTAAAATTCGTTTTTCTGCAATTCCGGATGATATATTTCATAACATTGGCAAAATAATTATTCGTAAGCCCATTATTTGCTACAATTACGCTCTGAAGACTGAAATCACTCCAAACCATAGAATAGAGTTATTAACGTCCGCAGAAATAATTGCCCTGCGGAATATTTGCTAGAACTCGCATATTTCTGCTAAAATATCTATAAGAAAAATTGGAAAACTATGACGCTTTCATATCGATGAATGAACTGCTGACGCGAATTCACAACTTATTCGAAAAATATGGGTAAATATTGTGTAATACTCATAAGAACTATAGTAACAGTTTATGATTTCTAAACATTTTGATGAAAATATAGTTTTGGAAAGATGTAGAATCAGTTTCAAAACAAGCTGTCAAATAGATACAGCGGTGGAAAGAAAAGATGTGTGTCGTCTTGTCACTGTACGCGTACAGCGTGATACGAAAATCATTGTGGGGAAATCATATGTCTGTCGATAGTATTAGAAGATACATAAATATTTCACGGCCATATCTCATATTGTAGACATACCATTTGTAAGTCGTTTACAGTATATTATCGATTCCTTTGAATAGAACGGAAGATTAGGCATCATACATAAACAATGAACTATGACATCATTGCATATAGGGTAAAATGCCCAATAGTGGACCCCCTAGTAGCGGAATTTTGCTCTTCCTGTCATAGGGAGTAGGAATTTTCAGCATAATAATTCTGCTTGATATCTAATAACAAGTTCTGTATCTCCTCTTCACGATACATACATAAAACACTCAAATACACGACGTTATTCGTTGAAATTAAAAATTTAAAGTCTGACTGAATTCGCCCTATAGTAGACCCCCTGGGGGTCCACAATAGGAAATTGCTTCCCTATAGTTGACACATCATTTGATTTTCATGTTTCCTTTCGGGACGTTCTTCTTCCTTATTGTGGACCCCCCAAAATATTCCTATAATGAACACTCTTGTGTTTATTTTTGATAGAATTATAAAAAAATCATCTAATTTTACTTTCCATAGCATTTTCAATGCATGAAATCAAATCATAGAACTGTAAGGTAGGTTCTCCCGATTGAATTTCATAGCAAAATATTTACATTGTGCTGTAATAATGCAAACACGGCTGGAGGGTCCACTATTGGTTGGGGGTCCACTATAGGGCACTTTACCCTAGTACTGTCGATGAAACATGCTGTATATAGAGTCCTATAAGAAGAGTAACGTCATGTGCCACGTTTGACAGGTCTCCTGCTCGTTTGGAACGCGCATTTGTATGGAACTGAAAGACGATTCTGTTCCAATTCTGACACTTGACGACACTGTTATTATAGTCACTGTAGCTGTATAGTATTGGCTCTATATCAACATACAGTTGCATTGTACATCTATGATTACACAATTAGTAACAGTATTCCTTAGCGCAGGTGATTAGTAACAAGAATACTGCAAATTGTTTTTAATTATGCGGGCATTTTAATGCTTATAATTAATTCTAGACAAATTGTAGTTAAAATCTGATTGGTCCTACAGGGATCTGTCAAAGTTAACACCGTCATTTGTCTACTTCTTATTCTTACTTAGATTCGTCTATTCAGTTCACAATGTTCGAAGCCGAAATCACGGACCAATCCTCCGATATAAAAAATGACGGCCATCGAAACCCTAAAGAGAGACGCCAAGGATCGTTCTTGTTTTCCTCTTGTTCCATGATGAGGGGAGAGGGTAATGGAAATGTCAAACCCAAGTCAGATGTCAAAGAAGTACAGGGACGGATACACTTTTAAACCCACAGAGCCACCATTACCGTGCGCAAAAAGCTGGTATCCAAAGGTATCGAAAAGCTGGGCATCTTCATTAATTTTGACATTTATGTACTGGCCTTGTTGTTTTCAAATTTCTTTGCAGCGAGAAAAAGACAAAGCAGCCCATGCAGTGCCCTATGCAAGACGGTGTGCGCTACAACGCCTACCAAATACATTTTCGATAAAGTTGCTTAATTTTGAAAAGTTCAATCACATGTTATACCTTTCCCCATACTGATTTAAAAAACAACAAAAATCTGCAAAATTTCCCAATCGTTTATGAAACAAAATTTTGTTTCACTACGCCCACTGTGCGCTTGAAATGTCACTCGGATGAGTGTCGCATCAGCTTGCAACTTGCAACGTTCAAAACAGACAAAACATTTGTATCACTTGAAACAAAACAAAGAACATCACTTGTTTTGTTTATCTTTTTTCATAACATTATTTTGAATAATAAAACCAGTGAAAAGTTCAGACTAATTATTATCTGAGACATTTACTATTATTCATTAACACTATGAATATTTTGCCGAAAAAGAGGTAAGTGCAGTAGTTTTTTTAGGATTAATTTTTTAAAACGTTTTCTTGTAATTCTAGTTGGCATGTCCGAAATAAGGACAACATCGCTCGGGTTCGTCGCGATGAAGCCAAAGCAGCTGAAGAGGAGAAAGAGCGCCAGCGGAGGGTAGCCCTGGCCGACCAGGAGGCAAAAATCGACTTCCTAAGACAAAAGGCGCGGGCTAAAGCTGGGACAACCGAGACAACCGCGTCCAGTTCCGCCGCTGAGATCGATAAACGAATCGAACGTAAAGAGCATGTAAACTTTTTCGAGAATTTAGAAAGCGGAAAGGATGATGGGGTAAAGCGGAAAAATTTTGAACATGAAAAAGAGAAGAAGGAAGAGCAGGAAAAGTACGAGAAACAGATTGGGTACTTGACCTATTTGGGACAGGACACGAATGAGGCCCTAGGCAAGAGGGATTGGTACGATGTGGCTCCGACGAGGAATGATAATTTGGATAAAGAAGGAAAACGTGTGGAGGTTGGATTGAAATCGAAGGAGTACAACGATCCTTTGAACGTGATGCGTCGCTATATGCCGGAAATGCGGACTTATTCTCTTCCATCTGTTCCGAAAGTAGAACATGAAGTCAGCAAAGATGCCAATAATGCTTCCTCAAGCAAATTTGCTTATCAGTCTTTGACGGGAAAAACTAAAAAGAGGAAACGGAGAAGCAGTACTTCAGATAGTTCTAGCGTTGAACCAAAACGCAAGAAACGAAAAAAGCATCGTCATAAAAAGCATAAAACTAAAGATAAGAAAAGTCGAAAAAAGCGAAAGAAGTCGTTAAGTTCTGAATCGGAATCACCCGATGAAGAATTGCAACGCATTAAGAAACTTAAACTCGATGCTTTGCGAAAGGAACGTTTATTGCGGGAGCAGGAGGAAAAGGCTCGTTCAGAAAAACTGCTTGCAAAACTGAGGGGTGAACCGGATCCGGACGCTAAAAAGAGTGCATCAACGCCAACGACCACCGTTGGTCCTATAATAGTCAAGCAAAAGTACAACTCTCAATTCAATCCTGAGCTGGCGAAGCAAAATTATGACTAAACGTAGCATGATCAATAAATGCATTCGAATTTAGCATCTGTTCTTGTAATTAGGTACCAGGCGACTGCATAAAAAGCGCTCATTGAATGGTACAAGATTATTACGGGATTATAACGACTCTCTTACACTTTCTTATTGTCTATCCAGACATTCTATTCTATCACCCTTATATTCATCAGGGGTTGATAAAAACAAGAACATCCCATTTTTATCACCTCCATGGTGAATTTTGGGGTGATAAAATAGGAAATGTGACAAAATTGGAAGAACATTTATTTTTAATTTGTTTCACAAATGACCGGGGTTCTGCCAATTCGCACCATACGCCAATGAAAAGTTAACCAGTTTTTTACCCAAGTTGTCATGTAGCAGAATCAATTGACCACAAATCGTATCGAATATCCATCAGCCCCATTACTGAGGATATCCTTCAACAAATGTACGCATGAATTGATATGCATTAATTTCCGTTTTACCTTTAAAAACAAAATATCACAAGTCAGTCAAAAAGCAGCTTGGTGCGATCTGGCAGAACCCCGACCAAATATGAATCAGTTTATGCCTTGAGAAGGCAAAATACGTTAATTTCTTGTCGAAAAAGCTTACAATACTCAGAAATGATTCATAATAAACCACAATCAGTAAAAGTTATTTCATGGAAATCATTGTTGTTTGCGGTATCTATATACATAAAAATGAATTTCTGTCTGTCTGACCCTTATAGACTCGGAAACTACTGAACCGATCAGCTTGAAAATTTTTATGCAAGGGTTTTTGGAGCCAGGGAAGGTTTTTAAGATGATTTGAGGCCCCTCCTTCCTGTGGTGGAATGGAGGGGGGGGGGCTTCCGTACAAATGAAACACAAATTCCTGCTATTCTCGAGAACTATTCAAGTAAATGGAACCAAATTTGGCGCATAGAGGTTTTTCAAGGCAAGACATGTGTTTATGACGGTTTGCGACCCCTCCCCGCTTTAAAGGAGGGGGTCCAATACAAATGAAACAAATTTTGTTTAATAATCAATTTTTGGCGAGGCGAAGTTCGATGGGACAGCTAGTTATTAATAAAAATAAAAGTTCTACTAACATTTTCAATTTTTTTTGGCATTTTGGTGGCAAAATCGGGTCGTAAACGTGATAAAATGGGGACAGACAAATTCGGGTCGAAATGTGACAAAATCTGGTCAACACTTGTATTACCGTAGAAATTATATTTAATTCTTTATGAATGTGAAATGACAAATGTGCAGAACTTTATTATGATAAACTATTTTATTTTCAAATTAATAATATTCTCCAAACCATTTGTGGTCTACGGGCGACAACCACTTGTGACAACCTCCCAAATTGTTCTGTACAATGTATTTAAATGAATAAGGGTTGAGGTTCTCTCGATCCAGGCGTTCCTGTTCTGCCTGCATTTCCTCCATCATTTCATGCGAAACCACCTTAGCTTTGAAGGGTAGCTTATGGCAAACCGTCTCCAAGATTGGCTTTACCTCGGCAAATTCGCACTTTCCGGCCATCTCCAGAATCACCCGCCCGCTTTTGATTGGCGTTACGTAATGGTCGATTGCCGACTTTCCTCCACCCATACGCTGGCCTTGGCCCTTTTTAGTAACCGGCTGCCAGGGCGCATCCACCCGCCAGATGGCAAACATCCGGCTGATATCCATCTTCCGACCAATGCCCAGACGCATCATTTCAAAGTGGCCCCACCGCAAGCGACCTCCTCCCGTGGCCACAATACCATACTGCTTGTACAGGAATGAATTATGAACCGGTTCTGGACCTCGCATGAATTTGAGCTTCTTTTGCATTTTGGGTGCTTTCATATTGGTCGGTAGAATGGGCACCTTCTCCACAAACCGGAGCTTCGGCCTTTCGGGCATAACAACATCTAAAATATTCGAAATGTTATAATCACGTTTATAATACCTATACAATGATTATCCGGGTGTAATTCCCTTAGAACAGTATTCAAACTTACTTTCGTATTCGATGGGAGGTGCGAAGTGCTTAAGAGTAGCAATTTGTTGGTTATGTACTTGTCTCAATAGTCCTAAAAACAACACATTTTAGACCCAAATTGATAGAATTTACAATGACATATTACCTGACCATAACCGCTGACACACTCCACTTTTCAAAAGCATTTTAACAATCGAATTACTTGTAAAAACGCTCGATTTTTTCCCAGCAGTTCAATAATTCACTACGCGAGTTACTGTTTTGTAATGTTTGCGTAAGAGAAATGTCAAAGTGTTTTAGTAACCGACCACAACGAGGCGCTGACGATAATTGAACAGCTGATTGACCGGCTGAATCTGCAGGAGCGGAAAGCATTCTTTCTATACTTTAGAATTTAACTAACCTGACAGATAATGCTCCATTGGTGCCCTGTAAATGATTCGATAATCCTCAGGTACCTTGTCCTTTTTACGGTAACGTTCCTCTTTCATGGTACGAGGGCCACTCATAGCTAAACTTGTCGATATAGGCCGAACACTTCATTGTGATGTAAGAACAATATCACAAATTAGAATGCATTATACAATAGTTGTGAAATTCTACCTACCATAATCGAGGAGTACAACATTTGATGGGACTCAGTACAGGAACCAAAACTGTCCTTGTTTTGAGAGAAAAATGCAATAAACGCGAAAGCATTTTGTTGAAAAAGCGAGCAGCACGTACAAAACCTGAAGATTCAATCTTTGTTTACAAAATATTCCTCCATTAAGCCCGCGGAGCGATTCAAGCCCGCTTTAAGGTTCGAACAAAACCTACGTCACCCATGCATGGCACATCTCATCTCATGTAGCCTACACACGCTCAAACACGTTGGACCATCTATTTGAATCCGCCCCCATGAAAATTCTTCGGTTGCTGCTTTGTTTGACCGTGTGGGAAGTTGTTCGAGCAACCATTTGACAGTTGGCGGCTCGGTTGAAAAAAAAATCATCTTCATCAATGCCTCTACATTCCACCTGGAACTTGGCCTGCTTTTTAACTTAGTATTCTATTAACATTTCCTCAGTAATTAATTGAAAGCTTTTCTATGTATGTATCTTGTGTGGTAAGTACAATGGATACACTACACTGAGAAAAGTGGACGTATGATTTTCAATAAAACTCCTTATGAAAATTTATCACAAGGTATGTACATATGTGAAAGTGAATTGCGGCAGACTTGGTTCGAACCAGAGTGTATGTAATTAAGAGTGGCGACATGTGCCGCATTTGACAGGTCTCCTGCTCGTTTGGAACACGATTTTGTATGGGAATGACAGATAAATTTTGTTCCAAATCTGACAGTGTCGCCACTTTTAATTACATACACTCTGGTTCGAACCATGGATGTCGGGGTTGGGAGGTCGGTATAGAGATGAGTGACGTTTAACGCTCGCACACTGATGTGCAATTCGGCATGTGTAAATACATGTTTGTTTTCCTTCTGCTCATAACCTCAAAATTGATCGAGTCATCACAATGGTTGCGAATGAGTAAAAAAATATATGGAAATATACTCATTTTTACCCAAACTTTGCTGAGTAGCACCATCTAGGAGTGTTTGTTTTCCTTTCATCGCCACTCACACATTCGGACGTGAGAATCTCAATGTAGACCAGACGCATATCGACGATTAAGTACTCATTAAGGTATAAGGCGCCAGTTATGAATTTCGATAGTCCAGTTCACTGAGTGTGTTAAACTGCTTGATCGTGTGTAGGCTGCATCAGGGGTAGACCACTGTTGAAGTTGCCCTTAAGGCGGGCAATAATACACGTCAGAACAGGGCGTTTGAAAACATAAATAAATAGATACGTGGTTTTTAGCGATTTCAGTCACATCATTATTTTGTTGGAAATTAAATTAAATTAAACCTATTTAAACAATCATTTAATTTTCGTTTACTTAAACTGCATCATGAACAAATTTCTCTTATCTCTTATACCGGTGCTGGTCATTGTTTTCCAGGTTTGTAAGTTTATTTAACAATATACCAAAATACCTTACATTTCCTCCGTGCGCAGCATACCAAAGCCGAATTTACTACGAAAGACTGTCGTGAATTAGGATTCATCAAATCCCAACTTTTCTGCTCATCGTGCGATACCCTGGGAGAATACGGTTTAGATGAGTTGAAGTATTGAACAGGTTACGGATTCCCACGAGATGATTGATCATAATGGCTCATAATTTTAGGGATCATTGCCGGGAATGCTGCCAAAAGGATGCTGAAAGCAGCGGAAAGCTGATGGTTTACCCGAAAGCAGTTTTGGAAGTTTGTACTTGCAAGTTCGGCGCGTACCCTCAGATTCAAGCCTTCATTAAAAGCGATCGGCCACAGAAGTTTCCCAATCTGACTATAAAATACGTACGTGGACTGGATCCGATCGTGAAACTGATGGATGAATCCGGCAATGTGAAGGAAACGTTATCGATTACCAAATGGAACACGGATACCGTGCAAGAATTTTTTGAAACGCGACTGACTAAAGTCACGGATGAAGATGATTACCTCCTAACGAACAGGGTTTAATCATGGTGTGGTGTTGCACAATAGAAGCTCGAGTACATGTACATGTGATTAACTGTTCAACTGTATTTTTGTAAAAGCCATATCCAAAAGCAGTAGGGTGGTGAGATTAATTCCGATATGTACATATATTAGTCAGCCACCGTTTCCCATACGATTTCAACTTATTTCAATTATTCAATTCATACACTGTACACTTACAGCAAGGCTACCATACAAACAATTTTAGCTGAAGGAAAATAGTCTTGATCATATGCGTCATATGAGTGCTTTACTGGATACTTGGTTGGCTACATCGTCGATACACCTATGCCTCGCGTAATGTAGAGCTCCATAATCGTCAATCTTGGGCAATGTTAAAGCATGTCGCCAGATCCAGTGGCATCTCATATCCGCTCGTCCAGCTTCTGGTGGTACTGTTCAGCAACTCCTTCAATTGGCAAGCGTTGGATATTGAACCACATCTGTGGTACCTTGAATGAAAGACATCTGTTCTGTTGTGACGCATACAATAATCTGATTTATTATTCCATCAACCGTCCATAGCCTACTAGAACAATCCACTAATACATCTCCTTTTTTATATAATTTTGAATTACAATTATTAATAGTTTAAATGTATTTATCCTATAATTTTTAAAACCAAACACTATTTGTTTTTTGTATGAATATATTTTTACATTCCGGTAAAGTTTTCTTCAACATTTTCAAATCCTCTGAATTCTGGTTCTTCATCTGAAGGCACTGTATCTGGAGATTCTATTGTACATTGGTTGTCTGTAGGTCTTGAGGTTGTTGGTGGATTAATCTTTTTCAAATGTGCTATGTTTCTTTGGTACGTTACTCCTGAGTCCTGTTTCTTGATTTTCTACCAGAGCCCGAGTACCTGCGCGACTCAATACTTTATATTTTGTTTTTCCGAATGTTGTTTGAAGTTTGTTTCCAGGTAGAAGATTTTCCATCAAAACAGTATCTCCACTTTGAATGTCAGATTCTTGAGCATGCCGTCTGCAGTCTTCCTTATCTTTTCCTTTTTGCTTATTCAGTTTGTCCTGATCGCGATAATCCGATGATTGTGGAATGGTTTCAATGTCATCGATCGACGGTATTTTTGATCTAATCGTACGTCCATAGCACAATTCTGTTGGAGTTTTTCCGGTCGTTGAATGCGGTGTTGTATAATACATCAACAGATAATCGTTCAAATCTTTCTTCCAATCTCTTCGCAAAACATTGCTAATCTGCAACCTCTTCAGAAGGGATCTATTCTGTCTCTCCACTAATCCATTTTCTTGTGGCCAATACGGTGCTGTATGGTTCAGGTAAATGCCATGTATTTTGCAATATTCTTCAAATTCTTTTCCAATGAACTGTTTGGCATTATCCAGAGTTATCGTCCTAGGATATCCTAAACGCGTGAATATCTTGTCCAATCTGTTTACAGTTTCTCGAGAACCAATTCTTGACATTATTTCAACCTCTTTGTATCTGCTAAAATAATCCACTATCACCAACAAGTATTCTCCAGAAGGTAGTGGTCCCATAAAGTCAATAGCTATGTCAATCCATGGTTTTGCTGGCAGTTCACGTCTACTCATCGGAAGCGGTTTACTTGGTAGTCCTATCAGCTAACATCCCTCACATTTTGAAACAAATTCTTTAACTGCTTTGTCCATAGTAGGCCACCAAGCTCGGTCTCTTAATCGCTTCTTCATAATTGATTCTCCTGGATGACCCTCATGCGCTAGTTGAAGCATTCTATTTCGTAATTCTTGCGGTACTACTAATTTATTTCCTCGTACAACTGTATCTTCGATCATGCCTAGTTCATTTCGGAAAGGTTCAAATAATTTAACGAGAGGATTATTCCAATTTCCTGATACAAGACAATCCTTAACAGCTTTGAGCTCTGTATCCATTTTGGTAGCAGCTTCGATTTCTCCTACATCAATCGCTACTGATTCTTGAACAGTAGAAATGATTGTCCGTTTCAAATTCAACTGGATTTTCGTCAACAACTAACCGTGATAGAGAATCTGCGATATTTCCTGATCCTTTCCTGTACTTAACAGTAAACTTGAATGATTGAAGTCTCAACACCCATCGTTCAATTCTGGCACAAGGTGTAGAAGTTGGGGAAAATATAATTTCTAGTGGTTTATGGTCTGTTTCTAGCTCAAATTCTCGACCTATTAGGTAAACCGAAAATTTCTCAACAGCCCATACCAACGCTAACGCTTCCTTTTCTGTTTGGCAGTATCTTTTCTCTGTCACAGTTAAACTCTTACTTGCATAACATATAATACGAGGGTCCATATCAGTTTTCCCTTCGAATTGGATGAGTACTGCTCCTAAAGCTACTGGTGAGGCGTCTGCGACTACACGTGTTCTTAATGAATTATCGAAAAATGACAACGTTTGTACATTTGATATCAGCACTTTCAATTTTTCAAAACTTTGCTTGTGTTCTTCTGTCCAAATAAACTTGTTTTCTTTGTGAATTAATTGTCGGAGTGGTTCTGTGATTGTGGCTAAATCTGGAATAAACCGTCCGACATATGTTACAAAACCCAAGAAACTTCTTACTTCTTCTACAGAATTCGGTTCCCGGAATTTTTGTAACGCTTCAATCTTACTAATAGTAGGTCGAATTCCTTCTGGGGACATTTGATGTCCTAGAAATTCAAGCTCTCTAACTTTGAAAACACATTTATCGTGATTTAATAAAATCTCTCGACTTTTTAGTACTCTAAGTACATGTTTTAACGTTTCATCATGTTCCTTCTCTGATTCACCAAAAATAAATATGTCGTCGAGGTAATTAACAACATTTTCACATTCTGCAAGAATGTGCTCCATAATTTTCTGGAACATTTCTGGAGCACACGAAATGCCAAACATTAGACGTTTGTATCGAAACAGGCCTTTATGGCAAATGAATGTTGTTATGTTTCTAGATGATTCTTCTAATTCAATCTAAAACAATTAAATTAAATTTTGAGCAATATATATCCAATATTAAAATCTAATTAAAAAAAAAATCAATGCTACATACAATAATTATTTATGGAAATTATTAGTTTACCTGATGAAATGCATCCTTAATATCTAAGCGACTGAAAAACCGGGATGACTTGAACCGTGGCAAAAAATCTTCAAAAGTCGGCATCATATGGTGTTCTCTCTGGATTGCCTGATTTGCACGACGCATATCCACGCATAAACGTAAGTCTCCGTTATCCTTTACGATAGTCACTAATGGGGATACCCATTCTGCTGGTCCTAAAACTGGTTCGATTATGTCCATGGCCAATAGTTGATTCAATTTTTCTTCGATTTTGTTGAGCAATGCGATAGGCGGTCGACGGACTCGTTGAGCAATAGGAGTGTGACGACAAACCCCTTGTTGCGGCGACGCTGTAGTACTCTCAGTCGAAGAAGAACATCCCTGTTCGCCGTTGACGTAGAATGTCATGTGCGAGGATTCAGCGTGTTTACGATAGAGGAGAAAATCACGTTGTACAAAGTTTAGTTGGTCGTATAAAACGATTCTTTCTCGAATAATTGAGTACCTAGAAGAGATTCAGACCCTAAAATTAACTGAATTTATTCTTTATCATTCTTAATCCTAGTAAGTAAAAAAATCTATATGCACAGTGAACTGAAAAACATAAAAAAGTGTAAAACAATATCAAACTTTATAACCTATTGTTTACTTAGGGAATAACATCATCTTAAGACTATTATCACAGGCATATCTTTGGTTTGGTTTCGGCTACAAGCTGTAAGTGTACTATGTGCATTCTAAAACATATTTCAACATCAGTTGTTTATAGGCAGGCAAACAGCATCGCATCCATATATCAAGAAACGAATCTCAATAATCGAAGGTTGACACCAAAATATGTGAGTCATATGTTCATTCCTTATAAAAAACATGCTAAAATAAAAATTTTCATAGCTTTAAGCAATACACCACAAACCTGTGTTTGCTCTGAGGAATTTGGCGCTCCCCACCCCCACAAACTTAAAGATATTTTGTACGTGGGTATCGATATGGAAGATCTTCACGATTCGAAGGATGGGTATAATTGCAAGCGTTGTAATCGACCGAACTCAGCCGAGGCACAAATGGTTGCTTGTGAGAAATGTCACGAGTGGGAGCATTTTGGATGCGCGCAGGTAGATGAAAGCATACGAGAGCAGCGGTATGTATGCGTAGAATGTATGGGAAGCACTTCGAATCAGCCAGCGGTGAATGTGAAAACATCTAAAGGGCCGTCGAAGAAGTCTGATTCACGAAGCGTTATGTCCACGCGAAGCAAAACAAAAAAAACTCTATTAGGAGGAAGTGTAACTGGTTCGAGGGTCTCTGAAAGGGTAGCTGCATTGGAGGCAGAACTGAAAATAGTAGAAGAAGAGCGATTGGCAAGAGAAGAAGAAGTGAAGGAGAAGGAAATAATGAAGAAGAAAGAAATTGAAGAGAAACGAAGGCAAATAGAGGAAAAACGACAACTGTTAGAAGAAGAAGCGCAGCTGCGACTGCTGCAATTAGAAGAAGAGAAGGTATTACAGGAAGAGCAGAAGAAAATACGGCAAGATTCCTTGGCAAAGAGAAGCATACTGCTTCGACAAATTGCCGAAAGCAACGCAGGAAGCAAAAGTGGGTCGGTCGTTGATGTTCAGGATAACGTTTCATCCTGGTTAGAGGAACAAAACTTCACTGGAGGACCACCGGAGGGCGGTAAGGGTCGAGATGAAAAGGAGGACATCATCGTACCGGCCCAGTGAAAAAGATCGCGTACTCTGTAGCCAAACTGAGCCATCCTATGGAGGCCCGGAGTTCAGTTGCTAGCTCCGTGCACGGACAAAACGCACCGATTGAAGACCCACCTTGCAGACGACTTGCATATCAACACACATTGGAAGCGGAACAGAAGGTTCATGAACCGTTGAGGATAAATAGCGTATCAGCTGAGCCAATGGCGCAAATTCCCGTAGTTCGGCCCAAAATAGTGCTTGGTGCAGAACATATTGCGGCCCGGCAGGTGATGGGGAAAGAGCTTCCTACATTCAGCGGCAGCCCAGAAGAGTGGCCTATCTTTATCAGCTGTTTCGAACAGTCGACAACTACGTGTGGGTACTCTGACGCGGAAAACTTGATTCGCCTGCAAAGATGTTTGAAAGGATCCGCTCTAGAAGCCGTGCGAAGCCGCTTGCTGTTACCTTCTGGCGTCCCCTCAGTAATCAATACATTACGCACCCTATACGGTCGTCCGGAGATACTCATTCGGTCATTATTGAGAAAAATTCAACATGTAGCCGCTCCGAAACACGACCGTCTGGAATCGGTTATGGAGTTTGGATTGGCTGTACAGAACTTAGTCGATCATCTGGAGGCAGCACATCAAGAAGACCATCTTGCGAATCCAGTCCTAATGCAGCAGTTGGTGGAAAAACTCCCGGGTCCTCTGAAGCTAGACTGGGCTTTATTCAAAAAACATTATGAGAAGCCCACACTTCGAACATTTGGACTATTCATGTCGCAATTAGTTGTTGCGGCAAGTGAAGTGACGTACGACATTCCTGCATTGTACGGGGCAGCCAAGGGTGAACGGTACAAAACGAGAGAAAAGGTACACATTCAAACCCATGCTGCAGAATCGGTGCCGATGCCGAGTGTCTCGCCCGGCCCGTCTTCATCAAACCGTAAGACTAACAAACCTTGTACAGTATGCGATCGTGAGGGTCATCGAGTTAATGACTGTTTTAAATTCAAGTCGCTGAACGTCGATGAACGATGGAAAACCGTGCAACAAAAGGGGCTTTGCAGGACGTGTCTGAATAGCCACGGTAAGTGGCCTTGTAAATCATGGCAAGGATGTGGCGCGCCAGGTTGCCGAAATAAGCATCATACATTGCTCCACGCTCCGTCTCCTGTAACTCATTCGATCAATGCTTCTTCAAATGTTTCCATATCAGCACAAAGTACATACACTATGTTCCGCGTGCTACCTGTTGTTCTATACCACAAAAGGCAGGCCGTGTCGGTGTTTGCTTTCATCGACGAAGGATCGGAGCTCACGTTTCTCGACGAGAGCATTGCACAGCAACTAGGCGTAACGGGAGTCGTCGAGCCGTTAACATTGAAATGGACCGGAAACGTAACTCGACAGGAATCCAAGTCACAAAAAATACAGCTGGAGATATCTGGGAAAGCTGGGAAGACAAAATATAAGCTTGTTGGGGCTCACACAGTGGGCAATTTGTCTCTACCTTCACAGTCTCTCCGGTACCAAGAGTTAGCGCAAATATTCCCACATTTGAGAGGTCTCCCATTACAAGATCATACGCTGATTCAACCGAAACTTTTGATTGGATTCACGCAGAAAAAACTATTTTAAAAACAATAATATTTAACATAAATTCAACAAGAATCTCGCATTGTTTTGGCGGTAATAAGAATTATTGTTGTTTCAACAATCCAGTATTGTTGTTTTTAAAAGAGCTTGGTGAGCAGGAGCTTGAACTTATAATGAGCTTTTTTAAAGCTTTGTTCAATAAAAATAGTATTGTTGATTCAACAAGAGAACTATTTTTAATTCAACAAGAGATCGATGTTTGATTTAAATGTCATTATTCTTTAAATTAAATGGTTTTTCTTTTTGTTTCAATCGGATAGATATTAACAATTATATTCAAAGATATATATTTTCACACAAAAATGTTTATATTTATTTTTATATATTTTTTGTTTCGGTTCTATAATTTTTACAGCATTTTTTCACTAGTTCACTTTTAATTTCCTCCTCAGTCCCATTGGGTTACGGGTTGAACCAACATTTTCGGGCTGAAATAGAATTTTATTTTCCATTTTAAATATGAAATATGATACAAGTTATTAATTTAACAGATTCTGTAGATATTTTACTTACCTTTTGGCACACATTGAACAAAACTTATATGTTTTCATCATCCATCTAAATAAGTACATTTAATCTCCTTTTAGCTTTTTCAGAATAGCTTTTTCAGATCTTCGGTTTTCTGAAACAGTAAAAAGCAATAAATAAAATAAAATAGGTTTTTACTGCATTGATAAAGATGTGCAAAACGTACCTTGATATATGGCAAATATCACTCTCAATCACTAGAAAACTGTTTTTTTTTACAAATTATGACATTCTACGACTGTTTACGTGTTGACCAAGTTGAACATTTCAGAAAACCTATTTTTTTTCGAAACAAATTTATGCAACCAACGAATCTTCTGTAATTGATTAGACCAAGGATTAGACTGCGGATACGGAGAGAACATATTTTCAATAATTCTGTATGGCAGTCTTTGTAAATTCATTGCAATTCTTCAAAGCTAAGCTTCATGTCCATATTGTAAAATGGAATAATAGTATACGTTCAATAAAGAGGATTCACCGTCGAATGCAACTTGTCGCGAACCGTTCCCCTATACAATTTCATATCAAAGAAACCGTGTTAAAAAACTATAAATAACTTCCTCAGGATGTTTTCAAATGTGTGTATTGACATCACTTGAGCTTTCTTAAAAGCTCATTTCCAACAGTATTGTTGAAACAATAATACTTCGTTATTGTTATTATGTTACCAAATCTTGTAAAAACAATAATTGTTGTCGTATTTTCAAATGAATGTTAACATTTAAAAACAACAATCCTATTTTTTAATTCAATGTAAACAGTTTTCTGTCCGTGTTGGACACGCAGAAAAAACTATTTTAAAAACAATAACATTTAACATAAATTCAACAAGAATCTCGCATTGTTTTGGCGGTAATAAGAATTATTGTTGTTTCAACAATCCAGTATTGTTGTTTTTAAAAGAGCTTGGTGAGCAGGAGCTTGAACTTATAATGAGCTTTTTTAAAAGCTTTGTTCAATAAAAATAGTATTGTTGATTCAACAAGAGAACTATTTTTAATTCAACAAGAGATCGATGTTTGATTTAAATGTCATTATTCTTTAAATTAAATGGTTTTTCTTTTTGTTTCAATCGGATAGATATTAACAATTATATTCAAAGATATATATTTTCACACAAAAATGTTTATATTTATTTTTATATATTTTTTGTTTCGGTTCTATAATTTTTACAGCATTTTTTCACTAGTTCACTTTTAATTTCCTCCTCAGTCCCATTGGGTTACGGGTTGAACCAACATTTTCGGGCTGAAATAGAATTTTATTTTCCATTTTAAATATGAAATATGATACAAGTTATTAATTTAACAGATTCTGTAGATATTTTACTTACCTTTTGGCACACATTGAACAAAACTTATATGTTTTCATCATCCATCTAAATAAGTACATTTAATCTCCTTTTAGCTTTTTTTCAGAATAGCTTTTCAGATCTTCGGTTTTCTGAAACAGTAAAAGCAATAAATAAAATAAAATAGGTTTTATTGCATTGATAAAGATGTGCAAAACGTACCTTGATATATGGCAAATATCACTCTCAATCACTAGAAAACTGTTTTTTTTTACAAATTATGACATTCTACGACTGTTTACGTGTTGACCAAGTTGAACATTTCAGAAAACCTATTTTTTTTCGAAACAAATTTATGCAACCAACGAATCTTCTGTAATTGATTAGACCAAGGATTAGACTGCGGATACGGAGAGAACATATTTTCAATAATTCTGTATGGCAGTCTTTGTAAATTCATTGCAATTCTTCAAAGCTAAGCTTCATGTCCATATTGGAAAATGGAATAATAGTATACGTTCAATAAAGAGGATTCACCGTCGAATGCAACTTGTCGCGAACCGTTCCCCTATACAATTTCATATCAAAGAAACCGTGTTAAAAAACTATAAATAACTTCCTCAGAATGTTTTCAAATGTGTGTATTGACATCACTTGAGCTTTCTTAAAAGCTCATTTCCAACAGTATTGTTGAAACAATAATACTTCGTTATTGTTATTATGTTACCAAATCTTGTAAAAACAATAATTGTTGTCGTATTTTCAAATGAATGTTAACATTTAAAAACAACAATCCTATTTTTTAATTCAATGTAAACAGTTTTCTGTCCGTGTTGGACAATCTGCAACTTGGCGTTCCTCTGAAGCTTCGTCAAGGTCGTGCGGGAGAACCTATCGCTGCAAAATGCCGACTCGGTTGGGGCATATACGGCGGCAAACAGGATGCCATTCACACTGAGACTGTCGCAAATTTCCATGTGGCTGAAGTCACTGATTCGGACCAGTTGATGAATGACCAGCTGCGGAACTTTTTCACGATGGAGAACATGGGATCGGAGGGCACTCAAGAGAAGCTAGAATCCGAAGAAGATAAGCGTGCAAACCGAATTCTTTCAGAAACAACGCAGTGGGTTTCGAAACGGGACTTCTGTGGAAGACGGACTATGTTGAATTACCTGATAGCTACCCAATGGCGTTGCGTAGATTACAGTCGTTAGAGAAAAAATTACTCAAGCAACCGGAGATAAAGATTCGCGTTCAGGAGCAGATAGCGGAATACGAGCAAAAAGGATATGCTCATAGGATCACGGATGCCGAACTAAGAACAGCAGACCCCCGTCAAGTGTGGTACTTGCCACTGGGAATTGTACTCAATCCCAAGAAGCCGGGAAAAGTAAGGCTAATTTGGGACGCTGCCGCCAAAGCAAATGGAGTCTCTCTCAATTCCCAGCTTCTGAAGGGCCCTGACCTACTAGCAGCGCTCCCTTCTGTCCTTAGTCAATTCCGCCACTATCCAATCGCCATTAGTGGCGATATAAGGGAAATGTTCCATCAGCTTAAAATGCGGCCTGATGATCAACAATCCTTGAGGTTCTTGTGGAGAGAAAAGCCAGTGGAAGATCCCCGAATATATGTCATGGGTGTCGCAACGTTTGGGGCAACATGCTCGCCTGCCTCGGCGCAATATGTGAAAAACATAAACGCGTCTCAATTCTCCGATAATTATCCACGCGCTGCGATCGCCATTCAGAAGTACCATTACGTGGATGACTATCTGGATAGCTTTGCCACTATAGAAGAAGCTGTCCAGGTAGTACGTGATGTTAGGAAAATACATGCGGTTGGAGGATTCGAAATAAGGCATTTTCTATCCAACTCATCGGAGCTTTTGTACAACCTGGGAGAGCATTCTTCGAACTGCACTAAAGATATGTCTCTGGAACGGGGACCGGTCACGGAATCAGTGCTTGGGATGCAGTGGTTGCCAGTCGAGGATACATTCACCTACTCCTTCGCGTTGAGAGATGATCTAAGGACTATCCTGGAGTTCCATCATTTCCCAACAAAACGTGAAGTCCTAAAAGTGCTAATGAGCCTGTTTGATCCGCTTGGCTTCATCGCCTTCTTCCTCATCCATGGGAAAGTGCTCATGTATAACCCCCTAGGCTATGCTCAGTGGAAAAGGGGATCTTCAGGGTCGGAAGAAGGGGAATCGACACAACAAACTCAACGTCACTCGATGATCCACCTCTATTGGGAACTCACTTTAAGGTGCAACATATCCATCAGCATAACTCGGATGGGTGAAACTCACAAGCCACTTCTTATGATTGAACCACTCAAAGGCCCCACGTTGGGCGCCAATTTATAACCCCCTAGGCTATGCTCAGTGGAAAAGGGGATCTTCAGGGTCGGAAGAAGGGGAATCGACACAACAAACTCAACGTCACTCGATGATCCACCTCTATTGGGAACTCACTTTAAGGTGCAACATATCCATCAGCATAACTCGGATGGGTGAAACTCACAAGCCACTTCTTATGATTGAACCACTCAAAGGCCACACGGCGAACAAAATTCTAATAGGACCGTTAGAGAGAGAGAGGCATAG
Organism: Armigeres subalbatus; assembly: GCF_024139115.2. Taxonomy (NCBI): domain Eukaryota; kingdom Metazoa; phylum Arthropoda; class Insecta; order Diptera; family Culicidae; genus Armigeres; species Armigeres subalbatus. The sequence continues at coordinate 198,824,937 of NC_085140.1, read as the reverse complement.
TGACCCCTTTCTGGGTCCGCGGTAAAACGGGACAAACCAGACTAATAGTGAAACTTTCAATACACTGAAATTGTACTAAAGCGATCGAATTCATGCACATACGTATAATTACAAACTTTACATTTTTCTAATTTTGGCCATTTCTTACTAGCTATGTGACGTCACAGTTTCTACTTGCGGTTGTTAGGTCTAGGTTTTGGTGGTACGTGATGGTGGTAGCAGACGATGGTGACGGTTTCGGGCCAGCGGTCCGGAATTCGAGGTCGGACGGTAGGACACTATCTGAGCGCCTGCGACGAAACGGATGACACAGCGTCTTGTTGTGAGAACCCCAGGGTGCTCAGGAATACTCAGGACCCTTCCCGAGGCTGGCGAATTATTGCGGGGCAGACCGGCTTGGCCTCGATATTGCCGCTGGACTTTCTATCCACTCCGCACTTCTGATCCGAGCTCAAGATGGCGACCTCGTATCGTTAATTTTCCGTCCCTTTCTCGCCTTTCGTCACTGCGCTATTATAATGTGCTGTCCGTTGTTTGCCCGACCGCGATGGCGTCGCAGACAATAGCTGGACCGAAATATAAAAGAAAAAGGTCCTGTCTTGGACCTACCCGCCATATTAGATTTAGACCACGTTTTTTTCGTAGAACACAAGCGCACTTAAAACGACTAGTATATCTTCGACTTCATACGGCATATTGAAAATTTACCTTTTTCTATTCGATCTTCAGTGTACTTATGTAACAAAGTTACAAAATCCTATGTAAATAAAAAAAATATATCCCCATTATATCCAACCAAAAATAAATTTAAAAAAATACATAATGGAATTTAAAATAAGCCTCTACTGTCACAAACGAAGATTGCGTTCTTGGTCTCTGGTGAAGGAACGTAACAAGAAATTCACTAAAAGAGTTCAATTTTCAAAAATTAGTTCACTATCATAATGACAGCCTCGGAAATAATCGAACGAATGAATGCGGGCACGGTAGGTACGTTGAAGGTACAAACAGATTTAAAGCTTCTCTTGCATTCTGACTGCCGACTGTTGAGGACCTGTTTAGTGGCAAAATCAGTATTCCAACGTAAAAGCAAATTAGAAGGTGTGAAAAACTAGTGGAAAATATAATTGGCAGAAGATAGAAGTTCTAACTGTAGTTCCGAACAACGCTTAGGGCGTGAAATATAAAAGTAGTAACAAATTTGGTGAACTGTGAAACCACGTGTGGCAAGTATGTTTGTTAAACAATAGGGTCCATTGTCCAAGCTCTAAGGTTACTTTCTCGTAATGCTAGGTTCAAAGCCACGTTGAGTATCGCCCTCTGAGAAGTGTGACAAAGCATAAGACGAAAATTCAGATAGAAAGGTAAATTCGTAAATTACGTCTGTTTCAAAATGTAATCGTGAATCGTTTGAAGATTCTCCCTTCAAACGAGGGTACACCCTAGGGCCGAGCCAACCGCCCGTCGCGGTGACATCGACTTTCCGTCGATGATGATGATGCAACTCAACATCCGAGCTGCAGCATAACGGTGACGTCACACCATCATTTCATTCACCACGATATCCGCGAGCCACTACCAGTGTTTCACCTACTCGCTAATAGAGGGCCAACCGCCGTTGCAAGGTAGAAATTTGGTGCAAGTTTTTGCTAGGCACACTGGGACAGAACCCGTGAAAAATTGGAAAACCACACGTGACCGTAACGAACGAATTCGAATTCCGTCACCAAGTAAGAGCTCTTACCATCCGCCGCTGGACATCGCTGGAACTCCGTCGTCGCTTCCGGAAGCTGAAAAATCAAGTAAGGTCGACCTATTTGTGATTACTAACCCACCAAAATTGTAAAAAAGTACACAAAGGACTATAAGTGAAAAGCTAGTTTTGTTGTTTGCCAGAAAGCTATTAGCCATAAACCTGCGCAGAATCGTATTAGCTACCAATAAACGCACCAAGCATAAGCTATGTTACAAAGGCAAAGCGTTAGTTGTTCAGTTTGAAGGTGAGAGAAAATTTAAATCGTAACGGTTTTTTTATATCGTTTAGAATAGGCTCTGGGAGGGGAATCCTTAATGGTAAACCTCTCACCCTGTGGCTTGTACATATTTTGAATTAGATTCTTCTTTCGGTTTGGTATCGGTTGCGCTAGAGTTTTGAGTGTGGATTGAGGCTTGAAGAAAGGACTCGCCCTGAGAATTCCTGGCCGGGTACGGGACTTTCTGAATGAGTTTTAAGAACGCACCTTCGCGGCAGTGTAAAAACTGCCTGGCGCTTAAGTGAAGGCTGTTAATTCCGTCCGAACCTTCTCTTCCGCTCCCATGTCCCGTTACATTTGGCGCCCATACAACGGTTTTTGAAATATTTGTAAATAGTAGATTTAGATGAGCCTTTTACGAGTAGTTTAATTTGATTAGTTTTCTTTGAATAGAGTTAGAATTTTGTAAGTTAGGCCTAATTTGTTTTTTCTTCGGTTAAATATTAGAAATAAGTTGAATTTGAATTTGTTTTGCTGCATTATACTGAATTTATTGATTTTCCCTCATAAACTTTCCATAATTTATGCAAATTTATAAGTGAATTGAATCGGAGCCACCAGAATTAACCTGAAAATAATAGAACAAATTATTAGAAAATGCTTGCACAAGATTTTGAAAAGTTGGATTATTACATCAATCCAATCGACTTATTGGAAGATGAAATCGATTATGAGTTAAAACTGAGATGCTTGCCAGTGAATGATACCTTGCAAGTCAAACGGCAAATGTTGCGCCATGCACAATTAGAGGAAATTCGTAAACCAAAAATTTTAAGAGTTAAGAAGTCCATCGTTCAAGAATATGAAATAGTGAAAGGAAAGGTTCAAGACATCAAGCATGTTATCCAATACTATCCCGAACAAAAACTGATTTCACGTCTAAGGCATTGCAGGTTGAGAATTATTCGAGCAAATGCAATTACAAGGGAACAAAGTCGTCTTAAAAACGAGTTTATTAACGAGATTGAAAATTTACTTGATCGCTACGGAAGCATAATGGACCGTAGAGGAAGCCAATTACCTCCCAATATTCAGTTGAGTTTTTCTGGAGTCACTGAGCATAATTTAGAAAACAGAAATATGGATAATGTAAACTTGAACTTCTCCGACATTCCAGGGCTAGTACCTGGATTTGGAAATACGGTACCAAATCAAAACCCCAGTGTTGCACCTTCGATAAGGGAGCATTCTCATGCAGAAAGCAACCTGCTCGACGAAGCGATTGGAGGTAATGAACCAGCAGATAGTGAAGGATTTGAGGAACAGTTAGATTTACTGTTCCACGAATTTCGAGAAGCATCTCAACCACAGGGAGCACGTCCTAAAGAGCCATTGCTACCTTACAGGAAAGAACAAAACACTTCTAAAATTTTGCCAAACGATCAAATTGATCAATTGAAAGTAGAGATCAGCCAATACATTAATGACGCATTATCGAAACAAATGGCGACATTGATGGAAAAATTAACTCCGATGTTAAATAATCAAACGTCATCAACCCCAAATTTGCCTCCACCACCTACACCAACTCCTCCACCTCCGCCAGTATCGCCACCACCACCGCCACCACCAGCCCTAGTATGTCTCTCAAGGGAAAATGTGGGACGGCGGATGAGAAATGATTTTCACCCTAATTCAGTGGCATCACATATATCAGTAGCTGGAGATTATGAACCAATCCAACTAAATAGGCCAAGCTTCGATTCACGCAATCGTTGGCAAGTGCCGATTAGTAAATGGCGAATTAATTTTAGTGGTGACTCCAGAGGGCCCACTGTGACTCAGTTCCTGAACCGAGTGGAAGTGTTGGCAAGAAATAACAGAGTTTCAGATCAAGATCTATTGAGTCAGGCCAATTTCTTCTTCAAAGAAGGGTCAGAAGCGGAAGAATGGTATTTCACCTTCTGCAACAAATTCACAACTTGGTCGGGGCTTAAGCACCAACTGAGACTGCGGTTTGAACAACCCAACAAAGATAAAGTTATCGAACGACAAATTCTTGACAGAAGACAACTTCCGCAAGAAACCTTCAACGCTTTCGTTTCAGCTATTGAAAAACTTGCGCAACAATTAACTAAGCCAATGTCGGAAGACAGGAAACTAGATATTCTAACGGAAAACATGAAGGACAGTTACAAACCCTTTCTAACAATCTACAGGATTGAAAGAATTGAGGAACTTGTAACCATCTGCCACGGTTTGGACAAGTCTATGTACAGGAGCTATAACAGCTACCCCAGAAATAGACCACATTTGGTAAACAATGTTGAGGATATAGAACAAGGGGTGGAGTATTATACTGACCAAGAAGAGGAACTAAATGCAATAGGACAGACCATAAGACGTAAAAAAATTGTGGAACAGGGAAGAGAAACCACAGGAACCATACCAAAAATGGTTCAAGATGACCAGAACAACATTCTATGTTGGAATTGCCGGCAATATGGACACTTTTGGCGCAATTGTGAGAAGCAAAAAAAGATATTCTGCCATTTCTGTGGACAAATGAACTATGTTACAGCGAATTGTCCAAATAACCATCGATTTTCGACTCCGAATCAGGAAAACGAGAATCCAGATCGATCGTAAGGAGTGATCCTTCTGAAATACCAAAAAACTCCTTGACTCAAAAAGCCGACAATATGCCACAAGAATCGATTAAATCCTATTATAAATACAATACTGTATTTCAGATCAATACAAAACCTAATCGGTGTCCGTACATCGAAGTCGAAGTATTAGGTACACCTATTTCCGCGCTATTAGATTCTGGAGCCAGCGTTAGTATTCTGAATTCCAAAAAACTAATAGATAAACATCGATTCAGAATACATCCAATTAATTTAACAGTGAAAACTGCAGATGAGACAGTCTTGAAGTGTGAAGGGCTAATTCAAATCCCATTCACTTTTCAAGGTAAGACACATGTGATCCCAACTCTATTGATTCCTGAAATTTCAAAAACGCTTATTTTGGGGATAGATTTTTGGAACACATTTGGAATAACCCCGGCGTTGGCGGATGAAAATGGATTAAAACCAATAAACGAAATTACCAATGAAGGGATCCATCTTATTGAAACATTTTTCGCGGAAGAGGAAGAAGCAATTGCCTTTACGATAGTACCAAATCTCTCAAATATGGTCGAAGAAGAATCACTTGAAGACACTTCGCTAGAACTCCCATTCATGGAGAACCCCGACAGTAGAAATACTGTCGACATTAACACAGAACATAATCTTACCATTTCCGAAAAAGAAGAATTAGACCAAATTATAGAACTTTTTAAATCTACTAATAACGGAAAATTGGGTAGAACTCATCTATTCTCGCACAAGATCGAGTTGGTCGAAGGGGCTCAACCTAAAAAGCCGCCACAATACCGTTGTTCGCCTCACATTCAGAAAGAGATAGATAAAGAGATAGCTCGAATGTTAGAACTAGATGTTATTGAGGAATCGACTGCGGAATGGTGCAATCCATTGTTGCCAGTCAAAAAAGCCTCAGGCGATTGGCGCATTTGCCTAGACTGTCGCAGGGTTAATGAAATAACCAAAAATGAAGCGTATCCATTCCCCGATATGCTTGGGATCCTAGGGCGAATAGAAAGATCAAAATACTTCACCGTAATAGATCTTTCGAAAGCCTATTGGCAAATTCCTTTAGAAGAATCGTGCCGGGACTTTACATCATTTAGATCAGGTAAACAACTATTTCGGTTTAAAGTTATGCCTTTTGGGCTAAAAGGAGCGCCGATAACACAGACGAAGCTGATGAACAAAGTCCTTGGTTTCGACCTGGAACCGTACGTCTATGTATATCTAGACGATATTATTATAACCTCAAACGACTTAAGTGAACACTTTCGTCTTCTGCGAATTGTTGCTGAAAGGCTACGACGAGCAAATTTGACCATTAGTCTAGACAAGTCCAAATTCTGTCAGATGAAAATAAGCTACCTAGGTTATACACTTTCGGAACAAGGTCTGGCAATAGACAGTTCGAAGATTCAACCGATATTGGATTATCCAATACCCAAAACACCCAAAGAAATTAGGAGATTCGTGGGTATGGTCAGCTTTTATAAGCAATTTATTGACCGCTTCAGTGACCTAACGGCACCGATCACTGACTTGCTAAAGAAGTCAAAAGGAAAAATTTCGTGGACCAAAGAAGCTGATGAATCGTTTCTGCAAATAAAATCAGTTCTCGTGTCTCCGAATGTGTTAGCTAATCCTGACTTTAGGCGACCGTTTACGATCGAATCAGATGCTTCGAACGTAGCAGTTGGAGCGGTCCTCACACAACTCCAAGACGGAGTGAAAAGACCAATTGCTTTCTTTTCGAAAAAGCTCTCTGCGACTCAACGAAAATATGCACCGACCGAAAAAGAATGTCTGGGAGTAATTCTCGCCATACAAAAGTTTAGACATTACGTCGAAGGCTCCCGGTTTACGGTTATAACGGATGCTCAAAGTCTAATTTGGCTCCGGCGTATCAGTGCCGAAGGAGGTTCAGCAAAACTAATTCGATGGGCATTAAAATTACAGCAATATGATTTTGAGCTCTTATATCGTAAGGGCTCATTGAACATCACCGCTGATGCTTTGTCAAGGGCAGTAAACGCCATTACCATTACTGAACCAGAATATGAGGAATTGAAACGAAAAATTCTGTCAAGCAACACAAAATACAAAGATTTTAAGGTTGACAACGGTAAAATTTATAAATTTGTTTCGTCAAAGACGGTAGATCCCAGATTTTGTTGGAAATATGTTCCGCTCAGGCAGGAACGATTTAAAATAATTCAAGACACCCATGATGCAATGCACTTTGGGCGCAACAAAACGTATAAAAAAGTTCAAGAACAATTCTATTGGCCATCAATGGAGAACGATATTCGAAAATATTGTCAGGGTTGCGAAACATGTAAAAAAATTAAATATCCTAACATTAATACAAAGCCTTTGATGGGAAAACAAAAATTGGCGTCAATGCCATGGCAAACGATTTCCGTAGACTTTGTTGGACCATTCCCAAGGTCCAAAAATGGGAACTCAGTACTACTGGTTGTGACGGATTTATTCTCCAAATTCGTTATAATCCAACCACTGAGAGACGCAAAAACTGGTCCCTTGATCTCGTTTCTTGAGAACATGGTATTTCTCGTTTTCGGTGTGCCAGAAATATTGATATCCGATAATGGGGTACAGTTCAAGGCAAAGGAATTCGAAAAACTTTTGAGTAAATACCATGTTACGCATTGGCGGAACGCCAATTATCACCCTGAGAATAACCCCACAGAAAGGGTTAATCGGGTAATAGGAGCAGCCATACGTTCTTACTTGAAGGACGATCATAAGGAATGGGATAAAGACATTCACAAAGTGGCACTAGCGATCAGGACTGCAGTCCATGAATCGACGCTTTATACTCCTTATTTTATCAACTATGGGCGCAATTACATCAGCTCTGGTGCAGAATATCAGAGAATAAGAGAGACAGGATCAGATGTAATATATGAGCCGATGCAACTGAATGATAATTTGAGAACTATCTTTGATACGGTCAAAGAGAATTTGAAAAAAGCCTATGATCGTTATTCAAAACATTACAATCTACGTTCAAACAAAACTCTTTCTTCCTTCGAAATAGGGGAAATTGTATTAAAAAAGAACTTTCATCAATCAAACAAAAGTAAACACTTTTCGGCAAAACTAGCTGACCCATTTTCATTGGCAAAAATTGTAGGAAAGATTGGTTCTGCGTGCTATGACTTAGAAGACCTTCAAGGTAATCGTTTAGGAGTATTTCACTCATCGCATCTTCAGAAAAAATAACTACATAATCGATCTTTTTCAAAGCTATGTCTGTTGCATAAAGAAGCACAGTTACTATGAGAATAAAATCCACTAAAATACAAACTTACGTTTTGGTAATTCCAAGTAGAGCGAGAGGGGTTGTCTCCAACAACTATTCCATACTACGAGCAACTTTCTCCTCGCCGCTTGAATGATTTTGGGTATCGTCGCCCCACCTAAAAGATAGTAAACAACCGATTAGTTAGCGTAGCGGTAATGAGACAACCTTGGAAAACAAACAAATTACGGAAACGAAAGCAATTGAGTTTCACAATATCACAGCTATGTAAATACGCGACGAGCACAGAATAGCAAGAACATTGATCAAATTATATATACGCATGATAATAGATTAAATTCACCATAAGTTTTACTATTTCAAGAGTAGGTACACAGTATATTAACACATTCTATTAGAAATTGTAGGTGTTGATAACGATGAGCGAAGCAGTGATATGTTTAGAACACACGATTCACTTACGTAATCCTATAATCCAATTGGTAACATTTTGCGTAGGATCTCCCATAGTGAGGTTTCTCCACAATCCACAGTAACTCGATGCTCTGCAATAAACAAAATAGTCCACGTCCTTTATTCTTTCCTTTTACATAAATTCCGCTTTAGATTCTGCTCACACATTTTCATTTTGCACTATCAGACTTTGACAGCAAGAAATGTCAAAACAAATCGTCGATTATTTTGATGGTTCGATGAATAAGAAGTCCGTTCAGACGTTCAGACGGACAAATATTAGGTTGATGTCATTTGGAACTGGGACAGTTCCAGACAATTATGTGAAGTTATGCGATTTTTATTCGGTTATTACCGGATGGTTCAGGATAAAGATTTTGTTGTTTAATAAGACTTAATTGAGAAGGCTCTCGATAATCCAAGAAATGGTTTAGGAATTAAAAATCTATTCGTCCAGCTAGAACGGGGCTTAAGAAAAGACATTGCAAATTAGATTCAAATTTATTTAAAGTAAGGTATTAATGTATTTCTAATGGAATTAGCTAAATATAATATTATAATGCAGCAACACAGATTGTTAATTTTCTGGTCTGATAAGACTATGCATTAATTAACTGAGCAAAATTTCGAAAAAAAACAGACTAATTTAAATTTTGGCCATAAAAAAATAAATTCAGTCGCTTCATTTATTTTTTCCGTTGGTATGGGGTAATGTAACAAAGTTACAAAATCCTATGTAAATAAAAAAAATATATCCCCATTATATCCAACCAAAAATAAATTTAAAAAAATACATAATGGAATTTAAAATAAGCCTCTACTGTCACAAACGAAGATTGCGTTCTTGGTCTCTGGTGAAGGAACGTAACAAGAAATTCACTAAAAGAGTTCAATTTTCAAAATTAGTTCACTATCATAATGACAGCCTCGAAATAATCGAACGAATGAATGCGGGCACGGTAGGGGCGGTGATGGTACAAACAGAGTTAAAGCTTCTCTTTCATTCTGACTGCCGACTGTTGATGACCTGTTTAGTGGCAAAATCAGTATTCCAACGTAAAAGCAAATTAGAAGGTGTGAAAACTAGTGGAAAATATAATTGGCAGAAGATAGAAGTTCTAACTGTAGTTCCGAACAACGCTTAGGGCGTGAAATATAAAAGTAGTAACAAATTTGGTGAACTGTGAAACCACGTGTGGCAAGTATGTTTGTTAAACAATAGGGTCCATTGTCCAAGCTCTAAGGTTACTTTCTCGTAATGCTAGGTTCAAAGCCACGTTGAGTATCGCCCTCTGAGAAGTGTGACAAAGCATAAGACGAAAATTCAGATAGAAAGGTAAATTCGTAAATTACGTCTGTTTCAAAATGTAATCGTGAATCGTTTGAAGATTCTCCCTTCAAACGAGGGTACACCCCTAGGGCCGAGCCAACCGCCCGTCGCGGTGACATCGACTTTCCGTCGATGATGATGATGCAACTCAACATCCGAGCTGCAGCATAACGGTGACGTCACACCATCATTTCATTCACCACGATATCCGCGAGCCACTACCAGTGTTTCACCTACTCGCTAATAGAGGGCCAACCGCCGTTGCAAGGTAGAAATTTGGTGCAAGTTTTTGCTAGGCACACTGGGACAGAACCCGTGAAAAATTGGAAAACCACACGTGACCGTAACGAACGAATTCGAATTCCGTCACCAAGTAAGAGCTCTTACCATCCGCCGCTGGACATCGCTGGAACTCCGTCGTCGCTTCCGGAAGCTGAAAAATCAAGTAAGGTCGACCTATTTGTGATTACTAACCCACCAAAAATTGTAAAAAGTACACAAAGGACTATAAGTGAAAAGCTAGTTTTTGTTGTTTGCCAGAAAGCTATTAGCCATAAACCTGCGCAGAATCGTATTAGCTACCAATAAACGCACCAAGCATAAGCTATGTTACAAAGGCAAAGCGTTAGTTGTTCAGTTTGAAGGTGAGAGAAAATTTAAATCGTAACGGTTTTTTTTATATCGTTTAGAATAGGCTCTGGGAGGGGAATCCTTAATGGTAAACCTCTCACCCTGTGGCTTGTACATATTTTGAATTAGATTCTTCTTTCGGTTTGGTATCGGTTGCGCTAGAGTTTTGAGTGTGGATTGAGGCTTGAAGAAAGGACTCGCCCTGAGAATTCCTGGCCGGGTACGGGACTTTCTGAATGAGTTTTAAGAACGCACCTTCGCGGCAGTGTAAAAACTGCCTGGCGCTTAAGTGAAGGCTGTTAATTCCGTCCGAACCTTCTCTTCCGCTCCCATGTCCCGTTACACTTAGTTACACGCCACGGGGGGAACTAGCATTGAAACACCACCCTAGCTTTAAGATACAATAGGTTTTAGATTTCTTTTTGGTATCTATCGTTTTTTTTACACTACTAACCACTTGTATATAATAGTTAGATCACTACTAATACTATTTATAGCGTAATTAGCTATTTAATGCCACTAGACCTAAGAAAGAACAATACAGATATATTTAAAAAAATCACTATAAGTCTGAAAACGCACTTTTTGCGAACTTTGATTTTACTCACGTCGCGCACTTACTGCTCTCTAGCACGTTCCGAGCAGAATTAATTTCACCGTGCTAGCATGCCGAGTACGACCTTAATACATTCTCATAAGAATCCGACCAAACCCGAGTTTGACGAATTTTCTATACGTGCTACGTGAGTTCTACCGCTCCTTGTCCGGCCCTGGATGTTGCACGGAATCTTGGCTGAGTTTTTTGCCACAGTTGTTCTAACCGATGTCAGCAAATCTACCGAAACGAGTGAGTGTGTCGTGGAAATAGGGAGAGGCAGTGGGAGAATGGGAGATCGCTCATTTCTTCCCTTGAGCATTGCCCAGAGTCGCATCAAGTACTTATAGAAAATTATTTGTGACCGAGTCACAAACCTAAATTATGTAGCCGTCGGTTACAATACCCCTCCAACCAACTGCGAAATAATACTATTTTTCGCCCAGTAAGTGCTAAAAGCTACCATCGAATTAAACAAACGGCATAGAATAAGTTATAGTAGCTCAATTTGCGTTCTTTTGTTTTCGTTACACACGTCAAAACTTAGTAGTTCACCCTACTTAATTCCCGTGAGTTCAAGCTGAGAAGTTCAACCTACGTGAGTTACTTCAGTATTTCCAGCTGTCAGTTATCGTTCATCCTAAATCTCATTCGTAACAAAACAAATCGATCCGCGGAAAATTAATCATTTAGAGCTCAATATTGACGATTCCTCCATTTATGATCATTATCCGGTTTTGTTGCCATTCTGCGTTCGTGTTGAAGATCGTTTTGAATCAAAATTCCCCGGACCAAGTAGTTTTGGACCATCAGTAAGTACTTCTATCCTTCACTGTGTAACTCCTGTTGACTATCTCATTGATTCAACCATTCATTCATAACTTTTCCGTTTCCACCCGGTCTGCAGTCCCGAGGAAAACATCAAATCATCAATCAAGCTAAGTATCCTATTTTCATTCACGTCAAGCTGATGTTGACCAAAAAGTTTAGTTATTTTACCTTTCTATTTTCTCTATTTTCTAGGTACACGGTTTCAAATCAGCTGATGAGAAGATACCGATCGACTTTCCTGAATCATCGACAAGGTCGTAGGAGCTTGTACCCACCCGAGCCTTGACTATACACGGACTGTAACACGGAGCTAATTTTGCGTTGAACTTGTCAACGGCAGAGGACTGTCTGAAGTTCCTCTTCAGGACTCTCTCGCCTACTTTATACACTGGAGCTGCTTGTTTTCTACGTAAATTGTAATAGTGTGAATTTTATTGTAGCTTTTTTTTAGATTATTAATAACTATTTCGCGAATAGACTGATCTATCATAAATTTGTTCTCTAGTCTAGACTGTTCCGAAATTTCCTGTTCGTCTCTATCTGCTCGATGTTCGTCACCTCTTCCCAAAGCTTCGTGGCCGAAAATGATTTTATATGGCGAGAATCCAGTAGAACTATGTGGAGTTGTGTTTAAGACGTGTTCTATCTCTGAGATACGTGAATCCCAGATAGTTTGATCAGTTCGGACGTAGGAACGAATACACGCATTAATCGTCCTGTTAAGTCTTTCGACGGGATTCGCTTGGCAATGGTGTCTGGAATTAGCCCAGTGCCGTATGCGAAACTTCTCAAGGAGCGCTTTGAATTCCTTCGATAGAAAGGTCGACGCGTTGTCTGAAATAAGACACTCTGGTACGCCGTAGCAGCGGAACCAATTGTCTTCAAGATTTTGGTAACTTGTGACGTAGATATTTTCTTTAGCGGAAACAATAAACAATACTTTGAAAAGAAGTCCATCACCACCAGGAGGTGGCAGTTTCCGGATTTGCTTCTGGGAAGCGATTTGATAAAATCAATCCGATTATTTGGAAGGGTTTCGTCGTGACCCGTTGCTGTCCCATCGTGGGTTGTTGGGACTGGTTACTGGGCTTGCTCTCCTGGCAAATTCTACACCTTTGCACATAACTTTTAATCTCCTTGGCCATGTGTGGCCAATAAAACTTCTTACGGATTCTTGCCAGTGTCTTTTCGCTTCCCATGTGTAAGACTTCGTCGTGCTCTTCGAACAAGATTTTCTCACGTAGAATGGTTGGTACACAAACCTTCCATTCGAAGCGGTAGTCGATATTTTCGGGATTAGAAACGAATTTTTTCAAGATGCCGTTTTCAACGCGGAAATCTTTAAAATTCTCTGGTTCTTGTTGAACCTTCCTCACCATGTAATTGTACCAGTCGGCCTTCTCCGACACCAAACTGACTTCCTCAACGGCTCTAGACAGAGCGTCCGGGACTATATTGTCTACTCCCTTTCGGTGTTTGATCTCTAGATCATGTTTTTGGAGCTCGAGACTCCATCGACTAAGTCTGGATGACGTTTTCCAGCTGCTTCGAAGTATGTAGGTTAAGGCGGAGGCGTCGGTTATCACCGTGAACCTTGACCCTTCAACATAGCATCGAAACTTCTCCAACGAGTTCAAAACGGCTAGGGCTTCCTTCTCGGTCGCCGCGTAACGCTGTTGAGTAGCACTCAATTTTTGTGAGAAATACGCTACTGGTTTCTCAATGTCGTCGTGTAATTGGGTCAACACTCCGGCTATCGCTGAATCGCTAGCATCGCAGTGTATGCTGAACGGCTTCGCAAAATCCGGGTTTGACAAAATAGGCGCGCTGATCAGAAGCTCTTTGATTTTGATGAATGCGGCCTCTGATTCGTCATTCCATTTTACAGTTTTGGGCCGATTTTGCAAAAGGTCGGTTAAAGGGCGAACTATCTCGCTGAAAGTGGCGATAAATCGCCTGTAGTAATTACACATGCCCAAAAATCTCCGAATGGCTCGGAGAGTTTTGGGCCTCTCAAAATTTACAATTGCTTCGACGCGATCTGGATTTGGACGGAGTCCATTTCGACCAAGAATATACCCTAGGTAAGGAACCTCTGGTACGCAAAATTTGGATTTCTCCAGATTGATGGACAAATTCGCGGCTCTGAGCCTATTTGCCAACTCTGTGAGCTTGTCCAGGTGCTCCTCAAACGTATTGCTTACCACGATGATGTCATCGAGGTAAACAAATACGCTTGGTTCCAGTTCACTCCCACCCAATACCCGATCCATCAGTCTGGACAAGGTTGCTGGACTGTTGGCCAGACCAAAAGGCATTCGAGGTGAACTGGAACAGCCCTCTCCCTAACACAGAAAATGCAGTAAATTTCCGGGACCGTGGGTGTAGCGGCACCTGTAGAAACGCTTTAGATAAATCTATAGTGGAGATGTAACGACTGGGTCCCAATCGACTAAGAATTCTATCTGCATGTGGGAGAGGGTAGGAGTCTCGGACAGTTCGCTCATTAAGCTTTCTGGCATCGAGACACAGGCGTACCGATCCATCCGACTTGTCAACGGGTACAAGACGGAGTGCCCAGTCACTGTATGACCGTTCAATAATGCCACACTGTAACATATTATCGAGTTCCTTGTTTATCTTTTCTTGGCGAATAGGGGAAGTTGGGAACGGATTGATACGTACCGGGGGAAGCTTTCTGGCCTCTTCCGATAGCTCTATACGATGGTTGATCATCGACGTAGTGTCGAGTCGACCTTCAATCGCTGGTTTGAATAATTCCATCACTTGTTCAAGCCTTCTTTTCTGATGATCCGATAGAGGAGTTTCCTCTCCGTGACTGTCGAGTTCATCTACCTCAATGGACTCATCCTGGATTGCCACCGTTGGCACGATCCCGAATGATTGCCAAAAATCGGAACCGAGTATCAGTTTTCTTTTAACTGATGGGATAACGAGGGCTGACAAAATCTTTGTCACTCCTCTAAACGTAATTGGTAATGCCACACAACCAGCAACATTCAATTTCTGACCGCTGGCGGTAGAGATATCTATGTTCACCGGCTGAATGCGAAGTCTGCAGGCTTTTATAAGTGATCTGGTTCCTGAGCCAAGTATACTCCGGTTCGCTCCGCTATCGAGCAAGCCGATTAAGGGTATATCCAAAATATTGATTCTCACAAACGGTCTATCATCCTCCGCAATTTTGAGAAAATGCTCGCTGATCTCTACGCTCGAGCAGTGCATGTATTCATCTTCGTCTACTTCTCGTTGACCAAGTGAGCAAACTGTGCAGTCTAAAATAGTAGGGATTTTGGGAATGTCTTCTACTGCCGCCTGCCCCTTCAGACGGGTATTCAGGCGTTTTTTGCGCAGTATGGACAATCCGCCGTTTCGACATTATAGAACCCACACCTAAAGCAAAATTTGTGTCTTGGAGCCCTGCACTCCGATTGATGGTGGCCTGATATCCGGCAGTTAAAACAAATACCAGGCTTGGGAACTATATACTTCTCCAGCCGAACCAATAATCCCTTGTCTTGAATATTATTGTACCCTTGATTCCTCTCGACGGGTTGACACTCTGCCGCATTAGCCTTTTTCGAATTCTTCTCCTCGGTAGCTTTGCTGATTGGTTTCTGTTCCAGCCAGGATTTCTCTGGACGACTGACCGTATTCGTCGGTTTAGACTTGAGGTTTGTGTTTAGTTCACTAACCTGATGTCGATTTTTAGTGTTTTCTTCGATGTTGCGGCTCTCATACTTGTACCAGAATGTGGCATCAAGAAAAACAGCGAAGTCTGTTTTCAGAGCTTTGCGTTCTCTGAACGGCAATTTATTAGGTTTTATTTTACAATTTGCATGCGTTGCGTTTCGAAGCGTTCATCGATGCACCCCCGGTGCGATTATTAAAATTTGGTTTGGTTTTGTTGCATGTTTACATTCGTGTTGAAGTAGATTTTTCAAATTATTTTATGATTTTAGGTACTGGCGGAGAAGTTTTCGTGCTTGTTGAAGGTGTTCAGGAGGTAAGAAGTGAGCCCGTGGATCACAGAGGCCGTTTTAAAATCGTCCTGGAGTCCGGTTGAATGAAATCGCGACTGTGAAGGGTGAGTACAGGTGGATATAAGAGGGAGTCTGCAACGGGCGCAGATGATGATCTGGCCGTGATTCAAGCACTACCTACATCCTGACCACCCCAACATCACGCAGATTATTCAGCCATGGATTCGGAAATCCAGATAAAATACAAGAGCCTACTGGTACACCATTTAGAAAAGGAAGAGGTAGAATTCGAGCTAGATGTAAGAGCCGTAGCTTTCGAACAAACGGAAAGTGTAGGAGTTCTAAGGAGGCGGTTGAGAGAAACCTTGAAGCAGGAAAAGAACAAGCAGATTGAACTAGATTTTGCTAGATGCGTAAACCGGTCAATAGACAATGAAATTAAGTTGATCGATGACAGTGTTAGGGATATAAAAGACATTCTAGAGAAGAAAAAGAACTTTGAGGGTACTAAGGATGCGTTGAAGACGCGCTTAGTACATTATTTTGCGCGATGCTCGACCATTCAAGAAGCCGCCGAAGAAGATGCAGATCTTGAAGATCTGGATAAGATTTTAAGCACAGTTCGTCAGTTATACAATAGTTTTTCACCATTTTCACACCAAATGAATCCATTCGGAAGGAAATCATGTTGCAAATTTCGAATTCTCTCACTCAGCTTCAGTTGGCCCAGCCTGGTACCTCAGGAGTTTCGAAGGAAGTTCAAAGTAGGTCACAGGGTACGCAGACAGATGATGATCTGGTCGGTCATAGCGATGATGGCGCTGGAGCTCGCCCAGCGAGAAGACAGCTTAAATCAAATTTTGACCAAGTCGAGGAATTTCGAACTGCTGATCGAGTTCCAACACGGTCGCAACTACAGTCGGGCTCGGGATTGAATTCCAATCGATCGGAAAACAGAGAGATAGTTTTAAACCGTTTTGATTTGTCAGGTAACGTTCGAAATTCTGCCAGAAAGATTTATCGGAAAGTAGATTCGGATTCTTCCTCGTCATTATCTCCACCGAATAGATTCAATTCTAGATCACAAAGGTCTCATACGAGACGTAGTAGACCTGTGTCAGATTGGAATTTGCGATACGACGGTAGAGATGGTGGTCAAGGTCTAATGCGGTTTATTAAAGAAGTGGAATTCTATGCCAACTCAGAAAACATTTCTGAGAGAGAGCTGTTTCGTTCCGCAATACATTTATTTACGGGCGCAGCCAAAATTTTGTTCATGTCCGGCATGGAAAATGGAGAGTTCGCTTCATGGAAGGACTTGGTCTCAGAAATGAAGAAAGAATTTCTAAGCCCAGACCATGACCATGTCAGTGAGTTTAGGGCTATTGAAAGGAAGCAAAGACCCAAAGAAAAATTTCAAGATTTCTTCTTTGATATGCAGAGACTCTTCAACTCTCTTACAAAGCCGATTTCCGAGCGCAAGAAATACGAGATTGTTTTCAGGAATCTCAGGGCTGATTACAAAGGTTACGTTGTTGCAGCTAGCATCGATAACCTGGCCGATCTGAAACCATTTGGCCGAAAGCTTGATGCCACATTCTGGTACAAGTATGAGAGCCGCAACATCGAAGAAAACACTAAAATCGACATCAGGTTAGTGAACTAAACACAAACCTCAAGTCTAAACCGACGAATACGGTCAGTCGTCCAGAGAAATCCTGGCTGGAACAGAAACCAATCAGCAAAGCTACCGAGGAGAAGAATTCGAAAAAGGCTAATGCGGCAGAGTGTCAACCCGTCGAGAGGAATCAAGGGTACAATAATATTCAAGACAAGGGATTATTGGTTCGGCTGGAGAAGTATATAGTTCCCAAGCCTGGTATTTGTTTTAACTGCCGGATATCAGGCCACCATCAATCGGAGTGCAGGGCTCCAAGACACAAATTTTGCTTTAGGTGTGGGTTCTATAATGTCGAAACGGCGGATTGTCCATACTGCGCAAAAACGCCTGAATACCCGTCTGAAGGGCAGGCGGCAGTAGAAGACATTCCCAAAATCCCTACTATTTTAGACTGCACAGTTTGCTCACTTGGTCAACGAGAAGTAGACGAAGATGAATACATGCACTGCTCGAGCGTAGAGATCAGCGAGCATTTTCTCAAAATTGCGGAGGATGATAGACCGTTTGTGAGAATCAATATTTTGGATATACCCTTAATCGGCTTGCTCGATAGCGGAGCGAACCGGAGTATACTTGGCTCAGGAACCAGATCACTTATAAAAGCCTGCAGACTTCGCATTCAGCCGGTGAACATAGATATCTCTACCGCCAGCGGTCAGAAATTGAATGTTGCTGGTTGTGTGGCATTACCAATTACGTTTAGAGGAGTGACAAAGATTTTGTCAGCCCTCGTTATCCCATCAGTTAAAAGAAAACTGATACTCGGTTCCGATTTTTGGCAATCATTCGGGATCGTGCCAACGGTGGCAATCCAGGATGAGTCCATTGAGGTAGATGAACTCGACAGTCACGGAGAGGAAACTCCTCTATCGGATCATCAGAAAAGAAGGCTTGAACAAGTGATGGAATTATTCAAACCAGCGATTGAAGGTCGACTCGACACTACGTCGATGATCAACCATCGTATAGAGCTATCGGAAGAGGCCAGAAAGCTTCCCCCGGTACGTATCAATCCGTTCCCAACTTCCCCTATTCGCCAAGAAAAGATAAACAAGGAACTCGATAATATGTTACAGTGTGGCATTATTGAACGGTCATACAGTGACTGGGCACTCCGTCTTGTACCCGTTGACAAGTCGGATGGATCGGTACGCCTGTGTCTCGATGCCAGAAAGCTTAATGAGCGAACTGTCCGAGACTCCTACCCTCTCCCACATGCAGATAGAATTCTTAGTCGATTGGGACCCAGTCGTTACATCTCCACTATAGATTTATCTAAAGCGTTTCTACAGGTGCCGCTACACCCACGGTCCCGGAAATTTACTGCATTTTCTGTGTTAGGAGAGGGCTGTTCCAGTTCACTCGAATGCCTTTTGGTCTGGCCAACAGTCCAGCAACCTTGTCCAGACTGATGGATCGGGTATTGGGTGGGGAGTGAACTGGAACCAAGCGTATTTGTTTACCTCGATGACATCATCGTGGTAAGCAATACGTTTGAGGAGCACCTGGACAAGCTCACAGAGTTGGCAAATAGGCTCAGAGCCGCGAATTTGTCCATCAATCTGGAGAAATCCAAATTTTGCGTACCAGAGGTTCCTTACCTAGGGTATATTCTTGGTCGAAATGGACTCCGTCCAAATCCAGATCGCGTCGAAGCAATTGTAAATTTTGAGAGGCCCAAAACTCTCCGAGCCATTCGGAGATTTTTGGGCATGTGTAATTACTACAGGCGATTTATCGCCACTTTCAGCGAGATAGTTCGCCCTTTAACCGACCTTTTGCAAAATCGGCCCAAAACTGTAAAATGGAATGACGAATCAGAGGCCGCATTCATCAAAAGGTCGCCCACGTTGGGCGCCAATTTATAACCCCCTAGGCTATGCTCAGTGGAAAAGGGGATCTTCAGGGTCGGAAGAAGGGGAATCGACACAACAAACTCAACGTCACTCGCCCACGTTGGGCGCCAATTTATAACCCCCTAGGCTATGCTCAGTGGAAAAGGGGATCTTCAGGGTCGGAAGAAGGGGAATCGACACAACAAACTCAACGTCACTCGATGATCCACCTCTATTGGGAACTCACTTTAAGGTGCAACATATCCATCAGCATAACTCGGATGGGTGAAACTCACAAGCCACTTCTTATGATTGAACCACTCAAAGGCCACACGGCGAACAAAATTCTAATAGGACCGTTAGGGAGTGAGGCATGGTGACCCCTTTCTGGGTCCGGGATAAAACGGGACAAACCAGACTAATAGTGAAACTTTCAATACACTGAAATTGTACTAAAGCGATCGAATTCATGCACATACGTATAATTACAAACTTTACATTTTTCTAATTTTGGCCATTTCTTACTAGCTATGTGACGTCACAGTTTCTACTTGCGGTTGTTAGGTCTAGGTTTTGGTGGTACGTGATGGTGGTAGCAGACGATGGTGACGGTTTCGGGCCAGCGGTCCGGAATTCGAGGTCGGACGGTAGGACACTATCTGAGCGCCTGCGACGAAACGGATGACACAGCGTCTTGTTGTGAGAACCCCAGGGTGCTCGGGAATACTCAGGACCCTTCCCGAGGCTGGCGAATTATTGCGGGGCAGACCGGCTTGGCCTCGATATTGCCGCTGGACTTTCTATCCACTCCGCACTTCTGATCCGAGCTCAAGATGGCGACCTCGTATCGTTAATTTTCCGTCCCTTTCTCGCCTTTCGTCACTGCGCTATTATAATGTGCTGTCCGTTGTTTGCCCGACCGCGATGGCGTCGCAGACAATAGCTGGACCGAAATATAAAAGAAAAAGGTCCTGTCTTGGACCTACCCGCCATATTAGATTTAGACCACGTTTTTTTCGTAGAACACAAGCGCACTTAAAACGACTAGTATATCTTCGACTTCATACGGCATATTGAAAATTTACCTTTTTCTATTCGATCTTCAGTGTACTTAGTTACACGCCACGGGGGGAACTAGCATTGAAACACCACCCTAGCTTTAAGATACAATAGGTTTTAGATTTCTTTTTGGTATCTATCGTTTTTTTTTACACTACTAACCACTTGTATATAATAGTTAGATCACTACTAATACTATTTATAGCGTAATTAGCTATTTAATGCCACTAGACCTAAGAAAGAACAATACAGATATATTAAAAAAATCACTATAAGTCTGAAAACGCACTTTTTGCGAACTTTGATTTTACTCACGTCGCGCACTTACTGCTCTCTAGCACGTTCCGAGCAGAATTAATTTCACCGTGCTAGCATGCCGAGTACGACCTTAATACATTCTCATAAGAATCCGACCAAACCCGAGTTTGACGAATTTTCTATACGTGCTACGTGAGTTCTACCGCTCCTTGTCCGGCCCTGGATGTTGCACGGAATCTTGGCTGAGTTTTTTGCCACAGTTGTTCTAACCGATGTCAGCAAATCTACCGAAACGAGAGTGAGTGTGTCGTGGAAATAGGGAGAGGCAGTGGGAGAATGGGAGATCGCTCATTTCTTCCCTTGAGCATTGCCCAGAGTCGCATCAAGTACTTATAGAAAATTATTTGTGACCGAGTCACAAACCTAAATTATGTAGCCGTCGGTTACACATGCAAGATATCTGGGCTACGGGATGTGAATGGGACGAACAAATCAATGAAGTTTTATTCACCCGTTGGAAACAGTGGTCACAGCTTCTTCCTCAACTCGATGCCCTTCGCATTCCGCGCTGCTACTTTAAATCGCTGATCCCAGGATATGACAACGAGCTTCAAATTCATCTGTTTGTGGACGCAAGTGAGGTGGCATATGCTTGCGTTGCGTACTTTCGGCTACAAGCAAACGACGCAGTCAATATAGCACTTGTTGGAGCTAAGTCCAAAGTGGCCCCCTTGAAGACTCTGTCTATACCTAGGTTAGAGTTGAAGGCAGCAGTCCTTGGCGTTCGTTATTTGGAATCTATCGAAAAAAGCCATTCCTTCAAAGTGCACCGACGAGTCATCTGGTGTGATTCCTCGACTGTATTAGCATGGATTAACTCCGAGCACCGCCGCTATAACAAATTTGTAGCAGTACGAATCGGCGAAATATTGACCACTACAGAGCAGAAAAATTGGCGCTGGATTCCCTCTAAGTTAAATGCA
The DNA here is from genome assembly GCF_024139115.2 of Armigeres subalbatus. Classification (NCBI taxonomy): domain Eukaryota; kingdom Metazoa; phylum Arthropoda; class Insecta; order Diptera; family Culicidae; genus Armigeres; species Armigeres subalbatus. The sequence continues at coordinate 198,803,365 of NC_085140.1, read as the reverse complement.
GCAGACCAAGCCACTAAGTGGAATGGCATACCTGTTCTTCAATCCAACAGTCAGTGGTTTCAAGGTCCTGGATTCCTATATGAAACAGAAGAAAAGTGGCCAAAGCAATCTACACTCACAAAAAACTCCGCATTATATTCATGAGTTTACACATGGATTTTTGCAATGGGGGTAGCGAAATGGATTCCATATTTTCGACACATATATTTCATGCGCCCACATGCATTCTATGGGTGTTCACACATACTATCCATGTGGGTCATAGTATCCATGTGTGAATTTGTATGCAAATAAGTATGTGCCGACGCATGATATGCATATTTCAAAATACATGGATTTTTGCCATAAAGTATGTGTCGATTTTCCTGAGTGTACAATTACATGCACACAAGAAGAATTACGCCCGGGTAGCAATAATCCTAGCAGTCGTTTACTACATCATAGTTGTAGCCAGCCACTAATCGACGTCGAGCGTTTCAGTAAGTGGAAGAAACTACATCGTACCATGGGGTTCGTGTTGAAAATGAAATTTGGAAATTGGCACAAAAAGAATGTTACTCCCAAGAAGTCGAAATATTGAGCAAGACAAAAGGAAGCTGTAGTGGTCAACATCCTACAGTGGGTAAGGCTAGTGTTATTTACAAAGTTTGGCCATACGCCGATGAACACGGTGTTTTGAGGATGCGTAGCAGAGTCGGTGCGGCAGAATATGCAAGTTTTGAAGCAAAATACCCGGTTATTCTACCGGGTAAGCATCGTATTACCTTCTTACTTGTCGACTGGTATCATCGGCAACTACGTCATAGCAATAGAGAAACCATCGTTAATGAAATGAGGCAACGCTTCGAAATTTCCAAACTACGATCAATAATTCGCAAAGTTGCCGATACTTGTACCGTGTGTCGAATTACAAAAGCAAAGCCATACCCCCCTGTCATGGCCCCGCTCCCAAAGTGCCGAACAACACCTTTCCTAAAGCCGTTTACATCTGTCGGACTGGATTACTTCGGTCCAGTCTTCGTACGCGTAGGACGGAGCCAGGTAAAACGATGGGTAGCGTTGTTTACGTGTCTGGCTATACGTGCTGTGCACCTTGAAGTGGTGCACAGTCTCTCTACCGAATCGTGCATCATGGCTGTACGACGTTTCGTAGCAAGACGAGGATCTCCGGCAGAATTTTTCACTGATAACGCAACTTGCTTCCAGGGAGCTAGCCGTGAACTCCAGGCTAAACTTTCATCGACGTTTACCAGCGCACAAACCAGATGGCGTCTTATTCCACCAGCTACACCGCACATGGGTGGCGCCTGGGAAAGGCTCGTTCGATCAGTGAAGGTAGCGGCCGGGTCGATTCTAGACGCGCCAAGAAAACCAGACGACGAGACATTAGAGACTATTCTTTGTGAAGTGGAAGCAATGATAAATTGTCGTCCGCTCACATACATTCCTCTGGAGCACGCCAACCAAGAAGCTTTAACGCCCAACCATTTTCTGTTGGGCAGTTCTTCTGGCGTAAAAATTCTTCCAATGGAGCCTATAAACTATATTGGTACTCTCAGAAGCAGTTGGAAGTTGGCCCAGAATATAACGGATAACTTTTGGAGAAGATGGGTCAAAGAATACATACCAGTCATCGCAAGAAGAACTAAGTGGTTCGAGAACGTCAGAAATCTACAAGTTGGGGACTTAGTGATGGTTGCAAGCGGGGCTTCTAGAAATCTATGGGTTCGTGGACGAATTGTGGCAGTTATCGCAGGAAAGGACGGTACCGTTCGCCAAGCAATGGTGAAGACATTGACAGGAGTACAGCGACGAGCAACAGTTAACTTGGCGTTGTTGGACGTCTTGGATGAAGCTAAACCTGGTCACGGATTTTCCGACATCCGGAATGGTCACCAAGGTTTACGGGAGGGAGAATGTGACGACAAACCCCTTGTTGCGGCGACGCTGTAGTACTCTCAGTCGAAGAAGAACATCCCTGTTCGCCGTTGACGTAGAATGTCATGTGCGAGGATTCAGCGTGTTTACGATAGAGGAGAAAATCACGTTGTACAAAGTTTAGTTGGTCGTATAAAACGATTCTTTCTCGAATAATTTAGTACCTAGAAGAGATTCAGACCCTAAAATTAACTGAATTTATTCTTTATCATTCTTAATCCTAGTAAGTAAAAAATCTATATGCACAGTGAACTGAAAAACATAAAAAAGTGTAAAACAATATCAAACTTTATAACCTATTGTTTACTTAGGGAATAACATCATCTTAAGACTATTATCACAGGCATATCTTTGGTTTGGTTTCGGCTACAAGCTGTAAGTGTACTATGTGCATTCTAAAACATATTTCAACATCAGTTGTTTATAGGCAGGCAAACAGCATCGCATCCATATATCAAGAAACGAATCTCAATAATCGAAGGTTGACACCAAAATATGTGAGTCATATGTTCATTCCTTATAAAAAACATGCTAAAATAAAAATTTTCATAGCTTTAAGCAATACACCACAAACCTGTGTTTGCTCTGAGGAATTTGGCGCTCCCCACCCCCACAAGGAGTAACATTGTAATTGACTGGAATTCTCACCTGGATATTTTTCATTTTTGGAAATGGACGTTTTTCTGTATCTGTAAGAGCGTTAACAGAACTGATTCCTTGAGCTGCAAGTCCAATCCTCAGCACTCCAAGATTCTTTGCTGTTTCCTTTCCTAGTAAAGATTGCTGTCCACCTTTAATTACATAAAACAAAGCTGTCGTCGTCGTGTCTTGTTTGGCGCTCATTGATTCTACCGCTATGGGCGCCTCGAATACGTGTATTATTTCAAGCGGTTTCGCATCAGGGCCATATCCTCTCAAAATCGTTTTTGGAATATGAGAAGGAACAGTACTCTTAACACCGTGATGTTTCATATACTGCCAAGTTGTGTCGTCGATGATATTCTTCGCACTGCCTGAATCAACTAAAACTTGAATCATCACTCCACCAACTTTTGCCCATAAGTATTCATCTCCATCACCTATGTTAAAGATAAAACTTTCTGGTTCGCTTTCTTCTTTATTCTGATCTGCTACAACCGCACGTACATGGCTGAATTTCATTCTTTTTTCAGGACGATTTGTAGAAGATTCTTCGTACCTTCTCTTTAAAGTTGTTCCCGATCGGCACATTTTCGCATAATGACCTATCTTGTAGCATTTCTCACATTTTCTCCCACGCGCTGGACATTGACGGCTGGTACCATAATGGTTTGATTGACCACAACGATAGCATGAGTTATTGAATCGTTTGATGTTAGAAACTAGAACCATATTTAAATTTCAAATTATTATATTGTTTTTTTTTATATTGATATTAAATAAGTGTGTATCTACAGTAATATAGATCAAACCTGAAGAAACTGTAATGTCCTTCGTTTCCACGGGTTCTATTGCTTTTGCTTGGAGTTTGATCGATTCATAGGAATTGACTATGCGTGTCAGTTGCGCCAAAGTTAATTTCTCTTTCTGTAATAGCCTTTCTTTCAGTTCAGTAGGAGCGTAGTAGATCACCTTATCCATAATTCGTAGATCTCGACTTTCAGCTTCAGTTTTTCCGAAATTGCAACGCTTTGCTTGATCGACACAACGCATCAGAAATTTCGATAACGTCTCATGTTGGCCATCTTGTACAACAGCTGGTGATAGTTTGCAATATTCGTTTCGTTCAAAAGATTCATGTTGCTTGGGTGCAAAATGTTCGTCGAGTTTGATTATGGCAGTCTTGTAAGGGTCAATTCCTTTTTCTTTGTTTTCGGTAACATCTGCTCCGTCAATTGAATAAAATAAATCCTGAAGTTCGAGACCCCCTTTGGCGAGTAGTACATTCTTGATCTTTGACGAATTTGTCTCCTCGCTAGCTGCCACAATGACCTCAAAATTTCGCTTCCAGCGCATCCATTCCTTACGGGTTTGCGTCTCAGGAAGGTGGTTGAATTTAAACGGGTTTATGTTCCAGCTTTCCATTTTGAATTTCTATTACTGAAAATTTATTGTAAAATTACTCATTGAAATGGTTGCTATGGTAACAGCTTTGCTGTTATTTTTCAAACATTTAGTTTTTTTTTTATATTTATATATATTGCTCACAATGGCAAAGTGTCCTGCTTAATAGCAGTAAATCTCTTTTTTTTTCTACCCACGGTAGCGGCTTTATGCCTTTCCCTGTTGCTAGCAGCGGAGTGTCCTGCTTATAGCAGTTGTACAAAAAATTGTAAAACTTTTATTTAATAACTTATCTCATACCAATCGTAAATCCTTCTTCGCTAGATCGGGGGAAATATTTGATAATGGGTGTTTGATAATGAAAATTGTGGATTCGAGCCTTAATCCTCGTCGCCAGATGTGGTACCTTGAATGAAAGACATCTGTTCTGTTGTGACGCATACAATAATCTGATTTATTATTCCATCAACCGTCCATAGCCTACTAGAACAATCCACTAACACAACATCGTTCTGTTGTTTCGTGAATTCGTGACGCTGGAAAGTCGCGCCCGAATTTTTGCAACTACAAGATAGTGATCCGAGTCAATGTTCGGACCTCTGAAGGACCTTACATCTATTGAAATAAACTAACACTTGTTGTTATCTCTCATAAAACTCAACCCATCTGTTTATTGCTCCCAGTATTTATAGTATTATAAACAATAGCTTTTGTTTACCACTGATATTGTCGCGCTCTTCTTAAACGCTCAACTCTTCGCGGTGATAACGCGCAAGCAAAGATTGCGCAGCAGCGCGCCCATAAGCTTTTACACAGGGTGTGAGTCTGTGCTGTTTAATTTAATAAGCCGCCGAATGGGGTTGCCATAGTTGAATAGCCGCCGTGTGTAAAGTAAATGGGCGCGCTCCAGCGCAATTCAACGGAGGCTGATTGAGATGATCACGATCTGAGTGTTTATCTTGAGATGCATAATAATGATTACATCAACATCGTTTCACATTCTTTTCTGCATCCTATCACTATTACTATCGTAATTATTATTCAATTCTCGGAACTAGCCGTCGGTTCATTTCACTTGCTCTGCACTGACCGAAAACACTATATCCAACATATAACATCCGAGAAATGTCGTCCGTCGTGGTCTATCTGTGAGCAAGTGTCTCCACTCGGATGTTGCCAGGTGTGTTTGCGGATATACTTACGTGCGCAGTAGGTACTGCTTATTGCCATCCCTCTAGCAGCAGCAAAGGTTATAAGTCGCAGACCGTAATGGTAGCGGAATGAAGGCTTTCCGTACCAATGACAGAGCGAAAGAAACTTGCTCTTCGGATCTGCGCTTTTGCATCCCCGATGACAATTTTTACATAATGTGTTGGGCACTCTCCGTAGGCGTACGTCAGGTATTGCAGAAATGCCGCGAATACAATGTGCCCACACATCATCTATTCATCGACATCAAAGCCGCATATGATACAATCGATCGGGATCAGCTATGGCAGCTAATGCACGAAAACGGATTTCCGGATAAACTGATACGGTTGATCAAGGCAACGATGGATCGGGTGATGTGCGTAGTTCGAGTTTCAGGGGCATTCTCGAGTCCCTTCGAAACGCGTAGAGGGTTACGGCAAGGTGATGATCTTTCGTGTCTGCTATTCAACATCGCTTTGGAGGGAGTAATACGAAGGGCAGGGATTGACACGAGTGGTACGATTTTCACGCAGTCCGTCCAGTTATTTGGTTTCGCCGACGACATTGATATCATGGCACGTAACTTTGAGAGGATGGAGGAAGCCTACATCAGACTGAAAAGCGAAGCTAAACGGATTGGACTAGTCATCAATACGTCGAAGACGAAGTACATGATAGGAAGAGGCTCAAGAGAGGTCAATGTAAGCCACCCACCACGAGTTTCTATCGGTGGTGACGAAATCGAGGTGGTTGAAGAATTCGTGTACTTGGGCTCACTGGTGACCGCCGATAACGATACCAGCAGAGAAATTCGGAGGCGCATAGTGGCTGGAAATCGTACGTACTTTGGACTCCGCAAGACGCTTCGATCGCATAGAGTTCGCCGCCGTACCAAACTGACTATCTACAAAACGCTTATAAGACCGGTAGTTCTCTACGGACACGAGATCTGGACGATGCTCGTGGAGGACCAACGCGCACTGGGAGTTTTTGAAAGGAAAGTGTTTCGTACCATCTATGGTGGAGTGCAGATGGCGGACGGTACGTGGAGGAGGCGAATGAACCACGAGTTGCATCAGCTGTTGGGAGAACCATCCATCGTTCACACCGCGAAAATCAGAAGACTGCGGTGGGCCGGGCACGTAGCCAGAATGTCGGAAAGTAATCCGGTGAAAGTGGTTCTCGACAATGATCCGACGGGAATAAGAAGGCGAGGTGCACAGCGAGCAAGGTGGATCGATCAGGTGGAGGACGATTTGCGGACCCTCCGCAGACTGCGTGGTTGGCGAAGTGCAGCCATGGACCGAGCTGAATGGAGAAGACTTTTATGTGCAGCACAGGCCACTCCGGCCTTAGTCTGATAATAAATAAAACTCTCCGTAGGCCTTATCAAGGGTCTCATAGAACTCATCCTTTACGTCATCAGGCTTATCGTTCGTTGGGCATAGATGCTGATGAGGCTATAGTTAAACAATTTACCCTTCATTCTCAACACGCAAATGCGGTCGCTTATCAGCTTCCACCGGATAACACTCTTCATCTGCTTCCGGATCACCATGAAGCCAACTCCTCGTTCTGCTCTGTCACCGTCGCTATATAGTGGATGTGGTACTTGAATGAAGTGTTCGCTATGAGATCCACCGCCCGTAATTCACGTTCTCCAGTTCTGGGCCACCGTATTTCCTGGATTTCTGCTACACTCACGCCGACCTGCTGCAGCTCACGAGCCAGGAACCCAACACGTCAGCTTCACTGAGCTGCTTAAGCGAAAAACGTACTCTTAAAGGAACTTTTGGTTACTTGGGTTGTGCCCGTCGGATCGTTGTCGAGAACCATTTTCACCGGGTTACTGTCCGACATTCTTGCTACGTGCCCGGACCACCGCAGTCGTCCGATTTTCGCGGTGTGAACGATGGATGGTTCTCCCAGCAGCTCATGCAACTCGTGGTTCATTCGCCTCCTCCACGTACCGTCCGCCATCTGCACCCCACCATAGATGGTACGCAGCACTTTGCTTTCAAAAACTCCCAGTGCGCGTTGTAGATTATCAGTTTGGTACGGCGGCGAACTCTATTGGATCGGAGCGTCTTGCGGAGTCCAAAGTACGTACGATTTCCAGCCACTATGCGTCTCCGAATTTCTCTGCTGGTATCTCGGCAGTCACCAATGAGCCCAAGTACACAAATTCTTCTACCACCTCGATTTCGTCACCACCGATGCGTGGCTCGAGGTGGGTGGCTCACATTGTCTTCTCTTGAACCCCTTCCTATCATGTACTTGTCTTCTTCAGTCTGATGTAGGCTTCCTCCATCTTCTCAAAGTTACGTGCCATAATATCTATGTCGTCGGCGAAGCCAAATAGCTGGACGGACTTATTGAAATTTGTACCACTCGTGTTAATCCATGCTCTTCGTATTACTCCTTCCAAAGCGATGTTGAATAGCAGACATGAAAGACCATCACCTTGCCGTAACCCTCTGCGCGTTTCGAAGGGACTCGAGAATGCCCCTGAAACTCGAACTACGCACATCACTCGATCCATCGTCGCTTTGATCAACCGTGTCAGTTTATCCGAAAATCCGTGTTCGTGCATTAGCTGCCATAGCTGGTCCCGATCGATTGTATCATATGCGGCTTTGAAGTCGATGAATAGATGATGTGTGGGAACGTTGTATTTGCAGCATTTCTGCAGTACTTGGCGAATGACGAACACCTGGTCCGTGGTGGAGCGTTCACCCATAAAACCCGCCTGGTACTGCCCCATGAGCTCCCTTGCAGTTGGTGCTAGTCGACGGCATAAAATTTGAGAGTACCTTGTAGGCGGCGTTCAGCAGTGTGATTGCGCGGTAGTTGCTACAATCCAGCTTATCACCCTTTTTGTAGATGGGACACACGACACCTCCCATCCACTCCTGCGGCAAAACTTCCTCCTCCCAAATCTTGGCAATGACCCAGTGCAGCGCTCTAGCCAGTGCCTCACCACCGTGTTTAAATAGCTCTCCTGGTAGTTGGTCAACATAGTCGACAACTTATTTTTATTGTGTTACCGTTGGCAGTCTCTAGACTAAGGCTTTGGTCCGATTCGTGAATTAAAATCAAATTAAACTTAAAAAATCAATTTTAATAAAAAAATTTGAAAATTATCTAGTGAAAGCGACGTGATTCAGTTTATAGCTGAAACCGTCAGAACCGTTCCACAAACAATCATTAAAAATGTTCAACCTACAACCAACAATTAGATATTTGAAAGCTTGTTTAAAGAAAACGCCAAATACCATCTCATAGGTCCATGACGGCATTCCACAGCATCGGCATTATCAATCAAACAAAATTATCCTCACGTACTTAGGCGGTCAAATTATTAGTCAAGGAAAAAGAATGATATTGGATGAAAGCATCATATGGTCTACCTCATGTACGTAGACCATCGCCACGGTCTCAATTAAACGTTACTTGATACTCCATAACCATACTCAAGAGGAGAATAATGTTGTTATCAATGGCAATCACAGTGGGAATAAAAGGGCCCAGAACGGTACTTATTTAGATGCCGATGTTTAAGAGGTCCGGAAAAGACCCATTCTTATGTAAAAAAACCCAGATCAATCCACCTAGCGTTGGTGGTGCCTTTCCCGCGCATTAAAGAAATAAGAAAAACACATAAGAGAGGTCGAAATAGCACTTTAGGGGGATAGATTTTACTTTTTCCATCAATTCATATGCATTTGCGGTCATTTGAATGCATTGCTGCAACCTTTGAAAAAAAAAAATTTCGCTTTTGAATTTTTTTCCCAAGGGGGGACCCTTAGGAGAAAAACAATGTTTTTTTAATAACTTTGGAACGCAATGACCGATCGGGCCAATTTTCAATAGGAAACAACTAGACCGCAATCCGCGTCGACTGCAACTTGTTGCGAGCAAATCGAATAATGCTAAGTACCAAAAAGTGTGTCTCACATTTTTGTACACACACACACACACACACACATACAGACATCACCTCAATTCGTCGAGCTGAGTCGATTGGTATATAACACTATGGGTCTCCAAGCCTTCTATCAAAAGTTTGTATACGAGAAAGGCAAAAACCCGAGGAATCAATTGATGATATTTTTACTGCAGACAAACCATTGGAAAGGGCCCATTTTGCCCGATTTTCCCCAAGATACATCTTAGAAGAATTAATCAACGGAAAACCTTATTTGCCGCTCCCGGAGAGGACTCAAGTGTTGATAGAATATTGTTGAAATGGATTACATTGAGTTTCGTACGTGACATATCTCAAAACTAGCCTATTTTGCCCGATTCTCATCTAAACTCATAAATTAGTTTTAAAAAAAGTTGCTGTAAAGTAAATAATTTCTCTCGTTTAAAATGGTCTTTGCTGCTACAAATCTATTCAAGATACATGCAGTCATATTCTTATTTCGTTTCGTGACTGAAGACTACGAAAGGTTCCATTTGCCCGATTTATCCCAAAACACTTCAAAAAAGCGAATTAATCAACGGAAAATCTTATTTGCCTCTTTCGGAGTCCGGAGAGGTTTCAAATATCACTCAAGTGTTGATCAAATATTGGTGAAATGGACTGCATTGAATTCTGTGTACTATATAACTAAACATTAACCTATTTTGCCCGATTCCATGAAACTGTTAAAATCAAATTTAAACTATTCCGATGAGTGGAGATGGAGTTTGTCAGATAAGCTTGTTTTATGTAAATAAGGTTTACCATTTAATTCAACTTGAAGATTTAAGCGTGTCCATTTGCGAGAATGTGTATGCACAAAATTTGTAGAAAATATGATTCACCCGGTCTTTTCAGGTTTCCCAAGCTGTTTGTTTCTGGATACAAGAAATATGAGTCAACCGCAAGGTCATTCTCTTGTGATGTTTTGTTTGCAATTTCTGTTATCGCCGTATATTTGATCTACGGTCTACCACCCACCATATCGATTGAATAATAGGACAACCGCTTTCGACAGAATGGCGTCGATAGTGCTAAGGTTACGAAATGTGTGGTGCTGGTGGCAGTAAACAGCTTGTTATGTATTATTGTGATCAGATTATAAAACGCAATTCTTATGTTTGTAAGACAGAAAATTGCCGTTACTTCATCTGGCTTTCATGATTGTTTATACAGTACTTGACAGAACAAAGTACGCATTGGTCGTTGTTCCTACAAAATGCTCAAGTTTGTGGATCTGAACCGATACCTAGCAAAATTTGAAATCAAATGGACATCAACATTTGCTGTCATGATGTTAATTATTTGATTACTCCAGTTGATGTCGTTTTATATGGATTACCGGCTGACACAGCAGAAATGAGAGTATATTTTTACACTGCGGAAACATACTGCTAATCTTTTGCTATCAATGAGATGGACATGATTCTTCTTCTTCATTGGCATTACATCCCCCACTGGGACATAGCCGCCTCGCAGCTTGACACTGCCGCCTCGCAGTGTTCATTAAGCTCTTCCACAGTTATCAACCACGTGGATAAGTTATCATTTTTCATTTTTGCATTTGTATATCATGAGGCTAACACGATGATACTTTCATGCCCAGGGAAGTCGAGAAACTTTCCATACCGAAAACATCCTAGACCGGAACCGGGAATCGAACCCAGTCACCCTTCGCACGGTCTTGCTTTGTAGCCGCGCATCTTAGCGCCCGGCTAAGGAGGGCCAACATGATTAACAAGTTGGAAAACATGAGATTCTTATTTTGAAATCAAAATGAGTATTCGATTAGATTATTCTTATAAAAGCATTCAAAACAAAAACACATTTTGATTACAGGTTGCTTTTGACCTTCGTAAATAAATCACTTTTAGATAATCCACAGCATAATTAGATGTAAATCTGCTATCATTATGATAACTGAAGAAATATGAAACATTGAAAACATGTTTCGATATCAATTTTTAATTAATAATATTTGATAGCATAGCATATGTGATTGTACAAATCGTGGGTGGCTATACAATTCTCAATTGAGCAATCTACTGTATATTGTCGCGAATTGGTACTTGGGATTAGTACCTTTTCCTATACAGTAGCAGTTGTATACCTGGCCACGTCCTTACAATCACGGAAGGAAGGGAAGGAATGTTAGTTCAACATGTACTAGTGAAGATGCAGGGAACCCATACTACCTTCATATGTATATGTCTCGGGAAGGAAAATTTGTGTTAGTGGGTAAGGTGAATAATGGGGAGCTCTATTCGACAATATAGAGCGTTTGTCAATAACAGTACCTATATGCTGAAAAAATAATAAAATATATTCATCAATTTACTTACGAATCGTCCAAAGGAGGACAAAGTAACCCGGACTTTACAAATGTTTCGCATTATATACAAAACACGTTCAACCGCACACCTATTCACCGAACATTGAAATCAGAACCAAAAACTCGGATTTTACGAATGTTCTAAATCCTACCTAGAACACGTCCGATCACGCACCAATTGTTTACTCGGCCGCGCGAACTATCTGCTTACTGAGCAGAAACACGACAAAACAGGCACTGACGGCCGCATGCAGAACACAATATTTATTTATTTCGGCAAATCGCGCGATCGTTCTGCTGTCCGAAACAAGAGCCAACACGCACTGAACTGGTTAACTATATTACCGGCCGCGCAATGCAAAAACAACATTTCGGCACATCGCGCGATCGTTCTGCCATCCGAAACAAGAGCCAACTCGCACTGAACTAATTAACTTTATTACCGGCCGCGCAATGCAAAACACAAATATTTCAGCAAATCGCGCGATCGTTCTGCCGTTCGAAACAAGAGCCAACTCGCACTGAACTAATTAATTTTTAATTAATAATATTTGACACCAAAATTTGCTTAGAATATAATCTTGAAAGCAGAGCCTCATATCAATATGCTCTCATTTTGTTAACCGACTTTGGTCGGGATTAGCCTGTATTTGTCTCTGCTATTTAAATAATATTACTATTAGCGAGACTATTACGTGTCCGTAGAGAACTACCTGTCTAATAAGCGTTTTGTAGGTAGCCAGTTGGTACGGCGAAGTCTATTCGATCCTTTCTTGAGCCTCTTCCTAACATGTACTTCGTCTTCGACGTGTTGTTTGACGTGTTCGCTTTTCAAAATGATGTTCCTCCATCCTATCAAAGTTACGTGCCATAATATCATTGTCATCGGCGAAACCAAATAACTGGACGGACTTCGTGAAAATCAGTTTATCCGGAAATCCGTTTTCGTGCATTAGGTGCCATAGCTGGTCCCGATCGATTGTATGATATGCAGCTTTGAAGTCGATAAATAGATGATTTGTGGGCACGTTGTATTCGCGGCATTTCTGCAATACCTGACCTGGGACGGGACTTGCAAAGAGGAAAAAAATGTAACTTCATCTGCAACCAGCAAGCGCTGTCACGAATTGTCAGATGCAACCAGCACCTTTTTGTGTAAAAGTATTAGTATCCCTCAAAAAGTATTCCGAATGATTTTGTTTTACGAGTACTTTTTCACTTTGAAAAGTATTCTAGAAAAGCCGGACAGCTTAATATTGAACTGTTATGAATACGTGTTTTATTTCCGATAGGAAAATCTTTATAAAAATAAGTTTACAAATCCGTAAATCACAAACACTTTTATTGTGCTCAGAAGATTCTACCCAGGATTTAGGTGAAACACTCAAGGAAACAGTTGAGAATCGATAACCAACTGTGATGAAAAGAAGAACAAGTGTCAAAACAAGGAAAAAGAAGCCGTCTTTGCAGGTCTCGTCTCAGTACCTGACGTACGGCGAACACCTGGTCTGTGGTAAAGCATTCACCCAGAAATCCCGCCTGGTACTGCCCCATGAACTCGCTTGCGATTGGTGTTAGTCGGCGGCATAAAATTTGGGAGAATACCTTGTAGACGGCGTTCAGCAATGTGATTGTGCGGTAGTTGCTGCAATCCGTTCTTTTTGTAGATGGGATATACTAGAGCCTTATAAGAAGAGTAACGTCATGTGCCACGTTTGACAGGTCTCCTGCTCGTTTGTAACGCGCATTTGTATGGAACTGACAGACGATTCTGTTCCAATTCTGACACTTGACGACACTGTTATTATAGTCACTGTAGGATATACCACATCATTTACCACTCAAGATTCCTTCGCATGAGTGGATGGAAACTCAAGCGGAAGATTCTCTTCCTCGCAAATCAACACCGTGTATGAGCACCTTTCCTGGTAGTTAAGCAATACTAGCGGCTTTGTTTTTTACAGCCAGCCATTTTCCTCATGGATTTCCTAGAGATCCGAAGCAGGAAACCATCAGCTAATTTGGATAAAATTTCGAGGTGGCTCAAGTCGATTTAGTGTTTTTGGGCTATTTTTAATTTTGAAATTAATCTAACAAGAGATATAAACACCGAAAACTATCGCAACAACCTCTCTACGGAAGCTTTTGATGTACTCTACAAGTCTTGTGAACATTGCGATTCGTTCTGTTCACGTTTTGACCATGTAAAAGTGATTTTCGGGCTTTTAGGTGCATAAAAACACTGTTTCCCATAAAAGTCGTTGTTCTACAAAATTCTTTAATTTATGACAAATCATTGCTAATTTATTATATTATTATTCCTCTTTTTTGCCTGGACATTAGAGTAATCCAATGTGCGATTTAACGTTTAATTCTTAAAAATCAGATACTGAACATTCGTCACAAATTTGCACGCTAGGATTTCTTTAAACAAGTTGTTCGAATAAAGAAGCTTTGACTTCACTTGTTACTACGATGCACTCAATAGTAAAACCATACAGACATATGGTGAAATGAACCAAATTTGGAAGTCGTTTGTTATAAGCATCAAATATCATATGATTTGATTTATGTTTTGTTCGAATGACTTGTTTGAAGAAATCCTAACGTGCAATTTTATGACAAATGTTTAGCATCTGATTTTTAAGAATTAAACGTTAAATCGCACATTGGCAATTATATTACTCAAATGTCCAGGGAAAAAAGAGGAATAATAATATAATAAATTAGCAATGATTTGTCATGAATTAAAGAATTTTGTAGAACAACGACTTTTATGGGAAACAGTGTTTTTATGCACCTAAAAGCCCGAAAATCACCTTTACATGGTCAAAACGTGGACAGAACGAATCGCAATGTTCACAAGACTTGTAGAGCTTCTATATAGAGGTTGTTGCGATAGTTTTCGGCGTTTATATCTCTTGTTAGATTTTTTTCAAAATTGAAAATAGCCCAAAAACACTAAATCGACTTGAGCCACCTCGAAATTTTATCCGAATTAGCTGAAAATTTGACAGGAGCCTTATTTTAGCATAATAATTGTGATTCCGGGCTGACCGGTTGATTTTTGATACTTTCTGAAAACATGAAGAGGTCTATTGTATATACACCTGATGCCACCCCTCGGTTAACTTACGCTCGTGCATAAGTAAATTCCTGCTTGTGTTCTTACACATGTCACGGGTCTTCCGATGACAATTGACCGCCAGTTAAGGGTTGCGTACTTAGCTGGTAGTGTAGCCTGCGCTCTGTTGCCCTTCTGACATCAGCTAGAGTGAGAGGGTGCATCCTGTGGGGTCTGCTTAGGATGTGATGGGGTTCGACAGTGGGCTCTGTTGAACTTCTATAAAAAGCTGCATGTGTCCCCAAGCAGGCCCTATCAAAGCGACCGTGTACCGCTCAAAGCGCACTAGCCTAGTCCTGGTGTTGAGTGGTGTTGACCCGACTGATCGAGCGTCTGTTCACCAAGGAGGTGCGGTTCCAACAGCGTCTGTTCTGGCATCCAGCGGCTGAGTACGAAATGCTATTCCGCGGAAGCTATACCTAAGATGGCAACCCCATGGATAGGGAACCTTGGGCCAACAACATACAATCCCGAAACATAAATTTGTTCGAGAATCCGATAATGAAAGTATACGGACTGATTTTACGGCGACGACTCTTAGCGCGAAACAACGGACACGAATAGGAACATGGAACGTTTTAACCCTAGCCCAGCAGGGTAAATTGGCACAACTTGCCAATGAGGCACGCCGCATGAAGCTTGAGATCCTGGGACTGAGTGAAGTCCGTTGGCCAAACTTTGGAGAACACAGAACGCCGTCGGGACAAGTTCTGCTATACTCTGGTTTACGAGGTGAACACGCTCCCCGGCATCGCGGAGTTGGCTTCCTATACTAAGCGCTCAGGCACACTCTGCGCTTATGAAGTGGGAACCTATAAGTGAAAGGATAATCGTTGCCAGATTTAAAACACTATAATCCAATGTTATGCGCCAACCAATGCTGCCGATCTGCAAGACAAAGCGAACTTCTACAGTCAACTCAATGCCGTCGTAGATAGAATTCCGAAGCGTGATATCAAGAACTGTTTGGGCGACTTCAATGCGAAGATCAGATCCGACAACTCGAACCATGGGCGCATTATGGGACGCCATGGTCTCGGAGAAATGAGCGAAAACGGAGAGCTGTTCGCAGAATTTTGTGTTTATAACGACATGGTGATCGGGGGATCGCTCTTCCCTCATCGACCGGTTCACAAGGTCAAGTGGGTCTCCCGTGACGGTTTTACAGAATGCAACGATGTCTGTGAAAGACGCGAATGATCAGTTATTGACCGACCCAACTGACCAGCTGAAACGCTGGTTCGAACAACTTTTTCAAGTGCCAGCCAGGCCACCACCACCTCGGCATGATCTGCCTAGGATCCGATGTATAACACGCGTCAATACCGAAGCTCCATCACTGCTAGAAATTCAAAAAGCTATCCAAAGAATGAAATCGAATAAAGCCCCAGGGGTCGATCGCATATCAGCCGAGATGCTCAAAGCTGACGCCATGACATCCGCTCAACTACTGCATCGTTATTTCGTAATATCTGGGACATCGCAACTTTCCCGGTCGACTGGATGTAAGGTATCTTAGTGCCCTTTCTGTATGCGATAACTGGCGAGGCATTATGTTGCTGTGTACCGTTCCTAAAAGTTCTATGCAAAGTTATCCTAGCCCGGATTCAGGAAAAGATCGATGCGACTCTCCGGCGGCAGCAGGCCGGATTCCGTATCATTCTGGAGCAGGTCAACGAATTCCAAGAGTCCCTTTACTTGGTATTCATTGACTACGAAAAAGCTTTCGACCGTCTCAATCACGAGAATATGTGGGGCGCCCTGAGACGCAAGGGGGTTACTGAGAAAATCATCGGCCTCATCGAGGCACCACGAGGCACAGTACGAGGTCTTTTCGTGTAGAGTGCTGCACAATGGGGTCTTGTCCGACTCTATCCGGGTCGTAGCTGGTGTGATGCAAGGATGTATTCTATCACCGTTACTGTTCCTCATCGTAATCGACGAGATTCTGGTAGGTGCGATTGACCGTGAACCAAACCGCGGGCTGTTATGGCAGCCTATAACCATGGAGCACCTAAACGACTTCGAATTGGCTGATGACGTTGCACTCCTCGCGCAACGGCGCTCTGATATGCAGAGTAAGCTCAACGACTTTGCCGAACGCTCCTCTTCGGCAGGTTTAGTCATCAACGTCAACAAAACCAAAACCAAATCGTTGGATGTAAACACGGTGACCCCTTCCATTTTCTCAGTAGCCGGGCAACCAGTGGAGAATGTTGAAAGCTTCCAATAACTTGATAGCCAAATGGCGTCAGACGGCGGTACCAAGATCGACATAGGCGCGTGGATCAAGAAAGCAAGGGCTGCCTTTGCGAGTTTAAGAAATATCTGGAAAAACAGGCTGATAAGTGAACGCACCAAAATACTAATTTTCAACTCTAACGTGAAATCTGTGCTGTTATACGCTAGCGAAACATGGTGTGTATCAGTGGAGAACACTCAACGGCTGCAGTGCCCATGATTTCATAGTTGACGTATCAACCATTCGAAATTTCAACGAATTTAATTTACACGTTTACTAAAGTAGCTCGACCGTTACAACATCGATACGTTGCTTGTTCCAGACCTCATTTAAGTGCTTACGGGTTGAAATGTTTTAAGTGTGTGATGTTTGTCCCTAAATTATTCGACATACGTGCGAAAGTGCAATGGTTGTTACGTCAACTATGAGATCATCGGCAGTGCAGGTTTTCATCAACAGATGCCTACGGTATATAATTCGGACCTGGTGGCCTCACAACTGGTTCTCAAACAACGAGCTCCATCGTCGTTGTCACCAGAGGCCGTTAGCAACAGAAATTCGGGATCGAAAGTGAGGCTGGGTCGGCCACACTCTACGTAGGGGCCGAAACGAAATCTGTTAACAAGCATCAGACTGGAACCCAGCGGGACATCGCAGCAGAGGCAGACCCAGAGGCTCATGGCGGCGAAGCCTCAATAAAGAAATAGAAAAAGTCGACCGAAATGTAACCTGGCAACAGGTTAAAGCGATAGCTGGGCAACGCTCGGGATGGAGATTTTTCAAGTCGGCCTTTTGCACCACCGAATATGTACAGGATCCATAAGTAAGTAAGTAAAGGTTCACTAATTGAGGCAGCTATGCGTCAAAATGTGATGTCAAAACCGAGTTGACGTTTTGTTTCCGTGTTTGGCGGGATCGATATTTCTTGGTGCGATTTTTTCCCTTTGTTCAATGCAAAAGTGAACAACGTTGACGCTTGTCAAAACTCCCCAATTAACGAAAGGTATTCAATAGTTGGGGACAAACGATAAATCCGACGACGTGAAGGACACGTTTTATGAATGTCTTGCAAAAGCCTATGGAGAGTGCCCGAAGCATGACGTGAAAATTGTTATCGGAGACGCTAACGCCCAGGTCGGTAGAGAGGACTTTTTCCGTCCCATAATCGGTAGGGAGAGCCTTCACTCCGCTACCAATGACAACGGCCTACGGCTAGTAAATTTTGCTGCTGCCATAAGGGATGGCCATCAGTAGCACCTACTTTGCACGAAAGAACATCCGAAAGCACACCTGGAGACACCCAAATGGTGTAACTTGCAACCAGATAGACCATGTTCTGATGGATGGGCGCCATTTCTCGGATGTTATCGATGTGCGGACATTCAGAGGTCCGAACATTGACTCTGATCACTTCCTCGTTGTCAGTAAAATTCGATCACGGTTGTCAACTGTATCGAACGAAAGATTACAGCGAACGATGCGTTACAATATCAAGCGATTGTCGGCGGAAGGAGTATCGGGTGAGTACCGCCAGAAGCTCGACGAACGGATAAGTGCAATCAACGTTAGCGACAACATCAACGATCTATGGGAGTCGATCCATGGAGCGGTGTGCACAACAGCACGAGAAGTGGTAGGCACTGCACAGAGGCAACCCAGGACGGGTTGGTTCGATGTGGAGTGTCAGAAGAAGAACGTCGCCGAAAGTCGGATCCAGAAAAATATATAAAGCTCTTTTAGTGGAATGTATTCAACCGTCTAAGACGAATTAAGTACTCTCCATTTAATTCCACCAATTAATTTTCGATATCTTTGCAGATACGTATTTCGACCACAACTGTGTGGTCGTCTTCAGTGTCTCGTACTTGACTCTTTGTCTTAGACGGTTAAAAGCCGGATGTTGGTGTCGGGTACCCGATCAAATAGAGATCGGTACAAGGAAGCAAGAGCAGCCGAAAAACGAACCCACCGCAGGAAGAAAAAAGAGTGCGAAGAACAAGTTATTAGCGAGGCGCAGGAAAAAATGGAGCAGAACGATATGCGGGGGTTTTATGAGTCTGTCGATGGCGTACGGAGAAAGACAGCGCTATCTCCCGTCATGTGCAACGACCAACAAGGGAATTTGCTGACAGATAAAACCGAAGTGGCTGTCAGGTGGAAACAACACTTCGAGAATTTGTTGAATAGAGGAAGTGACGGTGCATCGGTGAACAGAATAAATATTAGCGACGATGGACAAGCTGTGGAGTCGCCTACACTAGATGAGGTTAAAAAAAAGCTGTTAAAGAGCTGAAAAACAATAAGGCTGCGGGGAAGGACCAGCTCCCGGCTGAACTTCTCAAACATGGCAGTGAGCAGCTTTATGAAGTTCTGAACCATATTATGTCGAAAATATGGGAAGACTAGGAAATGCCTGCTAGCTGGTTGGACGCCCTCATTTGCCCTCTCTTTAAGAAAGGGCACAGACTGGAGTGCGAGGAATAATCCTCCTTAATTTGGCGTACAACCCAAACATCCAGAAGTTCGGATAAGAAGGGCTATTTTGGCTTAATCAGCTCTCATTTTAAGTAATTGTTTGTATGTAACGGAACTTTAAGTGAACTTTAAAGTTCCGTTAAGGATGCTGGGAACTTGATGTGAACCATAGTGAACCAATTAGTTCGGTTAAGAGTAAATTTAAGTAAAATCTAAACTTCTGGTTGCTTGGGAACATTATGTCCCGTATTCTGTTGAACAGATTGAAACCGCTTGAAGAGTCCTTCGTCGGCGAATACCAAGCAGGTTTTCGTGAGGGCCGATCAACGACGGATCAAATGTTTACCCTGGGACAAATCCTTGATAAATTCCGCGAGAGTGCAACTTGCAGACACATCATCTGTTCATTGATTTCAAGGCGGCGTACGATTCAGTGAAACGGAATGAATTATGGCAAATTATGCTTGAACATGGTTTTCCGACGTAACTGATACGGCTGAAGAAGCGGTACGATTATCACAAGATCGCATATGCTCCTGGGATTTGCGGATTATATCGATATTATCGGGATTGATCGCCGTAGTCTGCAAACGGAAACAAAACTCGCGCTGTATACTACTCTGATTCTTCCGGTGGCTTTATACGGCCATGAAACATGGACGTTAAAGGAGGCTGATCGGAGAGCTTTCGGAGTGTTTGAGCGTACACACCAATTTTTTCTTGCCGAAAATCAGCAAAATTTTGCTGAATTTTGCCGAGCTGAAAACTCAGCAACCATTTCAGTAAAATAAAATTGTCATATCTGACAGATGTTTACTGAGTCATCAGCTTTTCATGCTGAAAAATCCGCATTTTGGGCTGCCATGTGAATTGACAGCACTTTGCTGAATCAATTCATTTTCATTTTCTATTATCATTATAATTATTGTTGCATTTATTTTGTAAATGTTTAGTTATGTGCAAGGATAAAGTTTTGCACGGCAACTATCGATGAACGCATGCATTTGACACATCGTCGAATACCATATACCAATCAATTGATTGATGACCATTAAAACAATCCAGGATGACTGCAATTTTTCGAAGGCTGGAAGTAAAATACAATATTATTTTCACTTCTTCACTTAACAAATAGAATTTTTACTGCTCCATTTTATAACTTACGTTGTAAAGGTCGAACTACAAGTTCCGCTAGACCTCTTGAACTTCCAGAACGTTCAAGCATTTCACTTCTAGTATAGTTTTAAGTTTTTTTTAATTTTCAGAACGAACGACAACTCTAACATAATATTTTTACCAAGACACGCAGTGACAGTGACAGCGGTACAATATACTGAATCTGCAGCAAACTAGTAGAGTTAGCTGAATTTCAACAAACCGAAATAAATTGCTGGTTATCAGCAAAGTTCAAAATTGCTGATTGCTTTTCAGCTGAATATTTTGCTGAAACATATTCTTCGAATTTGGTGTGTAAGGTGCTGCGGACAATACTTGGCGGTAAACAGGAGAACGGTATCTGGCGGCGTCATATGAATCACGAATTGTACCAGGTGTATAAAGGGCTGGATATTATTAAGCTTATACAACACGGCAGACTACGGTGGGCGGGTCACGTTGTTCGTATACCGGAAGAATGTCAAGCGAAGATAATATTCAGTAGAGAACCCGGAAGAGGGGCCGCGATGGCTTTTTGCAGTTGAAGAGGACTTGAGGGCGTGGGGAAGGATACTCCATTCAGCGTAGGTTCATCGAAGAGCTGTAGCCCATCAAGTATCAAGCAAGTATTCAATAGTTGGGGTGAGGTCGTGTTCCAATTTGCGAATGATCACTGTAATGCCTTCGTAAACAGCTTCGGTTCTTATGTGTCCAATTTACGCCAACCACCCGTAGAACTGCTAAGCTTTAAAACGATCCTTTAAACTGCATTTCAAACCAGTCTGCCAGCAGATGACAAATCGTTTCCTATATGTATGTTTTTTGTATTTTTTATATCATTGACAAATGATAGGAAACTTTGTTCGGGTGATTCATCCATTACTTCACATTCCCATGTCAAGTCCCATGGACAAAATAAATTAGAGCATCTAATCACAGAGAACAGACGTTTATCTTAGTTCGAGCTATTGTGTAAAACTTTGTGCTAGCCATTTTGAAGTATGTATGTCGATATGTCCACGTTATGCGATACTATGCAGAGAATGGTGAAAATTTGCCACATTAGGGGCGATTCAAACATGACGTCCCCTACTTTTTGAGATTTCTGGACCCCCATCCACACTCTGGCACGCTTTTTATATACCTAGTAAATATACTCCCCCTAAAACTTGTGCCAGCATTTTTGAACGACCCCTTATACTTTTTATGCGCTATTATTCATCACGAATTGCCACCTTTCTAGTTTGGCACTATTAGGGTAACGGTACCAATAGTGGAGGTGTTAGAAGATTCACAAAATAAAATATTTTTTTAAAATCGACAATTATGGGAAATTTACAGCTTTAATATCTCAGCCAAATTGGCTGAGCCAATAGATAAACAAAACAAAAATAAGATTGATGTAATCAAACATCAACAACTACAAAATATTGCTTGCACCACTATGGTTACACTGTTCCTTTAGTGGCAGGAGAAATTAATTTTGATTTGATTAAAATTAATTGATTTATTATGAGACTTGCCACTATTGGTACAGTTGCACCACTATAGGTGCAAAAGAGTCTATTTTATTACCGAAAATCATTGTTTTCAATAGTTTTTCAAACAAAATCTTGGGATAAGTTGCATTTAACAGGATATTTAAAGCACGACACATCATTGAAACCATCGTAAAGTGTATAATTATGGAAAATCTCATTAAAACCCTACTACCTCCACTATTGGTGCTACCTCCACTAAGGGTACGGTTACCCTGTTTGTGTTCAATAAATTGTAATAATATTAATTATATGACTTGCATAAAATTAAATTGTTTTCCTTTATACGTTGATTTATAAGTCAATTAATACACATTTGAATAAAGTAATCCTTCATAAAGTTACAATTCAGTGGATCCTCTATGAGTCGATAATAACTCATGCAAAGAAATTATGCCACTTACATAAGAAGAGTACTATCCCATTTGATTCCACCACTTGATGGTAGCTTTACAGATACGTATTTCGGCCTCAACAGTAAGGCCGTCTTCAGTGTCTAGTACTTGACTTGAGTCACAAGTGTCACAATTATGTCATATTAAAAAACCAGAATAATCCACCTAGCGGTGATGGTGCCTTTCACGTGTATTATAAAACAAGAAAACACATAAGAGTAACAAAAAAAGCACATAAGAGAGGTCAAAATTGGCCAATTTTCAATAGCGAAAAATTAGGAAGGATTCCGCGTCGAATGCAACCTGTTGCAAGCAAATCGGATAAAACTAAGTACAAAAAAGTGTGTCTCACATTTTTTTTGTACACACACACACATGCATACATACACACATACAGACATCACCTCAATTCGTCGAGCTGAGTCGATTGGTATATAACACTATGGGTCTCCGAGCCTTCTATCAAAAGTTCGGTTTTGGAGTGATCCTATAGCCTTTACGTATACTTAGTATACGCGAAAGGCAAAAAAGTCGCTATGGCGGTCCCTTCAAAAACTTCCCAAGGATTATCTATTCTACATCTCAGTATTTCCATGAATCAATGGCTTCTTCAATATCGATAAATTTGACTGTGGGCTAATAAAGCATGATCCTGGACACACACATACAGTACCTCGCAGTTCGTTGTTGCGCCAATATAGAAATCTTTAATAAACTGACTTCATATACCACAGCTGGAACATTGCTGCATCACATTCGTATATCTTGTGGCTAGCAAGAATACTTTATACCCCTGAGGCATTTGAATAAGTTTACCATCCAAAAAAGTCTTAACTCAGACCGGGATTCGAACCTCGCCAACTTCAACGTGGTCTGCACTGTAGCCGCACGTTTTACAACAACTGGCAAAGAAATGATGTCTTACAGACCGTGATCCTGATCGCCACTTTCATTTCCCACTAATATGTTAAATAACAAGGTACTTGAAGTCATATGAGCTTCATTCCATAAAAAAGAGAAAATATCGTCAATCCCAACCTAGGATCAGTTTTTAATTAAACACAAATCAAATCAAATTAATTTCATCTCGAAGCACTTTGATTTTGGGGGAAGCACCACAATAATCAATTCCTATGACTGGACTCGTATCGATTGTTTAAAATACAATTCACATGTAGGTAAGACTATTTGTGGTTTTTTTTCTAATGTTTTTATTTTGTAATTAGCATTACTATGTTAACATCTTCCAGTAAAACGTACTCAAACCAAACCGCCCTTATTTATACACTTCCTACCATGTTTACAAACCATTTACATTGCTCATTGGATATGAAACTGGTTTTCCCTTCAATTTCCTCTATATAAATCGCAATTTCGATTCAAATGGGCATAGTTATTCGGTAGCATCCGAAGAATTAGCAACATCTCCAATATGAAGAAAATTGTAAGTATGAGCGCCACGAAATTGTTGGCTAAATTTCTAATTTTGTTTTGATCGTTCATTACGAATTTTCGCAATACAGGTTTGTCTCGTATTCATCGCATCGTGCGTGGTCGCGATTCCGGTTGACCCGAATAATGGTGTGAAAACCGAATCACCCTCCAAACCGGTACATCCCGCTCCTCCTCTACTTCCAAGCGACGAGCAAAAAACAACAACGGCAAAGTCTGTCCATAGGCGCGACACTCAGGCTGTACCATCACATGCAACCGCCGGCCAAGATGAGGTCAAAGAAGGATCTACTCAAAAACCTCATACCACCACTGTTGATTACGCCCCTCATGCAGTGAAGAGCACTCACAAGCGTGATACACAGAACAGCGAGGCTAAACCTGTCGCTACCGCTACCGCTAGCCATCCAGTTTCTCAAATCAGTAAGAGCGAGTCGAATCATGGATCCCATTCCATTGGTTCAATCAATGATCAGAAGTCGGTAAAGTCAGAACAAAAACGAGACACACAAAATGTTCCTATCCATCCAGCCGTTGGCTCCACCGGCATACTTCCAGCAGCTCAGGTGCCAAAGAACGAAGCTCATGAAACTCACACAACCCCTGTTTCCAATGGCCAAAAGGCAGTGAAACCTGCTCAGAAGCGTGACACTCAAAATGTTTCTACTCACCCAGCCGTTGCCAGTCCTGCCAGCCACTTACCCGGCCAGGCCACTAAGAACGGACCAGAGCAAGCATCCAAAACTTCTCCAGCAGTCAATGACCAACGGCCAGTGAAATCCGTCCACAAGCGCGACACCCACAGCGCCCCTGCCGTTGCTACCATTGCTAACCATCCATCTGCGCAAGCCACCAAAAATGGACCAGTTGAAGAAGCTCACAAAACTCCAGCAAGCGCTGATCAGAAAACACTCAAGACAACGCAGAAACGTGACACAGAAAAGTCTCCCGCCCACTCAGCGACTACCACACCTTCCAGTCACGCAGATGCTCAACTCTCCAAGAACGCTGCAGCTCAAGCACCGCTCTCCACTCCGGTAGTTAATGGCCAACAGCCAGTGAAATCCGTGCACCAGCGTGATACGCAAAATGTTGCTGCACACCCAGCTGTTGCTGCTCTTCCATCTGCTAAAGTTACCAAGAATGAACCTACCCAAGCTTCTCATGCCACTCCAGCATCCAATGGCCAAAAAGAAGTAAAACCGACACAAAAACGCGACACGCAAAACGTACCAACTCACCCGGCTACTTCCTCACCTTCAAGTAATCCAGCTGCTCAGGCCACCAAGAACGCTGCTGTACAGACGTCCTTGCCTATTCCCTTGGCAAATGCTCAACAGCCAGCGAAATCCGTACACAAGCGTGACACACAAAATGTTCCGGCAACAGCCGCTCCAGCCGCACAACTGTCTGCCAAAAAAGGACCAACCCAAGCACCAAAGACTACTCCGGAGAACAAAGCCACTCAAAAGCGTGATACTCAGAACGCTCCAGTTCATCCAGCCACCACAACTTCTCATCAAGCTTCTCAAGTGACAAAGGACGGATCAGCCCACAAATCTCACAGCGCTCCGGTTACCACTGATCCAAAGGCAGTGAAAACCGTCAACAAGCGTGATACGCACGGTGAATCTGCTCATCCAGCCACCCAAGCCAAAAGTGGACCAACTCAGGCGCCTAATTCCAACAAATCGGGGGCGGTTAAATCCAAGGTTAATGCAGTAAAGCAAGCCATCACTCCCAACAGTGCTAAAAAGCAGCCAACTACTGCGGCCCCCGCTAAAAAGCCCTAAGGCATGAACTGACGAATACTTGCATTGGCCAAGGAAACAATTAGCTCAAATATGAACAATAAAATATAAATTATTACAATCAAAGGAAATTTGTATTTTTCATATTATTGCTTTTTACATTTGAAAGAATCCATTCCTACATAATTCGATTTTTAAATAATTATTTTCTATTAAATAACCAGACAGGAATGCCCGATAGTGAAATTTGTTTAATCAAAACCTTTAGGTATAGTACTTGAATTCGGAATAAGAGCACTATTTTCATTCAATGAAGTGCACCATCCTGGAAATTTTCGTTCTGATCATGGATGAAGAATGTGTCATTACTCATTAGACTGAACCTGTCGATATTTTTACAGAAGTAATTTCCAATTCCAATGCCGGTCTAGAGATTTTTTGGTTTGGAAATTGTCTTGACTTTCCTGAGCATAAAAGTATCATCATGTTAGCCTCATGATATACGAATGCAAAAATAATAACTTGGCTTAGAAACCTCGCGGTCAATAACTGTGGAAGTGCTGAATGAACACTAAGCAGCGAGGCGGTAAAATCCCAGTTGGGGATGTAATGCCAATAAGAAGAAGAAGAAATCAGCAAAAAATATTATTCTTCGGGTTTTCAGTGATAAGCAAGCCTATAGTGCTGCAAATCTCTATAATAAACATACAAAAAAACCAACTTAATTCACCGAGTAGTGATACTGCCTTTCTCGCGTTTAGCCAAGACACCAAACTTATATGGCGCTAATACAGTTTGATGTACCATTTTTATAATAACTTTTAAAGCAACGATCGATCGTTTTCAAACTGATCAACTAGGCCTTACCACCTTTCGAATGCAACTTGTTGCGAGAAAATCGATTAAGGATTACTATATGAAAAGTTGGCTAAGGTTATTCTTAGCTTTTGTGCACACACATACACACATACGTACATAAGGGCAGCAGGGACTATGCCCAAGGGCTTAACGATCCCTCTCTGCGAGTTAAGGGACCTGCCTAGGACGTGGTGGGGCTTGACAACGGGCTCTATTAAACCACTACAAAAAGCTACATGTGTCCGCAAGCAGGCCCTATCAAAGCGACCGTGTGCCGCTCAAAGCGCACAGGAGCCCAAGGAATGCCAATTGGCACAACAGGATCAATGTCAGCGAGATCCTGATTATGGCATTCTGGCCGCGTGTTAACGGACCTTGTCTTGGATATCGTAATATTGTGAAAGCGAGGCTGGCAGTCTAACATTCTACTCTCTCAGTAGAGACGGTTGACACTGACTCGAAACGGCGAGTGGGCTAATGGCTAGGTTGTCTTCCATCCCCTAAAACCATGGCGGGCCTTGTAGTACGCTGTCCAAACCTGCCCCCAAGCTTTGCCTGCTGGGTTGGAGTAAGCTCAAATGCCCTTTTCTGACTTGCGCTGATCTGGCTCGTACCATGGATTACATTATTAAAGGCGACTACTCCAGTAGGATTCGGTGGCAGCCACAAGGGGGGCCCATTTATAATGAGTGAAACAAAACAAAACAATTCTTTTGACGAAGCGTTAAGCATGGAGGTGGTAGACCCCTTTGCCAAGGGGGGGTAAGTGAGGTCTCCTCCCAGGGAGGCGAAGAGCGAAGTGACGGAGGGTGCAAGTAGCAGCACCGGAGTCTACCCAGCAGTGACAGGGTATAGCCCTATTAGCACGCTCGGCGTGCCACTACCCGGGATGCGGGTGGTTGCCGAGCAACTCGATGATATCATCGAGTTCGTGAACGAAAGGCAGAACATCAGTAAGGAACTGAGTTACAAGACAAGAACAGGAGGTCGTTTATCAGGCGGGTGATAGGAAGAGAGAAGGCCGACATAGGTGCTCAAACCGATGCCTTCTCCTTCCTTGGAGGAGCGACCATGGCCCAAGAGGCGGTTGATTTCGAAGAAAATACTGCGCCTGACCCGAAACGGCTCACTCAGCAATCCGGCGAAGACGCTCAGAGCAAAGCCAAACGACGTGCGACCATAAAGGCCAAACGTCGTCTGGGCGAAGCATATCGGGGTGCAGAGGAGCCCGAAGGGCATCGACCCGTGAAGGTGACTTCTCGGCCCAAAAATGCGAAAGGCACCAACCAGGGTACCAGCCAGCCTGTGGGGACCGAGAATCCCTGGCAGCTGGTCAGTAGGGCATAGCAGAAGTCGAACGCATCTCGACCCACAAAGAAAACTAAGGAAAGAGGCGAGGCCTTGTTGGTGAAAAATGATATTAAGGCAAAGTACGCTGAAGTCCTTAAATCGATGCTGGCGGCCGAAAACCTTTCGGCGCTGGGTCAGGGTGTGCGAAGCGTCAGACGCACCAAGACCGGTGAAATAATCTTGCGCAGGCTACTGGGACTGACTACAGAAAGCTGGCCCAAGAGGTCTTGGGTGACGACGCCGAGGTGAGGTTGGGGGCGGAAGGGACCCTCCAGTGCAAGCAACTGGGCGAGGTCACGAACGCGGACGACGTCGTCTCTGCCGTCAGAGACCAGTGCGGTAGAGAGGTCGACAAAACCTTCTGTACGCCTAAGAGGTGGTCCCTTTGGCACGTAGGTAGCCTACCTTAGGTTACCGGTTGCGGAAGCCAAAAATTTAATGGAGAAGATCGGCTGGTCAGTATGCCCAGTGAGCCGCCTTCAGTGGACAGGTGCTTAGAGTTGGGAGTTAAGAACCCAGACCGTAGCAACCTGTGACGTCCTGGTGGTGAGGAAGGGCACAAGGCACATGAATGTGATAAGGCACCAAAGTGTCTCACCTGCGCCAACAAAAAGCAAGCCTGTAATCACGTTATGAGTGGGTCTTCGTGTCCCATCGGAGCCGTGCAAGCAACACAGCTGAATCTTATCCACTGTGCAACTGCCCAGCAGCTGCTGTGATAGTCGGTCTCGGAGTCGAGGACCGATGTCGCCCTCTTGTCCGACCCGTACAACGTCCCTGTCGATAACGGCAATTGGGTGGCGGACGGGTCTAGGGTGGCGACTATTTGCACGACAGGAAGGTACCCGATCCAAGAGGTAGTACACTCCTCTGCTGAGGGTGTCGCGATAGCCAAGATCAATGGAATGTTCTATTGTAGCTGCTATGCCCCACCAAGGTGGCCATTAGAATAGTTCGACCAGATGATCGATAGGCTATCGTCTGACCTAGTGGGTCGTAAGCCGGTCATCATAGTTGAGTTTTGGCAACACTGTTAGCTAGTTGTGGTGTTTTGTTTAAGCTATCCTATAATTGTTTTTTCATCCTGAAGTACCGAATATTTATTCACCAAAACATTCCTGACTGAATAAGTTTTGTCATAGTTCCTAGTGCCAGTGGAATATCGTTGCTTACTATAACAACATATACAAGAAGGCCGTGAAGATATTCTTTGTGTTCAGTGTTGTGTGAAGTAATTGTTCTCTATCCATCGTTCGTGCTCGTTCATTTCGAGAAAATCAGCATTCCGTGAGAAAGAGTAGAAGCTTTTGCGACGTGCGGTGTCTACTTGCTGGCGCAGTCAACAATCTGCAATTAACTCCCCATACTCACCATGTCTGCCGTCTGCCACTCTTGCACCATCGAGATCGATGATATGGAAATTGCCTGCGAAGGCTTTTGCAAAGCTCGTTTCCATCACCGCTGCTGTGGATTGAGAGAAAACCTGATTGATGATGTTGTTAAGAATGGACAGTTATTTTGGATGTGTCCCTCTTGCACAAAGCTCATGAATGATTTGCGATTTCGTCCTACTATCCAAGCAGCGTTTACTTCTGGTCAAGCGGCCCAAATGACCGCGCAGAACGCATTTGCAGGGCAACTTAAGGCGGAAATACTGCATGAATTGAAAACCGAATTACGTTCAAATTTCACTGCCTTAATCAATTCAAGCTCGATGACTCCTAGTCGCCGTCCTATTGGCGATTCAGGGCAGATGAGAAGCCGTAAGCTGTTTGCTAATACGGAGAAAAAAGGAGGAAAGGAAAAGGGAAATCTTCTACATGGCCTAGGCGCTTCAGCTTCTCCCTCAATCGGCTTCGTCACGGTTCCAGAATCCAAGCATCGTTTCTGGCTATATCTCTCCAGGATTTCACGTGAGGTTAACGTTGAACAAGTTAAGAATTTAGTGCGACAACGTTTGTCTACCGATGATATTGAAGTCCACTGACTTGTGGGAAAGAACCAGGATATTAACTCAATGAGTTTCATATCCTTCAAGATCGGCATACCAGACAACCTCAAAGCAATAGCGCTTTCTCCGACAATTTGGCCAAAAGGGGTGCTCTTTCGAGAATTCAAAAGCTCTGTGAGAAAATTTTGGGAACCTGCTCAAGACGAAGAAGAACTACCTCTCGAATCGGATCAACTGATTACTGCCCAGATTACCCCAATGGAATAGATGTTGCTGAAGATAGAATGCCGCAAACGCACGCAAACAAGCACTACGGAAGCTCCCACTCCCTCCGACACAGTTGAGCCGCAAACCATTCTTCATTCTCCTGTTAGTTCCTGCCATCAAAGCCACGCCGGTCCTGTGGTCGGAGATAGGGTGGGAGTCTTCCAAGCCGTGCTCTCAGGCAAGTATTCGTTAGTTTCTGATAATTCTGCTTCTGATGGATTTTTGGCTTGCAGCACATTCGAAGCTGATCGAAATTGTCATCCTCTAGTTGGAAAGCCGGGACGCACGGACAAAAGCACTACGGAAGCTCTCACTCGCTCCGACACAGTCGAGCCGTTAAGTCCACACTACACGCCTGTTTGCTCCTGCCATCAAAGCCGCCCCGGTCCTGTGGTCGGAGATAGGGTGAGAGTCTTCCAAGCCGTGCTCTCAGGCAAGTACTCGACGTTGGCTCACAATTCTTCTCCTGATCGTCCTTCGCTTTATAGCACGCTCGTCGCCAGTGAAAGGATATCTAACATGGATCGCTTACCTTCTTCATCTGAAACAGTTCAACATGCTCAACAAGTTTCATCTGTATGTGTTGGATTTGCTAATACCTCTCCTTTTCCGAATGTAAGACCTCCGGTGCGTTCAAATTCGTCATCAGCAACTAATTCTGAATTGCACATATATTATCAGAATGTAAGAGGGCTCCGTACGAAAATTGATTCGTTTTTCCTAGCCGCAGCTGATTCAAATTACGATGTAATTGTGCTTACTGAAACTTGGCTCGATGATAGTATCCTCTCAACTCAATTGTTCGACAATTCATACACCGTTTTTAGAACAGACCGTAACGTCAGAAATAGTCGAAAGACGCGTGGCGGAGGAGTATTGATTGCGGTTTCCTCAAGAATTTGCTCTTTTGTTGATCCGACTCCCGTAAGCGATTTACTGGAACAGTTGTGGGTGAGACTGAAAATCAACAATCGTTTGGTCAGCATTGGTGTTATTTATCTACCGCCTGATCGTAGGAGCGATCTGATGCTTATCCAGAAACATGTAGAATCTGTGGATTCCATCATGTCTAGCTTGAACCAACACGATTTAGTCCTTCAATTTGGCGATTACAATCAACCAGAATTGCAATGGATTCCCGCTGAGGATGGCGGACTTAAAATTGACCCGAGCAATTCTCGCTTAACTCCAGCAGGTTGTGCATTGCAAGATGCATTCAGTTTTCATGGGTTCACCCAAGTTAACTCAATTAAGAACTCCAACTGCCGTATTCTGGATCTAATTCTAGTAAATGATGCTACATTATCGGCGTGCAATACATGTGCATCAGCTGAGTCACTCGTCCATGCTGACAATGCTCATCCTGCTATAGATGTAGCTGTTACTTTGTCTTTGCCACCAAGTTTTGAAGATACTTCGGTTCGTCAGTACGATTTCCGGCGTGCTGACTACGATCTGCTTAGTGAAGCACTATCGGCGGCCGATTGGGGTTTTTTGAACTCTCATCAAAATGTTGATTATATGGTGCAACATTTCAATAATGAAATTATGCGAGTGGTTCAAGAACATGTTCCGGTCCAACGTGCCCCTGCGAAACCACCTTGGAGTAACGGCCTCCTACGCAAACTTAAACGTCGCAGACGATCTGCGCTTCGTCTATACAGGCGTAACCGCTCTCTACATCTGAAGTGCTGCTTTGTATTAGCCAGCAATAAGTATAAAACGTACAACCGTCTTTTGTATAATCGATACATTTAACGTACACAAAGGAATCTTCGATTGCACCCTAAACGATTCTGGTCGTTCGTTCGAACGAAACGCAAGGAGGATGGATTGCCGTCATCTATGTATCTTGGAGACATCTCTGTCGATACTCTTGCTCGAAAATGTGAACTGTTTGCTGATCACTTCGAACGTTCCTTCTCACTTGTGCAAGCTACATCATCTCAGACAGAAGCAGCAATTAACGATACTCCTATGGATAGTTTCGAGTTCAACATATTTGATATCACTGACGATCATATAGAAAATGCGCTGCGCAAACTCAAATATTCGGTATCGCCTGGCCCGGATGGGATTCCGTCGACTTTGCTGAAAAAATGCACTACTTCTTTACTGAATCCATTGAATAAACTGTTCAATTTGTCGTTGCAACAGAGAACCTTTCCTGCCGCATGGAAATCATCTCTCTTTTTTCCAGTGCACAAGAAAGGAGACAAATGCAACATCTCTAACTACCGAGGTATTACTTCGTTGAGTGCTTGCTCAAAACTTTTTGAAATCATCATAAACACCGCACTCTTTGAAAAATGCAAAAACTATATCTCAACGGCGCAGCACGGATTCTTTCCGAAACGTTCCGTAAACACAAATCTAGTCGAATTCACATCGCTTTGCGTACGATCAATGGATGCTGGATTTCAAGTGGATGCTGTATATACGGATTTCAAGGCCGCCTTCGATCGCGTTGATCATAGGATACTTCTGCGTAAACTACAGAAATTCGGTGTATCTATTGGACTCATCAATTGGTTTGAATCGTACTTGACGGGAAGATCAATGAAAGTAAGGCTAGGTGCAGCGCATTCCAGGACTATCGCAATCACGTCAGGTGTTCCACAAGGGAGTAATTTGGGTCCTCTCTTATTTTCCCTGTTCATCAACGATGCTGCTCTTGTAGTGCCTAGAGGAAAACGCATCTTCTACGCTGATGATATGAAAATTTATTCCGTCATCAAAAACATTGGAGATTGTCTGGAGCTACAGAATCTGTTGACCTTATTTGAAGAATGGAGCAAGCGAAACCTTCTCGAGCTTTGTGTGGCCAAATGTAGTACAATATCGTATACCAGGAAAAGACAGCCGATTCTATTCAATTATTCTTTGGTCGGACATACTTTGGAACGCCTCAACATAGTTAAAGATCTCGGAGTTTTGTTGGATTCTGAACTATCGTTCCGCCCTCATTATGAAGATGTGATAGCTCGCGCAAATAGACAGCTTGGTTTTATCCTGAGGCTTGCTGATGGGTTTCGTGACCCGCTGTGTTTGAAATCCTTCTATTGTGCTCTTGTACGCTTTTTACTGGAGTCAGCAGTGCTTGTCTGGTGCCCTTACAACAGAATTTGGATTGACCGTTTTGAAGCAATTCAACGGAAATTTGTCCGCAATGCTCTTCGAGGCCTTCCCTGGAGAGACGTTTCGAACCTCCCACCGTACGAACACCGATGCACACTTTTGGGTATCGAAACACTAGAGAAGAGAAGGTCAAATATGCAAGCCGTTTTCATCGCAAAGATCCTTACGAATGAGATTGATGCCCCTGCTTTGCTCAACGAATTGAATATATATGTGCCAGAGCGATCACTAAGACGTCGTCAGTTCTTTCAATTGAGTGCCAGGAACAGTCGCTATGGACAATTTGAGCCGATAAGATTAATGATGTCGACTTTTAATCTATTCTTCGACCGCTACGACTTTGATGTCAATGCAGCTGATTTCGGACGCCGATTAAGCAACCAAATCCGTGAATAATAATTGTAAATTATGTGTTAGTTTTAAGCGATTGGAGTACCTTGAATGTGTTTTATTTTTTAACTAGACTATTTTTTGTTATTTTAATGTGTTCTATTTGTAATACTGTATGCTAAAAAAAAGATGCAGGGTTTTTATGCCAATTTTTGGGCTTTTCACTACCAGAGTACTTCATAGAGACAGATATAGTCAAATGAAGATATACAAGAAAATGAATAAATAAATAAAATAAATAAATAGCAGGAGCTTTTAACGCTGCAGTCGCTACACCAATCGAAGAGGTCAAGCGTTACTAGAGGCGCTAGCGAAGCTCGACGCAGTGCTACCCTAGTGGCACAGTTCTGATCGATTTAGTTGCAGCAACTCTTATATGACTTGATTCGGTTGTATATAAGTTACAGCAACTAATCTATGATAAGTGTGCTGCTCAAGTAGTCAACAATGGTTGCGCTAGCACGTTCAGAAGGAACGGGGTCGAGTCATGGATTGACGTAACGTTTGTCAGTCCTGGTCTGGCACCAGACTTGTACTGGAGGGTAAACGAGGGCTACACTCATAGTGATCATCTAGTAATTCGCTTTTAGATCAACTATGACGTGCAACATCCGATGTCCGGGGATCCCGGTCAGGTACGTGGGTGGAGAACCAATCACTTCGACAGCCAAGTTTTCACCGCGGCCCTGGGACTGGAAGCCAACACTGAAGGTCTAAGCGGGGATGCGTTGGTAGCTGTCCTATCACGCGCGTCTGACGCCACCATGCCGAGGAAAGCCCTGCCGAGCAATGGCAGACGCCCGGTATACTGGTGGAGTCCTGAGATTGCGGCCCTTCGATCAACCTGCCTCAAGGCTAGACGAAGGATACAACGTGCCGCACCGAAAATGAAAGATCGGACCGTCGTGAAGTGTTTCGAGCTGCGAAACTGGCCTTTAACAAGGCCATAAAGAGCAGTAAGAGAGCGTGTTTTGACAACCTATGTAAAGGAGCCAACGCGAATCCATGGTGTGACGCCTACAGCATAGTGATGGCCAAGACCAAAGGGAGCTTTTCACCCCCCGAACGGTCCCCGGATAGGTTGGCGAGGATTATCGAAGTACTCTTCTTGTCCCGAGCCACAAGTCTCTGGACTCCTGCACCGCAAGGCAATATGGGTGCGCTCGAAATGGTGGCTCCGGTGACGAACGAAGAGTTACTCGCGGTGGCTAAATCCCTGGTAACGTACAAAGCTCCAGGGCCTGATAGAGTTCCGAACAGCGCTCTCAAGGCAGCAATCATAGTGAATCCGTTCAGGCTAGCTATGCAAAGATACCAAGATGAGTGTAGATTCCCCGAAAGATGGAAAAGACAGAAACTGGTGTTGTTGCCGAAGGCCGGGAAGCCGCCGGGCGACCCATCGGCGCATAGACCAATCTGTATTATAGACACGACGAGCAAGTTGCTAGAGAGGATCATCCTCATCAGGCCAGCCATGTCGACTATGCGTGCAAGAGGGCTTCGACTGCTGTTGCAGCATTATCGAGGATGATGTCCAACAATTCCAAGGTGTGTGCCAGTAGACGTAGGCTACTGGCAGGCGTTGCCGTATCTATTCTGTAGCCTCTCGGCTGCTCTGACGGGATAAATTTTATGAGAATTTATGCTGAGCACTGGGTCGTCTTATTCTATAGTATCGTTGCACTCCAACATGCAGTCACTCCAGCGGGAGCCTCAAATTTTTGACAAACTTACCGTTAGGGGTTGGTAACACCTAATTTCTACCATCAAGGAATATCTTATCCACGGTAAACGACAACTCTTATAGCGGACTTGTTGCGAACAAATCCGTTAAAGATAAGTGCCTAAAAAATGAGTGAGAATTTTTCTTATAAAAAAATATATTTTGGCCATAATTCCGAAGCTCATAGTCTGATTGTTGTTTTCAATACGAAACAATGGGACAATATTCCGCGTCGAATGCAACTTGTTGCAAGCAAATCGGTTAAGGATAAGTGCCTGAAAAATGAGTGAGATTATTTTGCACACACACACATACACACACACGCACACACAGACATCACCTCAATTCGTCGAGCTGAGTCGATCGGTATATAAAATTACGGGTCTCCGGGACTCCTATAAAAAGTTCGTTTTTGGAGCGAACATATCAAGACAAAATTTTCAAAACGACTTATCTGCTTTTGTAAACAAAGATTTAAACGACGATTTGACGAATCTGATAGCTCTCCCACGCAAACCAACACCATCAGCAGGTAGCGGAAACCTTCACCTACCTATTGGTGGTGTTCGTTTGCGTGGGAGAGCAATCAGATTCGTCAAATCGTCGTTTGAATCTTTGTTTACAAAAACAGATAAGTCGTTTTGAAAATTTTGTCTTGATATAGCCTTTACATATATCTACTTAGTATACGAGAAAGGCAAAAAGTTTAAAAGAGCCCACTGTCGAGCACGCAGGCAGACACCACAACTCGCAGTTGGCTTGGGGAGAGATCGTCTCGCCCTTAGACATAGTTCCTGCTGCCCCGAATGTTTTAGTGTGATATGCCCTAATTCATGATAATTTTATCTAGACTATAGCGTGTATCTTTAATTAAACTTTTCTTGATTTTCATCTTGGAATTCAGTTATGTTTTCCGACCACCAACCGAGCCATTAACGTATAGATTTCTTATGAATTAACATGAAAATAAAACCAAAAACGCGGAAGGAGTAAATGCCAATCGTCACAATTTATTAGAATATTAATACCAATAGTCACAACTTTCTTAATTATTATTTTAACAAACTAGGCCATCCTACTTTACATCTGGGGTTAGTTAACCGATTTTTCCCGCCGCATTTGTTTGTTCATAACTTTTTTCTTGACTTTTTTTAATTTTTTAATCACAAATGTGCTCAAAATATGTATAATAAGTTATCCACATTGATTTATTCGAATAAAATTGTATGAATTTAAAAAAAAAATATTAGAAATTGCCTAGCAATATAGGGGAACGGTTTGCCACTTCATCTCATAGCTCCTATTTCCATCCCAAAAAAAACAAGGCAATGGAAAGGAATTTGGTTTGTTTATTATTTTTGTGATTTTTTTCAGCAGTGAGCACGCATGTTGACAAAAAGAAGCGACGAATTTGGTCCCGTATTTCTTTATTTAGCGATGAGATGGATATATGTACAGTGAGATGGAGATCGGAACAGTTCCCCTATGTTAATTCTGTTTATTCAGTTTTATGGAAAAATATAATACTGAATAAATGTTGCACTATTTCAACATTTATCCAAGCTTTTTTCTTTTTACTTACTTATGGATCCTGTACACCTCCGGTGGTGCAAAGGGCCGACTTGCAAGATCTCCATCCTGAGCGATGCCCGGCTATCGCTTTAACCTGTTGCCAGGTTAGATTTCGGTCGACTTCTTTTATTTCTTTATTGAGGCTTCGCCGCCATGAGCCTCTGGGTCTGCCTCTGCTGCGATGTCCCGCTGGGTTCCAGTCTGATGCTTGTTTACAGATTTCGTTTCCGCCCCCTATGTAGAGTGTGGCCGACCCAGCCCCACTTCCGATCCCGAATTTCTGTTGCTATCGGCCTCTGGTGACAACGACGATGGAGCTCGTTGTTTGAGATCCAGTTGTGAAGCCACCAGGCCCGAATTATATATACCGCAGGCATCTGTTAATGAACACCTGCAGCCGGTGAGTGTTCTCCACTGATACACACCATGTTTCGCTAGCGTATAACAGCACAGATTTCACGTTAGAGTTGAAAATTCGTATTTTGGTGCGTTCACTTATCTGCCTGTTTTTCCAGATATTTCTTAAACTCGAAAAGGCAGCCCTTGCTTTCTTGATCCGTGCGCCTATGTCGATCTTGGTACCGCCGTCTGACGCCATTTGGCTACCAAGATATTGGAAGCTTTAAACCTGCCGAGGAGGAGCGCTCGGCAAGGTCGTTGAGCTTACTCTGCATATCAAAGCGCCGTTGCGCGAGGAGTGCAACGTTATCAGCCAATTCGAAGTCGTTTAGGTGCTCCATGGTTATAGGCTGCCATAACAGCCCGCGGTTTGGTTCACGGTCAATCGCATCTACCAGAATCTCATCGATTACGATGAGGAACAGTAACGGTGATATAATACAGCCTTGCCTCACAACAGCTACGACCCGGATAGGGTCGGACAGGACCCCATTGTACAGCACTCTACACGAAAAGGCCTCGTACTGTGCTTCGATGAGGCCGATGATTTTCTCAGGAACCCCCTTGCGTCTCAGGGCGCCCCACATATTCTCGTGATTGAGACGGTCGAAAGCTTTTCCGTAGTCAATGAGTACCAAGTAAAGGGACTCTTGGAATTCGTTGACCTGCTCCAGAATTATGCGGAGCGTGACAATATGGTCCACACAGGATCTTCCGGCACGGAATCCAGCCTGCTGCCGCCGGAGAGTCGCATCGATCTTCTCCGGAATCCGGGCTAGGATAATTTTGCACAGAACTTTGAGAACGGTACACAGCAACATAATGCCTCGCCAGTTATCGCATACAGTCAGGTCACCCTTTTTGGGCACCTTCACTAAGATACCTTGCATCCAGTCGACCGGGAAAGTTGCGGTGTCCCAGATATTACGAAATAAACGATGCAGTCAGTGGCGTAGCCACGGGGGGGTTTTGGACATAAACCCCCCCCCCAGAGACAACATTTTTAGAAGAATTTTTTTTTTGCGAAAAAAAATGTTCAGAAACCACCCCTCCCCCCCCCCCCCCAACCCAATTTTCTGGCTACGCCACTGCATGCAGTAGTTGAGCGCATGTCATGGGGTCAGCTTTGAGCATCTCGGCTGATATGCGGTCTGGGGCCTTTTTCTCCTATTCACAAATCGGCATAAAATTCGTATTATAGGGGAAGGTGGGTAGACTTGATCCCCGGGGAGACTTGATCACCCCCTGTTTTATCGAGAACTAAAGTAGTTTTGTTCTAGCGTATTTTTTAGTATAGATCCTCTAGACAAATGACCTTTATGTGGTGAGTTATTTTTTGGATTGACAACCTTATTTATTCTGCAGGGCGGTTTGTATGTTTTGACCTTCCTAAAGATTTTTTATTGGCCACGCAAAATTTGAACAACTTTTCATAACAATGACCAAATGCTTTCGTTTTTCACAGCACAAAGCCATAAATATGCTTAATGATCTGTACTGATGAAAATGTCAACATTCCATCAAAGTTTTAGGATATTTGGATTTGAAGTTATTGTCTCAATATGGGGACACTTGATCCCCCGTTAGCCACCCATACAAAAATTTGGCGAAAAAATTCAAAAAATATAAATCTGTTCTTAGGCTTCTATTTTTTTGTAGATTTGACGGATTTGATGAAGGGTTGGCAGGAAAAATTATTTATTGCGTAGATCTCATAGAGAGGGGATCAAGTCTCCCCAAATTTTAAAATTACATGTGCTGTCGAATTCAATAACAAAAATCGCTCATGTATACACACAGCAATTCGATAATTCCGCGTATTTTGAAGGGAAAATATTTAAAAAATCTGAGGACACCTTTCAAATTTTATCAAAGCAAGTTCCTAGAGAGGGATCAATTCCCCCCGAATATTTTCAAAGTCGATTTTTGACAGCACTCAAAAAAATCGATTGTGTATCAATAACAACAATAATTTAAGGACTGTCATACATCAGTAAAGTTAAATACTATATTTCTTAGAGAGTCTGTGCGGAAATCGCGTATGTTTATTTATTTTCGGTTGTTATACATCGAAAATCAGAAAAGGGGATCAAGTCTACCCAGTCTCCCCTAAATTTGATTACTTTCTGGTCCTAATTTCGGTCACTTGATTTTGATTTTCTCCATTTTTTCGGGGTTAGCGAATGTGTAGTATTCCTCAAGCTTACTGACCATGAATTTTTACCTTTGTGGGGTGTATAGTGAAACGCTTGGTCAAATTATGGATATGGATAATTATCGATGCTCTTCTTACGGAGCCATGTGTCCAAAGCTCTAATTTCAATATCACTTTCAATTTGCGGTACATCGGAAACAACAAATTTGCAACAAACAAAAATTAATGAAAGATAAAACAAATAAATACCTTTATTATCTTTTGAGTGTTACTACTTTTAAAGTGCATAACTTATTTTCGATACAGTCCTAACTCATAACAGCGAAAACCGTTTTTCGAAAAGTCTTACCCGAATGAGTACAGAATTTCCGAAAGCAAAACTCGGCCAACCAGCATCGGTCTCCCCTATTATTTAAATATTTAGATCGGCCAAGATACCGAAACTATCGATGGAGCGAATTTTCAGTAGAGAATTAGGCATATCTTGTCCATGACCGTGGCCATTCCAATAAATAAATTACCGGCATTGGATGAATAATATAACAACGAGTATCACACGACAATGCTAATGAATTTTGCTTCGAAGCTACACTGTTTGGTTGGTTAACACCTTTTGCAGTGATTTTTATTGTGCATTACACATTGCAATAAAACTCGATCCATATACCTACTTAATACCAATGCAATTCATGTTATTTAACAGGACAAAAATTTCGACACAGTTATTTTTTACTATTGCCCTTGAAATGGGATATGTATTATTGAATTGAAAAGAGTTCGGTTCTGGATAACCAGAAGACTGTATGGTTTTTAAAATTTGAATCGCGTAATGCGCATTTGTCATCGCGAGTGTAATACGGAATGTGTGAATTAAAGAATACATAATCTTAGAAAACGCAAACAATCCCTTCCATTGACATGAATGCCGAACAACGAATGTGATAATTTCTACACATTATATATAATCTGCTTGGCACAATTGCTCATCATTTAGTTTTAATCCGTATATCACACCAGATCAAAATGTTCAAAATAGTTGGTGTCACTTTAAAATATGTTATAAAAGTCAAGTTTAATTGATTTATTCCTCAACAGGTATGCATATTGGCTCTAACAGTCACCGTTGTCATTAGTTTGCCAGTGGACTCCACAACGGAATCTAAAGGTTTGAATCGACCTTCACCAATCAACCCAGAAGTCATCAGTGATCCAAAGCCCAAAGAAGTATCCACAAGCTCTCCTGAAAAAACTACATCGACTGAAGAAAGCCACATCCAAAAAATCCCAGCAACAGGGGCTAAGTTAAGTTCTGAGGTAGACCAAACCAAGCCGACACAAAGAAGAGGAAATAGACGGGATCGAACCAGGAGCACTACAACCACTACTACCACACCAAAAAACCTTTCCGAGGAAACAAGTGAGCCTTCCAAAGCTCCAGAAACGACCAAGAAAGTGAAACGAGCAGTGGAATCCTCTGAAGGTGCGACAACCCGTTCGGCGAGTACGACACGTGCTCCAATTATAAGCAGCGCCGATGAGAATGATAACACACCGCCACACTTTGTACGACCGATTCCAGTAGAACAGATTCTGAAGAACGTTCACGAGGCCCCGAAGCAGCATGAACCATCCGTTTCATTACACGATCATGTGACTTCGGCAGCACCAATCACTGACGAGTCAGATGACAGTGAGGATAAACCCGAGGATAAACCTAAGAGCGCTGCTAGTGGAAGGAAACCACTTCACGGATACAAGAAGAAGCAGGAAGAACAACCATCGGACGCGGAAGAGGATAATCCTTCGGATGAAGACAAAAAAGATCAGTGAATTACGTGGCTTGTAAACGTGTGATATGTTGTGATGTATTAATTGAAAAAATGGAATACATATTTTGTATTTATGTTATTTGTTATTTGATTTAGAAAACCCCAGGTGGATCCAACTAGCGATGGTTAACAATTTCTTTCCGATTCCAATATCACCAGTGGTTTCGAAAAATCATTCAGATTACTATAGGCAATATTACCCACTATTGTCTAACAATCTTATCGACAGCACTTCAGTTTTTTCTATACATGTCTGTCCACTTAATGAATCGCGGGGAAATATTATCCAAGATTTCTCTTTAAGTCATAAATAAAGTTATGACTTCACAGCAAATAGTTTGGAAAATTCAACGATGTGTAAAATTGCAGCTGATCCCAACAGACGAATAAACATTCGGTTCTCAATTAAATATGATTGAATTCTACTGAATTCCTTCGATGGGATTCGAATCCACGAACCTCAGTACGCTAGACTGGTGCTTTAACCAACTAAGCTACGAAGGACCTCAGTCGGCCTTCGCAACCCAGTGGCTACTGAATGAGCTCGAGATTCCCAATTATCGAACGTTCACGGTACTGCCGCTAATCGCAAGTCGAGCACATCTGTATAATTTTTTTTTAGTAAAGTGATGTATAATTTTGATTTTGAATTTGTAATGTTTGTTCTTTGAAAATACTGTCTAATCCCAAGAAACATTCACTAGTTGAAGTAACATCAGTGTGATGATTTAATTC
This sequence comes from Armigeres subalbatus, assembly GCF_024139115.2. Classification (NCBI taxonomy): domain Eukaryota; kingdom Metazoa; phylum Arthropoda; class Insecta; order Diptera; family Culicidae; genus Armigeres; species Armigeres subalbatus. The sequence goes on along the minus strand of NC_085140.1, from coordinate 198,761,395 downwards.
AGCGCTGTGTCGAATTATGTCTGTACTATTTCTTATCACAACTTCTGTTCAAGCTTTGTTCACACAATTTTGGCGAAGTTATACAACTACATCATCTCATTTTGAAAAACAACTTTATTAACTGATTCGTTAAACCTTTAATAAGCATTTTACTAAGCCTCAATTCAGCTACATGTGAATTCTTCGAAAATAATAACGCATAGAAGGTAACATCAGTAAGATCTTCAATGAACGTATTTTGAAGCAATTGCTATTTTCATATAATCATTTCAAAATTTTCCTAAATCGGGTCTCGAACTGCTGTCATTTGATCATCCGCCGGTAACGTTGTCATCCGCGCCATCCTTGATTTGTTAGATATGGCTCACTCAATGCATAACATAAATAATCTTATTGCTGAATATAAATCATAATTGGACTCTTATTCAATAAGTCGATCTGTCAAACTACAGTTTGTTAATAACTTTACATTTTTTTTATTTCAACCATTGTTCAACCAGTCATAACCATCGCACACTAGGAAAAATACGTAAAAATAATGTCGATAAACGATAAAATGAAATCCGTCCCTAATGCTATTTATGAATTTATGAAAATAAAATTAATGTATATTCGGCCTTCCTCAGAATCTCTTGATAATCGGTTGCGATATGATTGTCAAATGCTAAGATAATTTCAATTATTTCGCCGCAATAAAGATCAACATCCATGCGATAATATTGGGATTCCACACATAAAAGATTCAATAATTTTCCGATGTTATTCAACGGCGTTATGTCCGGCTTTTAGTAAATTTAGTTCCGCGTGAATGCATGATTTTTTTTATTGCTCCAGCAGTTTTGTTCGTTATAATCTCCGACAGTTTAATAAATCACGAAAATAAAAAGCATGTCTTGAAAATAAATCATTATTTTTCTATAAATCAAATTTCCCAGATCTAGAACCCTGATTTTCTCTCAAACTGAAAAAGCATGTTTTTTCCCACTGTGCGATAGATCAGATAAATTTGAAATCCAATGGTTAAGAAGAACAAAGGTTAAGAAGGATGTCTAATGCCTGCTTATTAACTTACTATTCAAACTCAATTCGATCACACTTTCAGAGCATCACATCATAGTCGAACAGAGAACTTTAAAAATCATTAGTTCAGTACATTGTTAAATTTCCCCAATGTGCTGAAATGTGATAAAACGAAAACGTAAGTTCGACTTCAAATAAAGGTAGTAAACAAATAAATAGGCCATGTCGAATCTTAGTTAGATTAAATGCTGAAATGAAATCTGTCTAGCAAATTATTCAGCATCCATTTTATTCAGCTACAAAGATCACAAATAAACAATAATTCAACCTAGATGCTTATTTGTAGCTTGTCGTTGTTTGTTGGGATGTTATGCCGAGACATTGTTAAGTCAATAGTTTCGCAGTGTTGATTGTAAACACCCATCATTCGGTTGAGAGGCCCAAATTTGGCGTAATTTGTTCGGCAGTGGTTGGTTAAAAATAATGTTCTATGTCGAAGTTGCCGAGAAGGTATGTAAAAGTTAAATTTCGATAAAATTTCAGTTGAATCAACACGTTGAGAAACTATATCGTTAACAAATGAAACCGTTGCACATTCTCGACGCTCTTTCAAAGTTTGTATATTTATAAGCATGCAACGTGCTTCATAAGATGGAAGAGTAAATGACGTCCAACCTAATTTACGAAGAGCGTATAATAGAAATTGTTTTTGTACTGACTCTATTCTTTCTTCATGTGTGGTTGTATAAGGCGACCATACAATGCTACTGTTGTATATGAACCTAGTATAACAGTTGAAGTTTATATGATCATTTACACTCTCCTTCTGAGAGTTTGTGCATGTATGCCTTCAAAGAGACTATGAATATATATTACTAGAGCTCAGTTGAGTCTAGTGCATGAAGCAGACAAAACGTGTTTTAAAGTTATCCCGAAATTCTTAAATTACCATTCTACCTAATCCTAAGTACAGTAAAAATAATTTACTTAAAATAGTTTTAAATATAAAACAGTGGCGACGAGAATAAACTTCGTTAAAACGCGTGTTATTAGTTATTAAGAAGTGAATAACGATAAGGTGCTTTTCTTCAAGTCTTCCACCACGTGGTGTGATAAAGTGTAGGAGCAACCTGTGAAAACTTTTGCAAACCGCGTAGGGCTGTGTCTTAGTTCTTTTATTCAATTAGTAAAATAATAAGGATTCTTTAAAAATTAGCACCATTTTTATTCAATTTAGTTTTTTCCAATTTTACAAAGGCATATGGTCTTATAGTTAACATATCTAATGCCATTTTGTACCCTTGTAATCATTCCCTGTAAAGAGAGGAATACAAGGAGAGCAAATACAAAAGAAAAATTAATTATTGTCTTGAGGAAAATTGATCAGAACCGGGATCGAAGAGGTAGCCATCTAAAAACGATAAAGTGTGAGACGGGAAGTGGTGAGCTATTGTAGGTGAGAAAACCATTATCAGGTTTATATAGTTACCCGAACAAACCGTATTTCGGTTGAGTGTGGCCAGGAAGCAGTGAGTCCTGGTGCAGAGAAGAGCAATATTAGTTTAGTAGTAACAAGGCATATCTTGAGTGTTATTACTATAACGGCAGTGAATAATCAACCAGCGGTGAGTGATTCTCGAGGAAGGCCAGTGGACAGTGAACCATTGGAGGATTTGAACACAAGCATTATCCAGAACAACGTAGCGTACATATCAAGTAACTACAGCACAGCAATCCAAGGTAGTTGAGAGTGAGTGACTACAAACACAAGTAAGTGACCACTTTCTGTTTAGTTCTAGATTGTTACACACATATTTCTATAATATGGCACCAGCGGGTTTGATCGAAGTGTTAGATCATTACGTGATCGGTCGATCTTTCACAAATTACATCAAACGATTTGATATTTACTGCAAGATCAATATTGTGCCTCATGATCAAAAGAGATCATACTTCATTACTCTAAGCGGCGAGGCAGTATATGATGAATTGAACCGGTGCCAGCGAAAGTGGTACATGTTACATTGAGTAAATTTTTCAGGAGACGCATTTTCCCAAAAACATCGAATGATAAATTCATATTTGCAATTTTCTGCAACTTAATTGTACCAACATGTTATGACTGATGTGCCTAAAGATTGTAGTTAAAAATAAGCGAACTTTCTTGACAAAATTTAAGTTTATTGGAAAAAATTGCACATGTACCATTATTAATGGGAACAAAATGAAACAGAAACCGAAAATCGTTGACTACTGTGGTACATGTACATTTTTAAAATTATTCTAAACAGCAGTAAACTATCTTGAAATTCTAAATAGGATTAAAATCTGTTGCGAAAACATTCATGTTGCCGAATTTTTGTAATAATTGGGTAAGTATGGCCTGAGCTATGCTGAGACTCCCTGAACCAATGGCCTCAGGGTCGGCACGTTCACCTCAAGCTACTCGCGGGCAGGGAACTCTCGCAATCAAAATGTAGGGAAAACCACAGAGCTTCACAATGCGACACTTTATTTCCTCCACTCTTTCACTTTCTTAAGTCTAGCTAACCTGTCTTCCTCGGGGCCCCTCTTCCTGGCAGCACTCCACCACTTCACTTCTTCCTTCTTCAACTCCTGTCCTTCCTCTTCCTCTGCCTAGCTCTCCTTCCGTCCTTCCTTGACTTCAATCTTCGATGCAAGGGCATTCACGCCGGCGACGGCGGCTTTCTTCCTCTTCGGTACTTCCTTCGCCCTTCAACGGCCTACGTAGCGTCGGTGGCTGACACCTTCCTCCTTCTGTTGCCGACGACTCGGCTCGCTGCGGCTTACCGGTGGTAATGCTGGGGTGGCTTGGGGATCTCCCTCGCTCCTTGCCGCGGTCCAAAACGACCAATAAGATGGCCGAACGGCTATCGGCGGAACAATGCCGAATCAGGCCGTCAATGGAACCTGGGTACGATGGCGGTTCTCGATGGGGTTTAACCAAGGATTAAACCATAAAACGGCGGGGTTCTGGGAAGGAGAAAATGCTGGGATCATCTTCTGTCTCCGGAAGCAGCCACTTTAAGTTACCTGACGTCCTCTACGCCTGGTCTTCTTCCACAAACTCTCTCACTTCTTCTAATTTGATGCTTTCGCTAGCTTTAAAACTTTATTCCGTTCACTTCGAATTGCGTTGGATAAGTGACGGCTTCAGGCTTGTTTCCTGCATTCTAGGGTCATGACCTCCTTTTTCAGGTCAGTCACCTCGCATCATTCCATCAACTCAATTACGCCACCCCTTCATGGCTGCTCGACGATGGTGCTTCTGGCCCTCTGGTGTTGGGTTGGAGGACTATGGTGAGTGGTTGGCTGCGGACTTCTAGGGTGGTGGAGGCTATTCACGCCCTGCTCTATTGCAGTCGCTACTGTACATGTAAAACCTACACATAAAGACGAGTTTTACCTGCCATTCACAAACAATTCACGCATAACACTAAAATTCCACGAATTTCTCGGCAACACTCATCACATAACATAACCAACACTTACACTCTCCCACAGCTCGGGTAAAAATATTTACAAAGTAAATATTTTTTTTCTACAAATTGCATTAGCTTTCACCGATTAAACGTACCCCTGAACCTGCACTTCACGAAACATTATCACTAGGACGGTATTAACTTCACTGACAGTTGACTGCGAAACATTTCACTTATGACGTACTAGATTAAAATAGTCCAACTGGTAGTGAAGAATTTGTGAATTCAGCAATAAATGTTGCAGAGTATCGGGGTCATAAGGTGTCATCATTAGCTTGTAGCCAACTCTACTCAATTTTATGACATTGTGTCATTACTGACCATCAACGTTCTGGACTCAGGTCTCCTGCGATTAAATACCAAGGATTTCCTTGATAACCTCTAACAAATATGCTTTTAATTCACCGATCGATTGAAAAAACACTTTAAAATAATATCTAAAACATGCAATGAAACAAAATAAGATATAAATTCAAATTAAAATGAAATATGGAGCCTTTTATAACGACTTAAGCATCATGTGAGGGTTTACCGAAATATTTCTCCCAGATTGTCGGAGTTATACTCTAGTACGTTCTTTTTTATACAATTATCATTATTCATCTGTGTGCGTGATTCTATTGATTACATGAGACGTCAAAATGCTGCGCAATGTGATGCTGGAGGATATGAATTACTCTGTGGTAAGTACTGATGAAGTTTTGATAAGAAATTTTTGTGGATTGCCGGCCTCGAAAAATCTGAATATCGATATCAATTGCTGGTACTAGTATTCAGCAATTGATCAATCATTAGGTTTTGATTTTTCGTGATGAAATTCCCATCAAATTCCTTATCAGAAGTTCATCATTAACAATCTATATGGAGAACACGTGGGAGTTCGTTTAATGGTAGTGGGTACGGTTAATGACAGTGAATGTGGTATTCTTCTTGTTATCTTCTAAACTATCCAACTTTACGACAAAGTGATGTTTTATATTTCTATGGACCCGACCATGACTGTTTATTGGTGCATTTTATACTCATCTGACTCATGACTCAACATGACATAATGCTTTTTGTACTCGATATATGCTACTAAAATTTAACAAATTAAAAGTAATAAATTAACTAAAACATGCGATAAAAATGAACGAATTAAAACAATTTCAGGTAAACATGCACTGACTAAGACGACTATACCTACAACTACATATGCGACGTCGCTACTTGACTACTGACTATGTACAAGACAAAAACGGATGCACCAATCAGTGACACCCACGCACTAACACTATGGATACTTTTACCCCGGGGCAACGATTTCGTATCCATTCATGACGATTGAAATGTGAAGGATAGGTATTTTGAGACGACTGTTTCACCGAAATTCATTCTCCTACTCACTTCATAATCATGACGAAATTCATTGAATGGTACCTATGCTTTTAGATCCGCGGCTGAAAATATTCCTAAGGATTTGCCTTTTAAATCCGACACCTCGTAAGAACTGGTGCCAAGTTTCCGCATAATAACACAGGGTGTGTACTGCGGTCCCAGTTTAGCATTGAACTGGTCTCCTGCTGACGACTGACGAAAACTCCGTTTAAACACTCGTTGACCCACAACGAAGGTTGGTGAGTAACGTTTATGTCGGAGATCGTACCGTTTCTTATTCTCTTCATGTGATTTTTGTAAATGTTCTCTCACTATTTCTCCTACTTTTTTACATACTCCTCTAAGTTTTTCTACTCTTTGCTCTTCCGATTGTTCTATATTTTCCTCAAATTTATGCTCACTTCCTCTGCTAACTATTTCGTGTCCAAATATTATACAGTGCGGGCTGAACTTCGTGGTCGAATGGATGGTATTGTTAAGAACGAATTCCATTTCCGAAACTTTCGTATCCCATAGCTTTTGATCTTGTTTCACGTATGTGCGGATCATTGAGTTAATGGTTCTATTCAGTCGTTCAGCTGGGATCGCTTGGCTTCTGTGCCTAGCGTTTGCCCAATGCTGAACATCGTATTTTTCCAGTAAATGCTGAAAGTCTTTAGACAAGAACGTTGTTGCATTGTCTGTTATGACTATTTGTGGGGTAGAGAATTTCCTAAACCATAGCTCTTCTAGTATTTTGCATAGGGAGGTACTCGCAATCTTCTTCACAGGAGTAAGCAGGCAGTACTTAGAAAATAGGTCCATGACCACCAATAAGTGCGCGTTTCCCTGCTTACTTCTGGGAAGAGATTGGATGTAGTCCATGCAAACTATTTGGAAGGGCTTGGTCGTTATTCTCTGTTTACCCATTTCTGGAGCTGTCGACACGGTTGAATGTTTGTTCATTTTACATGACTCGCATTTGGCAATGTACTTTTTAATGTCACTGCTCATACGAGGCCAATAGTATCTACGCTTGATCATTTCGACACATTTGACGAAGCCAATGTGAAGATTGTTATCGTGCTCTTTCTCCATAATACTGTTTCGTTTGGAGACAGGTACACACTGTTTCCACTCGAAGTGGTAGTCCATCAAGTCTGATCTGGCGGCTACAAACTTAAAGAGTAGTCCGTTGACGATTTTGAAATCAGGGTAATTTTCTGGTTCGTTTTCCACAGCGACAAAAAGTTGTTTATACCAACTATCTAAAGGCTCTTCATCTAGAGATTCGAGCGATCGGGAGAGGGCATCTGGGACGATGTTTTATTTCCCCTTCCGATGTCTAATCTCCATGTCGTATTGCTGAAGCTCAATACTCCAGCGACTCAGCCGAGATGATGACCGCCACTTCGCACGCATTATAAAAGTTAAGGCAGAGGAGTCGGTTACCAAAGTAAACTTTGTCCCCTCTATGTAGCCACGAAACTTTTCTATGCAGCGAAGTGCGGCCAATCCTTCTTTTTCTGCCGCATGGTAATTTAGCTCGGCTCCCTTGAGCTTTTCAGAGTGGAAGGCTATTACCTTCTCTTGCCCGTTGTGCACTTGAGTAAGTACGCCTGCGATAGCGTTATCACTGGCGTCTGTTTGAACCGTGAAGGGAAGCGTGAAGTTCGGATTGGCCATCACAGGAGCTGAAATCAGTTTCTCCTTGATGACCTGAAATGCATTCTCAGCTGCCGCGTTCCATTGCACCCTCTTTGGCTTATTCTTCAATAAGTCAGTGAGAGGTGCAGTGATTTCGCTGTAGTTTTCGATAAACCTACGGTAGTAATTGATCATACCGAGGAATCGACGAAGCTGTCTTACCGATGTTGGAACCGTATATCCAAGGATCGCTTGTACGCGATCTGGATTAGGCCGCAATCCTTCTTGGGACAAGATGTACCCAAGGTACTGCAATTCGTGGCAGCAAAATTTAGATTTAATGAGATTGATGCATAAATTTGCCTCTCGCAAACGCTTCGCTAAGTCTCGTAATTTCTCCATGTGTTCATCAAATGTTTGGCTAACTACAACAATATCGTCGAGATATACGAATATTGCTGGCTCTAGTGCACCATGGCTTAATACTCTGTCCATCAACTTGCTTAGTGTAGCAGGGCTGTTCACCAATCCAAACGGAAGTCGTGTAAATTGGAACAGCCCTCTACCTGGTATAGAGAACGCAGTGTATTTTCTCGACTCCGGGCTCAAAGGAATCTGAAGAAATGCTTGTGTCAAATCAATGGTTGTTATGTACCTAACTGTCCCCAAGTGGCTTAAAATCCTATTCTGGTGTGGTAACGGATATGCGTCTCTCTTGGTTCTCTCGTTTAATTTCCTGGCATCCAAGCAGAGCCGTATTTCCTCACTATCCCTCTTCTTGACTGGGACTACTGGTAGTGCCCAGTCTGAATTGGATTCTTCCACTATTTCGTCTCGAATCATATTGTCTAATGCCGCATGAATCTTCCGTTGGATCTCTGGGCTCCATGGGTAAGGATTCTTTCTAACCGGATGCTCTTCCCTAAACTCCTCTTGAATTTCGATAGTGTGCTCTATGACGCTTGTTTTGCCGAATTGCCCTGGCTGCGCCACCAGAAACTCTTTCTTCACTCTCTAACAGCTCTTTCTGATCGTTTGTCAAGATTGCTCTTTTTCTATCTCCTCACATATTCCGTCATCTAAAATCTCTATTGGGTGATTTTTGATAGTCGGCTCGATACCAAATTTCAACCAAAAATCATAACCCAATACGCATCTACGTTTGAGATTCGGAGCGATAATTACTTGGAAAATTTTGGTTGTTCCGTTAAATGTAATCGGGACGTCAGCACAGCCAAGGACTTCCAGATCATCTCCGGCGGCTGTACGTAATGCAACAGTAGTGGGTTCTATTTTTAGGTTCAGTTGCTTCATAATTTTCCTCGCTCCGATGCCTAACACAGTCCTTGCAGCACCACTGTCCAAGAGACCAATTAGTTCAATCCCCATCAGATCAATTTTCGTGAATGGTCTGGCGTCTCCACTAAGCTTGACGAGCAAAGTAGCAATCTCATCCTGCTTCTTGGCTACACGATCCACTCTCGAATAACCTAACTGATGAAGAATGGCTGTTGGTTCTTCTGATAGTCTTAGCTGAGGACTTTTAGAGCTTGTAAGACTGCATTGCCTCATTGAGCAGTCTTCTTGAGGTTTTTTGACTGGCAAAATGGGCAATTTGAAGTCGCAAACCCAGGAAATCCACATTTCTCACAGAAATCGTGTTTTTCTTCATGACAATCGCGAAAACTGTGTCCATCTTCATGACAGTTAAAACACAATCCTCGCTTAATGGGAATATATGCTTTAACGATTCTCTGTAAAGCATTAGTGCCACTTGTAGTTGGCTTTGGCTCTTCCTGTCTTCTTTCCTGATTACTGCCCTGACTTATCTTCGGTTTTTGCTGCCCTCTCTGCTGACCACTATTTTCTTCCTTTCTATGTCTCGTAGGTACAAATTGCTCGTTAGCCTTTTTATAATTTGGGTTGAAATTTCGTCCCTGGTATCCTCCCTTGTATTCATTTTGGAACCTATTCGCTGACTCATTTCGACCCTGATATCCTGTATCAAAACCTGATTGAAACCGGTTCCCAGATTCATTTCTACCACGGTATTGTGACTGGTAACTGATTTCTTCAATCTCAGATTTTGGCCTTTCGAATCTACTTTCTTTCCTAGCATAAACTTGCCAATTTATGGAGTCAAACTTCTTACCGAATTCCCTCATTCTAGCGATTGTGGTTATGTTTGCAGCCAGCATGGCTGTTCTGCAGTCCACCCTGGTATTCCGGAATAGTACATCGAACTTCCTGTCCTCATCCCACTGTCTGGACATGCTGCGGAAAATTCGGACCATATCCAAATAAAAATCCTGGAATTTTTCCCGAGGACCTTGCCTCCGCGCATTAGCTAGGCGTTCATACTGATAATCAATGTCTACAGGTAAGAATTAATTCTTAAGTTCCTTAACTAAATTCTTCCACGTTTGAAGTTCATTATTTCCATTCACCTCCATGAACCACGACCTAGCCTTTCGCGTAAAAAGGTGGTGTGCAGACACAAAAAGCTCCGCTTCAGTAAAACCTTCCGATCTCGCGTTGAATTCAACTTCTTTAAGGAATTCGTTTAATCTTCGTCCGTTATCCATCCCGTCGTACCTAACCGACCATTTGTGTACTGGTAACTGGCTATTTCTTGGCATGTCTACTGTTATCGCTTGTCTAATTTCCTGATTGTCGAGAGGTGCGGGCAGTGGAAGCTTGTTCCTTTCGGCAATGCTCTCCATTGATCCATATTTAGATTTAACCCATTCATAAAAATCCGGTTCGCTATTCACCTTCGCGCGTGACTCATTTTCGCTTTGTACCGATCGTTCGTCTACCGGCGTACTGACGCGTTGTTTCATTCGCTCTTGTTCTACGGGCTTTGGTACCGGGGTGGATTCCAAACAGTGATGGGAAATGTCAAAAAAATGTCATGGGGTTGCTATTACTAATTTGCTAATAACTTTTTTCAAAAGATGTTTACAATTCGGATTTTTTTATTAACATGTAATGCTTAAAGGATCCTACAACTTTGCCAAACAGGTCATTGTTCTAAATATACAGTGTGAGGCATGATAACGAGTTTAAAAAAATGTCACGGAATGTCATGACATTAATGTCATTTGACACTAATTCGGCTCTCACGTCGCCAATTTTAGTTTTAGAGCAATGACCTATTAGACAAATTTTTAGTATCCTTTGAGTGCTTTATGTTTATATAAAACATACGATTGTAAATTACTTGTGAAAAAAGTTATTAACAAATTAGTCCCATGACATCGACATGACATTTCCCGTCACTGATTCCAAAGCTTGAATCCGCTGAATCAGCTGATTCACTACCTCTTTTAATTTTGCATTTTCAACTGAAAGTTCCGTCACGCGAACAGCATCATTTGCTGAAACACTACCTCCTACCGCGCCTTCATTTTGAGCATAAGGAATAACTTCCTGTTCATTGCCTTTCTCTCTTCCATTCTCATTTCTATTTTCGGTTTCACTTTCCGCGATCTGCTCATCAGCTAATATTTGCTCCTCTGTTTGTTCACGCATTACTCTCAAACTTTCATTCAAAATTTTCAATTCTGCTTCTCTCACTTCTACTATCGGGGACGTAAGTGAGTAGAATTTATTAATCAACCTAATGCACTCTCCTGCAATAACCGCGATACTATTCAAATCTTCCTCGGCATCGGTCTGAGACTTTAGCCGCACCATTCTAAACAGAATGTGAAGAAGCTTTGATTTGAATTTCCTATCTGGAGCTCTTTGAACCTTCTTTCCTTCTAACACGCATTTAATCGCTCGTTCTTTTTCATCGCATAGTTTCAACTCATCTAACACGTCTATGTCGTCATATTTGTAGATTGTAGCTTCTTTTTTTTCTTTTTCAGATTTCATCACCGTACGCAAGACTCTCTCTAATTTACTGCGTGATTCATCCTTCCTGGCGATATCCCGAATCAGTAATTCATGACACAGCTCTTCATCGTCAAGATGGGCAAAATTCAACGAGTAGTACTGAGTCTGCAAGTGGGCTGAATCCATCTCGCAACGTTGTTTTTCCACGGAGAAATTGAAAAAAAAATTTAAGAAAAGGTAGCTAACTTAACTACACGACAACAATTATGATGTGGAAACCGCTAATTAGTTTAATGCCAAATAAACACAGCCTTCTTGTTGTTTTACTCTCACTCAATCCGAAAAAATCTCCGCACACAAATGAGCAATGGGCTCCTTTTTTGAATTACTCGATTATCGACTCGTTTTTCACTCAATCGTTATTTTTCACTTCCTTTGTGGACAATCAAAACCCCTCCGAATATATAATGAAATATTAGGCACTCTTGCCAGGAATTCACCTCCAAATACTTTCTAATGACAATAGTCGCGTGAAGGCCTGGATGTTTTCCCAGAGACCTCTGTCTTAACCAGCTATTTCGAATGCGATTTTCCAAGCTGCAACCAACAAGAAACTGATGGTGAGTCAATTTTATGTTTGGCGCCAAAGTGTAATAATTGGGTAAGGGTCTGTTCACAAATTACGTAACGCTTTTGGGGGGAGGGGGGAGGTCCAACTTGCGTTATATTTTGTTACACCAAAAGACGGGGGAGGGGGTGGGTACTATCAAATGTTACGCATAACGCGAATAAAAATATTTATTTTTAATGCCTTCTTTTGTCAAATTACTTAATCAAGACGGTGAACACGCATCAACCTTTTCTCTTCACTATCATACTACCCATAATTGTCCCAAGTTAGTCTTTGTAGTTTTTTACTTTTTATCTCAGAGCAGGCTATTCTGGTGTTTTTTTTTGCAAATAATAAAGACAGCGAGTTTTGTTAGACATGTCGAGACAAATGTCGAGACATTTGTGACAGTTAACAGTTCAATTTAAAAATTATCAAAAAAAAAATATTTTAAGTTCTTTTTAATGGAATGTATTCAACCGTCTAGGACGAGTTAAGTAACCTCCATTTAATTCCACCAATTATTTCAATATCTTTGCAGATACGTATTTCGACACAACTGTGTGGTCGTCTTCAGTGTCTCGTACTTGACTCGACTTAAATGGAGGTTACTTTACTCGTCTTAGATGGTTCAAAATTATATTTTATCGTTACCGCATTCGTCATCACCGAAATCAAGCATATAGCATGATATGCGTAAAAACATCATGTAAATATTGTATTTCTCGACAAAACAGCCCCGCTAAACTATTTGAATGATCATGATCACAAATTCTATTTTCGTTTCTAGTAGCTGCATTCTTGGTTTTTGATCATGTGTCGTTCTTGTTCTAACAGTGGTAAAAAAATACCAAAACCCACATGCTTCAGAGAAGGAAAAAAAATCTGCATTTCAAATTTTCACAGTTACGCGTTATACGGGGGAGGGAGGGGGTTTCAAAAATGTTACCTTTTGTTACGAGGGAGAGGGAGGGGGTCAAAAACTCGGATTTTTGCGTTACGTAATTTGTGAACAGACCCTAAGTATGGCCTGAGCTATGCTGAGACTCCCTGAACCAATGGCCTCAGGGTCGGCACGTTCACCTCAAGCTACTCGCGGGCAGGGAACTCTCGCAATCAAATGCAGGGAAAACCACAGAGCTTCACAATGCGACACTTTATTTCCTCCACTCTTTCACTTTCTTAAGTCTAGCTAACCTGTCTTCCTCGGGGCCCCTCTTCCTGGCAGCACTCCACCACTTCACTTCTTCCTTCTTCAACTCCTGTCCTTCCTCGTCCTCTGCCTAGCTCTCCTTCCGTCCTTCCTTGACTTCAATCTTCGATGCAAGGGCATTCACGCCGGCGACGGCGGCTTTCTTCCTCTTCGGTACTTCCTTCGCCCTTCAACGGCCTACGTAGCGTCGGTGGCTGACACCTTCCTCCTTCTGTTGCCGACGACTCGGCTCGCTGCAGCTTACCGGTGGTAACGCTGGGGTGGCTTGGGGATCTCCCTCGCTCCTTGCCGCGGTCCAAAACGACCAATAAGATGGCCGAACGGCTATCGGCGGAACAATGCCGAATCAGGCCGTCAATGGAACCTGGGTACGATGGCGGTTCTCGATGGGGTTTAACCAAGGATTAAACCATAAAACGGCGGGGTTCTGGGAAGGAGAAAATGCTGGGATCATCTTCTGTCTCCGGAAGCAGCCACTTTAAGTTACCTGACGTCCTCTACGCCTGGTCTTCTTCCACAAACTCTCTCACTTCTTCTAATTTGATGCTTTCGCTAGCTTTAAAACTTTATTCCGTTCACTTCGAATTGCGTTGGATAAGTGACGGCTTCAGGCTTGTTTCCTGCATTCTAGGGTCATGACCTCCTTTTTCAGGTCAGTCACCTCGCATCATTCCATCAACTCAATTACGCCACCCCTTCATGGCTGCTCGACGATGGTGCTTCTGGCCCTCTGGTGTTGGGTTGGAGGACTATGGTGAGTGGTTGGCTGCGGACTTCTAGGGTGGTGGAGGCTATTCACGCCCTGCTCTACTGCAGTCGCTACTGTACATGTAAAACCTACACATAAAGACGAGTTTTACCTACCATTCACAAACAATTCACGCATAACACTAAAATTCCACGAATTTCTCGGCAACACTCATCACATAACATAACCAACACTTACATTTTCTTCTAAATAAGCTGATTTTAGTGGGTAGAACTGTACATGTACCACTTTTTCTGGCAACGAAATGGCCATTGTGATATGTACCAGAAAATAAAATGTGCATATCTCCAGATTTAGTTGCCAAAAATTACTTTTTCGTTATTCCCTTACTAGATCTTTGCAAATAGAAATCATTGGTGTTAAATACTCAAAATTGACAAAAGTGGTTTATGTACCACTTTTGCTGGCACCGGTTCAATTAGTGAAACTGTATCCTGATGTAGATGTAGAAACAGTCAGCTATGATGACATAGTAAAAAAGCTAAAATCACGTTTTGATAAAGTCGATCCAGCACTTATGCAGCGCTACAGATTCTATAATCGTTTTCAAGGTCCAACGAAGTCTAGTGAAAATTTCGTTCTAGCAGTCAAGCTGTTGGCTGAACAATGTAATTTTTTACAATTCAAAGAAACTGCAATAAGAGACAGGTTAATAATGGGTCTTTGTGACAAAACGTTGCAACACAAGCTTTTAATGGAAGAGGATTTGAGTTTGGAGGCTGTAAAGAAATTAATCATTAACAGAGATGTAGACCGCATGAAAATCATAAATGAAGGTAGTTGTTCGAACGTGCATTCAGTTAAACACCGAATAGGTAGACGTGATGATTCAGGCCGTCATAATAGCAATTGGCAGGCAGACAATCAGTACAAACGGGAGAACAGTAGTAGAGGACGACAATTTACGAGGAACACATTTAAAAGACGAGATCGTTCTACTTCTAACGACCGTAAACAAAATTTTTATTCTAATGCGATACAGTCGCGATTCGCTGGTTGGGCCACGACCTCGGCCCAACTAACGAATTCGATTTTTTAGTTGGGCCAACTGACAGCCATTTGAGCACGTGTATTTCGACTTGAACGTCACAAATGATGTCCAGTGACGCCCAATCCCGTTTTCCGTGTTAACATTGAATTTTGACGTACGGTTGCTTTTTAGTTGGGCCATGGCCCAACCAGCGGAGGCCCAACTAAAAAGTGACCCAAGTATTAAAATCCCAACCAGCGAATCCCGACTGTATGTAATTTTTGCAAACGTAAAGGTCATTTGAAACGCGACTGCTTCCGTTTGAAAAAATCAGTATCGGTGAATTCTGTCGATGAGCAGCAACCCATGGTGGATGCTGTGGCTCACTACTACAAAAGAATGAAAATTCAAAAATCTAGTGATGAAGACGATTCAGATTATGAGTGCCTGATGATAAGATCTGTAAATAATGTTAGTGAGCCATGTTTGATCAATGCTGTTGTTAACAATGTGTGTATAGCTATGGAAATGGATACAGGGTCCGTGGTATCAGTTATAGACAAAAACACATACTATCGTAAATTGTCAACAGTACCCTCTACAATAGTACACGTAAGCTAGTTGTAGTCAGTGGATCTCGTTTAAATATACTTGGAGAATTGAGAGTCAAAGTGTCGCTGAACAATAGAAATGCTTTAGCTCGATTGATCGTTTTGCAAACTGACCACAGTTTTACTCCACTAATTGGGCGAGATTGGATGGATTTATTTTTCCCAAACTGGCGTAAAGGATTGGTCGGTGTTAATGCTGTACAAAACTCGAATATAGAGGATGACAAGGAAAGAATGTTAGATTTCCCTCGGGCAACAAGTGATAACAGCCCATCGAAACCAACTAAAACTGATCCCAATGCAAAGGCGTGGCACTATGGTGTTGATGCCGTATTACGATCGAAAGCGGAGGCGTGACTCCATCGAAGCAGAAGAACCATTCAATAGATTTCCAGATGTTCCTTGTGTACCAGAGCAACACGAATCAAAGAAGCGTAGATTGGATAGTGTGATCCGCAGTCCTGTCGTAACCAGGAGTATTACTCGATCGAAGCCAATGGAAAACGTGCATGACTAATTACAAGATTTACTGAGTCCGGTATACTGAAGCGGTAAATTCGAAAGTGAAATATGAGTGAAATTACATAATATGTGAAGTCGTATCATAGCAATGTTATTGCTTTCAGAATACTACAAAAAATAATCAAAATAAGTGTTTATTTTCTAAAAGAAGGGAGAATTGTTGTATATGAACCTAGTATAACAGTTGAAGTTTATATGATCATTTCCCAACTAACATTTAATGCCAATGTAAATGTTATTTCAACTCGTCTATACGGCTTCAAGCTGAATATGTGTGCTATACATATGATCAAGAACTTCTATTCAATGCTTTTACCAGCAAATCTGGCGAATCTATTCAGCTGTTTTTGACGTTTTTTGACAACTACTTTACAGCATGTTACACATTTTTTCTCAATCTTTACTAAACCATTTAGTAATATAATTCGCTTCAATGGCACTTATTCAGATTTTTTGAATCTGTTAAATAAGTTTTATACAGCCACTGAATTCAATTTGATTAAATATTATTTGAGAGGAGAGTAAATTTCGGAGTTTATTCAATGTTTTTTTTTTTTGTGAAAACTCAAATATCAATTTTGTTGCTACCTAGATTCGAACTCCTGATCTCCTGATTCAATGGCCGCTGCTCTGTCATCACCGTCACTTTGACATATGTAAATAATAAAGAAAATTATGGATGTGCTTCTTCGAATACCCTAAAGTTGTTTTACTAACACTATTTTCAGATTCATGCTGTATAAACGTTAGAAAGAGGCCTACATGCTGCTTTCAGCACATAAGCTTAAAAATTATGCTTTCAGCATTATTTCAACCATTATTCAAACATCTATCAGCATGCTCTGTTGGCTAACTTTTATGCATCATCAATCGCTGAAATTGTTTTTAGGCAACATTTTCTCGATCTGTATAGATGCTACTCTGCTGCTAATCGTTTAACAGTAGCCGTCAACAGAAATATCGCTTCTAAATGGCTTGTTTTCTTATGCTATCTGCTAGCATTAATGACAGCGCTTTGTCAGTTGCTATAAGAGCACGTGAATACCTTTGTAGCTGCATTACAGAAATCAATAGCTCATACATAGCTCCGGCAACAAAAATCAAATGTAAACATAGCGGTTTTGACGTTCCATACAGATAAGCTATTGAAAGAAGCAGTATAAGGTTTACTTAAACGTTGTGTAATCTTCAAAGATACAGAAGTTGCCTTAAAGTTTCGTTAGTTCATTTATAGCGCCATTACGCTATATTGTTAGTGCTATAACAACAGCAAAAACGTTTTCATTGTGAATTCAACTCACCGTAATATGGGAAGTGGCTAACAAGCAACTCAATTACATACATGAGCTCTTAACCGATAAGCTTTGATGCTAATTCAGACAGAGCTGTTTTATGACTATATGAAAGCTGCATAAACGATAAAAGATTAAATATATTCGGCACACTGACTAGCTGATAGATATTTGGGTAATAGTCGAGTTGAAGTTTAAGGGATTATTTGCGGAGGCTTTTCTTTTATTCAGCATTGGCTGCTTTTATTCAAATATTATACAGCCAAAGGCTAGAAGTTGAAGCTTTTAGCACCAAAATTGTTAGTTGGGTTACACTCTCCTTCTGAGAGTTTGTGCATGTTTGTGACTATGAATATATATTACTAGAGCTCAGTTGAGTCTAGTGCATGGTGCAGACAAAACGTGTTTTAAAGTTATCCCGAAATTCTTAAATTACCATTCTACCTAATCCTAAGTACAGTTAAAATAATTTACTTAAAAATAGTTTTAAATATAAAACAGCTACAATATTCCAGTATAGATCGTACATATGAAATATATAGTGTTTTGATTGCGTAGGGAAAGTTGAAGCAAAAACGCTTGATAAAGCCTAGCATATTATTAGCTTTGTGGATGATTGTGTTATAGTGATCAACAAGAGTTAGTTTCGAATCTAAAATCACTCCTAAATCCCTAACTCTTTCGTGTCTTTCTACAGTATTGTTCCCTAATACAATTTGTGTATTTGGTGTTATTCTTTTTCTGCTGAATGATATTATGTTGCATTTCTTAACATTTAGTTGCAATAGGCTTTTTCTGCACCGTGTATAGAACATGTGTATTTCATTCTGGAATTATATATATGGGCCTAGATGTGCTCGACTTGCGGTTAGCGGCAGTGTACCAGTAGAGAAATTCGGAGACGCATAATGGCAGGAAATCGTATGAACCTTGGACTCCACAAAACGTTCCGATCGAATAGAGTTCGCCGCCGTACCAAACGCTTATTAGACCGGTAGTTCTCTACGGACACGAGACCTGGACGATGCTCGTGGAGAACCAACAAGCACTGGGAGTTTTTGAAAGGAAAGTGCTGCGTACCATCTATGGTGGGTTGCGGATGACGGACGGTACGTGGAGGAGGCGAATGAATCACGAATTGCATCAGCTGTTGGGAGAATCATCCATCATTCACACCGCGAAAATATGAAGACTGTGGTGGGCCGGGCACGTAGCAAGAATGTCGGGCAGTAATCCGGTTAAAATGGTTCTCGACAACGATCCAACGGGAACAAGAAGGCGAGGTGCACAGCGAGCAAGGCGGATTGATCAAGTGAAGGACGATTTGCTGCGTGGTTGGCGACGTGCAGCCATGAACCGAGCTGAATGGAGAAGACTTTTATGCACAGCACATGCCACTCCGCCCTTAGTTTGAAAATAAATAAAAAACCCAGATTAATCCATCTAGCGGTTAAGCAATTCTACATCGCTCATAACAATCACCCATCATGTTTGCAGACGGCTGCTGTGATCTGTCCCCTACAGTTGAGTTCGAAAACTTTACAGATGGATATAAATTAGTAGAACAGAATTAAATGGAACAGTCACCTCCTTCTTCTTTTTCTCATTGGCATTACATCTCCCACCCACTGGGACATTGCCGCCTCTCAACTAAGTGTTCATTCAGCACCTCTATTTTCTGAAACATGTTACCATTTTTGCATTCGTATATCATGAGGCTAACACAATGATACTTTTATGGCCAGGTAAGTCGAGAAAATTTCCATGCCGAAAATTTCCGCATGGCTAAGGAAGGCCCCAGATTTCGAAATACATTAACCGTGCAAAGTAGCTATAGCTATATATAAACTATATATAAACCTATATATAAACCAACAGACAACAGCATCGAAAATGTGCAATGCATGAACATAGTTTAGTTTTCCGCAATATTCTCATTTGAAGGACAAGTCCAATCAAATGAAATCGATTTCACACGCAGAAATTTTGACAATACAGATAGACAGTTGATACTTTTTGGTACACCATGCAAGAATAAAAGAACACATGCAAGATACGCGTAATAAACCGTTAACTTGGCCAGCGTGTAGATTGTCTGAATTGACTAATTTTTACCGCATAGCGTTAATTTGCATGCAATTAGTTCATCGAGCAAAGTTTTTTGAAAGTGATAAACTTTCTAATGTCGATCACGACTTCGTGTGCTAGAAACATTTTCAATGCATATATGGCCATCGAGACGGCAATGCCATAAACCATCTCGAGCTAACGTGAAATGTTGAAATGCTGAGCACAAACATCACAGAATAAAAAATCCATCAATAGATGCTGTATTTTAAAATTTTAAAAGTGGTTACCTGGCGTATAATGTAGCTCCATAATAGCCAGCTCGGAAATTTGTTCTAGACATCTCCGCGATATCTCTGAGACAAAAAGTTGAGTCTCCTAGATATTTTTCTTCGATGTCTAGAACCTGTCAGACTTCAAATCCGCCTCAAATGCAACAACCCGCATGGAAGGATGTCTAAAAGCGAACAGGAATCTTCCTCGAAAAGACGCAAACCACCTTAGTCAAGATGCATTTATACGTGGGCCCGTGTAATAGTACTTTCGGGTATTTACAATTGTGTGTGTATCTACCGGTGCACTCGTCGAAACGGTTCAAATGCCACGCGCCACGTTGGAGACTTTACTAAACCTTGTCACTCACATTCCAGACTTGCTTGATTCATGTCTATCGTGGTCAACTGCACGTGTCATTCGCCTGTTTAGAAAATCATCATCGGATAACAAGGTATACCGAAAGCTGGATCTTTTGGGCCAAAAGCATAATATAGATCTTGGTTTGTCTATCACCAACAGGCACGGTTTTTGCTGAAGGCCAAGCAGCAGTTCCAAGTACACGAGGTCATCATAGAGCAATGGTGAGTGCAAATAATCAGTTTTATTGATTGTTTTTAATTCTGCCTATTTATTTTTCTATTCCTCTAGGAATTCCGAGCGCATTTCTCGAAAGACAGTTCTTTCAAGCATTCCTGCATTCATGTATTACATGTCTCCAGCAATTCGGGGAAGGTTTTTGGAAAACTCCTCCAATTTTGGGAGAATTCCTGGAGAAATTCAGGAAGAATTGCGGGTGGATTCATTCAGGAATTTTGGGGGGACTGCCTCCAAGGATTTTGGAGTTTTATTAGAATTCTTAGTGAATTATTCCAGGAATGCAGGAAGATTTCCAAAAATACCTCTCGGAATTCCGTGAGTTCCTCTAGAAACTCAAGAAGAGGTTCCTCTAGAAACTGAGGAGTGAGAAATTCAAAGAGAATTGCCCCAGAATTCAGGAATAATCTTTCCAGTAATTCCGGTTTAAATTCTCCATGAATTTATTTCCTCTAGAAATTTCGGTGGATTTCGCCTAGGAACTGCAGGAGGATTCCTCCAAGAATTATAAGAGTTTTTCTGATCGTTTTGAAAAAAAAATCAACAGCAGTTTCGAGAGAATTTCAAAAATAAAAATAAAGAGATGTTTCAATCTTCCTAAAAAAAAGCTGTTTCATGGAATTTTATGTAAATATCAACAGAGAAAAGAAAAAGAAGAAGCAATACGGTACCCACATCTAGGAGAAGTCTAGAAGACCCGTGGTATTCGAGTCTAGAAGATATCGAGGTAATATCTAAGAGACCACACCTGTCATATCCCTATCGGTTCAAACGGTCTATGTACTCGTCTAAAATTTGAGGTAGACACCGGTTCCCGCATGGAAGGATGTCTAAAAGCGAACAGGAATCTTCCTCGAAAAGACGCAAACCACCTTAGTCAAGATGCATTTATACGTGGGCCCGTGTAATAGTACTTTCGGGTATTTACAATTGTGTGTGTATCTACCGGTGCACTCGTCGAAACGGTTCAAATGCCACGCGCCACGTTGGAGACTTTACTAAACCTTGTCACTCACATTCCAGACTTGCTTGATTCATGTCTATCGTGGTCAACTGCACGTGTCATTCGCCTGTTTAGAAAATCATCATCGGATAACAAGGTATACCGAAAGCTGGATCTTTTGGGCCAAAAGCATAATATAGATCTTGGTTTGTCTATCACCAACAGGCACGGTTTTTGCTGAAGGCCAAGCAGCAGTTCCAAGTACACGAGGTCATCATAGAGCAATGGTGAGTGTAAATAATCAGTTTTATTGATTGTTTTTAATTCTGCCTATTTATTTTTCTATTCCTCTAGGAATTCCAAGCGCATTTCTCGAAAGACAGTTGTTTCAAGCATTCCTGCATTCATGTATTACATGTCTCCAGCAATTCGGGGAAGGTTTTTGGAAAACTCCTCCAATTTTGGGAGAATTCCTAGAGAAATTCAGGAAGAATTGCGGGTGGATTCATTCAGGAATTTTGGGGGGAATGCCTCCAAGGATTTTGGAGTTTTATTAGAATTCTTAGTGAATTATTCCAGGAATGCAGGAAGATTTCCAAAAATACCTCACGGAATTCCGTGAGAGTTCCTCTAGAAACTCAAGAAGAGGTTCCTCTAGAAACTGAGGAGTGAGAAATTCAAAGAGAATTGCCCCAGAATTCAGGAATAATCTTTCCAGTAATTCCGGTTTAAATTCTCCATGAATTTATTTCCTCTAGAAATTTCGGTGGATTTCGCCTAGGAACTGCAGGAGGATTCCTCCAAGAATTATAAGAGTTTTTCTGATCGTTTTGAAAAAAAAATCAACAGCAGTTTCGAGAGAATTTCAAAAATAAAAATAAAGAGATGTTTCAATCTTCCTAAAAAAAAGCTGTTTCATGGAATTTTATGTAAATATCAACAGAGAAAAGAAAAAGAAGAAGCAATACGGTACCCACATCTAGGAGAAGTCTAGAAGACCCGTGGTATTCGAGTCTAGAAGATATCGAGGTAATATCTAAGAGACCACACCTGTCATATCCCTATCGGTTCAAACGGTCTATGTACTCGTCTAAAATTTGAGGTAGACACCGGTTTAAACGGTTGTTGCATTTGAGGCGGATTTGAAGTCTGACAGGTTCTAGACATCGAAGAAAAATATCTAGGAGACTCAACTTTTTGTCTCAGAGATATCGCGGAGATGTCTAGAACAAATTTCCGAGCGGGTTTAAACGGTTGTTGCATTTGAGGCGGATTTGAAGTCTGACAGGTTCTAGACATCGAAGAAAAATATCTAGGAGACTCAACTTTTTGTCTCAGAGATATCGCGGAGATGTCTAGAACAAATTTCCGAGCGGGAACCGACATCGCTTTTAGACATCCTTCCATGCGGGATCTTTTATTATTTATTAGCTGAAACTACGGATTTGAGTGAAAACAATCCACTTTAGGGTAGTTTTAGTTTTCAGTGTAAATCAGAATCAAATATTTTCATTGTTGGCAACCTTGGTAACCGGCTTTCGTGACTGCACTGAAAACCAAAACTACCCAAAAGTGGGTTGTTTGCACTCAAAACCGTGGTTTGGGCCAATAACCCAAATTTGAGTAAAATGACTTTTCTGGCACTACACGCTTAGCTCAATTAACCTATTTATGGGTACTCATTTTACCCATATTTGGGTATTTCATAATTTACTCATATTATGGGTGAACTATACCAAGATTATTGGTCAAATTCACCCATATTATTAATAAAGAGATTTTACCAATATATGGGTAAATAAAACTACTCAAATTTGGATGAAATTTTTTTATTGTGATATTCTTGTTTTTGTCTCTGAAAATTTCAATCAGCTCCTGAAGATTGTTATTTGATTTCATGGATTAGGATCATAATCCACTAAATTAATAACTATTAATGGTAAGTAAATACAACCTGGTTGGTTAAAAAACGATTGCATAAAATACATTCATCTAGGTAATGGGAAAACCGTCATATCCCTGATCCCGACTGAGCTCCCAAGGAACTTTAACAGCAGAAGGCTATAACCCAGCTGCGCACCCGGACTCTGGTTTGCTCTTCCTTCTCGAAGCTCAACTAACCGCCAGCCACTGTACTTGTTCTAATAATAAGTAAGTTTGTTCTTGTCATAAGATGAGTATTATTTTTTATCACTCCATTACTTAATGTTATACTTTACAGATAGTCATATGATCATCATCATCATCATAGGAGAAAGAAGTCCGCTTAGGCTCTGAGCAACCAAAAATGTCCAGAAGGATGTCTACAACGGTTCCGGCTGGTATCAGGAG
The DNA here is from genome assembly GCF_024139115.2 of Armigeres subalbatus. Lineage (NCBI taxonomy): Eukaryota > Metazoa > Arthropoda > Insecta > Diptera > Culicidae > Armigeres > Armigeres subalbatus. Next base: position 198,737,828 of record NC_085140.1, on the reverse strand, counting down.
TGGATCCTGTTGTTACTGGTTCAAAGGATGTTTGAAATCGGACTGTTGGATCTAAACTGCTTAACGCCAGAACAACGGTCAATATTTTGTATTGCTTCCGGTGACGCTGAACAGTAAGTTAGATATATCTATGACGGCATTTATTAGCGCACGGTGTTCAGAATTGTTTCCCATCATTTCTGTTGCAGGACGAAAATTCGACATTCATGGAAACAGCGGAACAGCGTGGTCTTGGGGCTCTCATACATCAAAAACAATCATTTGGAGAGAATGCCTAGCCCGAGATCTGGACTAAATCTCCGATATATTGTCACCTGTCAGCCACGGAATATTTTCCTCCATTTGGATGATTGATCTGGCATGGTGTGCGCTTGTTCAGCGAATCCTGATTATTGCTGACATTTTGATGGCAAGTGCATTTTGGAATTCGCCACCCGATATGCCGAATATACTGTTAATACCCGGATTGATTCCACTCCGACCACCATGACTCCAGCCACAACGTTGCGGGGATTTTGTTAATATGTATGTTATTTATCGTATTATTAACTTCCATTATACTTAAGTTAGTTGATGCCAACAGTTTATGTAAATTCAAATAACGATGATGTCACAAATAAAATTAAATTGATTTAAAATGAATTCAATTATATATTAATATTGTGAACGAAATAAAAATATTTTCTGAATTTAAAGCTGAAAAAATCACCCACATTTGGGTGAAATTCACCTATAAATTCTTTCATGGTGAACTACCCATATATAGGTAGCCGCCATTTCACCCATAAATACGTATGTGCACTTTTTGGGGATTTTAGGTACTCTTCACCTATATTTGGGTGAACTGAAGTAAGCGTGTAGGTAGTTTGCCTTTAATCCCATGTACACGCTTAGATGAGATTACCTAAAAATAGATTTTTATTTTACCTAAAATTAGGTAGTGGATGTTTACTGAAAATGTCGATAAAAATTAACGATAATAATCGTTGGTTTTTACCGACTTTTGAGTATTTGACGATTTCAGATTATGACGTTAGTTTTTACCTAAAATTTAATAATTCTGGACTTTGTCAAAAAAGTTTTTTTTTTCTGCTGCCTCTTTGTTGTGCAGATCCATAAAATCTCCTGCAATCGCTACACAGCAAAAAGAAATGTAATGTACTCCAATGTAATTCATGCTATGTACCTAAATTCCTATGTAATAGGATTTTTCAGATGTATCTTAGCATTCATTTCAACACAATATTACATCGCTCTTCAAATTACACATAAATAAATTCGCTTTCTTGAATACGTTGTTTTGTGTGTATCTTTACATAAAAATAACATCAATATTACATAGATAAAAGTGCAACCCATCGATTATAATAACAATGTGCGAAATTACACAAAAAGAATGTAAGATCACATAAAACGATTATGCAAATTTAAATCTAGCAACACTGTTCATCCGCTTTGCGCATGAATGTTCCGTCAAGAAGTTTTCGAAGTTGGAAGTTTCACAACGCCAGTCCGCCATCTTTCGCAGCGCAGTAAATATATTTCTTCAAAATGATTTTAATGACTGGTAATATATTATTTATTTTTTGTTCTTAAGATGTTTTCTAATGTATTTTTGTTTGCAGCATTATTAAAAAATCTGGAATCCCCCACGAAAATTAAATATTCGGAATCATCGATATGGGAGTTCTTTTGTGCAAACATTTGAACGGAAGGTTTCCCAAATTGGGCCAAATAGGAAGAAGCAAACATGTCCAGGCCGTCCTGTTCCTGTATTTAACCGATGCCCAGCCTTGCGGCACCCAACTGCGGTGCTGCAAAGATGAGATGAGGCCGGATTCCACCCCGTTGCAATCTGGAGAAAATGGTTTATCCTCGGGTGGCTTTGTTCTCGTTCGTCCGGAAAATTTCATTCCTTCCGTAATCCCGTTGTGCATGCATTCGTCTTGAAAATTAGGTAATAATCTTTTGGTTTTTGTTGATGTTTTTTATTTCTCATCCCCAACTACTTTCTAGAAAACACCCAGCACGATTTGTTGGACTCGGGACAGTATCACAAGGATGGCACCGGTCGTACGGTTGGTGGCACAATCTTCACATCTGCGGGATGGATGAAAATCAGCTGGTGACTATTTTACCATTCATCTAGTCCAGCACTAGGTAATATTGTTTTTGAAACTAGTCCGGAATTTGCGCAAACAACGGCGTCTTTACCGTTCTGAGTAATACGCACAATTTTCTCACTTTGATAATGAACGATTTTAAGTGAAGTTTTAAGTTCAAATGGGTCGCCGTCGTTCTAAGACCGTCAAGAAGGTAATTTGTGAGAAATAACACTCGGCGGAAGAGATCTCCGCATGAACATGCCCTACGCCCATCGTTACCATTCCTACCAGGCCCCTGCCGGATTTGAGACACATCTTGTGAAGCACACCCACCAGTATCCGGAAGTGTCCGCTCTGGAGCAGGACATTATCAAATTTGATCCGAGATCAACTGCCGTGTCCAATATCACGGCAGTCAAGGAGCAGTTGGACTTCAACAACATTGTCGTCCTGGTAATGAAACCTTCCAAACAGGGTTACAACCGACGCAACTAAGTTTGTACAACATCTTGATTAAGTCGGGGCACAATCTATAAACATCTGTGCAAGGAGAGTATTGTATTGTATGCAAATAGGTATATAAATGAGAAGGAATATTTTGCTCGCGGCAGAATCTTGCTGTGGAACGAATGACATATCTTTAAATTGTCTGTAGTAGAACAGAATCTGAGGCAGAACGTTATTGTGACCACCGAGGAGTTGTAACTCCCAAGGTGTTGGCCGATCTACAGGGTGTTTGTGAAAAACGCTTGAAGTTGGAAGTCCGAAGGAAATCCTGACGGGATTCCGAAGAAAATCCTGACGGGACTCCGCAAAAAATCTTGATGGGACTCCGAAGGAAATCTTGACGGGATTCCGAAGGATAGTCTGACGGGATTCCAAAGGGAATCCTGATGGGATTACGAAGGGAATCTTGACGGAGTTTCCAAAAGAATCCCTAAAGGATTCCGAAGGAAATCCTGACAAGATTCTGAAAGGAATGCTGACGTGATTCCGAAAGGAATTCTGACGGGATTCCGAAGGGAATACTGACGGAATTCTAAATGGAATCCTGGCAAAATTTTGAAGAATATCCTGACGAGATTTCGAAGGGAATACTGACGGCATTCCAAAGGGAATACTGACGGGATTCTATAAGAAATTCTGACAAAATTTAGAAGGGAATCCTGACGAGATTTCGAAGGGAATCCTGACGGGGTTTCCAAAAGAATTCCTAAGTGATTCTGAAGGTAATCCTGACGATATTCCGAAAGGAATCCTGATGGGATTTCTAAGGGAATTCTGACGGGATTCTGAAGAAATTCCTGACGGGATTCCTTGTGGGATAAAAAACGAAATCCGATGGGAATCATTACAGGATTTCGATGTGAATCCTTCCCTAGTAGCACACATGTATCACATAGGTTACTGCAACTCATATGTGACCAGATTTGGTCACAATAAAGTTGCTGCGACCATTTTTGTCTGACTTGTGTTGCTCGGGTTACGAGATTCTGAAGAAAATCCTTACGAGATTCTGAAGAAAATACTTACGGGATACCAAGGGGAATCGTAACGGAATTCCAAAGGGAGTCCTAACGGGATTTCGAGGGAAATCCTCACGGGATTCCATGAGGAATCCTCATGAGATTTTGAAGGGAATCTTTTCGGTACAGGATTCCCGAGGAAATCTTAACGGGAATTCTTACGGGAGTCCTGTGGGAATCTTGACGGGATTCCTGAGGGAATCTTGACGGGATTCCTGAGGGAATCTTGACGGGATTCCTGAGGGAATATTTACGGGATTTCGGATAGAATCCTAACGGTATCCCTGAGGGAATCCTTGCGCGATTCCTGAGGGAATCCTTGCGCGGTTCCTGAGGGAATCCTGATGGGATTCCTCAGGGAATCCTGATGGGATTGCTCAGGGAATCCTGACGGGATTCCTAAGGAAATCCTGATTCTGAAGAAAATCCTGACGGGATTCCGAAGGAAATCCTGACGAGATTCTGAAGGAAATCCTGACGAGATTCCGAAGGAAATCTTGACGCGATGCCAAAGAGAATCCTGATAGGATTATGAGGGGAATCCTGACGGGATTTTAAAGGTATTCCTGACGGGATTCCTTGTGGGATTAACACTTACGTACATGACCCCCAATTTCACATAAAACTTAATTTTCAAAATGATGGTTCTCAGCAGTCTTGCATCGGAATTTGGTTCTGTTTTCTGCAATCGATCACAAAAGTCCTATAGTTTCAGGGACATTGGTCATCGTTTTGAAAATGGACATGGTTCCGGAGATATTGATGGGAGTACTGGGGTAACCTCTTGGTCCGGAAAATGGCCACTGCCTGATCAAGCCGGAAACACGTCTTTCGACGTGTCAAACTTCATGATTTTGCAAAACAAGCTCGGCGGAAAGTGTTCTTTGGGTATTTTGTCCATTTGGTCACATTCCGGGATGCCCTGGAATGCTGGTTCCCTGGAAGGAGTGACCACTTTTTGATCATTACTGAAACCTGGCTTGCGACATGTCAAACTTCATGATTTTGCAAAACAAGCTCGGTGGAAAGTATTCTAAGGGTATTTTGTCCATCTGGTCACATTCCGGGATGCCCTGGAATGCTGGTTCCCTGGAAGAAGTGGCCACTTTTTGATCATTACTGAAACTTGGCTTGCGACGTATCAAACTTTATGATTTTGCAAAACAAGTTCATAGAAATGTGTTCTAAGGGTAAGGCTTGTACGCGACAAAATCTGGACACCTTTAAACACGTATAACTTTTGAAAGAGCTCATCAACGAGTAAAATATTTCGTAGATTGATGAATCTATGTCTGTACTTTCTGAAAATATATTTCTTATGAGTGGTACTAGTACGTAGTGAATAATGGCGTCGAAGGAATTGCAGGTTCGGAATAAATTGTGTGCAGTCGCAATTGAAATTCGGGTCTCTCGATCCAGGAAATGACTAAAAACATTTTGTTTTCATGTGAACACTGCTCAAAGCGTTTTAAAATTTGTCGATGCTTGTTCGACAATATCTAAAACGCCAGAGAGTGGAACAAAAACGGATTTTATGAGCCACCAGAAGGATACGAGCTCGAAAGAAATTCTACTGAGGATGCCAGATCATTCGGCACGTATTATTTCTTAGAAAATTCAAATGTCATCAAGTTTCGTGCATACATCGAAGCATCGATAAGGAATGAAGCCATTTGAAGTGAAAAACGTACCGAATTAAACCAAGAGCAGTTTATTTTTATTTTTAAAGTTATGTGTCCAGATTTTGTCGCGAACAAGCCTTATTTGGTCCATCTTATCACATTCCGGGATGCCCTGGAATGCTGGTTCCCGGAAGGAAGTGGCCACTTACTGATTATTACTGAAACCTGGGTTGCGACGTATCAAACTTCATGATTTTGCAAAACAAGCTCGGCGGAAAGTGTTCTAAGGGTATTTGATCCATCTTGTCACATTCCGGAATGCCCTAGAATACTGGTTTCCTGCAGGGGGAAGTGGCCACTTTTTGATCATTACTGAAACCTGACTTGCGACGTATCATACTTCATGATTTTGCAAAACAAGTTCATAGAAATGTGTTCTGAGGGTATTTGGTCCATCTTGTCACATTCAGGAATGCCCTAGAATACTGGTTCCCTGGGGGAAGCGGCTACTTTCTGATCATTACTGAAACCTGGCTTGCGACGTATCAAACTTCATGATTTTGCAAAACAAGTTCATAGAAATGTGTTCTGAGGGTATTTGGGCATTCTGGTCATATTCCGGAACAATCTGAAATGCTCGTTCCTGGGGGATCAATTCCGATCAATTCCGAAACCTGGCTTGCGTCATATCAAACTTCATGATTTTGCAAAACAAGCTCAGCGGAATGGGTTCTGAGGGTATTTGGTTCGCCTGGTCACATACCGGAACACCCTGGAATGCTGGTTCCCTGAGGAAAGTGGCAAAATTTGGATCAATAGAGAAACCTGGCTTGCGGCGTATCAAACTTCATGATTTTGCAAAACAAGTCAACAGGAATGTATTATGAGGTTATTTGGTCCATCTGGTCACATTCCGCGATACCTTGGAATGCTGGTTCCCTGGGGGAAGTGGCCATTTTTTTTATCAATTCAGAAACCTGGCTTGGGCGAGTCAAATTTCATGATTTTGCGAAACAAGCTCAGCGGAATGTGTTCTGTTGTTATATGGTCATTCTGGTCACATTCCAGAACACCTTGGAATGCTGGTTCCCTGGTGGAATTGGCCAATTTTTGATCATTATAGAAACCTGGCTTGCGGTGTATCAAACTTCACAAGTCCAGAGAAATGTGTTTTGAGGGTATTTGGACCATATGGTAACATTCCGGGATGCCCTGGAATGTTCGTTCCGTGGGGGATGTGGCTACTTTTTGATCATTACTGAAACCTGACTTGCGACGTATCAAACATCATGATTTTGCAAAACAACCATAGGAATTTGTTCTGAGGGTATTTGGTGATTTTCGATCATTACTGAAACCTGGCTTGTGACGGATCAAACTTCATGATTTTGCTGAACAAGTCAATAGAAATTTGTTCTGAGGATACAGTCAAACCTCCATGAGTCGATGTTCCATGACTCGATATCAACTCATGGAAGCAAATTATGCCATATTAAAAAATATTTTCTAGGCTACTCTGATGGTCCCTTCAAACAGCTTCCCAAGGATTTCCTATTCCACATCTCGATATTTCCATGAGTCGATGGTCCCTTCAATATCGACTCATGGAGGTTTGACTGTATTTAATACATTTGGTCTCATTCCGGGATGCCCTGGAATGCTGGTTCCCTGGGGGATCAAAAAGTGGCCTCTTCCCCCAGGGAACAAGCATTCCATAGCTTTTCAGAATGTTTTCAGAATAAATTCCTATTGACTTGTTTCACAAAACCATAAAAGTCGTCGCAAGCCAGGTTTCAGTAATGATCAAAAATTGGTTACTTCCCCCGGGGAACCAACATTTCAGGGCACCTCGGAAAGTGACCATAATAACTAAATACCCTGAGAACAAATTTCTGTTGACTTGGCTTGCAAAATCATAAACTACCCAAGTAACCATGAAGCTGTATATGCTTGTAGAAAATACAGCCCTAAAAGTTGACTTAAAGTGGAAAAGGGCAATTATAAGACCGAAATAATGGTTCATTACTTTGGCATGTTGAAATAAAGCACCAGTAATGCATCGCTGCATTCGTACTGCTGATTTAGAGTATCGTTGTCTGACAGTTGATAAATAAATGCAACAACACATCGTTAAAACAGATCTAATGCAATTAGCATTTAGTATGCCGATTTGTGATTGATATATGTGCAATATTGTAATGCTTGGTGTTACTTGGGTAGTATACGTTGCAAGCCTGGTTTCAGTAATGATCACTTCCCCCAGGGAACCAGCATTCCAGAGCTTTTCGGAATGTGACCAGATGGACCAAATAGCCTCAGAACACATTTCTTTGAACTTGTTTTGAAAAATCATGAAGTTGGATACGTCGCAAGCAGGGTTTTAGTAATAATCGCAAAGCGCGGCCATCTCCGCCAGGGAACTAACATTCCAGGGTGTCCCGGAATGTGACCAGAATGACCAAATACCCTCAAAACACATTCCGCTGAGATTGTTTTGCAAAATCATGAAGTATGATACACCACAAGACAGTTTCCTTAATTGATGAAAATCATGAAGCACAGACAAACAGACATAACACTCTTGAAATTTCCATCGTTCACTGATTTACTGGTCAATTCAAATAATCATTAGTTGGCCAATCGATCACTCGTGGCGCGCGCATCGTTTTTGCTCGAGTTTGACGTTTGCTCACTACCGCCATCTGGTTCGTGATTTGCCCAACTAATGGAAATCAACAGATGTCGATAGTGTTTGAACGACGATGAATTTGATGAGTAAATGTTCAATGTGTTATGTCTGTTTGTCTGTGCATGAAGTTTGATTCGACGCAAGCCAGGTTTAAATTTTGATCAAAATTTTGCAGCTTTCCCCTGGGAACCAGCATTCCATGGTTTTCCGAAATGTGACCAAGCGGACCAAATAACCTCAGAACACATTTTGCTGAGCTTGTTTTGCAAAATTATAAAGTTTGACATGTCGTAAGCCAGGTTTCGGAATTGATAAAAAAAAATTGGCCACTTCCCCTAGGGAACCAGCATTCCAGGGCATCTCGGAATGCGACCAGATGGATCAAATACCCTCAGAACACATTTCTATGAACTTGTTTCGCAAAATCATGAAGTTTGATTCGTCGCAAGCAAGGTTTCAGTAATGATCAAAAAGTGGTCACTCCTTCCAGGGAACCAGCATTCCAGGGCATCCCGGAATGTGACTAGATGGACAAAATACCCTTAGAACATTTTCCGCCGAGCTTGTTTTGCAAAATCATGAAGTTTGTCATGTTGCAAGCCAGGTTTCAGTAATGATCAAAAAGTGGCCACTTCCCCCGGGGAACCAGCATTCCAGGGCATCCCGGAATGTGACCAGATGGACAAAATACCCTTAGAACATTTTCCGCCGAGCTTGTTTTGCAAAATCATGAAGTTTGACATGTCGCAAGCCAGGTTTCAGTAATGATCAAAAAGTGGCCACTTCCCCCGCGGAATTAGCATTCCAGGGCATCCCGGAATGTGACCAGATGGACCAAATACTTTCAGAACACATTTCTATGAACTTGTTTTGCAAAATCATGAAGTTTGACACGTCGAAAGACGTGAAAATCCTGGGATTCGGAAGGAAATCCCTCTTGAAAAAAAAGATTCCCTTCAAAGTCTCAAAACAATTCTCTTTGGAATCCAAAGGGAATCCTTCTGGGGCTCCCAAAGAATTCCTTTTTAGAATGCTAATAGATTTTTCTCGGATTCCGGAAAGATTTTCTTTGGAATCACCAAAGGTTTTTTTGTTATCCAGAAACGATTTCATTTGGAATGCCTCTATTCCTTTAGAAAACGTTTAAGGCTTTTCTTCGAATTCCAAAAGGATTCCCCTCGGATTTCCAAAAAAATTATTTCGTATTCTCAAAACGATTCGCATCGAAATTGCAAAAGAATTCGATTTGGAATCCCAAAAGGACTCATCTTGGAATCCCTGAAGATTCCCATAAAATCCCATAAAGACTTCCTTCCGAGTCCCATAAGGACTCCCTCTGGAATCTCATTTGCATCCCCTTCAAAATCCCATAAAGACTCCCTTCTGAATCCCATAAGAACTCCCTTTGAAATATCACTACGGTTCCCTTCGAATCCGGAATGCTTAGAAGGATGCCCTTTGGAATAACAGAATGATTCTCTTTGGAATCCTGAGGATATCTTTCCGAATTTCAGGAGTATACCTTTTAAAATCTCAGAAGGATTGCATTCTAAATCCCAGAGGGATTCGTTTCAAAATCCCAGGATTCTTTTCAGAATCTCAGGATGCTTTGCCGAATCCCAGCAGAATTTCTATCGAAATTACAGAAGGATGTGCCTTTCAAAATTCCAGAAAGTTGCCTTTCGGAATCCCCAGAAAGATGTTCTTCGGAACCTAAACATCTATAATCGCTCATCACTAGCCCTACTGAACTTTTTTTTCTCGTTTTCAGGCTTTGACGTCGTCCAAGGACACCGACTTCCGAGCTGCTCGGCTATGTAGCTTTCCCCAGTGGTAACTCATCTGAAACCTGCGAGTTTCGAGTGAGAAGCTCCTCACCTCTTGCCGGATGTTCACGATGACTCTCTGCCATAGCTGGCATTGCCATGACATTTAAGAGCTGCGGATAGACCGATCAGGTCAGGACATAGAATCAAAGTAGAGTCGACGAATATTGTCACCGGTGTGTTATTGGCCAATGGTCAGTGAACTCAAGCATTCTAAGAAAATCTGCTGAATTGCACTGTGCCGGATGTATAAAAATCCCGATCTGTATTATATTTATTATTCTGGTTTAATTTCTATGCAATAGATAAAAGAAATATGAGAACAATAACATTTTATGGAAATTCAATGAAAATAAATAATAAAAACCGAAAATACCATGCTAAGAAAATTAATTCACCAAAATAAATTTATTCAGCACGACGCATTACGCACAGTTTTACATCACATTTATTTACATCGCATAGATTACATCATATTATATATTACATCGTAAGAAATTACATCGCTCTTGTTTATTACACAGCAAGCTCTCAAGTACATCGTGCAATGTAATATTCAACAAGCGATGGATTCAACTGGTTGCAGCGATTTCGATGTAATATTCAACAACTTTTTTTGCTGTGATACTTCACGTTCCTGCTACTGTATTCGCCAGGCTAATTTATTTAAGATCGAAAATTGACGGTAAGTGGTCGACTGTTAAGCGCCAATTTCCGAGGCTAATACAGGAACTTTCGTATATTTGCAGGAATCCGGAGAATGGTTTCCTGGCATCATGTTCCTCCAGTTGGCCGTTCAAGCATGCGCACATCTATAGCTGTGAGCACGAAAACACTAAGGCCCTGGAAAGTCATGAAAATTTCCCACCCGAAAAACTCCTAGACTGCAGCAGGATTCGAACCCAATAAGGTCTGTTTTAAGAGCGCAATTTGCATTGATTTTTATTACTTATTGCTTATTGAACTTCCATTTCTACAGATAACACTGAATCAACAATTTGATGTCACAAAATTCGGCTCGCGGACATCCCTTTATCCTCGGTTGCGCGCCACGCTCGCCAAGTTTTTTTGCATCTTATACCCACGTAGCTCGCTGCATCTCCTGTTGTACCACCCGGATCTGATGCGAACACCATCTATGCAGGATTGCTGCGTACATAATTATTGCAACGTTTCCTGCGAGCTCGTCGTTTCATCGGCACACATCGTTCCCGAATACTACGCGTGTTTATCATTCTCCAATATTCTAAAAGATTCTATACGTAAAGGACTACAAAGTGTTTTTCTATATGGTACATTTGATATGATTGTGAATTTTCTTTGCCCATGGTTGTGATAAGTTCCGAAGTAAGGAAAGCTTTCTAAGACAAATAATAATGTAACAAATATATCATTCCTGAAACTGTACCGCCAGCATTGGCACTGGTACATCTCTAGCTCTCATATTCATCATATTTAAAAATAAAAGAAATGCTTGGAAGAACTGTTTTTCTTATTAACAAAACACTGAATAAAAACCTAATAATAGGTAATTTTTAACATTTTCACGAAACCAAAACAAACAACATATACCTATTTATCGGTAAAAAGTAACGTCCAAAAATCGGTAATTTTTAACGATAGTTCTTGTTTACAACCATTACCTAACTTTAGGTAATCGATGATTACCTAAATCTTACACTAATAAAAATCCACACATTTTTATTGGCAAAAATCTAAAGAAATTTACAAATAAATTTTATGTGTGCGTTAATAACCACCCGCTATAGGAGAATCCACATAAAGGTTATTAGTTAATACCGGTTATGTGTGTTTCCACATATACGCTATGCAAATTCACATAGCCGTTATGTGGGAAATGCTATAGTCAAAATTTATGTGTGCCACACATAATGGATATGATTGGATTTTTGTCAGTGTAGGTATGTGCACTTTAGTTCGATTATCGGTATTTTTTACCGACTTTTAGATTATTCTACCTAAGCGTGTAAACAATTTACCCAAAGCTGAGTTTAATTTATCCAAAGCGAACCTTAATCAACCCAAAATAGAGAATATTTAATTTACTCAAATTTGGGTTATTGGGCTGAGCAACCTCGGTGAGGTGTTTGCATCTTGCTCTAGTTTTAATAGCAATCATGGGAAAAACAGGGAAAACTACCCAAATTTGGGTAAATTTTTTCTGCGATATTCTCATCAGTGCGTATTGACCAGTGCAAGATGACGTAGGTTGACAGTTCACAGAGCTTGTTTACAGGGACTTAGTCTCTGGAGCAGCTTTCGGAAAAACTGCTTTGCGATTGATTGAGAATATTGATGTCTTTCGTGATTGATTTATGGTAGGAATTAAAGCATATCACTAGAATATTCGGATCAAAATGATTTTGAGCGAAAATTACGGATTTTTATTTCCGGCTGATCGATTTTAAATCTAACACCCTGTAAACAAGCTCTGTGAACTGTCAAATAAGTGAGGTTAGGTCAAGATCTTGCATTGGTCTATATTGAACTCAAAGTTTGGGTTGATTTATCTGTCCGTGTGTCTGTTTCGTGTATTTATGTGGTGTAGGTTTGTTCAGTCAGAGTAAATATTCTTTTTTCTAATTACATTCCGAATAAAACGATACCGTTTAATTTACGCTATTTATAAGAACAAACAGATTCATAAGTTCGTCATGACCGAATTCAATAATTGTCGACTATGCTTGAAGCTGGTTCCGGATCCAGTCACTGCTGCTAATGTGTACACCAAGTTGTCTGATGGTATTCCGCTGGCGGAACATTTGGATACGCTTTTTGATGTTTTGGTAAGTTTTTTTCATCCGAGTTACGCTATCCTAGGCGATAGAGCTGATAAGTCTTAAATTTTTATCAAACAAAACCGTAATTTTCTAATAACTGCTCATGTTTAGTACGTATTCTTAGACGAAATTGATAATTTCTTAATTATTTTATCGATTTTGACGATCATTGACGTAAATAAGGAGGGGAGAGGGCATGGGGTCTAAACCCCCTGGCTTTTTTGTGACCGTATACGTATATTATAATATAACCGAAATATAACAATTCCACTTAGATTTACTTAGATTTCATAAAGCAATGCACACTGTGGAAATCCGATTTCAAAGGTGAAAAAAATTGATAACTTTCTTCACGAACAACTTGCAGAAGAGATCAAGGGCTTATTCGAAAGGGAATTTCGGGAAATTCGAATTTTGCAAGGAATTCAGTGAGTTCTGTTTCATGGACATGAAACGTTTGTGTATGTAGTTATTGAGCTCGTTTTGCCCCAATGTCCAATATATCACAAGTTTTCAAACTATTTGTCATTTTATCTCCAAGGGGCCATCCAGAAACCACGTGGTCATATTTTTGAAGATTTTCAATTTTGGAGTTCGGATCATTCGATTTATCCAATTAACCAAATTATGAATGATGTATGATATAATATCCCATTAGGTCCATTGGGTTGATATGACAATTGTTATTTGTACAAGCTACTACACTGCCGTTCTACGCATAATTGTCCCATGTACATAGGAAATCCCAGCAAACATGGGACAAATATGCGTATGACGGCAGTACAGACTTTTTAGTTAAAAAAAATTATGTTGAGCTTTTTAATGGAATGTCTTTACTTGTCATAAGACGAGTTTGTACCTTCCCATTTAATTCCACCACTTGATTGTACCTTGACAGATACGTATTTCGACCTCAACAGTAAGGTCGTCTTCAGTGTTTCGTACTTGACTCGACTTAGGTTATACAAAACTTTTAGGTTTTAAAAAACGTCCTGGAAGTCGTATTGTTTGAACTACTTAATCATCCAAGTCCGTGAACCCAGTGCTTCTAAGGCCCTACAAAAAAGGCATAGTCATTGTGCAGCTTGATGTTGACTCAAGATAATGTTGGGTACCTTGTCTCTTAGATCTCATGTTAATGGAAATTAGGATCATATGCTTATTTCATCGGATTGGGTACATACCGATGATGAGGACATTACAAATGTCATGATCGATCACCCGAGAAGTCGTGGGCTGAACTTGAGAGCAATCACTGGCTTAACGTTCAGGATGACCCATCTTATCTGAGTGTTCAGAATGATTCAAACATTTCAACTTCATTTGCATGCTCTTAGAATCGAAATCTTCCCAAAGTTTCGGATAACTGAGTTTTCAGGGTCAGTCAAATTTGAGCTCCCATATTTTTTTCTGTAAAACCAATATCTAGATGAACAATTTTACTGAAGAAAATTGTGGTCTAGCTCTCTTTTGTGATTTAATAGACAATCTAAAACGCTGGGCATATATGACCCATCCGTCCTGAAAGGGTTGAGATTTGTTTTGGAATTCAATTTCAATCGTTATTATAACACTATTTATTACCTAGATTGTTTTAGGAATTGGAGTGTTTTTCTGGAACACTGCCACTTTTTTCATATCGCCGGGTTCTTCTTAGTTCTAAGACCCTTTTATGAATTTAAAAAGCATTTTATTTAGATTTTCATGTTGATTTTTAAATGCAAACTTCTCTATGTCATAACCTTTTTCATACGCACTACTAGAATTTTGTGCATTATTGATCGAAAAATTTAAAATGCACCTAAATGTTCTAATTAGGCATGTATTGCTTGGATGAATTTTAAATTCCAAGATCTTCCTAATTTTCAAGAATAATTATTCTGGAGTTGCAAGGAAACCCTTCAGAATAGTTAGAAGAAATTCTTCGAGTCTCCACGGAAAAATATTAAGTACTTCAACGATTTTTTTTTCGAAATTCTGTGGAAAAGTTCCTAAAAAGGTTCGGTAGAAATTTTGAAGAACTAGAAGAATCCGTAGAAGGATCTTAAATGCATATTTACGATGAAAATTCCAATAAACATCAAATTCCGAAGAACTTCCGGTATAAATTAGAAAAAAAATCCAGCTTACTTTTTTTACAGAATCTCTAAAGATTTTTTTCAAAATCCTGGGCAAATTTAATGAATCTTCAAAGGAAATTCTTCTAAATTTCCAATGGAAATTTTTTTCGTTTTTCAAAAAATATTCTTAGAAATTTTCAGCAGTTTTTTTAATTTCCAAAAGAAATTATTTGGAATATACCAAAATATTTCTGATGGAAATTCCTAAGAGAAAATCGATGAAAAGTTCATCTAAAACACCAATAATGAATTTCCCGATGATATTTCGATGTTTTTACAAGTGGAAATAACGAAAAAAATTGCACTTTTGTAGTACTTGTGAAGGTTGTACTTTAGAAGCAATTCCAATAGGAATTCCTTAGAAAATTAAATCAAAATTTTAAAGATTTTCTGATGTGAAAATTCCTTAAAATTTTTAAATCATTTCTTGTGCTTCTTTGCATGGTAAAGATTTAAAGCAATTTTTAGCTGAACCTACAAAGAAATCAAAATGACTTTCCGAAGAAGAATGAATTTCCCATGAAATTTTGGAAGAATTTATGGTGCAAATTAAAAAAAACACGAACCTTGTGAATTCTAAAGATTTATTCTTTGAAAATCCAAAGTATTTGTTGAAGATAATCCATAGACTCTTCCGTGGAAATTCTAAATAATGCCTCGAATAAAAAATATTTGGAAAATTAAAAATGTGATAGAATTCACAAAGAGCGTAAAAATTTCATTTCAAAATTCCAAATTTGAAAACAAAATCCAAAAACAAAAATCAACGGTAATATCAAAGTGTTTCATGTGGCATTAGCTATTTAATTTCTCATGAAAATTCAGAAGATTTTTTCTTGAAAAATTTAGAAGTCTTCTTCTTCTTCTATGGCTCCATATTCCAACTGGAAGTTGGTCTGCTTTTCAACTTAGTTTATTCTTTTAGCATTTCCTCAGTTATAAATTGAAAGTTTTAAATGCCAGCAATTGTACGATTATATATCTTGTGTAGCAAGTACGAAGGATACATTATACCTAGGATGTCGACAATGTTTGACACCCGAAAACATCCTAGACAGGAACGAGAATCGAACTCGTCATCTCCGGATTGGCAATCCTATGCCTTTGGTCGTAAGGCTAACTGGAGACTAAACATTTTGAAGTGCACTCCCAAAATGTTCGAAAAACTTATTTTGAAATGAAATAGAATTTCTGGTGAAGATTCGGAAGAACTTGTCGAAGAAATTCATTAGAATGTAAAAAAATATGAAAATATGAATATTTTTTCCACCGAAAATTATATGTATTTCCCACGAGACTGTTTTGAATTTTCAGACAGAATTCACATAGAATTTTTTCGGCATTTACACTGGCGATATTTTGTTTTTTTTCATGACCAATTTGTAGCAAAATTTACAAGCAAAATTTTCCAGAGAAAATTGTTCAAAAACATTCTGAATGCTAGCACTTTATCAGGATTGTATGAAGTAAGGTCAAAGTTTTTACAGGAAATTTTTTACTGGATTTTTCCTGAATATCCACAAGACATTCTTTTGAAGATTTTTCTTGAATTATTGTAAAAACATGAACAGTTTTCAAAATTGTAGCTGTAGTCCGCTGATGCAAAAGTGTCGGCGGCGTGATGCCAAAACCATCTGCGGCGGAATTTTAAAAAAATATTTTTTCATTTTTCTTTCCCAATTTTTTTTTTGGTGAAAATTGAGACTGAAACGCAACCTGCTTTTTCGTTTATTTTTTTTTTTATGGAAAAAGGATCTAAAGCTAAGTTGGCCAAATAACTCAGATATGCATCGGCGTTGCGACCGACGCTGCGTTACCGGGTTTTCTCGATGCTTAATGCTAAATTCTTTTTAACACTGAGTTGAAAAGACGCTACGTGGGCATCGGCCCTAAGATGCGCTTTGCGTTTAATGATTAAATCATTAAATTTTGATGATTTGTATTTTTTACACCGCTATTGTTATTTACCAAAAATTTTCGTGTTAAAAAAAACCACGTGGTTCGAGAGCAACACCCCCCCTCCCCCCATGTGGCTTATCGTGGTCATTTTCCAAACCCCCCCTCCCCCCCTATATGACCACGTGGTTTCTGGACGGCCCCCAAGACATTGTTCTAAAATTGTGTTTATCTCTTCACTTTGGATCCACAGAAGGGCACTACATATATTTTGCTGGTAAAAGTTAAAAATTTATTGAATTTTTTGGTCAAATAAGCATCAAAGTGCCTTTTATGTGCAATTTTCATGTATTCTGTAAAAATAGTAATATTTACAGGTAATTGTTGATTTTATTGTCCCAAAGTGTTGAACAGATATTGTCTGGGTTTCTTCATTACGTTCGATGAAGCAAATTCAATGTTTCATCTGTGAAACTGCTATGACTTTACGTCCGCCCGCGTCGTTCAAACATTATCAATACCAAATTCTCAAAATGACTATTATTTGCTTTTGTAAACAAAGATTCAACCGTCGATTTGTTGAATCTTATAGCACTCCCACGCAAACCAACACTATCAATACATAGATGAAGGCTAGAGGTGCGGTCACGTTCCAAGACGTGGGTAGGACAAAAACTGAATTTCAGGGACATTCCGGAGGTACTCTCGGATTTCAAGAAATTTTTGCGGACATCATCGGATAAGTAATAAAACTCGCTATGACTAATCATTACACTTCCAGAGTTCATAGATCATTATTATGGATTTCTGTATTTTTTAAAATATTTAATGGTTTCAATCAGTTATCACTAGCTTCTAGGAATTCGAACTTTTAGCAATCTTCAGAAACATCACTATGGTCTACCAGTAAAGCTTATGATCGTCCAAGAATCTTTCAGGGTGTTCAGTACTATTTACGGGTTTTCAGAAATCTCATGAATAATGATACTCCGAATTTCCTCATAGGCTTGCTATCACACATCACACATCCGGATGTGCTACAATCATTATAAACTACTTCATATTTGCATATTTCTTGTTTAGTTCAACTTTCGGAGATGAGCTCGGCAGTCTAGTGACTAGTGACTACCACTTATGCCTTATAGACAGTTTTTTTTTTTGTATTTTTTTAGGAGACTTTCAGCCCGAGGCTGGCTCATCTCCGGCATAGACAGGAGTTCTTCTGGAGAATACATCACATAATGTGGCATAGACTACATCACTTTTATAAGTGAATCCTTGATCTATTCTTCTGTTGCAGAAGTATATTCTCGGTCTCTAGTAACATTTGAAAAAAACTTCACACTAACATTTCTTTCCTTTCCCAACTGACTGGCGCCGTTATTGATCTATATTTTAGCGTTATGAATCGTGTATATCCAGAATAGGTGGTAAGTCCCAACCATCATTCACTTGGATCGTAGCGCAATTTACACCAGTTCTGATAAGTCATAGTGATTTTTTAAAATATTATTTATTGAGTTAACTTAATTTAGAGTTCATCACTAAAGTCACGGAGAAGCAAACATTGACAAGTACAGTCGGTCTAAGCTAAATTAAGCTAAGCTGTATTATATCATCGTTTAGATATTCAACTTTTGTTTAATTCACCTGTCGGTCAACAATTTTATGGAAGAGCACAAACTATTAGATACTTCAAGACTTTTATGAAAATCTCAATACATAATTGAAACTTTTTGGAATAGAAAGCATTCCGCATTGACTCTGAGGTGCTTTTCGGAATAAAGTTCTCCTTTATAATCCCCGAAACCTCCACGATTGCCAGTTTAACCTGTGATAAACTTTTAAACAACTCTAGCATGATTTTTGAAAACGTCGTATGTCCAAATGAGAGACTCTCTTTTATTACGCTCTCTTTCACTAATATCTAGTTTTGTATTTATTACAACATTTCCACGTCAACAAGCTGGACAAAGTTATTTTCTTCAGATCTCGGTGAAAAAATCCTATGTAAATGTTAGCATGGCTTCGTAATAATCCAAAAAGAAAGTAAACAAAGAGAGCATCTCTTTTGGACTCGACGTTTTCAAAAATCACGCGAGAACTGATTAAATTTGAAAGGTTTAATAAATCTCGCTTAACTTTTCAAAAGGACCTAAGTAACATTTTTTTTATGAATTAATTTGAACAGCGCAATCAACAGAACAACATGAAAGCTTTTGATTGCAGTATTCAAATTAATTCATGAAAAAAATGTTACTTAGGTCCTTTTGAAAAGTTAAACGAGAAATCTGTAACAAAAATGTACAGTCTAATTTACTCCACATGGCCATTCTTGCCAATAAATTATTTTGCTGCAGAGAACAATCAGAATTCATGTTACCGTGCTACATTACATAGTTCAATGAGCCGTGAAGCGATAGATGTAAGAATGGGAAATTTTTGATGTTATGACCATCAAAGTATTTCATTTATTACGCGACGCAAAAAACACACTGTTTGAACACTTCCCCTAGGTCATTCAGCAAAATGAAGCCATGTAACTACTGTTCTGATGTTGGTTTTTCATTATAGCACCCAAATGAGTGTTATAATGAATTTTATGCAAC
The DNA here is from genome assembly GCF_024139115.2 of Armigeres subalbatus. Lineage (NCBI taxonomy): Eukaryota > Metazoa > Arthropoda > Insecta > Diptera > Culicidae > Armigeres > Armigeres subalbatus. Next base: position 198,718,634 of record NC_085140.1, on the reverse strand, counting down.
CCATTTGAGTTGCATAATATTCATTAAAGCACCCATTTCATTGGTATGGAAAAGTAGGCCATTTTATCACTCAAAAACGAGCTGTAAAACAGACATTATGATCAGGAATTGCAAAAAATGTATTTTGGCCATAACTTCTGAGCCCATAGTCCGATCTGACCAACTTTCAATAGGAATGGGACAGGATTCTGCGTGGAATGCAACTTGTTGCGAAAAAATCGGTTGAGGATAAGTGCCTAATAAATGAGTGAGTTTTTTATACGTGTTTTGCGCACAGACATACTCAGACATCACCTCAATTCGTCGATCGGTATATACACTATGGGTCTCCGGGCCTTCTATAAAAAGTTCATTTTTGGAGCGATCATATAGCCTTTGCGTATACTTTGTATACGAGAAAGGCAAAAACTATAAGGCCGAATGATCTACATTCTATATATCTAACCTTTACTTTTTATTTCCCCCCTAAACCAGGTCGGCGATTACAGTGACGGTGATGCTTTGAAACTTGTATGCAAAGAATGCGAAGGGCAGATAATCAAATGTGCCACTGGTAATGCTACCGTTCAGGAGATCGAGGAAATCGGCCAAAGATTCCGCAGCATGGAAGGCAACGCCCGAACGTTCATTCGAGGGCAATCATTGAAGATTGGCAACAAATTGAACGCATCAGTAAATTCACCATTTGGAATGAGCACTCCGAAAGCGGCGACTGTGCAGCCTGTGGTATCGGCTTCGACAGGAAAGAAGCGTGTCGCTGAGGATGGCGATATAGATTGGTTTCTGAACGAGCAACCATCTAGCAGCGGAGCAGTACGAATAAATCGTTCTCAGAAAAAGGTTGTCGTTCGCGAGATTCATCTGGACGAAGAGAGTGATGACCGCGAAACGGTGATTAAAACGAAATGCCCTTTCTGTAAGATGGTATACGTTCGACATACGGCGTTGGTTAAACACGTTGAGACGATCCATCCCGAGAAGGGAGTGAAGTTCAAGGCGTGCGACTATTGCAGCCGCAGTTTCCTGAATGCTTCCGAACTGAAGGCGCACAAATGTCCCAAAAAAAGAAGCAGCGGTGGCTGGTGGGGCTGGCGCCGCCGAGGATGGTGGTGAATATTCTTCGGGCATGTTTCAAATTGTTTGAATTTTATTTTCCGAAGCAACGAATTAATTTTACTTTAATTTCCCATTGAATTTGAACTCCACGCTATTGATTTAATTTTCAATGTTCTAAATAAAACATTGACTGATTTGAATACATAAATGTGTATAATAAAAAAAAATTTAAAAATATTTCATCATATCATCACAAGCAAAAAGACTACGAATTTGTTGCCTGTCGTATGCAATTCCGTCGTCTAGTGGCATTGAAGAGAAAAGAGACTGAATTCCTTTCAATGCTTGTTATTATATTTCCATAAAGATGTGCGTTTGGACATGCGCTTGAGATTTCACTGTACACAAGTGTCGTTACTTTTATTTGCAAGTTAATGGAATCAACTATGTATGAAAGAGGTGAGCCAGCCAAGGGCTGAAAACCTCTATAATAAAGAAAAAAAAAACTGTATGACAAACCAGGAGCCTCATTATGTTTATAGAGTCGAGATGCGCAACAAAACCCTAGTAGCTTCTTCTTCTTCTTATTGGAATTACATTTCCCACTGGAAAATTGCCGCCTCGCTGCTTAGTGTTCATTCAGAACTTCCACAGTAATTAACCGCGAGGTTTCTAAGCCAAGTTATCATTTTTGCATCCGCATATCATAAGGCTAACACGATGCTATCTTCTTTATGCCTAGGGAAGTCCAACCCGAAAATTGCCTAGACCGGCACCAGGAATCGAACCCAGCCACCCTCAGCATGGTACCTACGCTAAGAAAAAAAAATTAAACGCTTTTATGACCGTTTTGTCTACCGGACATAGGTTTAAAATAGCATTTTTAATTTATTTTAGTGTACTATTCCAGGATCGTTATTATGAGGTTTTCTATTTGGTATGCTTAAAATTTCTGAGTAGACACCTTTACTGGTGTATATGAGGTAAGATCTACCACGACTACACTGTCAGCTACAGGCAAATCCTAACCCAACGAATACCTTCCTCATTATCCAAATCCGTGGTACTTATGAAAGTGTCGCTAAGTCGGTGGCCTCTTGTTAAGAGTACCACATCAACACTTCCTCTCCCTAGTTACAGTGAAGATGGGTGTGGCCATACCTGGGGGCCGTAAGACCTTTTCAAAGCATTACTCCTTTTTGTGGTTTGAAAGAAATGTTTCTATTCTGTAATGATTTGGATACAATACAACCAAAAGCGACAACATCATGACTACAATAAAAAGCTTTATGAATCTGGTGGCTTGCAGTTGAAAATAGTTTGTGGAGCTTGTACTGATGGTGAATGGTGAAGAAGAGTAAATGCCAAGGATGTTCATTGCACGATTTACCGTTATGCCCTCGTCTGTAAGAAAATGTAATGTTTTGAACATAGGGATGATTATAAAATTTTCCTAAGAAGTCAGAGTAAACATTATTTGCTTGCTAATCTCAATGTAATGGAGATGGTAGAAAACTCTAGCTTACCAAGATCAGATATTTTTGATCATTGCCTTTGTAGCTACAGGACAGGAAAACCAATCCGATTCAGTTCAGAGACAATTTGCAAGCACTCACGAAGATCTCAAATTGGTAATTTTGGTTCAACTTGACTCACTTGTTTGTACATCATGAAAATGAAAATGAAAATGAAACTTGACTCACTTGTTATTTTCTTGAGCTGGCTCAAGAAGATGATTCATTAGCTCGGAATTTATTTTCGTTTACATTGACGTGGTTAGCCTTCCCGATGAAATTTTGAATCAATATTCGGACATGCTTTTTTTAAAGCTTTATTTGTGTGTTTTTTTAATTTTACATTAAGTTCAACACAAATTCGGACATGCTGAATGGTTCATCATCTAATTCGGTGAAAAAAAATTGAGCCAGTATTGGTGTTTTTTTTTTCTTCCTAAACAATGGAGGGGGAATCTGCTCAACAGACATCCTGGGTTGACCAGGAAGTGCGGGGTTAGGGGCCACCTCCAATGAGGGAGGCAGGACTGCATCCCCGACCAGCTAAACCGTTTCCATTGCCGCCAAGCCCATCGTCCCTTCGGTACAACCAGAAAGTAATGCTTCAAAGGGGGGCCAGTGCATAACGCACCCTCGAGGTTAGCTGCGTGTCCTTGCAGCATCGAACATCGCGACTCGCTTTTTTAGAAGAACACCATGGTATCGTGCCAGCGCATTGCCGGCTTTCCAGGTGGCCTTACCACGCCCTATGTCCTCGAAAGGTGAGCAGGGTCGACTTCGCGCCTGCTTCCCTCTGCACGACTGGTATCAAGAATGATGATGCCGCGTGCACCCCAAATTGACCTTTCTGCGATAGGGCCTATTCGCCAGCACACAGAGGGACTTGCCGACGCGGTGCCTACGCCTGCCCCAGCCTTGACGAGGACCCCTTTCCGTCCTCGGGCTCGGAACCCGCCCGGTTGACCGACGCCGCGAAAGCGACGAAACCATGTTGTTCTTCACGCGGCCACTTGTTCGATAAAAGGATCGAGTTCGACCACAGGGCACCGGTATGACCCATAAAGCCGACTCCGAACCCTTGGACCACCTCTTTTTTGCGCCTGAACTAGCCATTCCTCGAGTCCACGCGCCACCTTCTGTGTAGCTCCGAGACGATTTGGACGATAGCCGATAAAACGGCGTTCCAGCCAACTTCATCTTTACACATCCTCCGGACTAGTGTCCAGACCACATGTGGCAAGCATGTGGTCACGCATTGTGCGAAAACGCGGGCACACGAACAACACGTGTTCCGCCGTTTCCTCTAAACCTACGCACACCGGACACTCGGGCGAGGCCGAGTGTCCGAACCGGTGTAGGTACTGTCTGAAGCAACCATGGCCTGTAAGGACCTGGGTCTGGTGGAAAGTGATTTCCCCATGGCGCCTCTTGACCCACGTACCTATCTCCGGTATCAACCTATGTGTCCATCTACCCTTAGTGGAACTGTCCCACGCACGCTGCCATTTGACCATTGAGGCCAACCTGACAGTCCTACGGATGCCTCTCGTGCCGCGCATTTCGAAGCACTCTATGTCTTCACCGATAACGATGTCAATAGGCATCATACCGGTGATGACGCAAAGTGCATCGTGCGACACGGTACGGTACGCGCTCGCAACTCTTAGGCACACCCGATCAAGAATGCATAACAAAATTATAACAAAGAGAGTTATTTATTTCAGAAAAATAATGTAACAAAATGTGTTATAAAATTGGCTGGTTAGTTGTTAAAATAACAAAAATTATATCAAAATTCCCTCTAGCCGTAACATAATTATATCAGAGGTTGTTACCTTCATTTCAACATTATAACAACCGTTGATATGATTATGAGGTACAAAAATCTACTTTCATGGTAATTGCCTACATCACGCATAAAAATGTGGTACGCTACAACGCCGGATTTCCATCCATAATGTAGGCAATTAACTTTGTACTAGCTATTAACATCGAACATTGATTCAAGTTATACTGGAGGTGATTACCTCCGCTTTTTTCCAATTTAAAAAAATGTAGGCAATTATTTTGTGTAAATAAACATAACTAATGTTGTTATAATTTTGATATGAAATAAAACTGGCCGAAGACACATTTTTATCGAATTATCTAATTATAACACACGTTGTTTTAAATAACAACCATTGATAGAATTGAGTTATAATTTTGTTATGTATTCCTGATCGGGCATGAGCCTATACGTACTTTCTAACTTCGTTCTGTAGCAGTTAATACGCAGGGCCGTGCCCCAAGCTGGCCCCCCATACCTCAGTATGGACAGAGCAACGCTAGCCAGAAGCTTGCGCTTGCTGGCATAAACCGCAGAGCTATTGGACATCATCCGGGACAATGCCGCTATAGCTGTGGAGGCACGCTTGCAGGGGTAATTGACGTGGCTACCAAAGGTGAGCTTATCGTCGATCATTACCCCCAAGAGTTTGATGGAGCGTTCAGAGGTGACCGTGCAGTTGCCTGCCCTTATCACCGCTTGTTGCTCCGACTTTCGGTTGTTAACAACAACCACCTCAGTCTTGTGGTGAGCCAGTTCTAACTTCCTGAAACTCATCCACTCCTCCACAATTGCGATCGAGTGGGCTGCAGTCAATTCCACCTCTTCGATCGATTCGCCGTAGACCTCCAGCGTAATATCGTCAGCGAAGCCGACGATTGCCACGCCCACCGACCGAGAACTTCAACCTTCAACTTCAACCAGCATTCCTCACGTCGAGAGTCACTACTGCACAATAGCGAACTCCCCTCCTCTTACGCTGGATAGCTATCTCCGCGGATTTGGTAACCGACAAGATAGCGTCTACGGTCGACTTACCCTTTCGGAAGCCAAACTGGTTACTCGATAGACCATCCGCACCCTCCGTGCGTATCAACAACCTGTTGAGGATGATCTTCTCGAGCACCTTCCCCGCCGTATCAAGCAGGCATATTGGTCTATATGCCGACGGATCCCCCGGTGGTTTTCCCGCTTTTGGCAATAGGACCAACCTCTGCCTTTTCCATGCTTCAGGGAAGACTCCCTCGTCCAGGCATCTCTGCATAACAGATCTGAACATCTTTGATGGCCAGGTTCGGAATACCATCCGGTCCTGGCGCCTTACCTACACTAAGGGACTGTGCAATCCCCGCAAGTTCCGCCACCGTTACTCTTCCCTCGTCGGCCACCCTGGCCCGTGGCAGCTCCACAAAGGGAGGCCAGGGACTTGGGTCGTGACGTGGGAAGAGCCCCGCGATGATCCTCTCCAGCATCTCTGGAGACCGCTCTGTAGGGGCCATCGCCCCACGTGTCTTGGCCATTACGACCCTATAGGCGTCACCCCATGGATTCGAGTTGGCACTTTGACACAGGCCCTCGAAGCAGGCTTTTTTGCTTGATCTAATCTCAGTCTTCAGAGTGGCTCTAGCAGTCACGAACGCCACCCCAGTATTGGTGTGCCATATACGAATCGTACCGTTTGCTTCTACACACCCAGGCGAGAATGAATTTTAAACACATCCCCGGATAAGCACCAAAGGGAGAAACAGATTGTTCTTAATTTCAGCATAACATATTAAGGAGACCGTGGGCCACTAGGCTGATCGTCAAGGGGGTCGCGACACTGAAAAGGTTGGTAACCACTGATCTAAACGAAATATCACGAGGAATTTTCGGATCAAACATTGCCAAACATGTTTAGTTGTTATTATTATTGCCTTACAGCGGTATTTTTATTGTTTTTATACTGCAAGTTATCGAATTTTCTTTCGTTCTCCAACATGTATCCGTATTTAGTGGTGTATGTGGATGTTTTTTGTTTCTCTTTCGTCTTGTAAGAGAGAGGGGTGTATATATTTCTTGTTACCTGTTGTGAGAAACAAAACCGAGCACTGTCTTGAGAGCAAATTTATTACAGCTTCAAGCTAAAATACAAATTAATTCATTTAAGTATTTGAGGAGGGCAACTCTGTATGGTATTACTTACATTTAACAGTGCATAACTTAGTTTGAGCAATTAAACACTGCAAGTTTTTTATGCCGCTTAATATATTTCTACGGCCGCTGAGATAGCTATGGAAACATAATTAGGCTCTAGCACTTTGTGGAATATCAATTGTATCCTACCAGATAATGCGAATAGTTTTCCCACTGCTATGGTCTCTTTTGAGGTTTTAACGGAAAACTTTGAATATTCGATTTCAAGCATGAACTAACTAATTAATAGAAATCAAAATATAGTGTGGTTTATCCTTATGTCAACAATCGATTTCATTTATAGCCTGTATAATATGAGTTCATGTACATGTATTGTACTATAGTACTGATCAACACAGCATCAACGAGTATCAATATACTTCCGGTGCAAGCGTGGCGCGCCGGGTTGCTGGTATGGCAGTCGTAGTAACATCCCCTCCCCGTGAGGACCGGTAGATCCTCCACTGCAAGGTCAGCTACATCGAGTACTGCTACTTTGGACACCGGCCTCCTGAATAGTCCCGAAGAGGTTTGTACTGATACCTGCCGAATCCGTCCGTCCCTGCCTGCGATTACATCCAGGATACGTCCACGTACCCAGCCATTTCTTTTTGACTCATCGATTACGATCACCAGATCTCCAGGCTGTACCGGCTTCGTTTCTTGCATCCACTTCACACGCCTTGTAAGTGTCGGCAAATACTCCAGTACCCAACGCCTCCAAAAGTGGTCAATGCGGAGTTGAATCAAACTCCAGGATCTTCGAGCCAGTTTACGCCATCTTCCAACTTCGCTGTAGGTTGTGTCACCCAGTTGAACTGCCTGGGATGAAGTGGTTGGGCGTTAGCGCCTCTTGTTCTGCTGAATCCAGCGGTAAGTAAGTCAGTGGACGAGAGTTAACAACCGCTTCTGCCTCCACTATAAGGGTCTGTAATCCTTCATCGTCTAGCTTTTCGTTCTGAGGCATGGTAGTCATAGCATTCTTGATGGAGCGCACCATGCGTTCCCACATCCTCCCATATGGGGAGCAGATGGCAGTATGAACCACTTCGTCGTCGTATTCGTGAAGGTCGTCGCTGCATTTAGCTCGATGTTCTCGATTTGGTCCCGTAACACGCGATCCGCTCCGGTAAAGTTCCGACCATTGTCGGAATATATTTCAACTGGCGCTCCTCGTCGGCAAACAAAACGGCGGATACATACGATGCAAGATTTGGTCGAAAGGTCGAATGCTACTTCAACGTGTAGTACGTATTGTTAAACACGTTATCAAACAATCCATCTTTTACTGCGGCACGACCAACTTTCACTAAGATTGGCCCGAAATAGTCGATGCCAACATAGCTAAACGGGCGCACACCTGGTGACAGACGAGCGGCTGGAAGTGGACCCATCATTGGGACCACCGGACGAGCTTTGCACTTTGCACCACTGACAGCGACCTGCCACACTTCGCGCCGTTGTTCGTAGTCTGGGGAATGTGAAAACGTTGGCGCACTTCGTTGACTACAGTTTCATAATTTCCATGTAGCAATCTCCTATGTGTAATCGTCGAGAAGCAGAAGGAAACGTGATGCTTCCTCGGTAGTATTATAGAAACTTAACGTCGACAGCCAATACTCTTGCCGCGGCAATGCGCCCGTCCACTCTTAGTACGCCTTTGTCATCCATTATTGGCGTTAGATTCCATAGTTGGCTTGTTTCTCAAGTCCCAGTTGTTTATCTCTCGGGAGCTTCTTATTCTTGGAAAGGACTATCACTTCGTCACCATAGGACTCCCGCTTAAACCAGCTTCCAGATCATCACCTCTGCTGCTTGTAGTTCTTCAGTCTTCAGGTTCGAATTAGAGCAGTTTCGGCTATTTCTTTGCGTCTTAATTTTGAGATGAATCGTATAACGTAGGCAGTTGTTCGCAAGAGTCGACCCCATTTGGAAAACCGTTCAAACTTTATAGGACTGCGCAGTGTTGATACATCTTGGTGCAGGAAACACGCTCGAAGCTCCTCATTCGTAGTATCGATGTTTTTCTGTTTAGGCCACATTATCTCGGACTGTCGTAAAAACGGTGGTCCATTAAACCAGCGGCCCGATAGTTTGGGGCATGATTCAACACTCCACTTCGTAGCATCGTCGGCGACGTTGAGTTTGCTCGGGACGTATCTCCATTCTTTGAAGCTGGTCGCTGATAAGATCTCTCCCACGCGGCATGCTAAAAATGGACGGTATTTCCGATGTTCTGACCGAATCCACGCCAACGTTACTTCAGAGTCTGACCACTAGATGCAACGATTGATCTTGACGGTGTGATTTTCACGCACGAATTCAAGACGTCGAACTCCTAGAACTGCAGCCATCAACTCCAATTGAGGGATCGATGCGTATTTCAACGGAGCAACTTTTGCTTTGGCCGATACCAAAGCGCATTCAGCTACCCCTTCTGATCCAATAACACGAAAGTATATCAAGGCGGAATATGCTGCTTCGCTTGCATCCACGAAAACGTGGGCATCCAAAGTATCGTAGATATCGGCGCTCGCTTTATCGAAGTAGCACCGTGGAACTCGGACTTCGTTAACTAGTACCAGCAACTCAACCCACTTCGCCCATTTCTCGTAGATTTGGTCATCAATGCATTCATCCCACTTAATCGCACTCCTCCAGATGTCCTGCATCATTATCTTCCCATGAACGAGTACACCAGCCAGCAGGCCTAAAGGGTCGAAGAGGCTCATTATGCACTTTAATACTTGACGCTTCGTTGGCCTTGCACCGGTGTTGATAAGTGTTGCGATTTCCTCTCGGAACGTCATAGAAAATTTCAAAACATCTTCTTCCGTATGCCATAGCATTCCCAAAACGCGTTCAGTATCAGTTTTCAAGGCGAGGTCCTTGACGTCTTGCTTTGGTGTTTCTCCCAGATACTCCAGGACGCCTTGTTGGTTCGACGCCCAATTTCTCAATTCAAATCCGCCCTTTGAGTGGATCCACCTAACTTCGCCTGCTACGCTTTCGCCTCGTCGATCGACTCAAAGCTATCCAGGTAATCGTCAACATAGTGGCACTTACGAATCGCCTCTGATGCTCGTGGATACCGATCGGCAAATTCATCCACATTGCAGTTTTACAAATTGAGCGGATGACGGGGAACTTGTGGCTCCAAAGGTGAGGACGTCCATAATGAAAACGGTGGGCTCATCTTTAGGATTATCACGGAAAGAAAACTCTGTGCCGGACGATCTCGTTTCTATAACTCTCCGCTTGGTGAAACATCTCTGATGTCACCGCTCACCGCCACCGGATACTATCGGAAGCGAAACTGCACGGAAGGAAGTGGAACAAGTAGGGTCGGGCCCAGGTAAAAGAGCGGAGTTCAAACATACCCCATCGACGTTTGCTGCTGCGTCCCATATCAAACGAATTTTTGCCGGCTTTTTTTGGCTTACAAACAGCACCTAATGGCAACTACCATATCCGTCTAGAATCAGCTTCGACAGCTCGATTTTAGTCGCTCGATGAACATACCCTTCCTTCTGGTATTCCCTAATTTTACGTTGGATATTTTCTTTGAGGAGCGGGTCTCGTGCCATTCGCCTCTTAAGACACTCTAACCGTCGGAGAGCCATAGGATAACCTTTGGTTATCTGGTGGTTCTACGAAGCCGGATCTTCACAGCAGACCAGTCTCGAAGCGATTATCAATCCTATGCGTTGTTTCCTCAATTATCCGTCTAGCCCTCGCTTATTCCCTAGACTCTAACATTTCCTGGAATACAGCTGGAAAGACTTCGGCGTTAAAAAAATCTTTCACCATACAATCCAGCCTCTCATCGGCTTCGCACTCGCACATATGGTAACTGAACTCATCTGCGTCCCTTGATTTGTCCAGGCTTCCGTAAACGCACCATCCTAAGCGAGTTTTCACCAGCTACAACGCCTATTTACTCTTTGATCTTCTGCGGAACAGCTAGTTGCAGATTTCGTAGGCCAACTAACAGCTTTGGTGTGAGGTCCTCGTAACTTCGAACAGGCAGGCCCCTTCATGATGATGATCTTCTGCAGTTCGGCAAAGCGCAAGGTTTGGGAAGGTAAATTCCAGGCAGTCTACAGTGCGCACGTTCTTGAGCTGAAACCGTTTATTCCGGACCCATTTCGGACACTTCCATTGAAACGATCTGCGACTCATCCTCTGTCTCGTCATATTAGCGGTCCATCGCAGGCATAGTGGGATTGTCGGTCCTTCAACTTCCAGTTCTTGAACCAGACTTCGTTCGATCAATGTCGAAGAAGAACCTTCATCCAAGAAGGCGAACACGGTAACAGACTTGGACTTTCCGTGCAGTGTTACCGGGACGATTCGGAATAGAATTGATTGTCCGCAGTGGTGGTAAACGTGATTTTCAGTTGCCGAAATAAGCGGTTTAAGCGCTACTTCAGGCTTACCATGGAGTAATGGATGATAACCGTTGATTCCACATCGGCTCGAGACTTTGCAAGTACGGTGACCGTGGGGGTTGAGACAGCTGCGGCACACTTTCAACATTTGTATGTTTTTCCAACGATCGTCGAACGAGAGTTGCTGGAATTTCGTACAATTTTTCAAGCGGTGGCCAACTTTCCTACAAAACAGGTATGGCTTCTCATCTTCAAACCTCCCCTTTGCTGGGTACGTCGTTCTATTCTCGGAGTGCGTGTGTACAAAGCTTTTATCTCTGTTGTGGGATTTATCGTTTCTAGCGTGCTGGCTAGGGGTGTATATCACTACCTTGCTAACAGATTCTACCACCGTTTCCATGAAATCGCTGAAGGTACGCAAACTGACTTCTGGCTGAGACATCAAATGTTGTGCCCATTGCAGCTTGACGTTAGCTGGTAGCTTTTCCACCACCTCTTGGAGAAGCGCCGGGTTCGACAGGTGAGCTTATTGACCAGCCACGATGAGATGTTGAGCCAGATTTCTAATCGAAATCCCAAAATCGATCAACGAATCCAACTTTTCTGGTTTTAGGCGCCGGCGTTTCACGTACATTTGGATCAACTTGTTGATGATGATTTCCGGGCGACCATACAGGGTACGGAGAGTCTCCATTACGTTTGGTACTGACCGGCGAAAGCAGGTAGTACCGAACGACTTCAGCGCGTTGCCTTTCAAGCACCGCTGTAACCATGCAAGGTTTTCAATATGGTTAAACCCACATGCCGCCGTAGAATTGTGGAAACTGCTATAAAAATAGGCCATCCTCTGGATCGCCAGAAAACTCCGGCAGATCCCGGGGCATTACTGCCTAGCTGCCAACCGTGCTCCGGCGAAGGTCAATGTGGGTTGGGATTCATTACAGATCCTTCAAGAAATCTATCACCGAGCCCAAAATATCCTCCACTAACGTTTCCAGATGCTCCAGGAATTGTTAGGTTGGCGTGTGTGCTCGAACGACGATTTACCGGTTGTGTTGCGGTAGAACGAGTTGCAGAGTTGTCCAACGGGAAATTTAGTTGTGCTGGGGGCTTCGAGTGCGCGTACTTGATTCGCGTCTGCTCGTTTATCGTTGATTCCACCAACGGCGGCTCCAGAGATATATGCTTAGAAGCGAAACGAATTCGTGGACCTGGTACAAGGTTACCTGAAGAAACATTTTCCTGAGCGACTATTGTTTTACGATATCTCTGTTCCGTGGTTGCTCTTCTTTCTAGTTGCACCTGACTTCGTGCTACTAATGATGTCAGATTTCTAGGTTACTATGACGTCACTCGCTTTAGCTTTGGTCTTCGGGATAGCGCCTTTACTGGTTTCGTTACGGTCTCGGTGTTCAATAATGGGACACCCCACCGCTCCCCTCTTCTTGTTTGCAGCATCTGTATCCTGCACTTTCGTAACTGAGCCTCCAGGCTTATCATTTGTTCTGCTGATATGGGCTTTTGTTCTAGCGTTGCTAGCTGGGATCGGAGAGACTGTAATATGGGATTGACAGCGAACGATTTTTGTTGACGTCGCCTACTGTCACGGTGGGCGCCTGGTGTGACGGATCAGGGACATCAGCTTCCTTTATTCCCGGAATATCTATGCAGCTACTGTGAGGAAATTGGCGGTGCAGGTGTAGATCCGATTGGTTGTACAGGGAAAGCTAGCTCGGTGGGGACGTGCTCTTCAACCCAAGCCTCAACCTGTTTTCCACGACCCTCAATCTCGTTCACACGGCTTCTCACGCTCTGGTTGTCGCCTTCGTCTCCTACGAATAACTCCTCCAACTCGTACATTTCTTGCGAATACTTCTTCTGCATCTCAAGCTGCCTTTTTCCAATTCCAACTCCTTCTTTTCAAGCTCCTGCTGGTCGGCTAAGCGTTTGCGCTGCAAATCTGCTCGTTGGCTGGAAGTTGTCGACCTAACTGAAGCTGAAATCGATGGTGAGCGGCACCTCGGGCAGATCCAATCCCGGCTCGAAATGGACTCATTCACGCAAGCACAGGTGAAATGCCACCAATTGTCACATTTGTCGCAAGCCACCAGATGATCATCTATCTCACATTGCCGCAAGCGACGCAGATCTCAGACAGGATCCGCCGAGGAGGCATTGGAACTCTTATTGGACATGATGTTAAATCTTGAAGTTTTGTTGTGAGAAACAAAACCGAGCACTGTCTTGAGAGCAAATTTATTACAGCTTCAAGCTAAAATACAAATTAATTCATTTAAGTATTTGAGGAGGGCAACTCTGTATGGTATTACTTACATTTAACAGTGCATAACTTAGTTTGAGCAATTAAACACTGAGTTTTTATGCTGCTTAAGATATTTCTACGGTTGCTGAGATAGCTATGGAAACATAATTAGGCTCTAGCACTTTGTGGAATATCAATTGTATCCTACCAGATAATGCGAATAGTTTTCCCACTGCTATGGTCTCTTTTGAGGTTTTAACGGAAAACTTTGAATATTCGATTTCAAGCATGAACTAACTAATTAATAGAAATCAAAATATAGTGTGGTTTATCCTTATGTCAACAATCGATTTCATTTATAGCCTGTATAATATGAGTTCATGTACATGTATTGTACCTACTATAGTACTGATCAACACAGCATCAACGAGTATCAATATACTTCGGTGCAAGCGTGGCGCGCCGGGTTGCCGGTATGGCAGTCGTAGCAACATACCTTATCACGCTTTTTCACTTGGGTTTTTACGTTTCGTTACTAGTTTGATAATATGTTCTCATACTTTTGATAAAGTCACTACTACACTTATATTCACTTTTTCATTTGAGTAATAATATTGGCTTATTATCATGCATTATTACCTGCTCGGTCAATGTTCCGTTTTCTTTTTAATTTATTTTGATTCACTTTTCTAAATTTAATAATATCTTTACGTTCGATTTCTGTATGTATGAGTGTCGATGAATGTCACGAAGATGTACGATTACGATGAATGCTGTTTATCATATCAGTTTATCAAAAAATATATTTAGTAAACGTTTTACGCCCCTCAATTTCGTTTGATTTCTCCATTCTTTGATTATTTCGTTTAATTCCTAGAGAGACGTTGACGCCAATACTCATAGTTTGTTTATGGATGTTTGGTTTAGTTCATATTTAGATTGTTTGTTGGAAAAATTTCGATTTGCACGTCTTCTTTTGTTATTGAACGACAGTTACAATCAGTCGCTGTTATTTATATCGCGTTTGATCACCACGTGCCTACGATTTTTTTTTTTTGCTGTTTCTCGTGTATAGTTCATGATAACTCTGTTTATTGATAATGTGTATAATTGATTACGACTAGCATTTTACTGTTACCATTAGAGATAGTTGTTTTTAAATAACTTAGATTACACACGATCGAATTCGGGGTTTGCATTGAAACAACGCTTCTACATACCTTACATGTTTCATCCTTTCAATCGTAAAATGTGAATATGCTCTGTACATTGAAACACCCATTTCAATTCATTATAAAGGTGTTTCACAAAATGATCGAATTAAAAAAATAAAAACAAGTCTTAAGCTCTTTGGCTTAAAATAAAGCATAATCAACCTGATGTCTCCATGCTTTTAATAATGATTTGATTTCAGATAATGTTATGCAATCCAAAACCATGAGAATGTTTAAAATTGAAACAATTGATAAGATTGTATTTAAAAATTCATTCTTAAAAACTTCAGTCCTGATTACTTTCCTTTTTTTTCTTCAATACTTTGAATTCATTCACAATTGTTTAAAACTATCAGACATATTGATTAAAATCATTTAAAATTATTTCACTTCATATTTGGCAATATAATTGAGCGTTAATTGCTGGTTTATACACGAGTGCAGATAACTTTTCGCATTTATAATCGAAGCGACGGCATTTTCCCCATGGCTTTGTATCACTCTTTTTTCGAATCCGCCAAATGCGTTGAGCTCACTGGTTCAATAAGTTTTTTATTTCGTAGCAATAGAAATTCAAAATCGGCAAAAAGTGGAAGCTGCATTAACATAAAGTAACCAATTCCATATTCCAGTCATAACTATTTCAAATAATCAACTAACGGAAAGAATGTCGTCGTTGCAATAGACATGTGTCTATAGAAACGACACATGTGGACATCATTATTTGGTCAAACCAATCCGAATAAATTGGAGTCCTTTTTATCGAATCGAAACATTAACATTGCTATCCTTATTTTTCTGCAATTTGCGCTATTTTGTAGTTGTCAAAGTTGGTTTGGCAAACAAACGATCAAAGTTTTCTTTTTTTATGGCACTGCATCCTCCACTGGGATACTGCCGCCTCGTTAGTGTTCATAAGGCATCTACTAACTCCCATACTTAGGAGTAAAGGAAAATATTTGTCACCGTGTGTATGCAAAGTAAGGTTCGTGGTATTTCACGTAACTAGGATTTTCCAGAAAGCGGAACGATCTAAAATTGGGAGACTTAGAACTTCTTTAATAAAAACATGAAATCAAGCATGTTTACTGCACATCGATTGTGGGCAAAATCAAAATTGATAAATTGTTGCTGTTGCTACATTTGAACATGTGTAGTAGAGCTATTCAACAAACCAGATTAGCTAGGTTCGGTAAACAACTTTTGGAGAATGCATTTCTTCATCTCAAAATAAGAATGGTTTAAAACAATTGGTTATTATTGAACGCCAAAAACTTGCTAAATACGCCCATCAAAACTACTTTTGAAGTTGCTATATGGCTAGAATACAAAATCTAAAAACTGTTTCACTTTTTGCCTTCTTGAATTACCGTGAATAATTGTGAATCTGTTATAAACTTACCTTTTAGTCTGATCTTTCTAAATGGCCTTTACGAGGATTCGTTATCAGACAGCATGGCACCTCATATGAAGTTATATTTCAAATCAGGGCGCATCATCACTGTATTTTATTCCATTCTTAGAGGATCCTTCATAAAAAACGCGTACAAGTAAGCATGCTTAGATAGGATAAGGAATTTTTTTTATACAATAGCAAATAGAGGATGATAAGTTTTGTGTAGGCAGAGTTCTAAATTGTGAAGCACTTGCAATGGAAAGTATCGCTTTGCGTAGCTACATAGCCGAAGACAACTAATATACCTGTATCACTGTTACAATGCTCTCGACAATAATAGTAGTGGATTATAATCACAAATATTCTGATTGCGTCTCTCTCTCTGTTTCTCTGATTGGTCAATCACTGCCAAGCGTGCGCAATTTGCACTTTCTCTTCTAGCTAATGGTCAGAATTGGCAATTGATGATGGCTGCTTGTTCTAGTATCCCTGTGGTTGAACAAAAATTTGAAAACGAAAGAACAGAAGGAAAATAAAATTATAGTTTTTTTTTAACATTTGTGCGGTAATTTCAAGTTTTTTTTTATTGTTTCCGGAAAGTTTTGATTTTTTTTAAATAAATTGTAAATCAGCAGTTTTTTTTGTCAAAATGAGTGTTAGTTACAGAACCTGATTTTTTTTGGAGAATTTAAAAGTACGACGTAAAACGATAGAAATAAGCATTGCTTAGCCCTCCCTAAGAAAATCCCCCTCTAGGCTTCAGCCTTACCCCAACTAGCAAATTTTAGGTTTTGACCGAATTAAAAAGTGCCCCTTAGAAACCCTAAATAATAAGTGTCTACTGTAAAAGATAAAGTATCAACATCGAGTTCAGCTACAGAAACGGTTTTTCAATTTTGTTAAATCCATTTTACCAATATGAATCAGTTTATGCCTTGGATAGAAAATGCTTACGGAATCCTTCACAGGTACATACAAGTTATTCATAGTAAATCATTGTTGTTTGCGGTATTATTTACGAAAATAAAAAGAACGACTAAAATGTTAAAAATTTGTTAGGGTGACAAAATCGGATCGAAAACGTGATAAAATTGGGACGTGACGTGATAAAATCGGGGGTAGACAAAATCGGGTCAACACTGTATTAGATAGAAAGTGTTGTCCATCCTGGGAAATCTCTGGATTTTTTCGTAATATTTCTTGATTGCTCTTCAAAAGCTAACAATTTGTACTAAAAATTACAAAAACTTAGATTTAGCGCGGATTTAGAAGATTTTTGAATTCTTTGGAAATTATGGAAAATTCCGATCGCGGCATAGATTGAGTGCTAGTAATGGACCCATTAACGACGAAAACTTACTTCAATCGCTTCGCTAGAGTAAAACTCATGACAAATTGCCATTCTGCAGCACCAGCAGCACCACCATGACAAGCAACAGGTATCAGCATCGCGTTTTGTGCATAACACATGGTAAAACATTCATTTTTACTATTAATATATGTATTTTAAAATTATGTAGCCAGGTTGTCTATTATGGCCACCCCCGGGTCCATAATACGCAACATTGAGTTTGTTTACATACGTATTATGGTCCCCCCATTTGATTAACATGTTCCATTTCTACATGTTCCTGTTGCCTATTATGGACCCCCCCCCCTTCTGTGCTAGTAATGGACCCTCTAGCGCGTTTACATTTATAAATTAGTTAATATGTATAACTAAACTTTAGTCTCCCAGTGCAAAACAATTGTATGGAACTACTACCCAGATAAGTGAAGCAACTTTAACCTATGAAAGTTTGAAGGAAATTGTAGATTCAAGTGTAACCTCGGTTTTTGTTCAGGGTGTCCATTATACGCACGGGGTCCATTACTAGCACTCACTCCCTTCTTCTTCTTCTTATTGGCATTACATCCCCACACTGGGACAGAGCCGCCTCGCAGCTTAGTGTTCATTAAGCACTTCCACAGTTATTAACTGCGAGGTTTCTAAGCCAAGTTACCATTTTTGCATTCGTATATCATGAGGCTAACACGATGATACTTTTATGCCCAGGGAAGTCGAGACAATTTTCAATCCGAAAATTGCCTAGACCGGCAACGAGAATCGAACCCAGCCACCCTCAGCATGGTCTTGCTTTGTAGCCGCACGTCTTACCGCACGGCTAAGGAGGGAGAGAGCACTCACTCCCTATTGCTCGTAATAAATTTCACGCTTGAAATCCGGGTTTGTTTTCAAATTCAAGCCTTAATTGAAGATGTGTGATGTAGAAATACTAATTCATTATTATACCTGTCAAATGATTCCACACTGTTACTCAGAAACCATCAATGCAGAATCCTAAAGAATGTACTTTTCTTGATGATCGGCTATTTTTGATCTCATCAGAAGCTGTCCATTAAAGTGGGGCGCAGTTAAATGGAAAAACGCAATCTCCATCCAATCAAGTAAAATCAAGGTTTTTCTGAAACGTTTTAGGACCCCAATCAACTGTGCAAAATATGGGCTCGGTTAGTTGCGTCCACGATTTTCGCATCGCGTTTTAAATTCATATACAGCGGTAGAAGAAGAAGCAATCTTCAATGTTAACCCAGCGAAGAGGCCTCCTCAAAAACCTCCATGGTCTAATCAACGCTTTCGCGCTCTAAAACGACAACGATCAGCTGCCCTTTGAAAATACAGTAACTGTCGAGTACCGTATTACAAACGGCAGTTCAACATTGCAAGTCAAGACAAAATTTTCAAAACGACTTATCTGCTTTTGTAAACAAAGATTCAAACGACAATTTGACGAATCTGATAGCTCTCCCACGCAAATCAACACCATCAATAGGTAGATGAAGGATTCCGCTACCTATTGATGGTGTTGGTTTGCGTGGGAGAGCTATCAGATACGTCAAATCGTCGTTTGATTCTTTGTTTACAAAAGCAGATAAGTCGTTTTGAAAATTTTGTCTTGAAGTAATCGCTATCGTATCTACAATCTTTTTCTTTACAATCGCCACGTCAAACGTCAGACAGCGAACGAACCCAAAAAGTTTCTGGTCATTTGTAAACTCGTAGCGAAAGCAATCCGGATTGCCCTGTTCTATGTTTCTCGAAGGCAGCGCAGCTAGTACCGAAAGCGAAAAATGCAATCTATTCGCGCGTCGATTCAAACAAGTGTTCCATGATGTTACTGCTACCACGATGCAAGTGAACGGCTCTATGACTGGAATAGCACGGGATGTGCTTGATTTTAGTATTCCTCGTAATACGAATAACATGGTGATAGCTGCAACAAAGAAATTAAAGCTCCCTACTCCGGAGCTCCGGTACTTCCTCATACAGTCCTGAAATATTGCACTAACTCGTTAAGTGCTCCGTTCGTTAAGCTTTTTAATATCTCGGTTCAACAATACGAATTTCCCGTCCGTTGGAAATTCTCTTATATGTGTCCAATCTACAAAAAAGGAGACAAACGAGACATCCTGAATTATCGCGGAAGCACCTCTTTGTGCGCCTGTTCAAAGCTGTTCGAAATAATTGTGCAGAAGTCACTCCTTCTGCTCACTCCTGCCCTAAAAACTACATCGTCGCCGATCACCACGGATTTTAATCAAAGCGATCAGTTTCAACGAATCTATTGCAGTTCACCTCCAGCTTTTTGCGCTGCATGGATTCGGGGTGGCAGACTGACGCTGCGTATATGGACCTGAAGGCGACATTTGATACAGTGGACCATGAAATCCTTCTCGCCAAATTGGAGAAGCTTGGCATTTCATCAAACTCTGTGCTTTGGTTCCGGTCCTATATGATGAACAGCTCGGTACGGGTTAAGAAAGGTTTGTCGGAGTCGGAAACATTCTGCAACAACTCGGGAGTTCCGCAGGGCAGTGAGCTTGATCCTCTGCTTTTTTCGATTTTCATAAACGATGTCTCGCGGTTGCTACCTGTCGGCTGTCGCTTATTTCACGCAGATGACACGAAAAATTACCAAAAACAAAATGTGACACTGACTGCTTGGAGCTGCAACATATGTTGCGTACCTTCGAAGATTTGTGTTCGCGTGATTTGTTGTGTCTAAGGCCCGATGTCCACGTAGCGTCTTTTCAACGCTGCGTGCACACGGCGTTAAAAGGACGCAGATGTGCATCAAGAAAAAGCGGTAACGCAGCGTCACCGCACCGATGCACACCTGCGTTTTTTCAACGCCACGTGAACGCAGCGCTGAAAAAACGCTACGTGGGCATCGGCCCTAAGTATCGAAAAATGCAACATCATTTCGTACCAACGCAAAAACATGCCAATCATCTTTGACTATAACCTTTCTTGACGTAGTCGTACCCGAGTGCAGCACCTGAAGTAACTCACTCTTGGACAGTGGGCTTACCTTTCGAGTTCACTACAACGACATAATCGCCAGAGCCAACCGACAATTGGGCTTTATGTTCAAAATTGCAGACAAGTTCCGTGATCCATTTTGTACGATCAATTTCGGAGTCGAATGCTGTTATATGAGCCCATTCCACGTCAGCTGGATCGTCCGAATAGAAACTACCTATTCAAAAAAAGTTTGTTAGATATGCTCTTCGGTTCCTCAGGTGGCGCGACCCGATGAAACTGCCACCGTACGTGGGACGTGTTTCGTCAACGGATGCTCAATATTTTCCGCACCGCTGATCGTTTCCAGTTAGGTTAAGTTTTATTCATTGAGACATCATCAGTTGAATTTTAAATATTATAAATAAATGAATAAATATGGAGATAAGTATGGGAAAATGTACTTTTTCACATTGTTAGCTTCAATTTATCGTCAATCACATGCTTCAATATGTTAGCATATAGTCTGGATAAGTAGAAAGACTTTGCCGAAGAAGATATGTGCTGGAAGGTCTACAAAAAAATCATATGCAAGAAATCAATGTTTTTACCAGCACTACCAAGCAGCCTATAGCAGCTATGTAGGCTACCAGCGACGTGAGAAGCTCTTGTTTACAAAAGCAGTTTCGCCCTTCTGAAATGTTGGTACCGAATCGTGATATGTTGTGTAGCTTTTTAATACTTCATGAAAGTCAAAGCCTTGGGCAGCTGGAGTGCCTCCATTAGGAGTTCTAAGATGCATTCCTTTTCATTTGTGTCTAACATTACTTTCCATTCCAGATTTATAGTTATCGTAAGATGATGAATCTTCCCGATTGCCAATAGTGATGCATTGTGTATGCAAAGGAATTTTCCTGAAATATTCATCAAACCTGGAATCATCAAGGTTGAGCATCATTAATAATCCACTTAGCATTTCCAGCAGAAGGGTCGACATTAACAAATTGCTAAATCTTCTCGTTTTAAACTAAATAAATCATAGTTGTTTACGACGTGCGATATAATGCGTGACTACAAAGCAAGACCATGCTGAGGGTGGTAGGGTTCGATTCCTGGTTCGGTCTTGGAACTTTTCTCGACTTCCCTGGGCATAAAAGTATGCAAAAATGGTAATTCGGCTTAGAAACCTCGCAACAAACAACTGTGGAAGTGCTTAATGAACACTAAGCCGCGAGGCGGCAATGTTCCCTGTGGAGGATGTAATGCCAATAAGAAAAAGAAAAAGGGTTACTTCATACACTGCACTGACACGCTTTGCACTTTCGATTCCCGAATTAGTATTAACTCGTACAAAAGCCTTCGAATGAATTAAAATTTGTATCATTAATTCATTTGCGCTCATTAGAAATTATTTGTGTTTAAAAAATAGATAGGGGCAGTAGGGGCAATATGAACATACGGGGCAATATGAGCCACCCTCATTTTGAGCTTATTGACAAGTTTTATCATGTAAAAGTTATATGATCTTTAGGAGGATGCTCCACATATGCATCAACGTGAAAACCGCATTAAAATTCAATTCAAACATGAAAATATACTTGAAAATGTAAATTTTCACTGCATAGGAAAAATTTTTATAAGATTTCAAGTTTATAAATAAGGTTTTGACACAAAACTGATTAAAATACAGGTCAAAAATACACCACAATCAAAAGATATATTAAAATTGAATATTGTGCACACATGTTTATATTGATACAAATCTAAATTTATCATAAAACTTTTTTTTCCCAAAACCAGTCTCTATGGGGCAATATGGGCATACCTGCATAGAACAAGATATCTGGCCTTAAAATGCGAACAAGTTCAAATTTCAGTATTCAAATACAAGAATATTATCATATATGTAAGATTCATTACGGAAAAATTACAACAGCGTATTACTGCGATAGAAACAGAACAAAAGACCATTGACCAATTGAAATGTGGCTGTTCAAACGGTGAAGAGTGGCGAATCAGTTCAGTCCGCTGTTGTGCAGTTTTTTCATTTTATTTGGTATGGAATACTTACAACTGTTGTAGGAGTATCATATTCTTCCATATTACGATACTTCTTTCGCCTAAATAAAGGTTTTGGAAGGGTGGCCCGTACTGCCCCAAATGGTGGCTCATATTGCCCCGTATAGTCGGGAACACACATTGAAATCAATACATTTTCAAAAGTGCATTCCAACAATTTCCAAACGCATTTTTCGTCATTCATCGACGTAATATGAAAGGTAACATTCTCTAGTATAAGTCAACTACATTTGAACGATGCTTTTTTGAGCTTTTCAGCGCTTTTTGGAACGATTTCCTTAGGTGGTCCATATTGCCCCGATCACCCCTAAATGCATTCAGTGTCGCAAAACTATAGAGAAACCCAACTTATCAATGAATTAACTGAAGGTGTTGTGAAAACCAACATAAAAAAATATTCGTATTTTCTTGACACACACAACTTGTGCAAGAGATAAACTTGGCAGGTTAGCAAACTTTTACCCTCATTTCATGTATCACTCATTCAATGCATTAATTTGAATAACCTTGTATGTTCACGTTTTATGATTCGGGCCTGGTAACGTCACAACTAATCTCGAATGGTGAGCTCCATCGACGATGTCATCAGAAACCGATATCAACAGAAATTCACGAACGTAAAAGGAGGTTTGTTCGCCACACGAAAGAGCGTGGACAACAGCTACAAGCGAGCACTGGACTGAAATCTGACAGGACATCGCAGCAGAGGGTGATCCAGGGGCTCGGGGCGTCGCAGCCTCATCAAAGATATAAAGGAAGTCGATAGGAATCTGACCTGGATCCAGGATTGAGATCTTTTACGTAGAAGTAGCGATGCTCAGGACCTATGCTGCCTATGATCGCATATCAGTCCCATATTTGCATGTCCCATCTTATTTGGAGGGGCCCTCCTTAGCCGTGCGGTAAAACGCGCGATTCCCGGTGCCGGTCTAGGCAATTTTCGGATTGGAAATTGTCTCGACTACCCTGGGCATAAAAGTATCATCGTGTTAGCCTCATGATATACGAATGCAAAAATGGTAACCTGGCTTAGAAACCTCGCAGTTAATAACTGTGGAAGTGCTCAATGAACACTAAGCTGCGAGGCGGCTCTGTCCCAGTGTGGGGATGTAACGCCAATAAGAAGAAGAAGAAGAAATATGCAATCATAGGCAGTCTGAAGTTTATAAAAAACGTCTCGCACAATATGCTACAACATGTGCGAGATTATATCTCTCTAAATTGGATCATCGTTCTAAAGTACATAATAAGAATTTTTTATTATGTTACCTGAATTCGCCAAATATGACTGGTGCGAATGAGAATACCGGTTGAATAATCGGAATACTGAAAAGCTGATAAACCATAAAATTATCTGACACGCATAAAAGCGAGAAGAAACATAACTATCCTTATCGACGATCATTATCTGCAACTAACACTCTTATTGAACTTTTAAAATAAATAGCTCTAAGGATTAAAGATACTAATCAAACAATATAAGAATAACAATAAAACCCTACCCCTTTAAAAATGTTCCTCGAAATCAACCAACTTGACTTGAAATTACCTGTGAAGCGCGTTCGAAATTTGTTTCAGTGATTGACCAACTTCGAGCACCAATTTCTCGTTGTCCTGCACGTTCTTACTGCCGGCGGATCGCAGTGACCGCGACTGGTTCTCTACCCGGGTCACCAGTTCGCGGAAGTGAAACTTGGTATGCGGTGGCAATGTTTCGTTGTCGGCAAACATCACGCAGCTGGACTGGAGCGAGTTAAGCCGTTCGCTCAGCTGCAGCCACTGCGACGCCGATATCGAGTTTACCGGCAGCTTGAGACTTCCCTCGAGCAGTTGTACCAACTCGAGGATACCCTCCCGACTGCTGGCGGTGGATGACAGTGCCGATGCCGAGGAGGACCCTGTCGACTTTTCCGAGAGGAGTGAGCTATTGCTATCGTTTGATTTCGATGTTGTTGTGGTGTTGTTGGCTGAGTTGTTTGATGTGGGGACCGGGGCTTGCGTTTGTACAGGAGTTGCGTATATCGATGAGAATTTGGATGGTTTTATCGGAACAGCAGGCTTTTTGTTGAAAACCGGTGGATGATGATCGTCAGCATTAATATTCATTGCCGATGTCGTAATTGTATTGGAAGTATTGACGGCATTGCTATCGTCTTCGAGATTGTTGTTCAACTTGGTGTTTGCGGCACTCTTCACCCCAAGTTTGGGGCTTAACTGAGACGTTTGTTCATTTGGCGCTTCTTTTGCTTCCCAAAGCTTTTTTAAGCTACTGATACTACCAGTACTTTTCCGTTTATCTCCTTCATCACCTGTTCCCCCACTTCCTGTTGATAAATTATCACCGCCAGTTACAGTTCCTTCAGCTTTAACCGAATTTCCTTCCAAACTCTCTCGCTTCCTATCCTCCTGACTAAGTTCAATTTTTATTTCAGTCTTTTTTAACTCGATAATCTTATTACTATCGATTGGTGCCACACTTGTGACCACAGAAGGAGAAGGCTTCTTAAGTTTTAAACTGTTCAACTCATTGTTCTCCTGCAGTAGTTTATTCGCCGCATCGGAACCGGGGCCATTTTTGTTAGTCCCATTCCGCAGTTCGCTTTTCTTGGTTTTGATCTCACTGTCACTTGAGTGATCATTAGCTGTTGTTTGGTTGTTGTTCAAAATGTTACTGTTATTATTGTTCACACTGTTAGAATGGTGCTTATTATTATTGTCAGAACTAGAATCACTACTTCCGGTCGTTGTTGCACTGATGTCTATGGGACTTGTGCCATTGCTGACCACCGTCGACGACTCGGCACCACTTTCTACTTTGCGTAGACGTGATTTGAAGTCTATTATATTGCTAGTTTCCTCTTTCTTTGGAATTGGATTCGGAATTCGTTTGGGGTCGATTTTTTTCAGCTGTGCCTTGAATTGAGGAGGCTGCGGCGCAGCACTGCTAGCACTGTCAACGGGCTTCGTCCTTCGTAGTGAACTTACATCGGATGACTTGTAATGTTGCGCCACGTCATTCGGAGGCAACGGAGGAGGAGGTTTAGGTAGATTCATACTTTCCGCTAATTCACTGACTAATTGTGATGCGGGATCAGATGACGTTGGTTTATGGCTACTGTCGACGTTTGTAGCTGACTTTGGCACATTTGCTTTCTCTTTGATTTCAGCAGCGAACTTCGATTCGAGCTTTTCTTTCAAGCTTGGAGGCGGAGGAATGGGTACGGACGGTTCCATGCTATTATTGGCGATAGCATCGGCTGGACTACCGAGAGAACTGCACGAATCCGTGGAAGGTTCTCTCTTGCGAAGACTTACACCAAATCTAGAACTAGCCTCCTCGACACTGGGTTCCGTGTTCGACACATCGTTCGAGGGTTTCATCAATTTCTCCATCGGTGGGCCAGAATGATGATGGACTTCAAATTCTTCTGGAGGTGGAGGCAAATCTACAGGTGGCGGTGGGAATTCCAAGTCCGCCAGCGTAGGTGGCATTGATCGCTTAGGACTATTGTTACCTACTGCGCCTCGGAATGATGAGAACGTCATCATAGAGCCGTCAGTAGTTGTTCTATGTCGTTGCAATTTTGAAAGACTAGCGGTTGCCGAATTGGCCATCGTAACTCCACTGGACGAGTTACTTCGAATCATCTGGGGCTGCTGTTGTTGAATTTTGACAGCAGATCGTTGGGCAGCCAACAAGCTGTTGGAAATGACATTGGCGGCCGCCATTGGTGGAGGTGGTTCTGGGGGAACAGAGTTGGATTGCATTTGCTGAGGAACCTGTTGTCCTGCAGACCCATCCGGTTGTCGTAGAGATTCTAAGTAGGCTCCGATTCTCGCTCCCTTGGGCAAAGTTCCATACCGATTGATAGCTTTCTTCACATTTTGGACTTCTAACGCTCCAACTACTGGCTGACCGGCAGCATTTACTGTTATTCCGGTAGGCGGTTGCCCACTTGCTGGCCCGTTCTGATCCTTCCTGGGAGCTCCTTGAGGTAAGCGTTTACTACTGCGGGTTTCTAGGCCCCTGTTTCCCATTATTGGGACACGTTTAAAGGAACTTTGCTGAGATGATGATTTTTGGAAGTTTCCACATGGCTCCTGGCTATCCGTATCGGTGTCGGGTGTTATTTCAGTTTGCTCATTTTCGGAGTCCGTCGTTCGGTTTACCAAATTAGCAATATCCCGCGTGAATCCTGGAAAAGATATCAATGATGCGTTATTCTAACCCTGAACTGAAACTTTATATGTTAGTTGCATTGATTAGTATCCCCATGGTAAGTCGTTTCGAGAATCACTGAAAGCAAAAAGCAATGAATTATGGCCTTTAGCCATTAATCATCATGCCAAAAACTGTTAGACCGGAGCTGATATTTATTCTTTTTTTTTGTCCTGCAATTCTTATAGGTATAGTAAAGGGGGTGGGAAATAAGACAAAATATTGTGGAATGATAAAATCGAAAATCCATCAGTTTTCTGAATTATGATTATGATTTTATTTTGACCACACAAACTCGAGTACACCCCCCCCCCCCCTCGGAAATGATATAAAATGCTCCGAAGAGAAGGAAGTGTTCTAGCCTTATGCAATTGGAAGATATAATCCTCATATTTAGAAGATTTGCCAGAGAGGTCACCCTGATTGCTTCACATGTCATTAGGGACTTTTATTTTTTTTAGAATTTTTACTTGAAATTATTTAGAATTTCCAAATACTTGGAAACTTTTTGAAATTTTTAAAATGATTTCTTAGAAATTTTTACGAGAAACCCTCCAGAACTTCCGCTGGACATTTTCCGGAAAGTCCCTGAGGAATTCTTCCAAATTTCCACTTCTTTTAAATTTTCCGAGTTTCCATAAAAATCCTCGCAATTTCCGCAATGTTTTATATTATAATAGTTCTTAATAATGGAATTACTTAACACGTGATTGACCTTCGCATTATTTCAAAATGCATAAACATACATATATGATATTTTGTAAAATATGAAAAAGTCTACGTAGATTTCAAGGGGAAGGTGGTTCGGAAAACTCTACGGAAGTCTACTAGGAATAGAACGATTTGAAAATATGAACGATTTGTCTACGTGATTTGTGGATAGCGCCTCAAAGATATGTACGAGTACATCGGGAAAAAATTATGCGATGCGGAATGCACGATACCATTTGATGTAGGTTACTTTATGTTCAAAATATTGCATTTTTTTCTTATAAATTTAAAACCCCCCCTCAGGCAATTAAATTAATCCACGACATTTTGAAGATACTAAATTTTGTCCGGGCCACAATATACGAGTTTAAAACAGATTAAAAAAAAACATATGACTTCACCTTTAGTTCAAATCCGTTTTCAAGCATGTCGTTGGGCTATGATGGATATCAGACATTACACTCAGAATATTTTAGATGAAAATGATCGAAAAAAAATGTTAACTGGAATGCTGAGTAATTATCCCAAAGCATCATTTTCTTTGGATAAGACACACTTTTTATTTGTAAATAAATTAGTAAAAATTAACGGTAGTCGGTAAGTTTGTTAGCTAGCAGCATATTTTAGGGTTAGTAATTCACGTAAATCGCATATAAATCCCCGAATTAGGCGCACGCATTTCTAATGTTGTTAGAGTAAAACTTGATAAAACCACGTTACAGATATGCTCTTGTCAAAGACACCAAGCAAAAGCACACTAATCTCAACTTCCAAAAATAGAAGTACCTCGAAACAGCTTATCGATAAGAAAACTACTGCAAGAAGACGATTTTGTGATTGGTATTATACCGTTTGTGCTCTGATCGCCTTCGCCAGTCTTGCCACTGTCCTCGTCCCGGTATGTTGAATCACGACTAGAAGAGAGTAAGCTATTTGGTAGAAAATATCGAACGAAAAGGGAAACAAACATATTTGCGCGTGAATATTGACAGAAAGGTAATGTTATTTGATTAGGGATCGCTGATACTAACCTTGTTCGCTTTGGTGGCGCCGGTGCCGTCTTGCCACGCTTGTTTGTGGTACGTCGCATTTGAACCCCCGTTGTGGCTGGTTTGTTCGGGAACGTACTGAGCTTTGAGTTAGACCCTGTGTCTGAATTTAAGAATAGATTATTAAAATACTTGTGTTAAAAACATACAAAAAATAAAACGAATTACCAGAGATGGGGGTGATGACCGGTTCGAGCTGTGGTGCCTGTTGCGTACCCATCTGTGGCTTCTTGGCCATCTGCGGCGTAAGCTGTACGGATTGCGTAACACCTTGGAGCTGTTTCTCTACCGCTTCAGTGATAGATGATTCCTGTCAACAAAAAATCTATACGGATAAGACAAATTAGCGCTTGGAGACACCCTTTTTGCAATTACCTGAAACATGTGCTCTAGGTCGTGATGAATGCTTTTGAAGGTTGGTCGATCCTGAGCGTTCCATTGCCAGCATTTCCTCATCAGTTCGTATACCTCCGGGGGACAACCAGGCGGCCTCTCCATTCGATAACCAGACTCCAGTCGATGGAACACTTCCGTCAGATCTATCCCTGGATATGGGGACATGCCATACGTAGCAATTTCCCACAGCAGAACACCGAATGCCCAAACGTCCGACTTGGTGCTAAATTTGTTATACGCTAATCCTTCGGGAGCAGTCCACTTGATAGGAAATTTGGCACCTGCGTGGGCCGTATAGGTGTCATCTCGCATCAATCGGGCCAGCCCGAAATCAGCCACCTTCACGAGGTTGTTGTCACCCACAAGACAGTTTCTTGCAGCCAGATCCCGATGAATGAAGTTACGGCTCTCCAGATAGCTCATACCGGATGCTATCTGGGTGGCCATGTAGAGTAGCGCCACGGCATCCAGCGTTTCTCGGCCAGCCGAGCGGAGGAAGTCCAACAGATTGCCATGACTCATAAATTCGGTGATGATGTAGAATGGGGGCTCTCGTGTACATACACCTGTGATAAAACAAAAAGAATCATCATGAACAGAAATAAAAATTGTACTTAGGTAATAGATAATAGATGGAAAATAATCTCGCAAGATTATTTATATGCTCAGGTTGAGCAAGAGGGAGATTTTAAACCGACTATTAGAATGTTCAAGGCACACCGACTGACGAACTACAGCACCCTGTAACTGATTGATTCTACGATAAAAGGCACGCGAAAAACCGGATATAACGGGCAGACGATTTTCAACAAATCCAGCCAATTTGTTTGCTTCGCGGATGATATATACTTCGTCAGTTGAACATTTGAAAAGGTGGAAGGAACATTCGTCTGAGACGTGAGGTAACAAAACTTTATTTTTTAGCCCTCCGCTGACCCCCACACCAGAGAGCTCTAGTAGTGGACACTTACTACAAAAAAAATTAAATTAATAACAAAACGCGGATAACTAATATACAAAAACATAATTATTAGGACGACTAACGCTGCTACCGCCATGAAGCCCAGCTAAGAAAGACGTAGCTAAATGAAATGGACACCCAACGATAAGATAGCGGTACTGTGGCAGGAAGAACCCGATATGAAGAGCAGCACTATGGACGTACCCCTCAAAGGTATACAGAGGACATAAGTGCAGAAGACTTAATTTATTTATTTATTTTTATTTAATTCATTTAAACAGTAACATAAGACCACAGTCTTTTTAAATTGTTACATAAGCTTTCCTAGTAGAATGAGTGTTTAATTACAATCAATATTGATTCATTTCAGTCCAATAAAAGGAATTGCTATTAATTATTAAAGTATTCAATACATTTCCTCCTAAATGTTACATAAGATCTTTCTAGAGTTAAATCATTGGAGTCTTCAAATATGTCAGCCCGGCTATTCAGGGGGTTAAGCCAGTTACCATGTGGTTTGGGGGAGTTAGAGATATTGTTCATCAAGTAGTGCAGTTGGCAGTGTTGGTTAAATCACACTCAAGTGTCTACTAGTTGCAAGGGGATATAGATACCTAAACGTAGTTTAGTAACGGAGTATATCTCAGGCTCAGTGGCTATGAAGCTGGTTATATGATGTCCGCTAACCCCCCATTTCAATGTGTCAAACGACTCGTGAAGGGGGCGCAAGGTCTGAGGAGTAAAATAAATGGCAGGGCACTAACGAAGCTTGTTGGGCGCCTGGGAATCCCCCACAGTAAGCTGTTCCCAACTAACAATTTTGGTGCTAAAAGCTTCAACTTCTAGCCTTTGGCTGTATACTATTTGAATAAAAGCAGCCAATGCTGAATAAAAGAAAACCCTCCGCAAATAATCCCTTGAACTTCAACTCGACTATTACCCAAATATCTATCAGCTAGTCAGTTTGTGCCGGATATAATTCATCTTTTATCGTTTATGCAGCTTTCATATAGTCATAAAACAACTCTGTCTGAATTAGCAACAAAGCTTATCGGTTAAGAGCTTATGTATGTAACTGAGTTGCTTGTTAGCAACTTCCCATATTACGGTGAGTAGCATTCACAATGAAAACGTTTTCGCTGTTGTTACAGCACTGACAATATAGCGTAATGGCGCTATAAATGAACTAACGAAGCTTTTAGGCAACTTCTGTATCTTTGAAGATTACACAACGTTTAAGTAAACCTTATACTGCTTCTTTTACTAGCTTATCAGTATGGGACGTCAAAACCGCATTGTTTACATTTGATTTTTGTTGCCGGAGCTGTGTATGAGCTATTGATTTCTGTAATGCAGCTACAAAGGTTTTCACCTGCTCTTATAGCAACTGACAAAGCGCTGTCATTAATGCTAGCAGATAGTGTAAGAAAACAAGCCATTTAGAAGCGATATTTCTGTTGACGGCTACTGTTACACGATTAGCAGCAGAGTAGCATCTATACAGATCGAGAAAATGTTGCCTAAAAACAATTTCAGCGATTTATGATGCATAAAAGTTAGCCAACAGAACATGCTGATAGATGTTTGAATAATGGTTGAAATAATGCTGAAAGCATAATTTTTTAAGCTTATGTGCTGAAAGCAGCATGTAGGTCTCTTTCTAACGTTTATACAGCATGAATCTGAAAATAGCGTTAGTAAAACAACCTATAGGGTATGCGAAGAAGCACATCCATAATTTTCTTTGTTATTTACATATGTCAAAGTGATGGTGATGACAGAGCAGCGGCCATTGAATCAGGAGATCAGGAGTTCGAATCTAGGTAGCAACAAAATTGATATTTGAGTTTTCTAAAAAAAAACAGTAAATAAACTCCGAAATTTACTCTCCTCTCAAATAATATTTAATCAAATTGAATTCAGTGGCTGTATAAAACTTATTTAACAGATTCAAAAAATCTGAATAAGCGCCATTGAAGCTAATTATATTACTAAATGATTTAGTAAAGATTGAGAAAAAATTGTGTAACATGTTGTAAAGTAGTTGTGCAGGCACGTCAAAAACAGCTGAATAGATTCGCCAGATTTGCTGGTAAAAGCATTGAATAGAAGTTCTTGATCATATGTATAGCACACATATTCAGCTTGAAGCCGTATAGACGAGTTGAAATAACATTTACATTGACATTAAATGTTAGTTGGGTTCTTACCGCGGTATTGACCACGAAAGATTTGTTTGTGTTATTGAATGATTTGTTTTACGTTTAAATTTAATGTCATTGGGAACTGCCTGTTGTCTGTTAACGTATACTATAAAAAAAATAAAATAAATAAAGACGCAGAGCTCTGGCTTGGTCAACCTTTTTTCTCGTGCGACTCGTGGAAATCAAAACAATGGTGAGTCTAGCGATAAGCTGGATCCTTTCGCTATGAGTAAAGGCCTTAACAGGTCACTCAAGCGATTGCCGGCCGTATGCAATAAAGAGGACCATGGTAGGTCGGAGGTAGTGCCCATCGACATGAGGATAGACGGCGTCACTCCAACCAAGGTATTCAAGTAAGTGATAACCAAAATGTTCACAGACATTATTGATGTGATCGTGTCTTTTTCGGACACCCGAGTCATTACAGTAAAAACTTGAAACAGGCCATGCTGACCCTCTATGGCCTAATCGTGGTGGTGAAGCAGAAGTTTAAGTCCCTGCTGGAGTCCAATA
Organism: Armigeres subalbatus; assembly: GCF_024139115.2. Lineage (NCBI taxonomy): Eukaryota > Metazoa > Arthropoda > Insecta > Diptera > Culicidae > Armigeres > Armigeres subalbatus. Next base: position 198,686,362 of record NC_085140.1, on the reverse strand, counting down.
AAGAAGCGGAGAAAAATCCGTCTCCATACTGACGAAAGGGAATTGGCAGTGCCCCAGGCTGAGCAGGTTGCTAGTTAGACGGAACGGAAAGAAAAACAACTGACGGAAAGTCGCTTTAAGAAGTTGCGTCGACGAATCAACGTAAAAGTTGCAACCCCAAAATTGAGTAATATCAGGCAGATTGCCGACCACAGAAAAAAAATGAGTATGCCAGCACCTCCGAAACGGAAAGTGGCCGTAAACGCAGAGAGAAGGCCATGCAGGTTGTCGACCCTAAAGAAAAGCGTGAAACAACAACTCCGAAGAGAAGCGTAGCTGGAGTACGCCGGAAAGAAGACCTACCCTGGGTGGAGGTCGTGAATTCAAAGAAGGTGAAAGTAGAAGCGAGGAAAGTCGCAAGGAGTGCGTCAGGGGAATCGAAGATGAGGCGATTATCGTTTATACTGACGGTAAAAGCAGACATTGATTCGATAACATTAACCAGTAACCATTTCCCAGAAAACCGTTCCCCAGAAAACCACTCCTCAGAATTGACCGTTGCCCAGAAAACCAATTCCCAGAATGAACCATTCCCCAGAATGCACCATATCCTAGAACTTTTTTTCATATCTTTATAAAGATTCCTGCCATGAGGAAAAAAGATTTCCTTTCTATTAGGCTAGATGTACCAGTTGTGGCAATAGCACCAGTTGTCGCACTTGTGCTTTATATGCCAATCAAATCACCACAAACCAAGTTCATATCGATAAAGCATATTCATATGATACGATAACACCTTTGATTTCCTCCAAAACAAGCAAAGCATAATTGAAAAAATTTATTTTGCTTAATTTTTGACGTCCCTTGCACCAGTTGTTGCACTAGTGGTCCCTATTTGGCCAGTCCCATAAGAAAACAATGGGATTTGCCAAATAAGGAACCAAAATAAAGAATAGTGCCACAACTGGTGCATGCGTTCCTATTATGGATTAATCAATTTTGAGGATAATAACAAATTTTGTTGTGGTTTTCACAGCTGTTCTAAGGAGCAGGAAGTGAAACCTTTCGCTTGATATATAAAGTCCGCCTACATGCCTATTACTTATTTTTTAAAAAATAGTTGTTCTTATGTATGGCGACAATTGGTACATCCACCCTATTCTAAATTCTTCTTCTTCATTGGCATTATATCTTCCACTGGGTCATTGCCGCCTCGCAGCTTAGTGTTCATTAAGCACTTCCACAGTTATTAACCAAGTTACCATTTCTGCATTCGTATATAATGAGGCTAACACGATGATACTTTTATGCCCAGGAAAGTCGAAACCGAAAATTGCCTAGACCGGCACCGGGAATCGCACCCAGCCACCCTTAGCATGGTGGTCTTGCTTCGTAGCCGCGCATCTTACCGTACGGCTAAGAAGGGTCCCAAATTCTAAATTAATCATTGAAAAAATGGAATTTATTATATTCACACCGTTGTCCGCAAGACATGAATGATCGCTTTAATTGGTATAAGCAAGAAAGCACTTCCCAGAAACAAACGTAGAATCTGCAATGAAATACTAAATGCATGCTTCAAAAAGTAAGTTTGAGCAAATGTGTGCTTATTATTTGACAGGGCTGGTAGCGACCGAAGCCACTCAAAATAGTGACTTTCAGTTGCAGAAAAAGTGACCAAATATTGACTTCCAATTTCAATTGCAAGTTCGATGAAACGAAATCAAGCGTTTTTGGGTCGAATGAGAATATTTTTTTCGTAATTTGTGGCGGAAAATACCTTTCACTCGCCACTCTTTTCTCTTAGAACAAACTCAGAAGATAAAAGAAAATCGTACTTGCTAACCTGTATCTACTTAGAGACTAAGTAAAATTATTGCCCTCTCTTTTAACCCCACGGAAAATTTAACCAAAATCAGTAAGAAGCAAGACAACTCAAAACTATGAGTAGTCTTCAAGCAAACCAAATTTTTACGCCAGTGGAAGTGAGCGAAATATGGTTATCACTCTTAAGGACACTCCTCACGGAATCAAAATTTGAAAGTACTCGCGGTTTCAAAGGCACACCACTCGATACGGAAGCAACGCACAACTGTCATTTTTATAATTTCAGATTGGCTCCATCGCAGCATGCGTAAAATTATAAGAATGACAGTACTTCGAAATTTGGATTCCGTGATAAGGACACACCTGTTTTTTTTTCCTGATAATTATTTCTCGGCGAAAATCTGCGTGAATGAGCATTCTCTTCTCGTGAGAATGAGTGAAAATTATGATCATTGGATTAGCTGAATACCTACTTAAGAAAGATGCAGAGAACTCTACGATTTATCACGGATGTTTTTGGAATTTTTAGTGAGAGCTTGAGCTTGATTGACTGCTCGTAGTTGCTACTCCATTATGACCAGATCAGCTGTTCTTGCACAGGGAACCAACAGATGTTTGCTTGGGACTAGCACACATCTTCAATGTACAAGTACTGGTGATCTCATTTGTTAGGTCATAGTGGCGCCTGCAACGACCAACAAGGGAATTTGCTGACAGATAAAACTGAAGTGGCTGCCAGGTGGAAGCAACACTTCGAGACTTTGTTGAATGGAGGAAGTGACGGTGCCTCGGTGAACAGAATAAATATTAGCGACGATGGACAAGCTGTGGAGTCACCTACACTAGATGAGGTTAAAAAAGCTGTCAAAGAGCTGAAAAACAATAAGGCTGCGGGGAAGGATCAGCTCCCGGCTGAACTTCTCAAACATGGCAGTGAGCAGCTTTATGAAGTTCTGCACCATATTATGTCGAAAATATGGGAAGACGAGGAAATGCCTGCTAGCTGGTTGGACGGCCTCATTTGCCCTCTCTTTAAGAAAGGGCACAGACTGGAGTGCGCCAATTACCGAGGAATAACCCTCCTTAATGCGGCGTACAAAATTATGTCCCGTATTCTGTTCAACAGATTGAGACCGCTTGAAGAGTCCTTCGTCGGCGAATACCAAGCAGGTTTTCGTGAGGGCCGATCAACGACGGATCAAATGTTTACCCTGAGACAAATCCTTGATAAATTCCGGGAGTACAACTTGCAGACACATCATCTGTTTATTGATTTCAAGGCGGCGTACGATTCAGTGAAACGGAATGAATTATGGCAAATTATGCTTGAACATGGTTTTCCGGCGAAACTGATACGGCTGATTCGTATAACGTTGGACGGATCGAAATCAAGTGTAAGGGTTGCGGATGAAATATCGACGTCATTTGTTACCTTAGATGGATTAAAGCAGGGTGATGCACTTTCGAACCTACTGTTCAATATAGCGCTCGAGGGAGCGATTAGGAGAGCTGGTGTGCAAAGAAGCGGTGCCATTATCACAAAATCGCATATGCTCCTGGGATTTGCGGACGATATCGATATTATCGGAATTGATCGCCGCGCCGTGGAAGAGGCTTTTGCGCCTTCTAAGAGGGAGACAGCGAGGATTGGACTCACGATCAATACCAGCAAAACGAAGTACATGGTCGCTGGCAATCAACGTGGGTTCATTAGTGGTGGTGGTAGCGAAATAGTGCTGGATGGTGAAAAATTTGAAGTGGTAGAAGAATTTGTGTATCTTTGAACATTAGTGACGTGCGATAATGATGTTACCCGCGAGGTGAAAAGGCGTATTGCAGCTGCAAATGGGGCTTATTACGGACTTCGTAACCAGCTTAAGTCCCGTAGTCTGCAAACGAAAACAAAACTCGCGCTGTATACTACTCTGATTCTTCCGGTGGCTTTATACGGCCATGAGATATGGACATTAAAGGAGGCTGATCGGAGAGCTCTCGGAGTGTTTGAGCGTAAGGTGCTGCGGACAATACTCGGCGGTAAACAGGAGAACGGTATCTGGCGGCGTCGCATGAATCACGAATTGTACCAGGTGTATAAAGGGCTGGATATTATTAAGCTTATACAACACGGCAGACTACGGTGGGCTGGTCACGTTGTTCGTATGCCGGAAGAACGACAAGCGAAGATAATATTTAGTAGAGAACCCGGAAGAGGCCGCAGGCTTCGTGGAAGGCCGCGTACACGATGGCTTTTTGCAGTTGAAGAGGACCTGAGGGCGCTCAATGTTCAGGGCGACTGGAAGCGATTGGCCCAGGATCGAGTCCAGTGGAGAAGGATACTCCATTCGGCGTAGGTTCATCGAAGAGCTGTAGCCCATCAAGTATCAAGTATCAAGTAAGTGGCGCCTGCCACGTCAGAATGCAAGTCAATATAGGGAAGGGGGAGGAAATGATGATGCAATCACTCGCCCACTGCAAGCCGAATATACCTCTGCACTTGCCACGAGTTCATGCGGAATTTGTTGGAATTTCTGGGATAGGTTGGAGGGGCAGAGGTCCATCTTGGTTAACGAGCTGCCAATGTGATAGATAGGAGAAGGTAACTGATGGAATTTCTAATTGGATGTAGGAAACGAGCTCTATAGTTCATTTCCAATTCTAGCAGATTACTGATAGAATACTCAAGTTGAAGGTATAGGAATAGTAATGGAAACGGTATGGAAGTCCATTTCCAGTTCTAGCGATTGCTAGAACATGAGAAATAAAGAGAAAGATACAAAGTAGGAGAATGGAACGGACCTGGGATTGAACCCACGACCTCCTGCGTATGAGGCAGAAGCAGTAGCCATATGACTACCAAGCCCGCTTCATGGTTTTGGAATTTTTAGTGAGACAGGAAAAACAGTAGGATCGTTTTGGTAGAAAACGATACAAAAATTATGAAGATTCATGTACAACGAGCCTGGGATTGAACGCTCGACCTCTTGCTTGTAATGAGGACCATGCTCTCTGAACTTTTAAATATTTGTACTCCAAAATATGCAGATTTTCCGACTTGCTGTGCGTATTCATGAACGATTTTTGCTATGGAATTCGACAGCGCATGCAATCTTCAAGATTGGGGAGACTTGATCGCCTTTCTATGATATCTACTCAATAAATATATATTTTCTTGAATTTTTTAGACAAATTTTAATATGGATGTCTAATAAGGGATAATTTATTATTATTTATTCAGACTAAGGCCGAAGTGGCCTGTGCGGTATATAAGAGTCTTCTCCATTCGGCTCTTCCACCTGATTGATCCACCTTGCCCACTGCGCACCTCGCCTTCTTGTGCCCGTCGGATCGTTGTCGAGAGCCATTTTCACCGGGTTACTGTCCGACATTCTGGCTACGTGCCCGGCCCATCGCAGTCGTCCGATTTTCGCGGTGTGAACGATGGATGGTTCTCCCAACAGCTGATGCAATTCGTGGTTCATTCGCCTCCTCCACGTACCGTCCGCCATCTGCACCCCACCATAGATGGTACGCAGCACTTTCCTTTCGAAAACTCCAAGTGCGCGTTGGTCCTCCACGAGCATCGTCCAGGTCTCGTGTCCGTAGAGGACTACCGGTCTAATTAGCGTTTTGTAGATTGTCAGTTTGGTACGGCGGCGAACTCTATTCGATCGGAGCGTCTTGCGGAGTCCAAAGTACGTACGATTTCCAGCCACTATGCGTCTCCGAATTTCTCTGCTGGTGTCATTTTCGGCAGTCACCAGTGAGCCCAAGTACACAAATTCTTCTACCACCTCGATATCGTCACCACCGATGCAAACTCGCGGTGGGTGGCTCACATTGTCTTCTCTTAAACCTCTTCCTATCATGTACTTCGTCTTCGACGTGTTGATGACTACTCCGATCCGCTTAGCTTCCCTCTTCAGTCTGATGTAGGCTTCCTCCATCTTCTCAAAGTTACGTGCCATAATATCTATGTCGTCGGCGAAACCAAATAGCTGGACGGACTTATTGAAAATTGTACCACTCGTGTTAATCCCTGCTCTTCGTATTACCCCTTCTAAAGCGATGTTGAATAGCAGACACGAAAGACCATCACCTTGCCGTAACCCTCTGCGGCTTTCAAAGGGACTCGAGAATGCCCCTGAAACTCGAACTACGCACATCACCCGATCCATCGTCGCTTTGATCAACCGTGTCAGTTTATCCGGAAAACCGTGTTCGTGCATTAGCTGCCATAGCTGGTCCCGATCGATTGTATCATATGCGGGTTTGAAGTCGATGAATAGATGATGTGTGGGCACGTTGTATTCGCGGCATTTCTGCAGTACTTGGCGAATGGCGAACACCTGGTCCGTGGTGGAGCGTTCGCCCATAAAACCCGCCTGGTACTGCCCCACGAACTCCCTTGCAGTTGGTGCTAGTCGACGGCATAAAATTTGGGAGAGTACCTTGTAGGCGGCGTTCAGCAATGTGATTGCGCGGTAGTTGCTACAATCCAGCTTATCGCCCTTTTGTAGATGGGACACACGACACCTTCCATCCACTCCTGCGGCAAAACTTCCTCCTCCCAAATCTTGGTAATGACCCAGTGCAGCGCTCTAGCCAGTGCCTCACTACCGTGTTTAAATAGCTCTCCTGGTAGTTGGTCAACCCCAGGGGCTTTGTTGTTCTTCAGCCGGCCAATCTCCTCCTGGATTTCCTGGAGATCCGGAGCCGGTAGAATTATGTCCTGCGCGCGTTCTCCCAGGTCCATCACCATACCGCCATCTTCGTCTGCCACATCGCCATTCAGGTGTTCTTCGTAGTGCTGCCGCCACCTTTGGATCACCTCACGCTCGTTCGCAAGAAGGTTCCCGTTTATGTCGTTACACATATCAGGCTGTGGCACGTGGCCCTTATGTGAACGGTTTAACTTCTCATAGAACTTTCGTGTGTTATTAGCGCGGTACAGTTGATCCGTTTCTTTACGGTCTCGATCTTCCTGCTGGCGCTTTTTCATCGAGTTTTGTCTGTTCCGCGCCTGTTTATATCGTGCCTCGTTTGCCCTCGTGCGGTGTTGCAGCAATCTCGCCCATGCTGCATTCTTCTCTTCCACCAACTGCTCACATTCGCCGTCATACCAGTCGTTTCTCTGATCCGGGGGCACCGTGCCAAGTGCAGCGGTGCATCGAATATCTCTCCAGCCATCTTCAAGAGACGCTGCGCCTAGCTGCTCTTCCGTTGGAAGTGCCACTTCCAGCTGCTGCGCGTATTCTTGGGCTAGTCTACCGTCTTGTAGCCGCCCAATGTTAAGCCGCGGCGTCCGACTTCGACGCGTGTTGTACACCGTCGAGAGTTTTGAGCGCAGGCATACTGCAACGAGGTAATGGTCGGATTCAATATTCGCACTGCGGTAAGTGCGGACGTTCGTGATGTCGGAGAAGAATTTACCGTCGATTAGAACGTGGTCGATTTGGTTTTTCGTTTCTTGGTTAGGCGATCTCCATGTGGCCTTGTGGATATTTTTGCGGGGAAAGAAGGTGCTTCGGACTACCATTCCGCGGGAGGCTGCGAAGTTTATGCATCATTGGCCGTTGTCATTCGATACGGTGTGCAGACTATCCGGTCCGATGACCGGTCTATACATTTCCTCCCTTCCTACTTGTGCGTTCATGTCACCGATGACGATTTTTACGTCCCGCAGTGGGCATCCATCGTATGTCTGCTCCAGCTGTGCGTAGAACGCTTCTTTCTCGTCGTCGGCACTCCCTTCGTGTGGGCAGTGCACGTTGATGATGCTACAGTTGAAGAAACGGCCTTTAATCCTCAGCTTGCACATCCTTGCGTTGATTGGCTGCCACCCAATCACGCGTTGGCGCATCTAACCCATCACTATGAAGCCGGTTCCCAGCTCGTTGGTGGTGCCACAGCTTTTGTTGAAGGTAGCCTCTTGATGCCCGCTTTTCCACACTTTCTGTCCTGTCCAGCAAATCTCCTGCAGCGCCACAACGTTGAAGTTGCGGGAATGTAATTCATCGTAGATCATCCTGTCGCAACCTGCGAAACCTAGCGACTTGCAATTCCATGTTCCAAGCTTCCAATCGTGATCCTGTATTCGTCGCCTAGGTCTTTACCGATTATATCGAGTCGCATTATCTCTTATATTGTTCGTAATGATTGGTTTTCTAGGCGGCTTATTGGGCCTGCGCAAACCTCCTGTCTCGTCGGAGGGCCGTCGTGTCAGGGCTGTTTAGCGTCCCACCTAACACCAGGACTTGGGCTTGTGCGCTTTGAGCGGCACACGGTCGCTTTGGTGGGGCCTACTTGCGGATACATGCAGCTTTTTATAGAGACTTAACAGGGCCTACTGTCAAACCCCACCACATCCTAGGCAAGCCCCACAACTCGCAGATGGCCTGGGGAGGGATCGTCAAGCCCTTGGACATAGTCCCTGCTGCCCGCAATGAGGGATAAAGTCTCCTCAAATTGAGGCAACAACTCAAAATCCAAATATCTTAAAAAAGTGGTGGAATGATGGCATTTTTTTCAGTAAAGATCATTTAGCATATTTATGGATTTGTGCTGTGAAAAATTGAGAGCATTTCGTCATTATTGGGAGAAGTTGTTCTAATTTTGCGTGGCCACTAAAAAATATCTTCAGGAGGAACAAAGCACAGTCAATAATAGAGTAAATAAGGTTGTCAATTAAAAAATAACTTGCCACATAACGATCATTTATTTACAGGATCTATTATAAAAATACGCTATAACAATACTACTTTACTGCCCATGATCGCATATTTGTGACATATGTATTTTGGTTGATTTTGTAAATCGTTTGTCAATCCTCCCCACAAACTCAATCATTTCCAGCATACCACAGATAAGCAAGATAGTAAAGCCTATTTTACTGTTATGGGATTAGATCCATTAAATTAAGCTTTGTGAACGATTCACAGGCTTTTTACAAAATGAACAAAAATGCGAGTGGGGAGAATCAAGTCTCCCCACCTACCCCTACTGCATAAAGTTTGAGTTAAAAAAAACCGACAGATCTCTTGCTTGCATAACTGTATACCAATTTATAAATTGTGACGTAAAACACCTTCAATTGGCTACTGGTGAAATGCCAATAAGAGCAGCGAGTTAAATGGCTGGCGATTTTTCAGAGTGATCATTTTTCCAAGATCCGTAATTTCATTTCCACCATGAACTAAGCATCTTCCGATGGATACATAAAGCTTTATAAAAAAATCTTAGTCAATAGTTTCAAAATAGTTGAAAATAGTAACTTTTTGCGAGAATAAGTGAGTTTAGTGACTTGAGGTCGAAAAAAGAGACTTTTTAGTGACTAGCCCGAAAAAAGTGACCAAGTCACTTAAAAGTGACCCGCTACCAGGCCTGTTATTTGTTCACCTTATTTCCGGCGAATGCTTAAAGTAACCTTTATGTGGATTCTCCAGGGGATTCTCCTATACTGCCATCATACGCATATTTTGTTTGCTGGGATTTATAATTACATGAGACAGTTATGCGTATAACGGCAGTGTTTGTAAATTTATTAAAAATTTTGCCAATACAAATGTGTTTTTTTATTAGTGCGGGAAAACTCATGTTTCTAAAGAAGGCTTCATCCACTTGTTTGCCCTACTTCGGGCAAACGCGTGATTAGAAAGAAAACGTATTTCAGAAAAATGCGTGAGGCAAAATAATGTACCACTCATTTGCCTTTTCCAATCAAGTGCGTGTGTTATAAGAAGATCATCTATTCGTTGACCTTATTTCGGGGAAAGTCATGCTTCTCAAGAAGGAACCACTTACTCATTTTTCATTTTCCGGACAAGCGCGCTTCAAAAGAAGAAAAAAACTGCTTTGTTGCCTTATTCAGAGCTAATGCCGTAAAAAGAAAAAGTCATCAATTCTAGTGCCTTATTTTGGCCAAACGAAAAAAAATAGACTCATTTGTCTTATTCCGGGAAAATGCGCTTAAGGCCCATCGTCTTTGAAACTATAGTTTCTAACAATTACAATAATGGCCCTGCACTTCCAACTCATCAACAAAAATGATTGTATGTACAATTGTATGCTCCATTTGTGTATAATTGTATGGTGTTGTTGGTCTAACTCATATGATTGCATTTTCTTGTATTCTTATTAAACATCAACACCATCAGTTAAATCAAAATAATTTGCCTATATTCCGGGTATCAAACCGACTTGGACTTTGATTTACAATGTTCTGAAAACTCATATGTGAATATGTACATTATGTGGAAGATATTGATTTGAAAAATGTATTGGAGGTAATCACTTTCCTTTCGATGTGACTCGAACTCACGACCCTCAATACGCTAGACTGGTCCTTTAACCAACTAAGCTAGGAAGGACCTCCGTCGGCCTTCGCAACCTAGCGGCTACTGAATGAGCTCGAGATTCCCAAATTGGACGCACAGTCGAATCACTCACAATCCATTTGTCAAGCCACTGAGGGTCGTGGGTTCGAGTCCCATCGAAGGGAAAGTGGTTACCTCCAATACATTTTTTAATAAATATCTTCCACATAATGTATTCACATATAAGTTCACAGAAATGTTTTGATTTCCAATTTTCTCCAAAACTAACGTAGTGGTGTTGCTATGAATCAAAATCGCAAGCCATTATTCGTCAACGGGTGCCCCAAACATAAAAAAACAAAAAGTTTTTTTTATCGTTTACGTGTCGCTACTAATATAGTGTGATTGTTATCCGTTCATCTTATGCGCGAAAATAGGTGAGTTCATTAAAAAAATACTCCTTTATTAGGCAGAAGAATAAAATCTTGAACAATCTACTTGGTTAAGTCGTCGATCAAACATGGTTGTTAAAAATCATGTCAAAGTGATGTTCATGCAAGTTTATTTTGTTTATCGGTTGAACGAGTGCAAGAATCTAGCATAGTGTAACTTAAATGTGCTCGATATACTTTTCTAAAGCAGCGGTGATAAATATTGCCCTACCAAACGATATGTTACCGCTGAATTATTGAATATTTGCGTGATGAGCCAACATTCCATCCTATGCTAGCATTACCTTCCCTGACCCTATCTCACTTAGTGTGAATGTTGAAAAAAAAAAATATTTGAAAACAATATTCATCTGTAGTCAACAATCGGGCAACGAATCTATTTAAAACACGCACAGAATGTAAAGAATATTTTAAAAACCGCGTTTGTACTGTATAGGAAGATTCAATACTCACCAATTAATTGCACCAGGTTCGGATGTTTCATTTCCTTCATTATAGCAGCCTCTTCTAGGAAATCCTTTAGTGCCATTGTATCCTCCTTGAGTGTCTTCACCGCCACCGTATTTCCGTACCGTTTCCACACAGCCTCATACACTTCTCCGTACTGTCCACCACCCAGCTTGTGCTTCATTACTATGTCCGTTCGGCATATTTCCCACTCATCTGGTTCGGGACTCAGAGGGAACACTGTGGGTTTGTTTTGCTTTGGTGCCGGGTAGAGCAGTGGCGTTATCAGTCCATGGCCCTCGTGTAGAACACTGTGATGATGCACTAGTTCGGCAAGGGTATTAAATTTAGCCTCTGCGGTTACGTACACTTTGCCATCGGAGTCTTCCGATATCCTATAGTGGTAGACTCGCCCATCGTATCGTAAACTTATACTACGTTGGCCAGGGGAGCTTTCGCTTTCGCGCACCAGGAAGCTTCCATTGATTCCGGAGCTAAGCAAATACTCGGCCGCATTTCGAGAAATGGGCCCATGATACCATGAATGTTTTTCCAGGGAGTTCAATGGGGTGACGTAGTTCGAGGGAACCCACCCTACGTGCCCCGAGTCGGAGTGCGCCTCGCACCATTCCCCGGATTTATTGTAGGATAGTATTCGCACCTGCTCTCCTTTTCGTAAACTAAGCTGATTTTCACCACCTGCTTTAAAATCGTATAATGCTACGAACAGCTGTGGGTCATCCTCCTCCGGACCGGGAGCCAGCAGGTTTTCTTTGGACGTCCATCGGTGCGCATTTTCGAAACTGGATTGAGCTGTGGTTGAGCTACCCTGGGAATGGAGCGTTCCGGTGTGGTTTTCCGAGCCATCTTGGCTTTGAGCAAGTACGTCACCGGGAATGAGACTGCCGGGTGGTGGAATGTGTGGCAATGGGCGGGACTGCAGCAACGCTTCTGTCGAAGAAAACGAGAGATTGAATAATAGAGTTAATAAATCAATTGCATAATGCAAAATTGGAATTATAGATGTGTGATGGACTCAGGAAAGTACTTCAGGCAGGGCTGACATACTCCAGCTTTGCGATAATGGTCAATAATTATTGATGCATAGATTACTCCATCGTTTACCATGAAAGTAATTACACATGCAATTGGAACGAAACCACATGGCTGTTAAAGAGCAAAGAATTAAATTAAGGCAATTAACGTTGCAAATGCCAGGGTCCCTCCGCATTGGTAAAAGGCGGTTGCTAAATTTATACATGGATGAAAAATATTTGGAAAGGGTTTGCACACATTGATCTTTAACGAGAGATCGAAAATGCATTAGGTAAAGTGCTGTCGAAGCCAATTTAAATTGGTATCGTACGAAGACGATCATGAACATGAAGTGCTCAACAAGTGCACACTACATTCGCGGGCAAATAAAAGAAATGAAACTATTCTCAAAAGTGCAATAATGGAAGTAAATCAACAGGAAAAATTGTATTTCAACAATGCACTCACTGGAGTGAACATTAATGATAGAAAAAGCAGAGGAAGGAAATATTTGAAGCATACACAAAAGGAGAATGAAAAAATTAAAAGCGTTTTGCTGGCAATGTTTGAAATTTTTCTCAAGGTAACTAGTTTCAGAGCCATTTCACATAATAGTGTGGAAGGTTCATTGTTATTGTTGTTTCGTTGTTTGCGGGTGCGTCGGAAACGATTCCACGCTGACTGTTATCTACCAGTACCTGTACCGCGTTCGTGGTTGGCAGGAAGGTTTAGCGGAATTTGATAAGAAATGTGAAACGTAACAGCTGTGTGTTGTTTATTTTACAATTTATCGGCTAGCGAACTAACGGTTTCACATTCAGAAGACGTGATTGAATTTGGATTACCTATGCTGCGTCTCCGAAGAAATCAGTGATATTTGCAGAAAAGTGCAAATTAGGAAACAGTTGGCAAATATTCACTGATAAGGTAAACTGAAAGCAGTAAAAACATTTGCGAAAGTTGCCTGTAAAGATATTAGTCAACTCAACATGATAAGAAGTTTAACGACAAACAAATAAAAAAACATATTAATACACCTAACAGTGGGGTGCCTTTACTATAAAATGTAATTCTATTATTTAAATATAATTGCAATCATTTATATAGTGTTACCGGTCATGAACTTCATCTAATAGCTCCTATGTGCATCCCATGAACAACCAAGCAATGAAAGAGAATTTGATTTGTTTCTCATTTTTGTGATTTTTTCAGCAGTGAGCACACATGTCAGTAAACAAAAGTGACGAAATTGGTGCTATATATATTTTTTTGTTTCGCGATGAGATGAATAGATGGACATTAGGCCGAAGGACATTAGCCCGAAGGCCATTAGGCCGAATGGTGATTAAGCCGAACGGTAATTAGGCCGAATGAGAACTGAGAAGGAAGAAGGAAAAATGAAGAAGAAAGAAGGATGAAGGAAGAAGAAGGAAGAAGGAAAAAAGAAATAGGGAAGAAGGAACAAGGAAGATGGAAGAAGGAAGGAGGAAAAATAAAGAAGGAAGAAAGAAGAAGGAAAAAGGAAGAAGCAAGAGGAGGACGGGAGAAAAAACGAAAAAACCGGAAGAAAGCAGAAAGAAGAAGAAAGAAGGTATAAGGAAGAGGGAAGATGAAAAAGGGAATAAAGAAGAAGGAAGAATGAAGAAGGAAAAGGAAGAAGGAAGAAGAAAGAAGGAAGGAAGAAGAAAGACGGAAAAAAGAAGAAGGAAGAATAAAGTAGAAAAAGGAAGAAGGAAAAACGAAGAAGAAGGAAAAAGGAAGAAGGAAGAAGTAAGAAGGAAGAAAGAAGAAGGAAGAAGAAAAAGGAAGAAAGAGGAAAGAGAAGGTAGAAGGAACAGGGAAGAAGATAGAAGGAAGAAAGAAGAAGGAAAAAGGAAAAAGGAAGAAAGAAGAAGGAAAAATGAAAAAGGGAAAATGAAGAAGGAATAAGGAAGAAGGAAGAAGAAAAGATAGAAGAAGGAAGAAGAGAGAAGGAAGAAGAAAGAAGAAGAAAGAAGGGGAAGAAGGAAGAAGGAAGATGGAAGAAGGGAGAAGGAAGAAGGAAGAAGGAAGAAGGAAGAAGAAAGAAGAAAGACGGGGGACGGGAAAAAGAAAGAAGGAAGAAGGAAGAAGGAGAAAGGAAGGAGGGAGGAAGAAGAAAGAAGGAAGAATGAATAAGAAAGAAGGAAGGATGAGAGAACGAGAAAGAAGGAAGAAAGATGGAGCGAAAATGGAAGGAAGAAGGAAGAACTTCTCATTTTTCACTTTTTGCTAATTCGGCCTAATGGCCATTTGGGCTAATGACCGTTCAGCCTAATGACCATTCGGCCATTCGGCCTAACGACCTTCGACACTGGTGAATATATGCTCAGTGAGATGAAGCACGAAACAGTTCTCCTACATGATTTTGAAGCACGAGTTATTCGTTTATTCATCGAATACTACTTGTTGAAACAAAATGAAAAGCAGAAGTAAAAAAGGCCATTTTACGTGAGAATAGTCGAAATCGACAATTGTAGTAATTCCGTAGTAATAATTACTAGGTATCTGTTTTATTTCCCTATCTGCTATCTGGTCCGCAAAATTATTATCTGATTTATTTCCCATGAGCGCTTTTGGTCAACACTGATGCATATGTAGAACAACATGGTTGTCAAAATATCTTGAACCCGATGGCATACCGACTGTTTTTATCAAAAGACATACTAACAGTTTGTCATCCCACTACTTATTTTGTTCCGCTCTTTGATCCTCCAAAGGAATCTATCTCTTGCTGTTAGAAGTTTGCACTAAAATTGCTCGGTCCACAAAAAGGAGACAAACACAATCTAACTATCGAGGGATGACGTCGTTGTGTGCTGTTTGAACCCTTCATTGTGGAGCCACTGCTTTTGCACTATAAACAACTGCTTAGTGACTATCAGCACAGATTTACCGTCGGTCGCTTTATTTTCACCGATTTACTTTGCCCCACTCAGACCGCATTGTGCTTTCGTGCTGTGCGGTTCTATTTTCTCTTTGCTGAAGGAAGTTTTTAATACTACCCGAAGCTATTTTAATTTCAACAGTGCTTCTCAGCGCTATTTGTACCTACTGATCCCGTTACGATCTTTGCTTGGACCCGTGCCTTCGTTTTACGTTGGACCCGTTTGCGGGAGTGAAATTCCGATAAGAGGTGACCTTTCGAGACGACTTTGAACTTTGAACAATCGCTTAGTTTTGTGGTCGTATGTGTAGAATTTATGCCGCTTCTCAATAAAATACTGAAGAAGACGTTTGCGATCGTCAAAGGATCCCGGCAAAACGCGGCAGGCACCCTTCCTAGCAATCTGAAATGAAACCTTGATCCCCTGAAGGTTATTCAAAATCTCATTCCTAAAGCCAGAAAACTCGGCCACAGATACCACAATTGGCGGAACCCTTTGCTTCTTCGCATGAATCGAATCACCTGGCCTAGAGGTAGATTCGATTTGCTCAATTTCATCATTAATCAAATCGAACTGATTGCTCAGTTCGATAGGAGAAGAATTATTTCCAATATTAGAGTTAGAAGGAATATCTGAAGTCTCCAGCTTCCTTCTATTTTTTCCGCGCTTTGGCAGGACGGTCTTGAAACCTGGAAGTGGAGAATTCAGAGACTCACCCTTCCTCTTGTTTTTATTAACACTCATTGCTGAGCGTGGAGACGCGATCTTCTAAGAGGTTTTTTTTTCAGAACTGTGTCCCTTCAGCCAAGAATGTTATCGATCATTTAGTAATTTGCATTCGATCATTTAGTAGTTTGTGAATAACTCTTTACAGAAGCTGAATTTCAAAATGTGTTGTAAGGTGGACTTCTAGCGCGAATGTTTTTCTACAACTCTGCCTAATGGAGGGGGCCCCTCTTGAGGACTGCTGGAATACAGTCAAAGCAGCCATTAACGACGCAGCGGAGAACAACGTCGGGTATATGGGTCGAAGTCGACGGAACGATTGGTTCGACGAAGAGTGCAGACAGATTCTGGAGGAGAAGGACGCAGCGCGGGCGGTCGCGCTGCAGCAAGGTACCCGGCAGAACGTGGAACGTTATAGACGGAAGCGGAGACAGCAGACCCGCCTTTTTCAGGAGAAGAGACGCCGCCTGGAAGAAGCGGAGTGCGAGGAGATGGAACAGCTGTGCCGTTCTCAAGATACACGCAAGTTCTATCAGAAGCTCAACGCATCCCGCAAAGGCTTCGTGCCGCGAGCCGAAATGTGCCGGGGTAAGGATGGGAGCATCTTGACGGACGAACGTGTGGTGATCGAAAGGTGGAAGCAGCACTACGAGGAACATCTGAATGGCGCTGAGAGTACAGGCAATGAAAGTCAAGGCAGCGGAGGAGATGACTACGTCAGTTCAGCGGACGATGGAAGCCAACCAGCCCCCACCTTGAGGGAAGTTAAGGATGCCATTCAACAGCTAAAGACCAATAAAGCAGCTGGTAAGGATGGTATCGGAGCTGAGCTCATCAAGATGGGCCCGGAAAAGCTGGCCACTTGCCTGCACAAACTGATAGTCAGAATCTGGGAAAACGAACAGCTACCGGAGGAGTGGAAGGAAGGGGTTATATGTCCCATCTACAAGAAAGGTGACAAACTGGAGTGTGAGAACTTTCGAGCGATCACCATCCTTAATGCCGCCTACAAAGTGATATCCCAGATCATCTTCCGTCGTCTGTCACCATTAGTGAACGAGTTCGTGGGAAGTTATCAAGCCGGCTTCGTTGACGGCCGCTCGACAACGGACCAGATCTTTACTGTACGGCAAATCCTTCAAAATGCCGTGAATACCAGGTCCCAACGCACCATCTGTTCGTTGATTTCAAGGCGGCATACGACAGTATAGACCGCGTAGAGCTATGGAAAATTATGGACGAGAACAGCTTCCCTGGAAAGCTTACCAGACTGATCAAAGCAACGGTGGATGGTGTGCAAAACTGTGTGAAGATCTCGGGCGAACACTCCAGTTCGTTCGAATCGCGCCGGGGACTAAGACAAGGTGATGGACTTTCGTGCCTGTTGTTCAACATTGCGCTAGAAGGTGTCATGCGGAGAGCCGGGTGTAACAGCCGGGGAACGATTTTCAACAGATCCAGTCAATTTATTTGCTTCGCGGATGACATGGACATTGTCGGCCGAACATTTGCAAAGGTGGCAGAACTGTACACCCGCCTGAAACGTGAAGCAACAAAAGTTGGACTGGTGGTGAATGCGTCAAAGACAAAGTACATGCTTGTGGGCGGAACCGAGCGCGACAGGGCCCGCCTGGGAGGCAGTGTTACGATAGACGGGGATACCTTCGAAGTGGTCGAGGAATTCGTCTACCTCGGATCCTTGCTAACGGCTGACAACAACGTTAGTCGTGAAATACGAAGGCGCATCATCTGTGGAAGTCGGGCCTACTACGGGCTCCAGAAGAAACTGCGGTCGAAAAAGATTCGCCACCGCACCAAATGTGTCATGTACAAGACGTTAATAAGACCGGTAGTCCTCTACGGACATGAAACATGAACAATGCTCGAGGAGGACTTGCAAGCACTCGGAGTATTCGAGAGACGGGTGCTTAGGACCATCTTTGGCGGTGTACAAGAAGACGGTGTGTGGCGGCGAAGAATGAACCATGAGCTCGCCCAGCTCTACGGCGAACCCAGTATCCAGAAGGTAGCTAAAGCCGGAAGGGTACGATGGGCAGGGCATGTTGCAAGAATGCCGGACAGCAACCCTGCAAAGATGGTGTTCGCTTCCGATCCGGCAGGTACGAGACGACGTGGAGCGCAGCGAGCGAGATGGGCAGACCAGGTGCAGAACGACTTGGCGAGCGTGGGGCGTATTCGAGGATGGAGAGATGCGGCCTCGAACCGTGTATTGTGGCGTCAAATTGTTGATTCAGTGTTATCTGTATAGATGTAGACTAAATAAATGAATAAAAATGCCTAATGGATTGTTGATAGAATTCCACTAATAACGAAGTTATAGCGCTAGTTGCAGTTAAACTATATAATTGGAATTTTGTCCTCATTTAGCCTAAATTACTGATACTATAGCTATAACTCGGTTACTAGTGGAATTCAAACAACGAACCATTTGGCAGAGTTGTAGAAAAACCTTCGCACTAGCAGTCCACCATACAACACATTTTGAAATTCAGCTTCTGGAATGAGTTATTGACAAACTACTGAATGATCGAACGCGAATTACTAAATGATCGATAACATTCTGGCCTGGCGGTGGCGCTTGTCGGAATTTTACTTCCGCAAACGGGTCCAACGTATACCGAAGGCACGGGTCCGTACAAAGATCGTAACGGGATCAGTGGGTACAAATAGCGCTGAGAAGCACTGTTGAAATTAAAATAGCTTTGGGTAGTATTAAAAACTTGCTTCAGCAAAAAGAGAAAATAAAACCGCACAGCACAAAAGCACAATACGGTCTGACTCAAGCAAGTGTTGTTTTACCATTGCGTTCCCCGTGCTAATGAGTTTCACCAAGGAACTGAATGAGATTGGAAACTTGCTGCTTCAACGACCCTGTGATGGTGAGCCGGCGGGTTTCAGGTCTAGAATTCCACTATGCGAATTCAACGCTTTTTGTTGACTCGCCGCATAAGCAGCTTTGAAGGTGTTACGAAATCGTGTATCCTCCATTAGTATGGTACATGAAGAACAAAACCAAAATATATTCCATTACTTGCTGGAAGGCATCAGAAGAAATTCCGGAATAAATAGACTGAAATGCAGCTGTGGAAAATTTTCGGAATTTCACGTAGCTCTCTGCCGCATCGAACATTATTTAATACCAATATACCGCGAACTGAACAATTTGCGAATTATCGAAAAGTTGGTAAAAAATACTTGCTAACTACCTCAGTGATTGAGTAAAATTGTATGTATTCCCATTTTTTTTTCACTGAAATTTGACTCAATTTCCGTAAAAAGTGGACCTACTCAAATCTTTTGAGGACTTTAAATATGAAATTGATGCAACACACGAAAATAACAAAACAAATATATCACAGGAAAAACGACATTAAAACTGCCCGTAAATATAACGAAAGCAAATATACGTCCATTCAGAGATAAATCCATAAATCATAATAGTATTTCATCTCTTGACAACATCTTTTTGTACATGTTTGCCTTTCTCGTACAACAAAGTTGTATCGAAAGACTATAAGATCACTACAAAAACTTAATTTTTGATAGGACGCACGGAGACCCATGATGTTATATACCAATCGACTCAGCTCGACGAAATCAGATGATGTCTGTATGTGTGTATGTGTACAAATTTTGTAGACACATTTTTTGAAACATAGCATTATTGTCCGTATTACTCGCAACCATTCGACAAGGAATATTGTTCCATTGTTTGCTATTGAATATTGACAAGATTGGACTATGGGAACAGAAGTAATGGCCAAAACACTATGTTTTATGCGCAAAACACGACTTTTTGCAAGAGATAGGCCCCAACACCGCTAGATGGATTAATCAGGGTTTTTATTGAAGTACTGAATATATCTGGAACTCCGAGGCAACATTTTTTCAGTTGGGAGGTTTGACACCAGCAAAAAGCAATAATGTAAAATATCAATATTTGAAACTCAATAGACACTTCCTTCATAAATTCGTACAGAGCAATGAAACGAAAAGCTATTCTTTATTAATTTACTAGCACCAATTCATCCTTTTAAGTGACTATCATTAATGCGCCATAACACCCAAGCGACTATTAAAGAAACATTTATCAAACTTAATAATCATAAAGTTCAAGTAGCACAGTAGCACTTATGAAGGTATGATACTGACTCACGGTAGAAGCAGCACCAGTAGACATGCAACTATAAATAGAAGAAAATTTAAACAGCCAATAAAGTGTTAGGTTTCACTTTCATGCCATCATACGGTACACTCATGAGAAACATAATGTGATAAACCGACCGTCATTACTTTGTCTCGTCATGAAAGTGAATTAACTATACACTATCCGAACGATTACCGTTCATTAAACTCTCGGATAAAAGCATGGAAGCCCTTTGTCATTAATCGGAGAGAACAATAGGAAATAAGACACCAAATAATAAATTGAACAATGGATGGACTCCTGGAACTCCCAAACGTGTAGCGCAAGTCCATTTGCAAGTTCGAGTGCATCGATGAAGCAAAACAAAAGCGGAAATCGGGCATCTCCAAATAACGTATGCCTGCACCCCGGTCATCAATATTAATTGTGAATGACACAGGCGACGACGTCGGCGATTGGTTGCACAATTTGTTTGAAAAGATACCATCGACTGGATCAATGGCAACATTATCGGAAAGCAAATATCGTACATATGAAAAGGAAACAGCAAACATTGCATTGCACCGGTGGAAATAAATGAAAATTGCGGATCGTTATGCAAGCCGTCGATGATCGGTCTGTCGCAAGTGCGCATAAATCATGCAGTGCTCTCGCCGTTTTTACATACATAATACGATATATACAAATAGTGGATAAAATAAAAGTAGAGATGATAATAAAATTAAAAAAAACAGATTCAAGAACGAAAAATGTATAACAAACAATAGGAAATGGCCATTGTCAAAAACCTAAGTTATCTTCTAGACGATTTTGATTTTTAACTCATTTTTGATGTCATTTTATCATATGTCTTGTAACAAAATAAAATTTTCAAGGCATAACTGAAACGTTGAAAACTTCTAAAATATAAATTTGATCCCACGATTAATCGGAAATCCGTATGTATACTAACGTGAGCAACTGATTTCCGTACCTGCTGAAAAAGAGGAAGCACGAGAATTGGCAATGATTCAAAACTGGTTGTATCTCTGCTCTGCTGCTCATGCTGCTATAACTACAGATTTTTTTCTGCTTCATAGGAATATGACTACAGCTTCCAACTATGCTGTACAATCACCACATTAGGCTTTCGTAGTGGCTACGGGGGTGCCTGCGAATCAAAGAGGGTGGGACGCTTCCACACGTCAGGTTTGGCATACATACTATTAGCAACCGGACAAGGTCACGCGCGCAGCGATGGTCGAAGCGCATTTTTTTTCGTATTTTTATTTTACGTTCCATACTGGAAAGATCGGAATACAAGCATACATACTGATGCATCCTTGAATCAGACTCCAGAGCTGGGTACATACATACCCTATCTACCATGAATTAATAAAGGGAAAACACAAATGTTTGTGGTTCAGCTATGCACATTCGTGAGGATGTTTGGAATCATTTAAAATTTAGTGCTAAAAGCCTTAGTCTACCAAATTTAATTCTCGCCGCACCATGCTTCGGAACATGTGATTAACATATGCGAAAGGGAAATGCGTCATCTTATCCATAATTTAAAAAAAACTAAAATCAGAAATAACGTTTCGTTGGTGAGTCAATTTCTCCTAATCTTCCGACCCACAATAAATTGCGCGGCACTCCTTGTGCGTCCCATTGACCTCAGCTGTTCGCGTAACAGGCAGCCTGCATAATTAGACACAACAGCAGCCACTATATAATAGCACTATTGCACATTGTAAACAGCATCACTTGTCTCGAGTCTTCTCCGTTTTGTGGAGCGGTTTCGATCGTAAAAAAATCCCCAGTTGGCGACGAATACGACCGGGGGGGTACTACGAACAAGTAATTAGCGTATACTGCATACAATGAGTTATACCGGTTCAGTGATTACCGTTCAACTTTCTCTAAGTACTTGCAGCATTATGTTTGTAAACATGGCGGTATTGGATCATCTATAGTCGCGACCAAGATGAATACACAGCTAGGTGTTTCAATCTGCCCAGTTTATGGACGAGAAGAAGGCGGGGGTGAAAAATTCATTTTCGGTGCAAAACATAAACAAACCGGCTGGCTCTTCCATACTAAAATCCAAGATGGCTGAATCGTGAATTTGGCAGATTGGAACACCTAGAGGTGTATTCATCTTGGTCGCGACTGCAATAGCATACGCAAAACTAAGTTGGATTTATTATATTAGTATTAGAAGTTTTTCGATATGTGTATTGTCCATCTCTAAAAGATAATCTCCGTTAATATTTCTTACGCGATAGTGCCAATCATTCAATTGGAGTTTGATTTATTTGCCAATCACTCATTACAGGAGCTGAATTTTTAAATTGGTTTTGCAGTGCACACACAATTTTTGATTAACATCTCGGTGTTTAAATTTCACTATTAAAGGTGCTAGAACTTATTCAAACTAAATGATGAATTTAGTTTTTTGAATTTAGTAAATTGAACTTATTCAAACTAAAGTATTATGTAAAAAATAGTATTTAAGTATATTTAGTATTTAAGTATATTAAGTATATTTCCTATTGAAAACTATCTGGCCAGGCAAATCTATAGCAGATGTTCAAGGATATTCAAATTAATCTGGAGTTAAAATTAATAGGTCTACCAGATCAATTACGCTTGTTACCAAACCGAAAGAAACCCAGCATGATCATACTATTCTCCTAAGCTTTTGCGTTAGATTTGCAATTTGAATTAGTTCATTGCTCTAGGTGGTATCAGACCACCAGGCCAAAGGTTATTAGGCCACATAACCATTGGGTTGAATGATCTTGGGCCAAGTAAAAAGTAAAAATCAGAAGTGAGTACTCAGTATTGATTTTCCTCCTTCCTTCTTCTTTCTTTCATCTTCCTTCTTCTTTCTCTGTCGTCCTTCCTTCTTTCCTTCCTTTTTGCTTCTTCCTTCTCTCTTCTCCCTGTCTCTACTTCTCACAACTCACTTCTCACTCTTGCATCTTACTTAGCTTCTCACTTTGCACTTCTCACTCTTTTTTCACTTCCCACTTCGCACTTCTCATTTTCCACAGTCAGAAGTGATAAATTAAAAAGTAGAAATGAGGAGTGGGAATTGATAAGTCACAAATGTCAAGTCAGTGAGTAATGAGAAAAATAAGCTTCATTTTTTGCTTCACAGTTCTCGATCATTTCTTACTTCTCGTTTCACATTTACCAATTTCAACAGTGAGAAGTGTGAAATAAGAAATGGGAAGTGAAAAGTGAGACATGAGAAGTGTCACTTCTCACTTCTTATATTGTACTTCTCATTTCTTATTTCTCGCTTCTCAATTATCATTAATCACCTCAAACTTTTTACATTTACTATTGTTCGGCCAAACGACAACTTTTCTGCTAAACGACACTCTCAGTTCTATGATCCGTTCGGCCAAATGGCCTTTTCTGCCAAACGAATATTTCGGCTATACGACTTTTCCAGCCAAATGACATGTTCGGCCAATGACGCGTCCGACCAAATGGCCATTACTACAACCATTTTGGCCAAACGGCATTTCCGGCCAAATGGACTATTTGGTCAAATGAACAGTTTGGCCATATGCTCCTTTTGGCCGAATGTCGCTTCCATTAAAAACAATTTTCGGCCGATGGCCTAATAACCGTTTCGACCAAACGTCCAATTCCAATTGAAAAAAGAAGCAACCCCAATGAATCACTTCTCCTTCACATTCTTCCTCTCAGATGATTCCCATTAGTCTAAGAATGATTATAAAAAACTTTTTTCTATCTGTGTTTTTTTTTCGTTCTATCACACGTTTGTATACTTTTCATACTGGCAATCCCAAAACTTCTCGTGATGGATGTGGCCAACTAACCATCCCTCTTCTTCCTCAGTGATCGCAGTGCTTTGCTTTGGCATCAGATGCACATTGTTAACGATGCCAGCATCTAGACTGGGCCAGTAGGTAAAGGTGTGTACCGGTCGTCGTCGGCGTTGTTTGTCATGAAATTGAATTTGCTTGACGGCAGCTGCATTTTCGGCGTTACGCCGGGAGTTATTTTAGCCGATGACGTGGCGTGATAATATTTTAGTGCATTTGATTGCCGGGCGATTTTTCAAGATTTTTTCAGTATTTTATTTTCTGGAAGTTTATTGAAAAATAAAAAATATTCAAATAATTTTAGGCAATTTCTTCGGCAAACTATTTGAGTGCTTATATGCTCGTATTTTGTATTAGACGCTAAACGATCGCGCGATCAAGGAGATGTTTGGTTCTGCTAAAACTACACTTTCTCATGAATCGTCAACGATCAGTACTTAGGCCAGACCAGGGCACAATAGACTCTCCGGCAATCCCAGGGCGGGCTAGCTACTGGTACGCGGTAGCAAAAACTAACAACACAGGAATTTTCACTTTACTCATATAATTTATTTGATTCCTAATTGTGGCGTGTGCGTGTTGTTCTATGTAATAAACTGGTGTTAACGCTTCGGTGGTAGTTCTGCTGATATTACACGAGAAACGTGAAGGCTTCAACAAAACAATTTAAAGCAAAACAAAAATCAACAATTTGTAACCAAACTGTTACACCGCTTTGTACGGGTGATTAAGTAAAACCTCAGTGCTTCAGTTCGCGGTATTGCACGTGGATGCGGGTATTTAGTTCAGTTTTGTGCGTTCGGAAAATAAATAGATTAGATCGTGATTGAACGTGTTTCGTATCAGACGCGCAGCAAGGTGTTTAGTTCTGTTGTGCGGTCGGAAAGTAAAGAGTGCGCGTTTGCTCGTGTTTCCTGTCGGAAGCAGAACGATCGCGCGACGATCGAAATGCTTAGTTCTGCTTTATGCGGGTGAATAAAATACTTTACCATAACTTCGTACAAAATAGCAATTTAGTCGCTTACCAAGGCGATTACCTTCTTATCTAACCAAGTATCCCTTTCCCGTGGTTCCCACGGACATACAGAGGATTCCACGGTCTCCTGTAGCAATGAGTGTCGAACTAACTCGCCTCGCCTCGCCTGTTTCTTGGTCAATAATGACTAGCAACTACGAAGTGTACAGACTGTGAGGTAAGCTTATTTCTTCGGCAAATAATTTTAATATTTTGCAATTCTTCGGAATTACCTCTGCTGAATTTTCTCGGGAAATTCTTTAGAAGTTCTCGGATAAATCATTCGAAACTTTCTCGGAAAATTCTTCTTCATTTCATCGGCAAACTCTTCACAATTTACTCGAAATTATTCGTAATGTTCTCCGAAAATTCTTCGGATTTTTCGACAATTGTTTTGAAATGTCTTCGGGAAGTTCTACGCTATTTCCTTTTCAGGCCCTACAAACTCTTCGGGATTTCCTCAGCAAATTATTCTCAATTCATTAATCGGATTTTTATAGGGATATTCTTTGTAATTCCCTAGGGATTTTTTAGACATTCCTCTGCCAAATCTTTAAAATTTCCTCGGTAAATTATTCGAAATTTCTTCGGTAATTTTTCTAAATTTCTTCGAAAAATTCTTCGTTTTTCTTTCAGATTTTTTTTGGATCCTAAGCAAATTATGCGCTATTTCCTGGGCAAAAACCTTAAAATTTTCACTAACAAAATTTTGAGTATTTTTTTCAGGAAATTCTTTAAAACTCTCACAGTTGAATATTGTTCTGAATTTCTTCTGTAGATTATCCTCGTGAGATTCTTTAAAAATTTCAACTGGAAATTTTTAATTTTTAAGGAAAATTTCATATCCAACGTTGCTCGACTAATGTGGACTCTACTGACTTGAGATCCTCTTCCAATTATTGCCGGGTTCAACACGCTGGTTGATCAACCGCGAGAACAGTTTAAGTTTTAAGCGAAACTTAAGAGGCGATCGGCAGTATTGCATACCGGTATTCCAACCAAAAATTTATAGCAGAGGCTGATGGTCAGTCGAAAGTTCTGCCCGAAAAGTATTTTATGAAATTTCGTGACGGCGAGGACGATGGCCAGACCTTCTCGAACCGGTTGAATATAGCCTTGCACGGCCTTCGTGATTGTCGCATGGGCGCATGCTGGATGACTTTGAAGGTACCGTCGGAGAATCTGTTGCTGATTGTTGACCCGAGTCCGACAGAATACGCGTCGGCGGACACTACGAGCTCACGCTTCGTATTGTATTCGGTGAGAAGTAGATCTGAAGGGAGAATTCGCTCGAACTGCTCAAATACTATTTGGCGCAAACGTAGTCCACTGGAATTTCGCGTCAGCCTTGAGGAGATTGCTCAACAATCTACAGTAGATTGTGCATATTGAGATCGAACGTGCATTAAAAGAGACAGCAATTGTGTTACGGAAATACATTCAAAACAACAGTCCCTGCATAATTCTTTTTACGGACGAGTTTGAGGTAATCCAAAGGTGGCGACAGCACTACGAAGAGCACCTGAATGTGGCAGACATTATAGCGACTCCAGATCTCCGGAAATCCAGGAAAATATTGACCGGCTGAAAAACAACAAAGCCCCTGGGGCTAACCAACTACCAAGAGACCTGCTTTAACACGGTGGTGAGCCACTGGTAATTACCAAGATTTGGGAAGATGAGTTTTGTCTGCCGCAGCAGGGGATGAAAGGTGTTGTGTGTCCCATCTAAAAAAGAGCGGAAAGCCGGATTGTAGAAATTATCGCGCAATTACATTGTTGATGCATCGAGAACAGCTTCTTCTTCTTCTTCTTATTGGCATTACATCCCCCACTGGGACAGAGCCGCCTCGCAGCTTAGTGTTCATTAATCACTTCCACAGTTATTAACTGCGAGGTTTCTAAGCCAGGTTACCATTTTTGCATTCGTATATCATGAGGCTAACACGATGATACTTTTATGCCCAGGGAAGTCGAAACAATTTCCAATCCGAAAAACCTAGACCGGCACCGGGAATCGAACCCAGCCACCCTCAGCATGGTCTTGCTTTGTAGCCACGCGTCTTACCGCACGGCTAAGGAGGGCCCACAGAAGAGGGCGCGGAGAACAGCTATAGCAGCTAATGTATGCACACGGATTTCCGCATACACTGGCATGGCAATTCGAGTTTCAGGGGCGTTCTTGAATCTCTTTGAAAAACGCAGAGGGTTACGGCAAGGTGATGGTCTTTCGCATGCCTGCTTTCCAACATCGCTTTGTAGGGGGTAATACAAAGGGCAGGGATCGACACGAGCAGTCACGACACATTGATATTTTGGCACGTAACTTTGAGAAGATGCAGAAAGCCTACATCATACCAAGAAGGGAAGCTAAGTGGATCGAATTAGTCATCAACAATCACCATACAAAACTGGCCATCTACTACAAAACTACAAATGCTCGTGAAGGACAAACGCGCACTTGGTTACTTTGCAAGAAATGTGCTCAATTACATTTATGGTGGAGTGCAGATGGAAGACGGTACATAGAGAAGGCAAACGAATCGCGAATTGCAGCAGCTGTTGGGAACCCCCAACCATCCAACGATCACATCATGGCACATAATCAGAAAGTCGGAGTCTAAAAGTCGGACAATAAGCTGGTGAGAATGGTTCTCGATAGCGATCCGACCAGCACAAGAAGGCGAAGGCGATGTGCGCACCGAGCAAGGTGGATCGATCATGTGGAAGACGATTCGCGGATTCTCCGTAGACTGCGTGTTTGGCAACGTGCAGCTGTGGATCGAACTGAATGGAGACGACTTTTATATAATGCAGAGGTCACTTTGGCCTTATTCTGAATACATATATGTTTCGAATTTAAACTGCTGACTATATGGTGCAAATTTTGCTTGTGCTTACTTTTAACGAAAAATGTATTATTTGTAAAATGGAAGGCATTACAGAAGAACACCTTGTAGAATAAACATATAATTCTTTTTCGTTCAAACATCAACAAAATGCAAAAATTACTCAAACCGCTACAAGTTCATATCATTATTGTCTTTGATGAGCGCTATCAACACGTGACATAATCGAACAAAGGATGTGATAATCAACCTCCTGTAATAAAGCCAACAATAACAAAATCCCAACAAACCTGACGAACTGTCCATTCTCGTGCTTGGCGTAAACTAAAGGTACATTGTACAAGCAACGCGGTGTGGTCGCGCAAATATGCGAGCAAACTCAAGTGCAGGGTAACGTACACTTGCCGCTTGTGCAAACAAACCATTTGAGAAAAGCTAAATTACAGCTCAATCGTTTGAGTAAATAAGAAAAATGGTGATGCGCCGCATCAAAATGAGAAGAGATACGTAACAATACAAATAGTAAATCTATGAAAAGACGGTATGCAAAATGCATATATGCATTCGGACACAATTATTCTATAAAATAATGTCAAATGATTTCTTTACATAGTTTGCAATCAAATATCACTGCAGAGATATAACTCGTTAATTTTCCTTTTTCATGATTATGTTTTTACTGGAAATTTATCTATCTTAGTGTCATTTATTTATAAGTTATTTATTGAAGACTTAAGTCTTACTCTCAAAATTACACTTTTCAAAAAGTATTCCATGTACTATTTCAAATTCAAAAATTTAAAAAAAGTGAAAGTGGTATACGTTCTAACAATGAATGATCAAGCATACATACTTGATGACTTTTTTTTCTTTGAATGGTTTCTGTAACGCTATATCTTATGGAACATCATACTTAGTCCATTCAACCAAATTATCAAAACAGCAACACAAAAAAGTTTTTTTTTTTCTGGCGGCGGTGTATAACGATGGGAAAACAATTCATTATACCAGCAGTTGATGTTCACCACGCTTCTTGTTTCTTCTCTATGGTTAAAGTGGATTTAGTGCAAATTAATCAAAGTGTTGAAACTGAGCGCCACAGAGTTAAAAACCGTCATCGCACGGCACCTATTACGAAACGTTGCGCTGTCATCGTCAGCTCAAACCGCAGACGAGCGTTGCATTTTCGCACAGGCTACTAGAGGACAGTGAGACATGATGATCATATGGAGCAACATCGTCTTTCAGACTTATGTTTTCTAGGGTGAAGTCATCTGTTACACTTAGGAGTTAAGTTGCAACCTAACCGGATGATCTTTATAGCCTTTGGTCTACATAGAGTAGAAGACAGCTTTGTAAAATTCCAATTGAATCTACTACACTTCATTAGTATGCTAAATGATACCCGAATTTCGTTCGTATCTGAAAGGTAGCCTTTAGTGTCTCGTATTTTACTCAGTACAATACTGAGTACAGAAACTTTTTGTTGGTTTGAAATTTACGTTTATACATAACATAAAAATTAGATGGGTGCCGCTGTTTTGCGTGCACCAACATTTGGAATAGCCATTGTGCCTCACACTCCCGTACCTGTCTTTGCAACTGGTTTCTACACTTTGTTAGTTAGGCAAACCACGAGCAGCACTGGAAGTGGCGGAAGAAAGCATTTCTATTTTACTCGTGCCACAAAGTTGCACTGAAGGGCTATTATTTCACTCTAAAATGAT
Organism: Armigeres subalbatus; assembly: GCF_024139115.2. NCBI lineage: Eukaryota > Metazoa > Arthropoda > Insecta > Diptera > Culicidae > Armigeres > Armigeres subalbatus. The sequence continues at coordinate 198,657,075 of NC_085140.1, read as the reverse complement.
GTTTAGTAAGAAACTCCTCCAAAAAGTGTTATGTATCATTCGATTCCACTCGATGAATTAAGCAAAAAATATGAGACAACTTTTCATATAACAATTCTTAAGCTCATTGCGATCGACCATCAAATTTAAAAGTAATGTTAAAATGTATCATGTATCAAACCATAAAAGTTGGAGCATTTGCTATAATTTTGGAAGAGGCAGCATCATCATTAGGTGAATGAATCAAAGATTTTGTAAATCATATCGTGTTTGAAATCTTGGTTTCTTTTTCGTTAGCTCTCGATGCAATTCCAAGCTGCCCGTCTCGGCATGCACAAGACATAATCAGCTGCGGTAATTACAATAACAGGCATCCGATAATAAAGGCCTCAAACGAATACATAATCATTTTCTCACGCAGACATCGAACCCCTCCGGTCGGCCCGCTTGACTTACCCTTGTGAATTGACTGAGACTGATACACTTGCAATGTACGGTTGTTGTTTTTTTTTCCTCGCTTGATTATCAAGTGCGTTTATATTTAAAACGTTGCTCTGATCCGGAACGCAATGCACAAACCATTGCAAACTTGGAATAATTTCACTTTCACTTGCGTTGCGTTCTCATCCGCGCACTCGATTCAATTGCGCCTGCTCTACACATGGCGGTAGGGCTAACCATTTTCACGCTAATTAAGTTGCTGGCAAGGGTACGCCAACAACTCGAGGTTACTTGACATTTTTTCAAAGGTCATTTTAGCGCTACTGCCAGCGAACGCTCACACACAATCGTAGGTGCCACGGACGGTAACAAGTGGTGTTTCACCGCGACCTCTAATGAACGCAACGTTCTTGGTCAAGCTTTCACAGCTGTAGCGAAACGTTCCACATGGGCTAATTTTCGCATCAAGATGATAGGTGTTTGATGTTGGCGTGTACGTACAAGTGCGAACGGATGAACTTGACAAGCCATATAATTAAAATATACCTTGACATAGAGCTTTTAGCAGCGTTGTGATGTGGATGTAGAATGTACAATAATGCAAGTAAAAAATCAGCCATAAAAGACTTAAATCCTGAAGAAAAAGGAAGGAAATGTAGCGATTCATACAAATGTTTAGATGTTTCATACAAGGAAAATGTAATGTAGGGGGTTATATATGCCCGCCCATGTTTACTAAATGCTATTAATGGATCTACACTGGATTTTGTTTTCACATTTTCTCAATTTTAAACTCATCCTAACTTTCGCATATTAATTATCATGTGATTTTTCTTTGATTTAGCAGCAGCAGGCAGTGTTGTCTTACACTCAGAGCAAAAATTTCTGCTCTTTGATTTTACTTCATCTAAACGATTTTATAATCCTAACTAAGTAAGTTCAACTAATAGAGGGATATTTGAATTTTCTGAATGTTATATCAAAATGTTGAGCAGAATTTTTTGCACTGAGTGTAGGACAACACTGGCAGCAGCATCGAATCATTAGATAGAGGCCGATAAGTCATCGCATCTGCTTGTTTATCTCAGGGTCGGCACGCAACACACGCTTGAGGGAACACACGGACCTTATCTACACGGAAGCGGACGTAATCAAGACGAGACAACAAGTATGCGGGAAATCGAGTAAAATAAAAATGTAGAACATTTTATAACATGTTTTTATTAAATTTTGAGGTTTCGATTTAGGGTTAGTCTTTAAGGGGTTAGTTCTGGTTTGGCCGATCGGACACGTTGGGGCCCATTGTTGGCATGCGGCTTATTTGGACGTACCTTGTCTGCATGCTACCTGCTTCTACCTTTACCGCTACAGTAATACAGGGCTCAGCTCCAAAAACCAGAGTGGGTTCGCTTTCCAGCCGGGTTATAGTTGGACACGTAGAACTTGCTTGGAGTCTTCAGTTGATCGGATGCCGGTTCCACACGGTCGGGTGGGATTATAATTTCTCGTGGTCCCGTAGTCGCGGGATACTCTGCTAGACAACTACCAAGTACGACACCTGCCGTCCTCGGCTGGTGGTCTCGGGATGTGGGTATTGGTTGGACGCGTAGAATCTCGTGCTCATCGGAGACTGACCTGCCAATGTCAGGACATTGGTAATTTTGGAACCGTGTACCTTCGACCGGAAGGTGAATAGGACCTGCGACCGAATAGGACTAGAGGTCACCGCTGATAATGGTGCTGCACTGAGATCTAGGTGAGTCGTGGATGCCGGTCTATCACCACAATGTGACAAGGAAAACAGCGTAACGAGGTTCCGGCCGGATGACGACAATACAAGGCGTGATTTGTAGACGACCCTTAAGGTATCCCAGGTGGCCTGATAACTTGATGCGGCACTTATTAGTCAGATCGTGCCCTGGTCAGGATAGGGCCGGTTAAATCCCAGTGGATGGTGACAATCCAGTACAGCGCAGGCCAAGTACGGCAGATGTGTCCCCAATTACTAGGACGGAACGAGGGTATCACGTGGCCGGCTGTTTGGATGGGAAAGGCAACTACGAGCGGTATGGGATCGTCGGTGGAAGGTCGTGGTTCTCGATGTCTTCCGTGATTCCGAGATCTCCTTGACTCCAAAAAGTCCGATGCTTAGCGCGGCCGGGTTTCCCGGACACTTCACTGAACACGCGGGTTTTTTCGTTTTCTTCAAGAGCGATCCTTTTTTTGAACTCGCTTCGAGGTCAGTCTCCGTTCTTCTCCCCCGAACCCTCCTTCCTCCTCGTTCCTCGTCGTTTTGTTTTTTCGCCCTTTCCAATTCGCCCCGGAGTTCGTGTTGTCGCGAGGAATTCGCCTCGATTAATTTGGTCCGTCAGTCAGGGGTGTGAGAGGCGTTAGTTGTACATACACTGTTAAACCAGAATACCCAAATAAATTGAAGATGTATGTGAGTATTCATGGTCTCAAAAAATACTACGTGCGAAGTCTTACAATTCTTAGGTAATCCTTTATGGTACTGGAACCCGTGTCAGCTCGTTGCCTCATTGTTACCTTATACGGTAACACCTTTAATTCCACAGTGCCCAGGTACCCAAAATAGACTTAATGATCTATTTTTAGCCACCTGTTGTAGTGTCTAAGTCATAGCCATGCTTATTGCTTATACTACTGTACTTGGTATGGCTACAGCTATCAGAAAAACACATATTTTACTGTTTATGGCTGCTCCACTTCCATGTCAAAGTGATTTTTCACACAAGTTTATTGCGTTTATCAGTTGAAATAGTTTAGGAATCTAGCGATGGAAGTTTCGGCCGGTTTTAGTTGAATTGAAAGTTCATGCCTAGTGTAGAGATGTTCTTGTCGTGATGTTATTAAGTGCAGTGCTATGTAAAAGTTGGACTGCTTAAGACACTTGGTAAGACGTTCCAATTTTTCAATACAAAATGTAGAGATCATGTTGAAGTGCGCGTCGGTCTGTGAGATTTTTTCTTCGTCGAAAGATAATCCACGGAATAAATATAAGTTGATAAATCGTGCTTCATTAGTGCGCGTCGATTCGGTTGGAGTAACACAATTCTCAGTATTCAGATGCGACCGAGTCTGCATTGTATTAGTTTTTCTTTTCTCTTCGTCGCAGAACCATGAAGGTAAAGAGTGCAAGTTTGTTCGTGTTTTGTGTTGGACGCAGTACGGTCGCGCGGTTATCAAAATATCTGATTCTGCTGAGTGGGCGAGTAAATTGAATAGTAAAACAATCAGTTCAGTGCAGATTTGTTCGTGTTTTGTATTGAACATAGAACGATCGAAAATCGCGTCCAGACGTGTTTTTTTTAGTAAGCAGAACGACCGGCCGGTAACCGAAAATTTGTTCCGCTTCGTGGTGTGAGTAAATTAATTCGAAAGTGAAAGTTTGAATCGCGTCCAGACGTGTTTTCCTCAGTAAGCAGAACGATCGGCCGGTCATCAAAGTTTTGTTCTGCTTTGTGCGGTAAGCAGAACGATCAGTCGATCACCGAAATTGTGTTCTGCTTTGTGCGGCCTTTAATGAAATTTTTAATTGTTTTTTATTTGTTTTTTTTTTCATTTTCAACTACACGCTATACACGGCATACCGTTTACCAAAACGAACCCTGCCACACTCCCTACCCCATATATCCAACATCCCAGTGATTTCTCGTGGAAGTGCAGATGACTCGTCGGCTTCTATCAAAGCGAGTATCACGTCAACAATTTCCTACCTATTCCCTAATTGACCTGCATTCGGACACGGCCGGCGCTGGTATTGCTTATTTTTGGGTCACCAGTTCTTACACATTGAAGATGATGTCAGTCCCAAACTTCATCTGTTGGTTCTCTGTGTAATTACAGCTGACCTGGCAATAACGGAGTAGCAACCGTGGGCGGTCAATCATGCTCATGCTCATGTTATTTTAAGCCACCTGTTGTAGTAATTGAATGCATTCCCAAACCAGTTTAGAAATACTTACATGTAAAAGATTTCAATGCTTCTAGGGCAGCTTGACTGTCACAAAATACACATATGTTTGCATTTCTATAGTTACGGCTGTTAACAAACAGAGGCACATACAATAATTGCTTGTATTTCTGCCTGAAATTCATCACCGGTGACGTAAATGCACACGTCGGGAGGGAAGAGTTCTTCCGACCAGTCATTGGGAAGAAGAGCCTCCACGCAACAACCAATGACAACTTCCTGAAGCTAGTCAATTTTGCCGCAGCCAGAAAAATGGCCATCTTTAGCACCTATTTTGCACACCTGGACTTGCAACTAATGTGGTGATACGTGTTCTCAAATCGATCATGTTTTGATGGACGGTCGGCATTTCTCAGACGTCAAAGATGTCATGACCTTCCGAGGCCAAATTATCGACTCTGACCACTATCTGGTAGCATGTTCGCGAATGGCTGCCCAGCATCACCGGGCGAGAACGAGCTCAACGAAAGAATCGAAGGACACTCAACTGCAGAAAATTTGAACGCATTGTGGCAACAAGTCCACTAGGCGTCAATTCAGTAGCCACGGAGGTACTTAGTACCACACAAGGAAACCAACGGAAAGGCTGATTTGATATGGAGTGCCAAAGAGCGACAGATGAGAAAAGCCAGGCTAGGAGCCGCATGGCCATAGTGGCTATACGCCAAAATAGAGAAAGATATAAAGAACTAAGAGTAGCTGGGAAAACAATCCACCGGTGTAAGTGACGAGGAAACAACAAAAAAGTACTCTCGGAGGCAGTATGAAGCTTTGCCAAAAACGACGCATGGAAGTTCTACAAAACGATCAACAACATGCACAAGCAGTACTGAGATTTTCATTTTCATTGAGAGAGATCACGCGATATGTAGGGGAGACTTGATCCCCTTTTCTGATTTCCGATGTATCACAGCCAAAAATAAATAAATATACGCGATTTTCGCACAGGCTCTCCAAAAAATATAGTATTTAACTTTACTGATGTATGACAGTCCTTAATTTATTGTTGTTATTGATACGCAATCGACTTTGCTGTCAAAAATCGACTTTGCTGTCAAAAATCGACTTTTAAAATATTCGGGGAAAATTGATCCCTCTCTAAGAATTTGCTTTGATAAAATTAGAAAGGTGCCCTCAGATTTTTTAAATATTTTCCAAGTGGTTGTAAGCTGGGAGCGGTCCTAGTTGTTGAGGAATTTGCAGGAAAAGGCATTTTTTATGTTTGCGACGTTCGATGTTTGAAAATAAAGTGACCAAACAGATGGAAAAGGCTGTTGAAAAAAAATTTAAATGAAGGAGTCAAGAGAAAGGTGCGAGCATTTGTAATGGGAAAAGGAATCGTATGCAACAAATAAATACAAATCATACCCCCTAAGTTGACTTTCAATTCCTAGCAGTTTTGAAAGAGTCGGATAAAAAGCCGAATGTTGGTGAACGTTCCTCGCGCATAGAGTCATAGAGGCGTAACTGCATTGATTGAATTATCTTCGTTGATGCTTTCTTTTTATTAATGTGGCAAACTGCGATAGTTTGCCGAAGATTGTATTGTTTGGTGAGTTCAAGGTTGATTGCAACTAGCACCAAAATAAACAATCACGGTTGTAGCATTTGAAACAATTGAGTTATTACCAAAATATTAAGATTATATTATTATATGATTATAAGCGCGAGATTTTTGTTTCTACCATGATTCGTGAATACACCCTTCAGTGCAAAAAGCAGCTAGCGAAAATCATAATAAGAGAACTGCCTCCCCAGTGCTCTTCGTGATTCAGTAGTAAATTCTCTTCTTAATACCGAAATGCGATTCTCCCACTCTCTTGCCTAGGGTATACATTCCAGTCTCAGTCAGAAATAAATAAAGTCCATATAAGGATAAGCTCCGACAGCAAAAAGGTATGGAAAGAGCCGCCGCCGCATCGGAGATCTCGGTGCTGTATCATATGGGGCGAAGCATGAATGAAACACAACAAAATTACGAGCGAACAGCTTTCGGCTGACTGAACGGATGATGACAATGCGAGGGCGGTTTAAATTGACCTCCCTGTGGTACACTAACTGGAGGGAAGCAGACAGCAGGAGAAATAATATTTTAAATGCCGGTTCCTAACATTTGTAGTCCGGCGGAAGGAAAGCCGATTTATTTGGCAGCGCGTTTTATTCTGAAACGAACACTGGTGTTGGAGCAAAATGTACATAACTTTCGCATGTGTTCTAATAAAAAAAATCGCCTGGCTCTGTTGAAGATTTGTTCATTTCTTTACAAAGCATGACCATGCTGGGTCTCCCGATCCGGTCTAAGGGACCTTATCTCGACTTCTCTGGGCCTAGATTATCAATGCAAATATGGTACTTTAGCTTAGGAACCTCGCAGTTCTCTTCTCATTGGCATTACATCCACCACCGGGACATAGCCGCCTCGCAACTTAGTGTTCTTTAAGCACTTCCACAGTAGCTGCGAGTTTTCCACAATAGCTCCGAGTTATCATGAGGCTAACACGATGATACATTTATACTCGGGAAGTCAAGAAAATTTCCAACCCGAAAATTTCCTACACCGGACCGGGTATCGAACCCAGCCACCTTCAGCATGGTCTTGCTTTGTAGTCGCGCATCTTACCGCAAGGCAAAGGAAGGCCAACCTTGAAGGAAACATCGCAGTTAATATTGTCTATCCGGAATAAAGTTAGAACGCTTTTTATACCGAAGTTGGATTTTTCTCCAGATACAGGCAACTTTCCCAACTTCGGAAGTAGTGCGCTGGATTCCTTAACAACGCATCAATTAGTTTGACAAATAAAACCCGGAAGTCCCGACTACCGAATTCTAAGTTGGTGCTACGCCGACAATAACTGTGAATGAGCTGCATAAACACTAAGCTGTAGGATGTCTTGCACAATTGGATTTCTCTAGCTGATACGCCAGTCTATAGTATTTGAAGTAACTTCAGCTCCTAATGGGTGTGAGGCATCATCAACCGGCAACCGGCGGAACGACGACTGAAAACAAAGAAACGCACCGCAATGCATGAAGGAGAATAAAAATCAATATTTGAGTGTTAACGGACGGGAAAAATGTTGCCCTGTGTTGTGGTTCTTGTTTCAATCCCAATCTACGACGCGACGGAACTCAAGGATGAATGGACATTGGACAACAATTGACTGACTGGACATTGACAATTGTGTACACAGTGAGGAAATATTTTTATGTGGAGATGAGCGGGATGACAATATTTTTAAGAGAAATTTATATAAAGGTACAAGAACGTCATAGATTTGTTTCATCTTCTTTTTCCTATGTACTTCTACATTCAAATTGTAACTTGGAATGCTTTTCAACTTTTCAACTTCTTTTAGCATTTTAACAGTTATTTATTTTGGAAATGCTAATATCATCTTCCAAACTCGGACGTACATGTTCATGATAGCATTAGAGGCGAAAGTATAGAATTGATAGTTTCGTTAGGATACGGCAGGCATGAAGAATGTTTTTATAGAAGTCGATTTGAAAGCGAGCGGAGGGCAATATTTGTGATGGCACATATCACACGACCTTCCTTCTGCCAAGCTCTCGTATGAAGGGGGAGGGAAGAATATCATACGGGAGCTTGGCAGAAGGAAGGTCGTGTGATATGTGCCATCACAAATATTGCCCTCCGCTCGCTTTCAAATCGACTTCTATAAAAACATTCTTCATGCCTGCCGCATCCTAACGGAAATATCAATTCTATACTTTCGCCTCTAATTCTATCATGAACATGTACGTCCGAGTTTGGAAGATGATATTAGCATTTCCATATCATTGTAAATCGTTTAACTTCACGTAGAAGTAACACACACGAAATCATTAATTTAGTTATTTATTAATTTAATGATATATGTTTAATCTATATTACATATTTACTTGTTATTTTCATCATACTTCTACTTTTCATCAAAGAATTTCCAATCCTTCTCTGACACAGTCTTTGATTAATTGTATATGAGTTTGTATCAACTATTACGTATTTCGTCTTCTACTTATAAATACATCAGCTCATTACCTGAATAAGATAGGCATAATGTTTCTCATTGTAAAAATAACCACCCACTTGCAGCACAACTATCGTAGCTAACAACAATTTACGGAAAAAAATAATCAAAAAATAACACCATACCTGAAAAAAACAGTAATCCTTATGTTAAGCGATTCGCACGCGTGCAACCTGTCGTCGTGTCACGTGAGCATCAATTCCGCGGCTGAATTATTCATGAGGTTCGGTATTCGACAAAGAAGCCTATCCGAAAATCTATACGGTACACACTACGCGTAGTGCGCACGTGTCCCACACCAGCTCATATGTTCGGTGTATTTTCTCCATCAACAATTTCACTTCCGAAACCGAAGCCCCTACCTTCTCCAGTGGAGCAAGAGGAACGAGAAACGGTTAAGTTGTGACTCATTTCTAATGCACCATCCATCCGTAAGAGCCTTTTCGTGAACTGCACGGCTCCGGCCTGTAATGTCGAACGTCAGCGCATTTTCAGGTTGAAGTTTTATTTAATTTATGGGTTTCCTTTCGATGTCACGATTGGTTTCGCTTTAAATATGCAGGCGACATTATCGAATTTGAAGTACCTCGGAATAGTGTTACGTTCCTACTGGAACTTGAGCCGTGTGTCAAATGTTTTTCTTAGTTCACATGAAGTTGTCGCGGGAAATACAGCTTAGGCTGGTTTTGTTCTATTAGGCTCTGTCTTGATGTCAAATTAAATTTAAATTAAACTTAATATGCCAGTCAGATTGTCGACCTGGGAATCGGCTTCATACATGCAGCGCTAATGTGCAAACTCAGGGTAAAAATCTATTTCTTCAACTACAACATTATCAACGTGCATTGACCACGCGAAGGGAGACATTTTCGCAGAGGAATCAAGTAAGAGACATTTAGAAGGTCAGTGACAAAACTCTTTTATGGTGAATACAGAAACCACGAACTTAGGTGAACGGATGGATCGGGGTCAAGCCGTGGAATTGTCATTATTTCGGACAGATTTCCCAGGAAAATTTGCTTTTTTTTCATCTAAGCTCCCGAGCAGCACACATGTTGCACAAAAGCTATTCTGACCCCTATACAACCGAATTTAGTCACATTTGAGTTGCTGCAACCAAATTGGTCTGGATTGTGCTGCTAGGGCTGTGCTTTTATCGCAGCCACTTGACCATCGAGGAAGCCGCTTTTGGTTCTGACCGATAGTGTCATCTCCCCGTTGCTGAGCGAACAGCCAAGCCTCCTCCGATCCATTATCACTATACAGTGCCAGTACATGATTTTTGGCTGGATACCAGGGCACTGCAGAATTCCCAGCCTCACTACCACCTTCTTGCAGTGTCGGATACCATATTTCGACGCTTCATAACGACACAAAGACATGGCTCAAGATGGCCCTTTTGCATAATTTACGATATCTGCTGCCCCAAGTATCAGGCCTCATATCTATCCTTGACGATAGGGACTCAATCGTTTCAACCATCATGGTCCTTCGGAGTTTCGTAACTTGGGCTGTAAGTCCCTCAAAGAGAAGTGCGTGGACATCCCTATATTATACAAGGCTGTGAGAGCCTCACTACAGAGTCCAGGTTACCCAAGCATTCCAATCCAGATCGTAAGTCCTCCGCTCTTCAAACATAATGTCAACTAGGTGGGATTTCTCCCCCAACTTTACCACGCTTCGCATCTGAAATCGTTCTGAAGTTTTGTTGTTGCTCCTACGTTCAATTTAAACTTTGAGTTATTGTTTAACGGTCCAGCGAGGAGAGAGTACAAACAGAAGCAAGATTAAAGATCATGGACAAGCAATGGAGCCGCCCACGCTAGACGGAATGAGAAAGGCTGTACGAACGCTAAATAACGGTAAGGCCGTTGGGAGGGATGAAATCACGGCCAAACTTCTATAAAAGTTGGTAGTAACTGACTTAACGAAAAAAATCAACAAGTAATTGAAATAAATGAGCTGGTTTGATAGCCTCATATGTTCTATCTACGGCAGTGCTTCTTAACCTTTTTCTTACCCCTTCGAGCATTGATCTTCATTGAGGTACCCCCTATTTTTGGCTGTAAATGAAAATAAGCATTACTTAAGACATATGACCAGAAAACTAACTGGGTATATGGCTCACCAAAAAGTTGTCTGAAGTTTTCGCTATTCCGTGAAGCTTTTAATTCAAATTAAGTTTATACGTCAAGCTTCCTATAAGTCTTTGAGGACTTTTGGAGGCTTCCGAGCCTTAAAAAGGAGGCTTACGAACCTCTTGAAAGTAGGCTTCCACGCCTTTTAAAAGGAACTTCCGAACCTCTTAAGGACCTCGCGTTTTCAAGGGCACTATTTTCAATAATGAAGCAACGGTCAGCTGTCATCTTTTTATTCTGCGCTTGCTGCGACGCAGCAAAGCTAAAATAAAAAGATGACAGTAATTCGTTACTTCTTTGTTGAGGTTGGTCTGAAATTATTTATTTATTTATTAAAATTATTTGAAATTTATTATTTATTAAAATTATTTGAAATTACTTAAAAGGGAGGCTTCCGAGCCTCTTGGAACTAAGCTTCTAACCCTCATGAATGGAGGTTTCCAACCCTCTTGAAAGGAGACTTCTAACCTTTTTGAAAAAAGGCTTCCGAGCATAATAAAAGGATTGATCCTTATTGAAAGAAGCCTCTTGGAAGGAGGCTTCCAAGCCTCTTGGAAGGAGGCTTCCGAGCCTCTTGGAAAGAGGCTTCCTAACCTCTTGTAGGGAGGCTTCCGAGCCTCTTGGAAGGAGGCTTCCGAGCCTCTTGGAAGAAGGCTTCCAAGCCTCTTGTAAGGTGGCTTCCGAGCCTCTTGAAAGGAGGCTTCCGAGCCTCATGGAAGAAGGCTTCCGAGCCTCTTGAAAGGAGGCTTCCGAGCCTCTTGAAAGGAGGCTTCCGAGTCTCTTGAAAGGAGGCTTCCGAGTCTCTTGAAAGGAGGCTTCCGAGTCTCTTGAAAGGAGGCTTTCGAGCCTCTTGAAAGGAGGCTTCCGAGCCTCTTGAAAGGAGGCTTCCGAGCCTCTTGAAAGGAGGCTTCCGAGCCTCTTGAAAGGAGGCTTCCGAGCCTCTTGAAAGGAGGCTTCCGAGCCTCTTGAAAGGAGGCTTCCGAGCCTCTTGAAAGGAGGCTTCCGAGCCTCTTGAAAGGAGGCTTCCGAGCAGGCTTGTAAAATGTCATCTGCATGTCATTTGCCTATTTTGTTCATAACTTTCTTTAGAAGCCAAATTTATTCCACAATTTTTAATGTACTCATAACGCTTGAGTAGGGCTATATTTTTGTCCAAGGGTACATTGCTCTAAATATAACATCTAAGGCTGGAGATCGAAAACTCTACAAAATGTCACGTGTCATTTGACATAATGTCATTTGAATGACATTTTGCCTCCCACGCCCCAGATTACACATTTACAGCAATGTCTTGTTAGACAAATTTGTAGGCACATTAAAGCGCTATAAGTCCGTCATACATCATGAACTGAAAGCTACCTTCTGGAAAAAGTTCTGGGAAAATTATACAAACGAATGCAAATGACATTTTACAACACTGCTTCCGAGCCTCTTGAAAGGAGGCTTCCGAGCCTCTTGAAAGGAGGCTTCCGAGCCTCTTGAAAGGAGGCTTCCGAGCCTCTTGAAAGGAGGCTTCCGAGCCTCTTGAAAGGAGGCTTCCGAGCCTCTTGAAAGGAGGCTTCCGAGCCTCTTGAAAGGAGGCTTCCGAGCCTCTTGAAAGGAGGCTTCTGAGCCTCTTGAAAGGAGGCTTCTGAGCCTCTTGAAAGGAGGCTTCTGAGCCTCTTGAAAGGAGGCTTCTGAGCCTCTTGAAAGGAGGCTTCCGAGCCTCTTGAAAGGAGGCTTCTGAGCCTCTTGAAAGGAGGCTTCTGAGCCTCTTGAAAGGAGGCTCTGAGCTCTTGAAAGGAGGCTTCTGAGCCTCTTGAAAGGAGGCTTCTGAGCCTCTTGAAAGGAGGCTTCTGAGCCTCTTGAAAGGAGGCTTCTGAGCCTCTTGAAAGGAGGCTTCTGAGCCTCTTGAAAGGAGGCTTCTGAGCCTCTTGAAAGGAGGCTCTGAGCCTCTTGAAAGGAGGCTTCCTGAGCCTCTTGAAAGGAGGCTTCTGAGCCTCTTGAAAGGAGGCTTCTGAGCCTCTTGAAAGGAGGCTTCTGAGCCTCTTGAAAGGAGGCTTCTGAGCCTCTTGAAAGGAGGCTTCTGAGCCTCTTGAAAGGAGGCTTCCTGAGCCTCTTGAAAGGAGGCTTCTGAGCCTCTTGAAAGGAGGCTTCTGAGCCTCTTGAAAGGAGGCATCTGAGCCTCTGTAAAGGAGGCTTCCTAACCTCTTGAAAGAAGGTTTCTGAGCCTCTTGAAAGGAGGCTTTCGAGCCTCTTGAAAGGAGACTTCCGAGATTCTTGAAAGGAGGCTTCCGAGCCACTTGAAATGAGGCTTCCGAGCCTCTTGAAAGGAGGCTTCCGAGCCTGTTGAAAGGAGGCTTCCTGAGCCTCTTGAAAGGAGGCTCCGAGCCTCTTGAAAGGAGGCTTCCGAGCCTCTTGAAAGGAGGCTTCCGGGCCTCTTGAAAGGAGGCTTCCGGGCCTCTTGAAAGGAGGCTTCCGAACCTTTTGAAAGGAGGCTTCCGAGCCTTTTGAAAGGAGGCTTTCAAGCCTTTTGAAAAGAAGCTTACTAGTTGCTTGGAAGGAAGCTACCGAGCTTTTCGGAACGGCCATCATGCCTCTTAAATGGAGGTTCAGAGCTTTGTTGTGGAATTTAGTCACACAAAGTTTTACAACGTACAACATACACATCGTTGATTCGTTTAGTCACACGTCAATGTAGCATAGACGTTAAAGGATCGAATTATCGGAGTGTTTGTGCGGAAAATACTGCGTCCACTTCTTGGTGTGGTGATGAATGCTGCAGACGCATGAATAACGAGTTGTACCAAGTGTCCAAAAATACAGACATCGGAAGATTACAGTGGACTGTAGTGCATATGCCTGAAGGGGGACAAGCAAAAGTGTTGACATTTCTGATCGCAAGATTGTTTTAATAACATTTGTGACTGCGAAAATATTGTATATCGTTTAAAATATGGCAGACTCCAGTGGGCTGGTCACTTAATGCGAATGTTGGAAGACAGAAAAGCGAAAACAATATTCAAAAGAGAACCGGATAGAGGACGGCGGAAGACCACGAACATGCTGGCTGCACGCGGTGGAATCGGACCTGGGGACCCTTAACGTTCGGGGAAACATGAGGAACATCGCCCAAGACCGACGATTATGAACCTCTACAATACGACAGGGGCATCGACGCTGTAGCCAAACAGGTAGGAATGGAAATAAATTACCGGAATAAATAAAAAAGTGGTTTAGGAATAATACATATTGCTGACAAGAATAAGGCGTCGCTTAGTTCACGGATAAGTAATTATTAATTTTAGTAAAAAACGGCTACTTAGTCTAAATTTAGTAAAACGAGTATGTTATTTACCCAGGGTAAATAACAGTAATTATTAATAAAAAAAACCAGATTAATCCACCTAGCAGTGATGATGCCTTTCTCGTGCATTATAAAATATATTGAAAGAATCACATTAGAAAGGTCAAAAAAGCTCTTTAGGAGAATAGATCACATTTTTTCGATCATTTTGTATGTTTTTGCATTAGTTAAAATGCATCGCCACCATCTTCGGAAAATAAATTTGTTTTCTGGTTTCGAATTTTTTTTTTCCAAGGGGGGACCCTTGGGAAAAAACAATGATTTTTCAATAATTCCAAAATACAATGTCCGATCGAGCCAATTTTCAATAGCAAACAATGGGACCGCATTCCCCGTCAAATGCAACTTGTTGCGAGTAAATCGGATAATGCTAAGTTCTAAAAAGTGAGTCTACAAAATTTGTACACATACACACATACACACACACACACATACATACATGGGGCAGCAGGGACTTTGTCCAAGGGCTTGACGACCCCATGGCCACTGCGAGTTGGACCGGAACCATCGTCCCTAACCCCTAATCCCAAGGCGTCAAGCGACCCGTGCCGAGGGGATGCATGGCCAGGGGGGTGAAATAATGAGCTAGGCCTTTAACGGAGCCTGTGGGGTACCTGGGCACCCTCCACAGTAATTGTCCCTTACCGCGTCATGCTGGGCTCTGGCGTGGTGGACCTCTTTTCCCGAGCAACTCGTGGGACCAAAATGGAAAACCAAGTCAATTCTTCAATTAGTGGTAGTAGTGTAGGCGGCAACCCCTTCGCAACAGGTGGGTTGTTCAGGTCTCCGCCTAGGAGGCCAGAGGCAATAGTCGGCAGCTCAGCGCGCAGCGCCAGCCTGGGTCACTCAACCTTCCTCTCGGCTAGAAAAACGCCGGTAGGGGTTATTGACGGCCCATGGCTTGTGAAGGCGATGAACCGCAAACGCGATGGGCTTTCGGCCTTCGAGGTGGCGACGGAACAGCTGGACGCCATCATCGACTTTGCGTCATCGAAGCATAATATCAGCAAGGACCTCAAGAAGAGCTTGCAGAAACTTCGAAAGTCGATGCTGGACGACAAGCTGGAGAGGGCGGTCGGGACGGCCAAGTGTAAACCCGTGAAATCGGTGGAGTCGAGGTCTACCCAGACTGAGGCCCAAGGATTCGCGGACTCGGGCAAGGTCGAATCGACCGAAGGCGTGCCAGCGAAGACGGTGGTGCCAAAGTCTACCCAGACTGAGGCTCAAGTATTTGCGGGTACGTCGGGGGTGACTGTTCCAACGGAGCAGACACAAAAACGGGGGAGACAGTCTCCAGGGGAGACGCGGAGGGTTACTACCCCGAACAAGGGTAGTGGGGCTGGGAAGCTGAACCCCGGCCAGGTACCTCCAAAACCGGGGGAGGAAGGACCTGGAAAGGTCCGTCCACTCAGGAAAGACGGTGGCAAGGGGTTACGGCAGGCTGAAAGTTCTCAGCCGCACCAGACCAGGGAAATAGAGGGGGATGACGCCTCCTGGACCCTGGTCAAGAACAAGAGGAAACCGAAGACGTCAAGGGCCGAAAAGAAGGCCCAGGCGAATGAGGGTAGCAAGAAGTCTGGGTAGGCGCCAATCACTCCAGGGGCGATGCCCTAGTCATCACGGCGGACGAGGCTAAGTACTCGGACGTCTTGAAGGCGATGAGGAGTGACGTCAAGCTCGGTGAACTCGGCGCCGACGTACGTCGAATAAGACGTACCCGGATGGGCGAGATGATCCTTGAGCTGAAGCGGGGCGTCTCGCAAAAGGGCGCCGCCTACGAGCAGTTGGCGGAGGAAGTCCTAGGCGATACGGTCAAGGTGAGGGCACTCACGACGGAGGTGAATCTAAGGGTTAAAGACCTGGACGAGATCACCGAAGTCGAAGAGCTCGTCACGGCACTGCGGCGACAGTGTGAAGTGGAGACGCCGACCGCAGCCGTTCGGCTACGGAAAGGTCCGGCAGGGACGCAGGTAGCATTGGTTCGGCTATCTGCAGCGGACGCCTCCAAGGTAGTCAAGTTAGGGAGCGTCAAAGTGGGATGGTCGGTATACCCTGTGCGCATATACGAGCAACCCGAAGTTTGCTTCAAGTGCCTGGAACCGGGGCACAAGCAATGGGACTGCAAAGGCCCTGACAGAAGCAATCTCTGCCGACGCTGCGGATTAAAGGCACAATGCTGCACGAACCCTCCCAATTGTTTGATTTGTTCCAGCAAAGCTGTGAACAGCAAGCACCCCATGGGGGGTTCGATGTGCCCGGCGTTTAAGCGTGCTGCAAAATCAAAATGCAGGTAACGCAGCTGGCTTGCTCGGCCTCGCCCGAGTGTTTGGTGTGCGCAGGTTTAGAGGAAACGGCGGAACACGTGTTGTTCGTGTGCTCACGTTTTCGCGCAATGCGTGACCACATGCTTGCCACATGTGGCCTGGACACTACCCCGGACAACCTAGTTCGGAGGATGTGTAAAGATGAAGTTGGCTGGAACGCCGTTTTATCGGCTATCGCCCAAATCATTTCGGAGCTACATAGAAGGTGGCGCGTGGACTCAAGGATGGCTAGTTCAGGCGCAGATCAGAATTTCGTTTTTGAAGCAATATTAGTTACTTAGTGTACGAGAAAGGCAAAACAGCAAGTATTTCTCATAACTGCAATTCAAATGTACGAAAAACAGAATGTGAATGCAATTGAAATCAACAGTAACTGAAAATTGTACTTTCACTATTTTAATGAATATTCTACTTCGAAAAGTGCATCAACCTCAGTAATATATAAAACTTGTTAATAGATTTAACAATTGTCAAATCATTCCCATCAACATTGAAGCGATTCACGATACAAGCTAAACTGTTTCCGTCCAAAAACAACGCCCATGCTCTTCCTTTACCGACCGGTAACATAAACTGCAAAGCGAGTTGATTCTAGAGCTAACGTCTAATATCAGCAATGGGTACCCGATTCGCCTGTTACGTTACCTACTTCCAACTTCACATATGCACGTCCCGAAGTGTATCTGAGTGAAGCAATGCTCGATTTTGCGGGCAACATATGACTGTGTCTCCGCTCCGGCACATCACGAGCAAGTGCCAAAGGGTGAGGTAGCTGTTGAATAACTAATAGTCTTAATGCCACGAGCGTGTTTACTTTCAAATAGATTGGATATATAGAGCAAACATAAATCAAATTGATGGAACTATAAATAGCAGTAAGGAGCTTCTTGTTCGCCAATGCCGGACGCAGCCACCTTTGGTAATCGCAAGCACATATTAATGGGCCGGTGGGCTGAACTAATGCTGCAACAGCGCAATGTTATGGATACATCAGGTGATAGTGTTGCTATTTTTGGAAGGGAAAACAAAAACATGCACGTGTGATGAAAATGCCTGTGTTGATTGGTTTTCAGTTTGGCGCTCCAAGCAAACCTGCCGTAGTCGTACAATCAGCAATATTTGCCAATTTCGTAATAAAATTTCCGCTTGGAAATTGTTTGTCAGCTTAAGCATAATTTTACGTTAATTCAATTACTATTAGTTGAAATTAACATATTTTTATAACAAAACTAATTACATTTTGATTTCATCTTTGTATTATACAACGAAATGTATATGGAACCACATTGCACCATATCAGTATTTAGTCCCATAAATAACATCGTATAACTAACAACTACCATTAACGCGATGAAAGTGCTGTTTCCGGTTCGTTTTGTACTTCCCACAAAGCTAATTGAAAAATACTCGGAAATAGTCAATGTGGTAAACGAAGGAACTGACCTTCAGTGCTGGGGTTGGAATTACTAAGGAAAAGGGTAACAATGAAGGGTCGCCTTATGTGTATCTGGTTGTTTTACGTAGCATTTACGGATGGGTATGTTATTTTAGCCTTTCTTTGCCACCTTACTGAAATGCTATAAGTTCACTTCGGAATTTATCATTTTATAGGATGCTCGTGTATGGCAAATGGTATCTACAGCGCAATTTCTCAAAATTCAACTCTTTCGCCGAAAAAATAATTTGGAAGGCAGAGTAGTGGACACCTTCCTACAAAACTGAACATGAACATTATGATCGTACAATCCGTAGTTGCTATTTCTAATCTACATTTTTTTGCGGTTAACTTCAAGCTGCTTTTAGAAACAAGCACATAGATGCTGGCAGCGGTGGGAAGGAAACAAGTCTTCGATTCTGATTAATTATTGAAGTTTTCTAATGAGCAAATTATTCATTAAAAAGGGACAAAACTATTCACATTAGTACGATCATAGCGTTTCGAGTCTGTGATGGGACTATGATCCCTGTCGAGATTATTACCCTCATGTATAGACAGTAGATAGAAATGCCATTGTCGACGGAAGTTGGTACCCACGCTCCAATATTCAACAAGGCATATTTCTGATCATTACACATCACTAGAGTCAGTGAATCAACCTTTTTCAAATAGCTACTTGTTAATACATCTACCCCAATGGATTTTTCTTTTCTGCAGCACATAATATCATCCCACTAACCGAAGGATATATGAAAAGTTTAACCCTTCATTGGTTATTTGTAATTGCTGTAGCAAACTGCCGCTACCAGCATGGTATTCGTTTGTATTGCACTAAATAAGACGACAAAGAGGAAGCTAACAACGATAGGCACTTAACAAACATAGAATGCACATGGCAACATTTCGTACGTAATATGAAGTGAAGGATGTTACTTAATAGAAGCATCATGTCGATAGGAAGGAAACAAATACCGTAAACAGGGGCTGAATTGAGATTATTGTTGCAAGAGAAATGAACGACTCAATCATTGTGTTGCAACAATATAACATCTATCAATCTAAAATAAGCTGATTTGCATTGTCTGGAAGCAAACGCCCATTCTTGCAATTTAGGGGATTCGGATTTGACTAGCTGTACAATGGTTACTATTCGTTGATTGGTAAATGTAAATTTGACTACGATTTTAACCAAAAATTCTCCACTTCCACATACAGTGATCGGCATAATAAAAAGTCCACTTGCCGTTTTTTATACAAAATGGTCAATGTTGGAGATCTAGATCTCGGTTGCGTGTGAACCAATTTTGCTGAAAATTTGACCAGAGCTCAGATATAACTTGAATTTTACCACACTTAAGTTTCGACCATATTGGCGTAGATGAAAAATTATTGCGGTAATACCAAAATGATTTTTTTTATGGATTTGATGGATTAAGGCATCTCTTATCTGCTATTAAACATAGTTCTTATGAATTTTCAAGATCTGGTGTGTAGAGGAACGAAACAATCATCAACAATTCCTACATGGTTTTTGGTTTTGAAGATTACATCAACACCACTAGTGTAGGTCGCAAAATTATGGGGTAGAACTCTGTTAAAACCAAATATCTGGTGGTTGACAGAGAACGGGGCAGTCAAAAACGGTGTTGATCCCAACGTATTTGAGAATGGCGATCTTGGTACGTGACATGAGATAATGATGGTAGCCGCAAGTGAGAAAGGCGTATTATGGCTGGATCTATGTTGTTGCTCAGAAAAAGGTGTTCTATCGAAAGTATAAAAAATAAGCATGTTTTCCAAAATTAAAAAAAAAACCCAAATTTATCCCCAAGTGGTGATTATGCCTTCCTCGATTCGATATGTTGGATTCGAATTAATGTTGTAAATGCTGTGCTAATTGCCTACATCTTGGCGGTTAAAATATTTGATGCAACTCTATCACGCTGCTTATAAATTACTCAATAATTGAGTAATTTTTAAGCAATTATTATGAGAGTAATGGATTGCGTCATGGCTAGAATGATTAATGACTTAAAGTGTGCATGTAAACAGCGTATTTGTTAAAAGAAAAATAGAAATATTATTCAAATCGAATGAGTTATTAGCAAACAAAAACAATAGTGTCCAACTAGGAAAGTTTCTCCGTCGAATGAAACTAGTTGCACTCGAATCGGTCAAGTCCTTCTATATGAAACGTGTTTAACAATAAAAATTCCTGGGCTACACACACACACACACACAGTCAGACATGTGCTCAGTTTTTCGAGCTGAGTCGATTGGTATATAACACTATGGGTCTCCGAGCCTTCTATCAAAATTTGGCTTTTGGAGTGAAATTATAGCCTTCTGGTACAACTTTGTTGTACGAGAAAGGCAAAACATATTGAAAGAAAATCTAACAATCACTGGTTGAGTGGAGTTGAATTCCATTTCATGGAGCTGTATTGAGTATGGAGCTGGCGAACATGTTATGCGATAGCTCTATTTTCCTGCTTTTTCATTTCTTGGGTCATATAATTGCAGGTTAGAGGGCCCTCCTTAGCCGTGCGGTAAGACGCGCGACTACAAAGCAAGACCATGCTGAGGGTGGCTGGGTTCGATTCCCGGTGCCGGTCTAGGCAATTTTCGGGTTGGAAATTGTCTCGACTTCCCTGGGCATAAAAGTATCATCGTGTTAGCCTCATGATATACGAATGCAAAAATGGTAACCTGGCTTAGAAACCTCGCGGTTAATAACTGTGGAAATGCTTAACGAACACTAAGCTGCGAGGCGGCTCTGTCCCAGTATGGGGATGTAATGCCAATAAGAAGAAGAATAATTGCAGGTAAACGCATTTTCCCTGCAAGAAGTATTTGCAAGGGGTTGGGGAATTTTTTTTTCGTAAAATCACATTTTTTAAATTGAATTTGTTAAGAACAAAAAGTTTTTTCTTCACTTTTTACAAACGGGGAAAATTTGTGAAGAAACAGTAATTTGAAATGGGCCGTTTATCAAAAGCTCGCTTTACATGTAATTCACCAATTTTTACATACATTTTATACAAAAAAAAATCCTTTTCGCTCGATTTCGCTAAACAATTGATTTGATTTCGAATCAGCGCCCCAAAGAAACGGATTTGTTCGTTTTTGTCATTGATCTAGAAATTTGTTTGTCCACCGAAAATTCATCTGAATTTCAACAGGAACTTTTTTAGTATTTTTACGGGAAGTCTTTTTAAATTTCCATGGCAAATTCTTCCGAATTTTTACAAATGGGAAATTCTTTAGAATTTCCATAGAGAGCACTTGAATGTCTTCGGGAATTTTTCCTGGTTTTATTTTTGAAAATTCCTGTAAGCTTTCCAAGGAAAACTTTTCTGAACTTCTAAGAAAAGTTCTCGGATTTTTTACGGGAAACTTTTCCAAATTCTCTTAGATTTCCATGATAAAATTTTCTGATTTATGTATACATTACCTTGGTAACTGGGTTGGCTGTATTTGTAGTTTATAATCGGGTCTCCTACAACTTGTTATGAATAACGCGGTGACAGCCACCTACAACGATTTCATTTGTACAAAAGCACACGAGATTCAGCCAGATTCAATAGAGACAAACACTAACTTAATTGATTGAGAATCATTGTGATGTCACTTTAAGTTCGAACCATGTTGTAGAACATTGGTTCTCAATCTTTTTCTTGAGAGGTACCTCTTCGAAATTTGCATTCCCCTATTTTAATCGTCGTTTAAAACAAGCTTCCCGGAATCCTAAACAAAATTTACTGGCGTTTTCAAGGGCACATCACTTAATATCAAAGCAACGCACAATTGTCATTTTAATTATTTCACGTGTGCTGTGATACAACAAAGAGAGGCTTGTCCATAATGAAAATATACGTAACTCATAAGATACATAAATAAGAGACCTAAAAACTAACGGGATACATGGCTCTCCATTATTCACATGGTTTCTGTCCAGAAAGTAGTTTGAAATTTTCTTTCCAACTTAAATTAATATTATACATCAAGCTTTCTACAATACTTTAAGAATTTGTAAAGGCTTCTTGAAAGGTTTCTAAGCCTCTTAAAAGAAGAATTCCGAGCCTCTTGAAAGAAGGTTTCTAAGCCTCTTAAAAGAAGAATTCCGAGCCTCTTGAAAGGAGGCTTCCGAGCCTCTTGAAAGGAGGCTTCCGAGCCTCTTGAAAGGAGGCTTATGAGCCTCTTGAAAGGAGGCTTCCGAGCCTCTTGAAAGGAGGCTTCCGAGCCTCTTGAAAGGAGGTTTACGACCCTCTTGAAAGCAGGCTTCCTGAGCCTCTTGAAAGGAGGCTTCTGAGCCTCTTGAAAGGAGGCTTCCTGAGCCTCTTGAAAGGAGGCTTCCGAGCCTCTTGAAAGGAGGCTTCCGAGCCTCTTGAAAGGAGGCTTCCGAGCCTCTTGAAAGGAGGCTTCCGAGCCTCTTGAAAGGAGGCTTCCGAGCCTCTTGAAAGGAGGCTTCCGAGCCTCTTGAAAGGAGGCTGCCGAGCCTTCTGAAAGGAGGCTTCCAAACCCCTTGCATCGGAGCTCTCAAACAGGGGCTTATCCTATCGTTTAGATTTAGATTTAGATTCTAGATTTTATTACAGAAACATATTTTTAACATATTATTCAACAATTTTGATTTTGTCTCGATCAGATAGATTACATTATGATCACATCAATTTTGAGAAACTTTATACGTATACCTGTAATATACGGAAACGTATGGAAATTTGTTCGTACACGTACATGTACACGCACTTTGAAGGCCAATAATTGTAATAATTTTTATAGAGCACTGCTTGCCACTACCAAGCTGGAAGTGCCCCAGGGCGTTGAACTTTACCTAAAACTATTGATCTGTATCGAAGAAATGGGAAGATTCTGTGCCAATTTGTTCAAATACAGTATTTTATTGTTTTCTCGGAATTGTGTAAAATGAATATCTCTCTACTGATTATTAAAAACGTCGAATGTCCAAAAGTGAGGCTTTCTCTTTTGATGGTTACAAAGTCATTGTAACATTTAAGTCGGATTTTTAGCACAGTTCTGAAGAACCTTTGAAGACCTTTGTAAAAATATTGCAACAAATGCAAAAATAACTAAGATTAGCAAAAAAAAAAGCATGATGAAAGAGAATCTCTCATTTGGACATACGACGTTTTCAAAAATCATATTAGATATGCAGTTTCTCAAATAAATCTCGCTTAACTTTTCAAAAGGACCTAAGTAACATTTTTTATCATGAGCACAAGGACCTAAGTAACATTTTTTAGCACAATCAATAGAGCAACATGAAAGCTATTGATTGCTGTATTCAAATTAATTCATGAAAAAAATGTTACTTAGGTCCTTTTGAAAAGTTAAACGAGAAATGATTCATTTTTTTCTTTCGTTTTTGTTGTATATTGCTTCATGAATAATCATTCTGACAACGGACAGCAATATTATCTATTATAGCAGGACGTAGCCTGTGTTGCTCGGGTTTGGAACATTTGCGTTCCAAATGTCATTTTTTATCCTTCTAGATTTTTTCATAACTCATCAACTTTTTCGCATTCCCGTGGTGTTCAAACTATTCCAGGAGAAATATCTTATATATATCTTATATTTAATATATTATATATATAAACACAGCTGATCCCAAGACGAATCGATTAGTATGAAAACCTTGTAAATTGGCCCATCCTTTCGTGAGTTATATTGCCTCAAATAAAATATAAACTCTTTTTTATATATAGGTAAGAAGATAAACAAGTTAAAATGTTGAACTATGTTAAAATCAGACAGACGGAACCAGGTCACTCATGCACAATTATTTATTAACCTTTTGTCTGTGCTCTGGGGTCAATATGACCCCAGGCCACTTTGAGTGGCTGCCATTTTTTTTAGTTTTCAACCGATTCCCCTAATTTTTGGTAGTTTAGTAAAACTCGCCGAGATCTGTCTCCTAGGCGCTTGAAAAATCTTGAAAATATGTGCTACAGTGTACTTTTTTCAAAAAACTTACGTTGTCTGTGCTCTGGGGTCAAATTGACCCCAAATTGAAATTGCTATAACTTTTTTAATGTTTGGCCAATTTTGGATTTTTGGGGCTGTTTCGAAAGATAATTTAATCATCTTTCAGGCCATTACCAAAGATTGACTATAGGTGGGCGGGTATATCGCGGGGAGGGGTTTTCGTAAAAAAGGGTACAAAAACAGTGATTTTTCATGCTTATTTTACTTATATCTGAAAATCCTACCCATTTTGAACTGCACCTTTTCAAAACGGTTAAGCAGGAAGGCGTGTGCTTTGACATGAGGCATTGATTAGTTTATAGCTTGGTCTCTAGGTGGCGGTATATTTGAATTCAATATTTTAGACTACTCAAGTAATTCCGATATATGGAATTTTCCTCATTGTAAATATTCTTATAGCATAAATTTGAAATTTGTAAGGATGGCGTCTTTAACAAAGTTAGTTTGGTGGGAATGGACTGTCATGTGACGGAATAAATAATTAGGAAATTTACAAATAGGCGGCGCTAGTGTACTTGCAATATACTTGCATGTTTGAAATATTGCTTTAGCTTGCGATCCCTCATACCTACACTAGACCTGTGCGCCGCCGCGCCGCGCCGCCGCCGCCGGTGGTTTTACTCACGCCGCCGCCGCCGACAATTTTGGGTCGGCGCGCCGCCGATCATAATTTTGCCACGCCGATGACTAATCGCAATAAAAAAAATCAATTAACTTAAGTCGAGTCGAGTAAAGTACAAACTGAAGATGGCCTTACAGTTGAAGACGAAATACGTATTTGTAAAGCAAAACAACGTGATGGAGTTTATTGGAATAGTACTAAACTCGTCTTATGATAGTTCATAAATGGTGAAAGGGTCGAAATCGTCAGAATTCAATTTCAAATCTACCTTACGAGATGATGTCTCTAAGTCAATGTATTTATTAATGCATTGTCTGGATTAATAAATATGTTGGTTGATTAGTTTATGAGTTTGCGTGAGGCTCCATCTAGTGGATTTCTTCTACCAAGTAGAATAACACATACAATGTTTAGGATTTAGCCGGAAGGGGGCCCCGGGGCCGACGGTATGTGGGGGCCCCAAAATGTACAAAAAAGGTTGGTTTTGGTACATAAGATTTGTGGGGGCCCGGGGCCACGGCCCCCCCCGCCCCCCCCATAAATCCGGCCCTGCGGGAATCCTTCCAGAACTTCCTGCAGGAATTCCTCCACAAATGCTTTCACTAGTTCATTCCGATATTCTTTTAGTAACCTTGGTAACTAACCTTTAGTATTAGTAACATTGGTAATTTTTCAGTGTTTAATGTTTATTTTTTTGTTTTACTCTTTCGAAAATTCAATTAGTAACTCCATCGAAAACTATTTAATTTTCTAATTATTTTTCAAAGGATTTCCGGAAAGAAATTTCAAAAGAATTTCTTAAGAAATCTACGAGGGAATCTTGGAGGCTTTTCGAAGAAACTTTTAAAGAAATCTATGGAGAAATATCAGAAGGAATTCTTGGCGGATTTTTTTTAGATTATTTAAGGAAAAAAATCGTGAGGAGTTCTCAAATGATTTTTTGGAGAAGTTTTTGAAGAAATTCCTGGAGGGTGTAGGATAGGGTGTAGGAGGGGTTTGAGCAAATTTCGTTTTTTTACCTTTGAAAAGAAATAAATTCAGCCCTACAACACTCTAGTAAAATGCTAATATCTTTGCCTAAGAAACTCTAATCTTCTCGCGGTTTTCAGCATGACAATCTGTATTCAATTCTACAAGAACTGAATGAGTATCAAAGTTCTTGATCGTAAATTGTGTAAACATTTTACCATATAAACTTCCAAGGATTTTAGCACCGCCCAAACGTTGACCGATTTGGCTGAAATTTTGTCCAGAGCATCAGTGCATCAAATAGAACCGAATAAGAGGGCCATCAAGAAATTTGAAAAAGTGTTTTTTGAGCCACCCTAGTGTAGGAGTTTCCAAATGAATTTTCGAAGGCATTTTTAAAAGAGAGCCTGAATTGATTTTCAAAAATAATTTCCGTTGGAACTGCTAAAAAAGTTTTTGGAGGTATTTCTAAAAGACTTCCCCGAAGAATTCCCAAAAGAATTCCCAGAGAAATCTACGAAAAATGTTTGAGGAGTTCCTTAGGAAATTGTTTCAGAATTCCTCCAAAAACTCTCTTAAAACTCCTACAGAAATTCAATTACGAATTACTTTGGAAATTTCATCAAGTTTTGAAAATTTGCTTAGGAATTTCTTCGAAAATTAATTGAGAAATTCCAGCGGAAGATACTTTTTGGATTTTTTTTTGGAATTTCCTCTAGGGGTTCCTTAGCATCAAGACATTTTTCCTGAAATTTTCTTTCAAATATACCTTAGGCAATTTCTGAAGATTTTTTTCCGGATAATCCTTTGAAAATTCCTCTAGTAAATTCTTTGGTTACTTTAGGAAGCTACCTACCGTCACTGACAAAACTACCTCTGTAAAGGGGAAGGGTCGTTTGGCCGAAACCCATTCAGCCGAAAACCATTTGGCCGAATTCCACTTAGCCGAACAAACCATTAGGCCGAAACCAATCTGGCCGAAAGGGTCATTTGGTCGAACGGGTCATTTGGACGAACGGGTCATTTGGCCATACGGGTCATTTGGCCAAACGGGTCATTTGGCCGAAAGGGTAATTTGGCCGAAAGGGTCATTTGCCCTAAAGGGTCATTTGACCGAAAGGGTCTTTTGGCCGAAAGGGTCATTTGGCCGGAACGGTCGTTTGGCCGAAAGGGTCATTTAGCCGAATAGGACATTTGATCGTATAAGACATTTGACCGAATAGGTCATTTGAAAAGTGAAAAATTAGGAGTGACAAGAGAGACGTCTCAATTCTCATTCCTCATTTCTCACTTCTCACTGTAAAAAGAGAGAAGCGTGAAGTTTGTAGTGAGACGTCTCTTTACCCACTTCGGACTATTCACTTTTCACAATGAGAAAAGAGTAATGAAGAGTGAGAAGTGAGACGTCTCACATCTCACTAAGAAAATTAGAAGCGCGAAGTGAGCAGTGAGACGCCTCACTATTCACTTCGTGCTTCTCAATTTCTACAGTGATAAGAGAAAAATTAAGAAAAAGAAGTGTGACATCTCACTACTCACTTTCATTTCTCATTGTTCCCTGTAAAAAGTAAAAATTGAGACGTCTCCCTTTTCACTCCTCATTTACCACTCCTCAGTGAGACGTGAGATGGCTCACTTCCTATTTCTCACTTCTCACTGTGAGAAGTTAGTAGTGCGAAGTGGGTAGTGAGACGTCTCACTACTCACCTCATGCTTCTCACTTTTTACAGTGAAAAGTAAGAAATAAGGAATGAGATTTGAGATGTCTCTCTTCTCATTCCTTATTTCTCACTTTTCAAATAACCTATTCGGCCAAATGTCCTATTTAGCCAAATTACTCCTACGACCAAACGACGTTTTCGGCCAAATGACCTCATCAGCCAAATGACCCTTTTGGCCTAAAGACCCGTTTGGCCAAATTACCCTTTGACCAAATGACCCTTTTGGCCAAACAACGTTTTTGACCAAATTACCCTTTCGGCCGAGCGACCCTCTCGGCCAAATTACCATTTCTCCTAAACGACCCTTTCAGCCAATCGACCCTTTCGGCCAAATGACTTTCGGTCTAATGGTCTGTTCGGCAAAATGGTATGTTCGGCCAAACAACTTTCAGCAAAATGACATTGGCAAAAAGATGCAGTGTTTGAGCAGAAAATACTGCGCGGTGGAGAATAGTAAATGGCGCAGACGAACGAATGAATCACGATTGTACCAAGTTTATAAAAATGCAGACAAAGGCAGGCTGATAAAATATGGCAGATTACAGTGGGCTGAACATGTACTGTGTATGCTGAAAGAGAGACCAGCAAAAAACCTTCCGGGAGTGTGAAGGAGGACGTTGGTTCCGGGGTTGACTCCGGACTCGGTGACTGTGTGCAATCGAAGAAGATGCTCGCGCAGCCGGTGTGCAGGGAAACTGGCGACAGGCGGCCCAAGAACGAGCACCCTGGAATAGGAAATTAAATTCGGTTTTCCTCCGGACAACACGGAGTGTACGACCATCATAGGTATAAGTCAATTTAGAATGAAATTTTTGGACATTTTCCTCAGGAATTTCTTCACGACATTCTCCATTTCTTTTGATTTTTTAGGATTCCTTCAGATATTCATTCAATGCTCCTTTAAAAATTTATTGGGAAATTTATTTGAAATTCTGTTAGGACTTTAAAAATATCTGTGAGGATTTCTTCGAAATTTTCCTGAAGGGTTACTACTGATTTTTCTTTGGGAATTCCTTCAGTTCTCACAGTTTCTTAGGAAATTTCTTCAAAAATGTTGCCGGATTGCCTTCAAAAACTTTATCCGACATTACTTCAGGAAATCGTTTGGAAATTTCTTTGGAAAACTCTTTTAGGAATTCCATCGGAAATTAGCTCATTGTTGAACTAAAGGAATTTCTAAAAGAGAACGTGAATGGATTTTAGAAAGAATACCTATACAAATTTCTTTAGGAATTCTCATAGAATTTTACGAAGGAATTCCTTATGAACTTTACTAAGAAATGTCTGTAGAAATTTCCTAAAAAAAATCTAGTTTCCTCCGGAAATTCCTTCAGGGACTACACCAAGAACTTTTTTGGCATATTTAACTAAATTTCAGGAAAAAATTTAAATTTGGTTGGTCATCCCCAGTCTTACTCAGCTAGTATTTATTTTTATTTATGTTGATCATAACATTTTAACATAAATAACATTTTGAAATCAGGTATTGATTAGTGTCGCCGACAATTGACTATTTTGAATGTGCTGCTCGATGATCGGCAAAGTTAGAATATTGCAATTTTAATCCACTGAAGTTGATTTGTATACGGGCGATTACTGTCGTGTGAATGAAAACCGCATTAATCTAAAAACCCGCATTAAAATTGATTTTTTCCAGTCATTGATTTTTTTTCATCCACGCCGGTTCACGCCGCCGCCGCCGCCGCCGATGAAAGTCAACGGCGCGCCGCCGTGACGCCGCCGCCGCCGGGGCAAAAGTGACCACCACGCCGCCGCCGCCGATGATGTGACCGGCGCACAGGTCTAACCTACACCCAAGTTGTACTCGGCAGCATTGTTCAGGATGTCCAGGACTACAAAGCAGCTATCAATATAATGAGCATTTCTTCCAAGATGCGGTGCTAGTGAGCTGCTATATTGTTCCATGTGAGATCTGATGTATTTTGGTTTGTAGCATTTTTGGCAAATATGAATGATGTGGTAGAGTTCATCAAAAGTTTTCTTTGTATTCAACCTGCTTCAGCGATGCTGCAAATAATAGAATATGTTCACAGAATATGTTTTAGGTCGTCCAAGAAAACCCTGGAATTAAGGCCTTTGGGTCTACATGCGCAACCGAAGATCAGCCAATTTGCCGCCTATTTGTCAAATTCCCAATTATTACTTCCGTTACAAGACAATCCATTCCCACTAGACAACCTTTGATCAAGACACCATTTTAACAAAATTTTAAATTTGTGCGCTAAGCATATTTACACTGAGGAGAATTCTATATATCGGAATATCTTGAGTAGTCTAAAATAATGAATTCAAATATGCCACCACTTAGCGGCCAATTTCTAAACTTATCAACGCCAAAGCACACGCCTTCCTGCATAACCTTTTCAAAAAAGGTGCAGTTCAAAAAGGGTAGGATTTTCGGATATAAGTAAAATATTCATTAAAAATCACTGTTTTTATACCATTGTTCACCAAAACCCCTCCCGCGATCTACCCGCCCACCAATAGCCAATCTTTGTTTACGACCTAAAAGATGATTAAATTATCTTTCGAAACAGCCCCAAAAATACAAAATCGGCCAAACAATAAAAAAGTTTTAGCAATTTCAATTTGGGGTCAATTTGACCCAAGAGCACAGACAACGTAAGTTTTTTTGAGCACAGACAGAAGGTTAATAAAAATGAGAACGGAAACTTGCGCCTAATTCCATACAAGTGCAGCACAAAATCAGCAAAACATGACAAGGTGACGGAATAGACACAAATGAAGCCAAAGCACTGCTTGTCTGCCAGGGTGTCTTCATTGTGCCAGCACTAGAGCGACCTGCTGCTGGCTCCTCATGCGAGTGATTATCATCAATAACAAAAGTGAAAAGTGTCGCAGTGTCGTACATGTGTAGGTAGGCACAATCTGCATGGAAGAAGCAGCCCTTGCACAACCTACAGGATTTCAACACAAGCATCCGACATGCTGAGACTGAGCAGTGCAGGTCGACAGCAACAAGGGCACCCCGAAAATGCCATCGTGACACAACTTCCCAATGCTCCACAATACGGAAAAGTTCATTCGGAAACCCCGCAAACTAACAGCAATGTCCGTTTGTATCAATTGGTTTTTCCCACAAGTAGCATACGGTGCAAAGGTTAACGGTAATCGGTGGACACGACACGAGTGTTGGTGCATGTTCTGTACTGCAACGGAGAGGTAGGACCTGTTTCATTGTTTTAGTTTTTGCCCTTGGCACTGTATCCATCGATGTATGACTGTTTAATTTGTTTCCAATTTATTCGATATGCATCAATAGAGGCACCGATTAAAGCTCGATTTCAACATAGTACGTGATGGTAATGTCGTATCTGCGTTACAAAAACGTTCATGCATTTCTAAATAAAATAATGTAAACGTTAGATTAAGTTCTATACATCCACGGTAAGTAATAATTTTTGAAGTTTATACCATTTATTCTTCAATAATCGAAATTTTGCAACTTCATAACTAATATCGAACAAAATTTCGTAAATTATTCGTCAGCAGTCTATCCAAGAAAGCTATGTCAGAACGACTGCAGCGGGAGATCATCCATAACTGAATGTCAATGCCACCAACCTATTTTTCTCACAATGTTACCGATATCCATTTAGACGAGATGTGACGACGGTTTATTGACGCAGAATACAATCGCACTTACCTGGAAAGAAACAAGAAAAAATTGAATTAGTAAGAACATTCATACAAATGATTGAGTGTATTGTTAAAAAAATGCCAAATTTTATCAATTCCAACCTAACCTTAACCTTATTTTAATAAACTAAGAAATCTTAGGATTATATTTTTTTTCAGATGAAACAAAAGAAATCTTCTTTTTTTGTAAACAACAAAATAATTTCTTCAAACAACATAATAATAGTTATTAGACTTATGCGTATTTTAATAAATAAACAAACAAACAAAAATTGTTCGAACGTTCAATTTAAGAATAAGATTAGATACATTTGCCATAAAATACTAGAAAATATATTAACGTCCGAATCCGAAAATGTATGATCATATCTAACAAATTTACAATAAAGTGAAACAATCAAAACTATTATAGCTGTGCTATAGCTCAACATCAAACAATGACAATTTCGACTTATAAGCTGTAAGCGTGTGTATACCGCTCATTATCTGATATAGCATTATATCAAAACAACTCTACGATATGGAATTGAATCCACGCAAATGTAATGTGATGTGGCAAAAAATACAGTTGATGTGGTTTTAAAACGTTCATAGCGCAGTGCTTTTTGCTTCATGTATGTATAGAACAATAATAATGCTCATAGCCCGGCGATATAGATATAGAAGCAATGCTATACCATGGCGTGGCGCTCGTTCAGTGATGTCAATGTGGCGCTTGTTAAATGTTTATTGTGTGGATTCTCACTCATTCATATCAATAATGAACGAGAATCGAAACATGGACGCCGCCAAAGCATGTGTATTCTTATTTTAGAGCACTGCATGTCTCAAAATGCAATTTTTATAGCTAAATTTGAAACTAAGAGTGCTCTTCAAGTACGACAAAAAAGTCATGTTCCAGATTCACAATGATAATCCATGATAGTGAAGGATGCACTCTCGATCTCGAGTGAAAAATACCTTTACGTTATTCTCACCTACTTATTGCGAGAAGATAGAAAAATTCGAACGAGGGTCCGACGGTCGACCGTCGGAAAGTGGTTCCGCAAACGTCAAATCACTTGATGCACGGAAAATTATGTTGGTTGATTTTTTCGGTGTGAATGTTGATTATTGAAATCAAAGAAAATATGTAACTTTAAACGAGTGTTACATGCCGCTATATATTTTAAATAAGTTTTATGGTACTTTCAAGGCATTTTGGAACGTATTTTTTGCAATTTTGATACATTTTATCGTATTATCAAATCGATTATGAAACAATAATATTTTAATATTGAGTTCTACTTTGTTTATCATTAAAACAATAAGAAAAATATGTTTAAAATAACAATATTATTGTTATTAGCCGAATCAAGATAACAACGTAGCCCAGACCCAAACCCATTTCAATTCAAAAATATTTTCTTTTTATTTCAACAATACTCGAATCGGCTTGATTTTAGAAATATTAATAGTTTCTTGTTACCGCCAAAACAATGTGGAATTCTGTTTGACTTTACGTCAAATATTATTATAAATACAAGAGTTTTTTCTGCGTGTATGTGAGTGTATGAAGTCTTCGTGCTTTGATGTCGTCATTACGATTTGGTTCCACGACGAAAGCTAAAGTCGTGCGGGACAACGACGATGCGACGAGCAGTGGTGCAATTTATCAACAATGCCTGCTGAGTGTGATTCTTTTGTTTTGTATTTTTCTCTGCTCCTCTTCGCCTATGACGGTGTCTTTCAGTCAGTAAGAGTAAGCAGGAGTAGATTAGCTTACTCGGTTTGCCAACAGCGGGCTGAAGCTGATGATCAATTGGCACAAATTTCCTGTCACTGTCTTTCAAGTGATAGTATTCACCCATGCATTTATATAGGGCCGTCGCATTCACGCAGCAGCGAGTGAACTGAATGGACTGTCACTGCGGGCTGCGTGTGCAATGAGAAGAGAGGTCTTTTGTTTACTCTTTCTTTGATTGTTGCTGCTAACCATTTTCAGTTTTCACTTTTAGGAAGTGAGTGTGAAGAGGATATGGTATCAATTTCAACAAATTTCAGTCACTGAGATTGACAATTCGCACCACTGGCGACGAGTAGCAGTGAAGACACTACAACTCGTCGTTACTGTGGCATTGCGGGCTGCGACGATAATTTTTGTCAGCCCTGCCTATAACGTCGTCTTTCAGAACGTCATTCCCCTCAATTCGGATGATTTGTGCAATCACCTACACGGCCGTTTCCACCACACACATGACGGAAAAGGAAGTTAACAAGAAGGCAAGCGGTGTGAATGGAAGGAAAAGGAATGTGTGGTAAAGGACCTTGCAATGCGCATACAACGCTGTGCCACTCTACACATCATGGCAAATATTCCCTGGTGAAAGACAGTGCAGTGTCTACCCAGTGAGTTGGACTGTTCCAATCTAAGCTCACGCGAATAGACACCGGCACCTGCTTCACGGAGATACTGTGCGCTTTACTCTTGACCTGGGCCCATGGTCAGATTCCTGTCAACTTCCTTTTTTCTTTATTTATGCTTCGTCGATACGGATCCCAGAGTCTGGCGCTGCTGCGATATCCTGCCGGATTCCAGTGTAGCAATGTAAGCACTTCCACAGTTATTAACTGCGAGGTTTCTAAGCCAAGTTACCATTTTTGCATTCGTATATCATGAGGCTAACACGATGATACTTTTATGCCCAGGGAAGTCGAGACAATTTCCAATCCGAAAATTGTCTAGACCGGCACCGGGATTCGAACCCAGCCACCCTCAGCGCGTCTTACCGCACGGCTAAGGAGGGCCCCCATGGTGAATACTATCACTTGAAAAAAGACAGAACGCTATACTGGTGCTTTTTAACCAACTAAGCTACGAACGACTTATTAGCTTAGTTGGTTAAAAAGCAACAGTCTATCGTACTGAGGGTCATGGGTTCGAGTGCCATCGAAGGAAAGAGGTTACCTCCAATACATTTTTCAAATCAAAAATCTTTCACATAATGTACATGCTCACATCGGAAATTTTCAAAGCATTGTAAATTCATGACCATGTCGGGTGGCCAATACCCAAAATATAGGCAATTAACTTTGATTGAATATACACATGGGCAGACAGACAAAAGTGCTTTTTTGAGTGAAGGGTTAACCTTACGGTAGAACTGTGTTGTTCGAGAAAGGCTAAACAGGACAAAATTCTATCAGTCTAGCCCGTCTAGTAGCCGAATTACAAATACATCTCATTTATCGTTTAGGATTACGACTCAACTAAAAAAGAAATATAATTCGCAGGCAGACAGACGCATCTGTTGAGTTACAACCATGTAAAAATAAAATGAAATGTTACTTAATCGTCTCATGGACACGTGAAGACAATCCACCAAATAAATCAATAAATGTTTGAACGACGAAATGGTTTAAACGTCGAAGTTCATTGTTTTATTACTATTTACTTCCCAAGTTTATTATTTTACTAACTATCTATTTTTGTAAAACTTGGTGTTTTTGTGACTTCTGTTGATGTTATGTTTAGTAACAGTCAATTTAACTCAATCCAATGATTCATTACCTTTTTTGGAAGCTCATTGCGGCCTTTGTGAACCGTTGCACCGTCCATTGTATAGTTAGAGATTGTTGACGATCGCCACCACATACAGTTCACCAAGAGTTCTTTCACAAATTACGTAACGATAAATTTGATGATTTTGGAGCACATCCCCCCCAGAGCTTTTGTATGGAAGTTTATTTTTTGTATGGATCGTAACGTAACGCTTCCTCCCTCCCTTCCCCTACAGCGTTACGTAATTTGCGAAAGGCCCCCAACCAGTATAAAAAAATGATACACGCTCTGTCCATTCATTCCATACTCCCACAATGCAAAGCCATATAATCGGTGCCACGGCGTCATTCATCGCCATTAAAGGTCGGTCTTGAACTACATCAACCTCTCAAGTTCCTTTCAACACCCCGTGAATCACTTCCCCTCTAACTGCCAGCAACAACAACAACAACAACGGACAGATCATTTGGAAGCTGACTGATGGTTCGGAAACTCCATAAAGATAACCGAGCAGCATCGCCGGTCGTTAGTATCGTTCCGAGCGACACAGAAGGTCCGCCTATTGTTTTCCCTGTGCCTATTTATCTGGGCAGACGTGGCGCTCCATGATCGTAACATTCTTAATACGTGAGGAAAGAATTTTAATGAACTTGAAGCGAATTAGCATTATCCCACAGCTGAGCGATGCCGAGTGGAATATGTTTACTATTCAACGACACTGGAAAGTAGTGCTTTAACAAGTGATGTCGGTTCTAAGAACGTTTGGAACATATGACAATACGACAGAAGTAATGTGCGTTTTGTTTTGATGAAGATAATTAGGAAGGTCGTAACATAATCACTAAGAAGACTAATCGTGCCCATGTATATATAGCTACTCGGAAATAAATTTGTGGTCACTTTTTAAGAATATCCAACAATTCTAATCGAGTAGAAAAATGGTCACTTTTTGAAGTTTGATGAAAAATCAAATCTGTTATGGTGGGATTGTGATCCAGTTAACCAGCATATACATACATAAAATATCTGGGTCACTTTAACTCAAAGCTAATACATATTTGTGACATAGAAAAGAGTCACAATTGCCAAATTATTGCTGTTGGTTCTATTAATTTCAACTCATGCTAAACAGCCTCAAA
This sequence comes from Armigeres subalbatus, assembly GCF_024139115.2. Taxonomy (NCBI): domain Eukaryota; kingdom Metazoa; phylum Arthropoda; class Insecta; order Diptera; family Culicidae; genus Armigeres; species Armigeres subalbatus. The sequence goes on along the minus strand of NC_085140.1, from coordinate 198,621,699 downwards.
ACTTTTGGTATTTCGAGTTCGGGATTTCCGGTAGGTAATCACAGTCACAATCAAGTTTCATCTGAGCGATGAAATAAAAAATCACAATGAATAAAGCAATATCAGCGGGTTGATCATGGATTGATTATTATCAAGTTTCAAACCAGTGGCTACACCTTCAAGCATGTCACGATCAATTGAACATACACAAACTAGACGTGATATTAAGCACCTAGTTAGTCACCGGTTGAACAAATACCACTCCTGTTTTTGCCTTTCTCGTACAACTAAGTTGTACCGAAAGGCTATCATTTCACTCCAAATTCGTACTTTTGATAGAAGTCCCGGAGACCCATAGTGTTATATACCATTCGACTCAGCTCGACGAGCTGAACAAATGTCTGTCTGTCCGTGTGTGCGTGTGTGTGTGTGTGTGTGTGTGTGTGTGTGTGTATGTGTGTGTGTGTGTGTGCACAAAATGCCATAAAAAACATTAGCCAAATTTTCACATAGAAGCTCTTAACCGATTTTCTTGCAACAAGTTGCATCCGGCAGAGACCAAAACGCTGTTGATCACTATTGAATTTCATAATAATTGCGAATTGTAAAAAATAGATAATATTAAAATAGTGATGAGACATAATCACATAGAACCTTGCATTTCTGAATATTTTTTATCCGTTTCCTTGCTCCGTGTTTATCCGTGGCTTGCTCCCATTACGAGTTTCATCGTACTATAAAGATGCTCGTGTTGCGCGCATTTAGGCGTAAGCATGATCTTCGTTCAGTTTCATAGTACTATGAAATTGTCCGAAAGTCAAAATTCGAACATAGGAAATTCGAGAAACTTTTGGATGCGCCATCTGTCGTCTACTAGTGTAAATTTTCTATCATAACATTAGACGGTGTAACTGTTTTGCCTTTCTTGTACATCATCGAGGTGTAAGCGTAAAGGCTACATTTATTACCTTTTTGCGCGAGAAAGGCACCATCACCGCTAGGTGGATTAATCTGGGTTTTTTTTTGCTTCATGGCTATCAAGAATTCTTGCACCGCACACATGAACTCTCGGAACGACGACGATACCTCTTAACGTCAGGTTGTCCCGGCCGCAGGGTGATTCACATAGTATGTACTAAAGCATCGTTTGATACCTCGCTCGCAAACGAGATGAATAGTGTTTTGGTGGTGTGTTGTTGGTTCGTTTTTATCAACTTTGGATTGAGAAAAATCAGACCAGACACTATTAAATGTTTCCGACTAGACGCGAGATTAAGCGCGTTACTTCTGGTCTATGCTGGTCGTTCAGACAGCTGAAGATGGAGATGAAGAGACGGAGAAAAATCGAAGAATTCATGCTTGAATGGGGGCCGGGTCGGGCTGCTGTATGTGGAATCGATTGAGGAAGAGGAATTGTAATTATCATCGCCCATGGAGCGTTCCGAAGCTTGCACTGTATCGAATGAAATACAAACACAATCCTATAAATGCTGAAGTGAACGAAGTCTGTATTTTTTTTATCTGGATAGAATGAGATCGAATCACAGACAAAACACGACCAGAGAGTTCATGTTGGTTCTATGAATGTAGGTATTAGTTTATATAGGTGTTAATATTTGCACTTGTCAAAAGAAGATATTAATGTTGAAAATTATGGAAACAGTTAAGAATAACATGCGAAAGTTTTACTGACCATAAAATCTTTCACGTAGGTGAACTGTTCCGTTTTCCATCTTAATGTACATATATTCAACTCATCGCAAAACAAAGAAATACAGCACCAATCTTTTCGCTTCTTTCTGCTAAAAACCAGACAAATAATAAACAAACCAAATTCCGTTTCTTTTTTTTTTTATTCCTCTATTTATTTGTTAGGCACTCTGTGTTACTTAACCGCTACTGTGCCGAGATCTACTGTGGTATTCTGCTCTACAGAATCCACACAGAATCTATTTTTAGATTTCCATTACCATTATTGTTGTCGTTGCCAGTCCATCTCATCGTGAGTCCATTGTGTCCGTTTGTCCATGTCGTGTATTCAATGATCGTTGCATTGTTCGGTTGCCATTAATCCGGGTAACGTTGGAGGAATGCCTCCGAGAAGAACAAGTTGTCAGTCGTCATCAGGCAGCCGTGACGGTAAGGCGCGTACCCCAAACGCCACTGCGAATCTGGCGACTGACGAGGGTTTGGTGGAGGGGCTGGGAATCGAACCCATGACCATTCGCTTGTAAGGCGAACGTGTAGCCAACTACGCTACGGGACCCCCCAAATTCCTTTTCATTGCTTTGTTTTCGATGGGATGGAAATAGGAGCTATGGGATGAAGTGCCGAACCGTTCCCCTAATCAATTTCGTCGATTGTAAAATATTGGGAACACAAAATTGCAATTTGGCTCCATACTTAAAAAGTGTGTTTAATATTATTCAGGTTTTCATCAATACTATTTTTTTATGTATAGTGAGTAGTAGACGAGTTGAAATTGCCAATTGAAATTTTATCGGCGGCGTGAAAGATAATTATCAGCCAGCGGTGGTGGCGGAGGTCGGCGTAAGCTTACTACATGCATTTAGATTTCTCCAGAACTTCTCCTGAAGCTTCCCCAGAAGTTCCTAACAACAATTCTCCTCTTCGAAACTTCCTCCAGGTATTCCACGCGAATTTCCTCCAGAAGTTCCTTTGAAAATTCATCCAAGGAGCACTTCTCCCGGAATTTCTCCAAAAGACCATCCAGAAGTTCCTCCGTAAGTTCCTTCAAGAATCCCTCTGAAAGTTCCTCCAAAATATCTTTCGAAAGTTCATCCCAGAGTTCCTCAGGAAGTTTAGCCAGTTCCTCGAGAAATTCCTCCAAAATTTAATCTAGAAATTTCTCTGGAATACAGAAACTACAGTAGAACTACAGAAGTTGTTCCTGAAGTTTTCCCATGATTTTCTCCAGAAATTTGCCTGACAATTTTGCACGGATACTTCATCAGTATTTCCTTGATAAATTCTATAACAGTTCCTCCAGAAATTTCTTAATAACTGTTCATAATTTACTTCACAATATACCTCTGAATTCCTACCGAAATTCACATATTTTTTTATACCTATATTTATTTTTGGTTCACTATATTTATATTTTATTATCTTAACCGTTACTGTGCCGTGATCTACTGTGGTATTCTGCTATACAGAATTCACACAGAATATATTTTTAGATGTCCATAGTTCATAGTTTAGTCGTCATCAGGCAGCCATGTCGGTGAGGCGCGTTTCTCAAAACGCCACCGTACGGCGACTGACGATGGTTAGGTGGAGCGGCTGGGAATCGAACCCATGACCATTCTTTTATAAGGTGGATGTGTAGCCAACTACGCTACGGGACTTCTCAAGAAATAAACCCAAAAATTCCTACAAGAATTTTTATGTAAATTTTCTTTAGGAATACTTCCAAAAAGTCCTGCAAAAAAACCCACGAGTTGCTCTGTGAATTGTTCAGAAAAATATCTTGTAAATGGCCACAAGAAATTCTCCCGAAAATATATGCCCTCCAAAAGTTTATTTAGGTATTTCCTCCAAAATTTCTCCAAGAATTCTCTCAGAAAATCCCAGAATTCCGGAAGAAATTTGCGCAGGAATTCCTGATTTTTCATGGAGACGAGCCACCCTAGGGCTGAAAATCTCCTTAATAAAGACAATAAAGAAAATCCTGATTTAAATCCCTTAAACTCTTGAAGCAATTTCGGTTGCATTTTCCAATGGCGTCACGGAGTCAATCATGAACCCGAGTCTGAACGTTTATACAATGACAACTACTTGATTTGGGATGGGGCCTAGATTTGAGGTTGAGTTGGTGTCACAAAAGTCAAAGTTGGCATCTTTATGACCAATATTAATATTATTATTGAAAAAAAAAACAAACATTGAAGGCATAAAAAACTCATATTGGTCACTTTTTGCTAATGACTTTTTCATCAAAACTTAAGAAAAAACCCGTAACGCTGGGTAGACACCTTTACGTGGTGTGTTACGGGGCAAGATCTACCTCAGTTACATTGCCAGCTACAGACAAATCCTGACCCAACGAATACCTTCCTCATTATCCAACTCCGTGGTACTTATGAGGGTGTCGCTAAGTCGGTGGCCTCTCGTTAAGTAAGTACCACATCAACACTTCCTTCCTCTCCCTAGTTACGATGAAGATGGGCGTGGCCAGGAGTAGTAATCCTCATGCTTTTGTTATTTTTGTTTAAGACTGGAATCAAGGACCCCTCCCCTTCTAGATTTTTGATAGCATTCTAGATAAGGATCTCAAAAGTAAAACATGAGTATCACTAGTGTCCAATCTACGAATTACACCGTAACAATGCTAATGCTAAAATTTAAGAAAAAAAAACCCAGATTAATCTACCTAGCGGCGATGATGTCTTTCTCGTGCATCGTAAAATGTATTGAAAAAATCACATAAGAATGGTAAAAAAAAGCACTTAAGGGAAATAGATCATTTTTTTTCAATAATGTTGCATGTTCTTGCATTAATTACTATGCAATTAAAAAACAATAAAAAAAAACAATGATTTTTCAATAATTCCAATTTTAAAAAGCAAATTATGGGACCGCATTTCCCGTCGAATGCAACTTGTTGCGAGTAAATCGGGTAATGCTGAGTTCCAAAAAGTGTGTCTACATTGCTCACAAGTTTCATTACTCCAAAATATGACCTCATGCAAAATTTGAGCTCAATCGGATATGATTTAGGGGTGCCTAAAATTCATCAAAGATTTGAAATTTTCACCCATGACAATTTTCCCAAGGGGGACCAAAGAAAAAGTAGAAAATCGAATTTTTGTTTTTAATGCCAAATGACTTAAAAATGCATGAAACGTCGAAATCTGAAGTGAATTCAAAAAAAAAAATAAAAAACCCTGATCAATCCACCTAGCGGTGATGATGCCTTTCTCGCTCGTTCAAAAGGGTTGACAAACATATTCTACAAGTCTAATATAACACTAAATAGGGCTTATTTTTCACATTTGTTTATGGCAGCCCTTACTTTGTACCGTTAAATGCACAACAACGATCCATAAATAACATCTGAATGTTCCATAAAACGCTACTTTAAATCCATAAAATAGTTCAGGCTTATCCATAAAGAATAATTTTAAGATCTATAACTAAGCATAACTAAGTGAAAAAAAAAATCAAATAATTGGAAAATAAGTATGTACCTTTAAACATGATCAAGAAAAACAATATCATTCCTGCTATTTTCCCATGAGCGTATGACAAATGATCTATAAATGTTTTAAAAATTATCCATAGAAAACTACATTTAGTAAAAATACAATTTTGCGCAATTTTTATCGTAATTATGATCCATAACTTCGGTAATACGATCCATAATTTTGGTCAAATGACAAATTTTCGAGTGTTTCCCGTTTTGAAGTCAGAATCCAGCTTAGGCTTCTGGCACCTTCTGGAATAGTTCGATTCTTCATCATATAGATAAGAACTCATTTTTTGCTGATGAGCAGTTCCGTTTTTGTCATTGATATTCAACCACTTTTCAACTAAAATTTACGAATTTGATCAGACTTAATAAAATCTTCTCTTCAGATTTTATTAAGTCGGATCAAATTCGATACTAAATTGCGTTTCTTCACATGGAGAAAATTTCGAAGTGATTAACCGAAGGTTTGATTAAAGCTAATTAATTTTAATTTGCTTTTGTATATATTATACTGAACTGAACTAAACTTATTTATCAGATCAATCAGATCTAAAGGTAAACTCATGTACAAAATTTGATAAATTACCCGAGCCAGCGCTGGTGTTACCTAAATCAGCATACTTGTGCCAATAATGTGTCCGGGAATCAAAATCGTTGTTTACCTTAGTGTAATTTGTAATGGATTATAGCAAGGATGTTTTCGATCATTTAGTAATATAGGTTCGATAATTTAGTAGTTTGTCAATAACTCATTCCAGAGGTTAAATGTCGAAAAATATTCACACCAGAATTTCACCATAAAACACGTTTTAAAATTTAACTTCTGGTATGAGTCATCGACAAACTAAATGATCAAACTTAGATTACTACATGATCCAAAACATGCTTGGATTGTAGAAAAGTTTGGATACATTTTCCATTGACTTGCCAAAAAGAAAAATTTTCTCCGAATCCTTCCGAAACTCAGCTTCTCCCACATAATCCGAGTGCTATTTGAAATCTTCAAACAGATATGTTGTCACTATGAATGGGGTTCCAATTAATTGGTCTAGCGAAGTACAAGATTTAGGACTTATGTATAGCATGAATTAATTAACTATCAAATACCACACAGAAGGTATGCAAGCGAAAAGTTACGAATATAGTAAGTTAATATTTATTAAAAAAACAAAACCATTTACTAAAATAAATTGTTTGATTTACAAACTAATTGTTAGGCCAGCCATGTATTACATATACTGTGCCAATATGAATTATTTGTTGCAACGCCAGGAAGAATGCATTACAGTGGATTCGAATCAAATGTTGAAATTGAGTCTGAAGTTGCTTCCCTGCACACCAAAACATTATGAATATTAGGTGACATATCTGAATGAATTGACACAAAAGCACACGTAACGTAAACTTAATCGTATATGTTTTTCAACGTCAGATGATTTAAATATGCCACGGAACCTAAACACAGCACCAGGTACATTGCCGCACGAATGCACAAGCAGCCGATGATCAGTGCAAATTGCGTATAACCTGTTATACTTCGATCACCTCTCATCTAAGAAGTAAAGATAGCTGAGGGATATCGTTCTAGGCTCTCACTCAGAGAGTATATGTTCGACGCTCGTTCGGTTAACTTTTTTTTCAAAAACATATTTATAAACAATTTTTATTTTCTATAACTCAATATAAATTTTTTAAAACGACTTCTCTGCGTTTAAGATTAAAACACCGATTTGTCAAATCTGAGAGCCGAGAGCACTCGGCACTCATCCTGACCCTCTTTTTTTTAACATATTTTTTTGGTATAATACAAATAAATTTTATACAATTTTTATTTTACAAAATGCCAAATTTTTAAAACGACTTCTCTGCGTTTGTAAACAAAGATTAAAACATCGATTTGTCAAATCTGACAGGCGAGAGCACTCCCGCAATCCAACACCACCAAAAGGTAACCGAAGAATTTACCTATATGTTAGACTACATATCTACACTACACAAGTCTTTTAATCGAAATAATTAGACTTTCATGTTGCCAATCTAAAAGAAAATTAAATTTCGAACCCAAAAATCAAATCACTTTCGGCTAAAATGTGTTTTAACGTTTTACCAATCATTTATAAATTGACGCCCTATATCCCTTGCCGGGTGAAATAAAAAAGCATCATCCGGTCCCCATTTTGTTTACTTATACTGACTAATAATGACCAATAAAAAAATAATGTTGTTATCATTTAGTATAAGTTATTACACACTAGTGCTTTAACTCTGTTATTAGGTAAATTAAAAAAAAAACTGTTGGGCAGAGCTGTCGAAAAATATTCGCACCAGAAGTCCACCATAAAACACGTTTTGAAATTTAACCTCCGGAATGAGTCATCGGCAAACTAAATGATCGAACTTGCGTGGATTGTAGAAAAGTTTGGATACATTTCCATTGATTTGCAAGAATGAAAAATTTTCTCCGAATCCTTCCGAAACTCAGCTTCTTCCACATAATCCGAGTGCTATTTGAAATCTTCAAACAGATATGTTGTCACCATGAATGTTCCAATTAATTGGTCTAGCGAAGTCCAAGATTTAGGACTTATGTATAGCATGAATTGATTAACTATCAAAAACCACACAGAAGGTATGCAAGCGAAAAGGTACGAATATAGTAAATTAATATTTATAGAAAAATCAAAACCATTTACTAAAATAAATTGTTTGATTTACAAACTAATTGTTAGGCCAGCCATGTATTACATATACTGTGCCAATATGAATTATTTGTTGCAACGCCAGGAAGAATGCCTACAGAGGATTCAAATTAAATGTTGAAATTGATTCTGAAGTTGCTTCCCGGCACACCAAAACATTATGAATAATAAGTGATATATTTAAATGAATTGACCGAATTGACACAAAAGCACATGATGTAAACTCAATCGTAATGTTTTTCAACGTCAGATGATTTAAATATGCCACGGAACCTAAACACAGCACCCGCGCGTTGCCGCACGAATGCACAAGCAGCCGATGATCAGTGCAAATTGCGTATAACTTGTTCTACTCCGATCACCTCTCATCCAAGAAGCAAAGATAGCTAAGGGGTATCGTTCTAGGCTCTCACTCAGAGAGTGTATGTTCGACGCTCGTTCGATCTACTTTTTTTTTTCAAAAACATATTTATAAACAATTTTTATTTTCTATAACTCAATATAAAATTTTTAAAACGACTTCTCTGCGTTTAAGATTAAAACATCGATTTGTCAAATCTGAGAGCCGAGAGCACTCCCACGCAATCCAACACCACCAACAGATAGCCGAAATCTTCACCTATATGTTAGGCTACATATCTACACATGTTTTTTAACCGAGATAATTAGACTTTCGTGTTGCTAATCTAAAAGTAAATTAAATTTCGAACCCGAAAAATTAAACTATTTTCGGCTAACATGTGTTTTAACGTTTTACCAATCATTTTAAAATTGACGCCCTATATCCCTTGCCGGGCGAAATAAAAAAGCATCATCCAGCTCCCATTTTGTTTACTCGCTTTTGTCAGGGCCAATGCGGTGTGTTGGTGATGCTTCCTTCTGCGATATTCATCCGACGGCAAGCGACTGAAGCGAATGCAGTGCCGTTCGCTCCCGCCGAAATGTGCTTGCATAGCGTCCTCACGCAAACCAACTGCGCTCCCATACGCTTATTGCACGCCACAAAAAAGATACCACTTGAGAAGTTCACTCGTATATAGGGTATGCGAGCGCATGATAGCAAAATAATAGAAAAAATGGGCCTGATTACGCTTAATAAAGAGAAACATTATTAATTGTTGAACAGATTTCTCTTCGTTAAAGGTTACCCAAATAAACACTTATAGGGCGATCATGCCCTCAGTGGAGACAATGGGTTCTTAATAATATTGTTCATCATTGCATTACTGAACGTTTGCTTTACTTGAAACGACACGTTGTAATTATGCCATTATAAACACTAATTGAAAACAATAATTTCCCCAACAAATTGGCTTTCCTACCTATATACTGCCGCCGTAAGCGTTACTGTTCTATATTTTCTTCCAAGCAAAATCAATATTGGACTATTATGCTTGCGACGGCAGTATAGTGGAGCTCATTTACCTCCAAGAAATTTAGATTAATTATCAAGACGAAATTAATCCAATTTCATTTCTAGCTAATTCAAAGTTTGTCTATTAGTTAATGCATTAAAACTACCAATTTCGAATTATCAAATACATATTTTCTTTCATTGATTCAATAATACTTCCAATATTGGTACCGTCACCCTAGCAGAGTGAACTCTGTGGCTTTGAAAAGAAATGAACATATACCAATTTGATGAATACTGTACGACTTATATTTACTCATACCAAGTGTGATCCGATGGTTATGTGGTACAGCAAGCGCTTTCCACACCTGAGGTCAGAAGTTCGAATCTAGGTGTAACCAGTATAGAACATTTTGCTATTTTTTTTTATGCAAAAACAGTTTTTTGGCCATAACTCCAGATTGCGATGAGCTATTGATCTAATTTTTAATAGCAAACAAAGGGACTGAATTCCGCGTCGACTGCAACTTGTTGCGAGCCACTCGGACAACGGGAAGTTCAAAAAAGTGTGTCTACAAAATTTGTACACATACACACATACACACACACACATACATACATACACACATACAGACATCACCTCAGTTCGTCGAGCTGAGTCGATCGGTATATAAAAATCGGCCCTCCGGGCCTCCTATCAAAATTTTGTTTTTGAAGCAATATTATAGCCTTTACGTACACTTAGTGTACGAGAAAGGCAAAAAAATAGAAAAATCGTTATTATTTCTCTTAGAACATTTTTGGGACTTTTTTTTTCAGAAGATGAAAGTTTATTAATATAATTTTAACACCGGACGATACGCAAATGTTTTTGTAGCCAAAAATATCCCCCTATTCAAAATTTGGGCTAAATCGGACATGATTTAGGGGTGCTAAAAATTAATCAAAACTTTATTTTTTTTCACCACGGGTTTGGTGGAGGGGCTGGGAATCGAACCCATGACCATTCGCTTATAAGGCGAAGGTGTAGCCAACTACGCTACGAGACCCCCACATTTCTCGCTTCCTACTACTCACTTCTCACGTCAGAATTTTCAATTCTCACTTCTCATTGACAACATACGAATTCTCACTTCTTATATCTCATGTGAAATTAATATTGAGAAAGGTCTCATTCCCAACTTCTCGCTTCACTCTTCTCATCTCTCACTTCGCACTACTCGCAATTTCAATAACTCGTTCGGTCAAATGGCCCAAAAACATATAAGCAAAAACTAAAGATTGGACTCGGAAAAAATAAGACAAACAAAAATGATTACATTTTAAATCGAATACTTCTCAAATTTTCGGGAGTTAAATAACTATATATTAGCTATGTTTTGGCATTATTTATTTATTGAATTTCCTCCCCCAAGCTGAATGCTCGTACATTCCTCTTAACACTACTTGGGCGAGGCTTTGCCCATCTTCCTTACACAATTTCTCCCAATTTTTCTTCAAAGCTTCATCGGTTTTGAATGTTTTTCCGCTTTTCTTCAATTTCTTCTTCATTATCGCCCAAAACATTTCGATCGGACGAAGTTCTGGAGTATTTGGTGGGTTCGCCTCTTTCGGGACCACATTAACGCCCTTCGCTTTGTACCAAATTATTACAGGCTTGGCGTAATGGCACGAAGCGAGATCCAGCCAGAACAGCGTGGGACCACGGTGAGAGCGGAGGAAGGGCAGCAAGCGCTTTTGCAAGCATTCTTCTCGATAAATCTGCCCGTTTACGGTGCCGGTTGTAACGAACGGCTTGCTGTACCGTCCGCACTCGCAGATCGCCTGCCACAACAGGTACTTCTTTGCGAATTTGTCCATTTTTCTCTTCCGGAACCTCCATGCGGGACGTACCGACAAAAAACTCGAGGCCGGGGATTTGTTTGGTGTCCGCCTTGACGTATGTCTCGTCGTCCATGACGAGACAGCCTGGCTTGACCAGCCACTCACGGTACAGCTTCCGCGAACGCAATTTGGCCACCGTGTTTTGCTTGTCAGTCCGGTTTGGTGCCTTCCTGACCTTAAAAACACGTAGCCCAGCCCGCTTCATGGTCTGCTGGACGAACCACTTCGACGAATTGACCTTTTTGGCCACGTCTCGGGTGGAAAGGTTCGGGTTGTTCTTAAAATACCGCCTGATCTTCCGCGCCTTCTCTGGGTATTCCGTTTTCGGTTTTCGGCCGCTTCCAGCGCGCCGCTGGATGGTCTTCGTCTCCTGGAACATCTTCACAACGCGGGACACTGTGGAATGGTGGATTCCAAGCCTTTTGCCGATCCATCTGTGCGACTGACCAGGATTGTCGATCACCGCGCCCAAGATTTGCTGGCGTAGCTCTTCTTGTTTCGAATGCATCTTGAAAACTACTTGACAGATCGCGATAAAATTTTGCACACATAAACATTACACTCTAAACTAATATTACCCAAAATTTCATTAATTTTTACCCACGCAATAAAAAGTTACACCCAAAACAATGTGTCGCATTTTTTCCGAGTCCAATCTTTATTGGATACATTACGTACAGTATTGGGCAAAACATATGCAACTACACACAGTCCTTGATCTGGGTAAAAGAGCACTATAATCGAGCAAATGTCAGTGAAACAGACGTGAATACTCAAATGCAATATAATTTAAGTTTATTTTTTCGTTATGTTGTTATGTACACCGTTGAAATTATTTTGGAAAAATCCATGTCCTCTTGACAAAATAAATGCAACTTTTGTTAATCAAATACTACAAATTTCATCTTTTCGATATTTCGAAGCCTATGTTATTTGTAAATAAATAGATCTATAATTCTACATTTTTTTTAAATCAACACAAGGCCTTCAGCGGGAAAACATCAGGCTATGATATTACCTCTTCCATGGTTGGCGATTTTCGTCACTATCGTTCTCTATTTTCTCTCTATGGCTGAAGGAACTTGGTTTCCCATTGCACTGATTCTTCACAATCATTCATGATGAACGGAATTTGGCACAAAATTGCAATTTTGTGAATTTCAGCACGCGATATTCGTCATCAAATCTAGTAATCCTTCTGGTAAATCTGAAATAATATCGTTCAGATCTAAATCGGAAGACGTTGCCATGGCTGTACATTCCAACTGGTACTTGGCTTGCTTTTCAACTTAGTATCCTATTAGCATTTCCCCCAGTTATTAATTGACAGTTTTTCTATGCCCGCCATTGAATCTTGTATGGCAAGTACAATGGATACGCTATGCCCAGGGTGTCGAGAATATTTCCCACCCGAAAACATCATAGACCGGACCGAGAATAGAACTCGCCATCTCCGGATTAGAAATTCTACGCCTAACTGGAGACTGGAGACGTTGTCATGTCACACTTTTAAAATTCTTATATGCTTTCTCCGCTTTTCCGGAATCGATGGCCACCCTGTGACAACCTTCATCCCTCCGCTCCTCAATACTCTAATGGAAAAAGGCGATGAAAAACAACGTGTAAACAATTATCTCCAAAAGACGATATATCTTTCCCCGGTTGTCGTCGCCCACGAAGTTATACGGTCGATACGAAAGCCTTCCTCGTCCGGCTCCTTTCCTAGCCTAAAAATTTCCCGAAAAGTGCGTGCAATCGAAAAAATTGACAGCAGCCACAACGAGGTGAACATACTTTCCTACATTCGAATCGAACGAACCATGGGGTGATACGGACAAGTTGAGCGCATGAGTTATGCAATATGTTTTGATTTACGGTGAACAATAATTTTTGAGATTTATTTTTTGTGACAATGAATTATGCACATTTTTTTATATTCTGTGTTATAATTTTTTTTTTCAATATGTAAATCATATGTAAATTCAATCGATAATCAATTTCTTGAGAACTAGTATAGAACTCAAATGATGGTTTAAAATTTACCTCCTAAACTGAATTTAACAAACTGAAAAAATCTATGAAATGAGTACTTTTTTAGTAAAAGCCTTGATACGTGTTCCGTTACATTCTTTTTACCCCAACATCACTGGTCCCTACAATGCGCTCGCGACCGACCGACCGTTCGAAGCATATTAGATAAACATTAGGAAAAGAACCTCGCCTTTCCATGTTGTAGAGGTATGTTGGTATCGCTCTCCGAATAGCATTGGTGGCGTACCGTGGAACGCGCCTCTTGTTCTGCTGCCCGTCGTCAGATACTGGGTGGAAGTGATTTTTAAGAGGGGCCTTATATTTAGTTTATCGTAATGTTGTTCACAGTATCTTCGCTAGAAAAACGAAGAAGATGAGACCGGCCAACGAACCATCCAATTGTGCCGGCTATGAACGGCGAAGTGTTTCCGAATGGGATGGTGTTAGAAAATTTTATGAGCAATGCGAGAAATGGAACTGTTTTATTTAACCTTGGCCTCAAAAATATTTGATGTTTATGCACATGTTTCACGGTAGTTGGGTGCTTAATGACTGAATAAATTGACGGTGTTGAAAATTCTGCAAGACAAGTTAGCTTGAGTAGCATATTAAGTCATAGTTTCATATTACGTGATTGATGAAGAGCATATAAAGTAAATTCCAGCCAAACAAACAAATGGTCGTATTATTACTTTCTAGAATTCAAATGCCAAAAAATAAAAGAAAATGAAAGTAGTCAGCTTATTGATGAACACTAGTTTCCTACATAATCCCGGAAGAGACTGATATCGGGTAGGTGAACACAATTTTAGCAAAAAATCAAAACATGACGATACAATGCAAACGATGTACTCATGCACGCCAACATGTGAGAAACATAGCAAGAAATCGGTTGAAACTATTTACTCGAAAAACTTCCTCCCAACAAGTTTTCTCCGCAATGTGGTAACCACATTGAGCCTCAAAATTCAAATGGATTTTCAAACTATTCCCATTTCAATCATGATGGTACTAATAATAGTGTGCCCAAGTAGATACTTATCCTTTCTTGCACAACATCATCATTGCGAACTCGTGCAGAGCAGTGGTGTAACGTGTGGGCGTTTGTAGATTTCTGTGTAAGTACGGACTACGGATGCGAGCGGCCAAGCGAAATGCATTGCGAGAGTGTGAAGAGCCTCAGGGGCAAATGCTCACCCCTAATCATAGGCCATGACAGAAGAGGGTAAAAATCCATATTGGTTCATGCGACACCTTCCGCACGCTGCTCGGCCTTATCCTTACTGTGGAAAATTCAATGTTCTATCTCCCGTCTCAATGTGACGGGGTGGTTCCCCGTCAGCTGAAAGACGCGTACAGCAGCAGAGAGGCAGCGAGTGAGCGGTAGAGCAAACGAGAGAAATCAAAGCAACGCAACAACTTCCGATTTCGATTCTGCGCAGTCCGGGACAACCGGCGCTTTCTCTACACGCTCGGTACCAACAATCCAATACAAGGCAACGTACACAGCCGGAGAATTCCAATTCCTCGTGTGGAATGAGGTTTTGTAGTAACGTTTGGCTTTGTTTGCTTCCTTGACGTTGTCCGATGTTGCTGCGAGGATCGAGGATGAGGAAGCTGGCTATTTTTTTTTTGTTCGAGATGGGAAGGTGGGCAGGTAGCGCGTGTCTGAGTTGAGGAAACTACGGAGCACCCTCCAAGCTCATAATTGATATGTGAGTCTTTCCCGAAGCCGTGGTTGCCGGTCTCGTGGGGCATCTCCCCGAACATTGATACGAGGTGCGCCAGTCGAAAAATGTGAATAAAAATAACAATGTTAACTGAATGCATTGACCCCGGTGTATTTGTCACAAGTGGAAAGAGTTTTTGAATAACAAATAATTTTGAATTATAAAAATACAATTAGTATTCTATTACATTATCAGAATACGTTTGTTCTTACTGAGACTGATTTATTTTTTAAATTTTATTCTCCTGTCTAATTTCTAGATTTTTTTTGAGGGACACATATTCGTACTTACACGAGGGTTGAGAAGGCAGCTAGTTGATAAAAAAAATGTTTTTTTTTTATGGGCGCTACTCATAAACATTCAGGCAAAATATTCTTATACAGTGTTTTATTCTCGTCCACTCTGTACTTAATCCGTCTGCAAGCACTATATTGTAAAGCAGCCAGAAGTATGCTTTCTTCTGGCAAAGAGCCGTCGAGTGGAACTTCACGGCTATAGAGCGGACCGGCAAGGAGTGTATGATGAAGAGAATGGCTACAATCGTACAGAAATTTTCACAAATCACTGCTATACAACACGTCTGAAGCAGCGAATAAAACAAGTGTTGTTGATGAAAGCTGGTTGGCTTGCAGCCCGGCAATACCGGTACTGGTGAGACTGCTAAGAACGGTCGTCATCGCCGTCGAAGAGGGTATTTTAAATAAAGTCTTGACGCCTCATGGCTACAGTTGTTGGGTTGCATTTGCGACGATGGTTAGTATTTATTGTGTGAATTGACGCGAATGGAACCTTTTACTTAGAAAACAATCGTTTTATTTGCGGAAGCTTTTACTAAAATCGTACAATAAATGTTTCTCTTTGATTCATTGCTAACGGTGCTGCGAGCAGGTATGGTACTGACATAGTACGACAATCGCATAGCATTCGCAATTTTGTATTAACGAAGAAATTTAGTTCAATCAAAGTTAATTGCCTATATTCCGGGGATTAAACCACCCGACTTGGACATAATTTACAATGTTCTGAAAACTCATATGTGAATATGTACATTATGTGGAAGATGTTGATTTGAAAAATGTATTGGAGGTAACCACTTTCCTTTCGATTGGACTCGAACCCACGACCCTCAGTACGCTAGACTGGTGCTTTAACCAACTAAGCGATGCTAATTACGAAGGACCTCCGTCGGCCTTCGCAACCTAGCGGCTACTGAATGAGCTCGAGACTATGCGTCCAATTACGGAATCTCTTGTTTTTTTACACGACCGTGTAAAAAAATCCGTGTAAAAGAAGAATCGGGTGTATTGTTTAGTAGTAAAATGGAGCGGTTCAAAAACGTCCTGTATTTGCGCTAAATTCCTCCCACCAGTGGCACACTTTCAAAAAGCTCGTAAAGGACGCATTTCATGGCACAGGAGTGAGATCAATATATTCGGCCACATATTACGAAAGGGAGGAAACGAAATCAGCAAGCAAGCGCTGATCTGGAACCCGGCAGGACATTGTAGCAGAGCCCGACCCAGAGGCTCGTGGAGAAAAGGGGGAAGGAAAGGAGGTCGACAGGAATATGACCTGATTCGTCGGTTGCGGGAGAACTCGGGGTAAGATTGAGCCAAAGGGCACAAGAAGCTAGAAGAAGGAAGAAGGCGCAAAGTTCGCCAACCTAGGAAAGGTTCTAATGGCACAAAGCGCCTACCTTCCGAAGTAGTACTGAAAGGTAGTCACGGGAGGACATATGCTGAGGCCCAATATGTTTCTTTAATGGGTATTTCCCGGCAACAATTTCCTGTCGGAACGAGACCCATGACTCCAGTACCTAAAAGAGCGCGAGTGATGAAAACCTTCTAAACACGAGCGCTGGGCCATTTCGTAAATGCATTTCATGTTGTAAAAAATACGTAAGTTTTGTTTTTTGATAAATGTACTTTATTATAAGTGGATTTGAAAACAAGCGGAGGGCAATTTTTGTGATGACATAAATCTCACGACCTTCCTTCTGTCAAACTTCCGCATGAAGTGGAACGGAAGAATATCAGTATGAAAACTGATATTTTCTTCACTAGCAAAAGAAAGGTGGTTTGATTTGCTCATATACCATCATTGATCGACGGTACATCAGCAATGCCTTTACTCTGCGTTGTTCCCTCCGAAACAACTAAGTTGGTTGTAACGAGACGAACGCATAGAGAAAACAGAACTACACAATAAAAATCCTAATTCCTAGACTAATGCTGATGTTATATTAGAAATTAGAAATTTAGCGCCAGTACTCGTCGAACCCTTTCCGCTCGCGATGGCATATGAGCAAATCAAACCACCTTCTATTTGCTAGTGAAGAATATGTCAGATTCCATACTAATATTCTTCCCTTCTTCTTAATACGGAAGTTTGGCAGAAGAAAGGTCGTGGATTTATGTCATCACAAAAATTGCCCTCCGCTTGCTTTCAAATCCACTTTTATTATTTATTATTTATTTATTCAGACTAAGGCCGAAGTGGCCTGTGCGGTATATAAGAGTCTTCTCCATTCGGCTCGGTCCATGGCTACACGTCGCCAACCACGCAGTCTACGGAGGGTCCGCAAGTCATCTTCCACCTGATCGATCCACCTTGCCCGCTGCGCACCTCGCCTTCTTGTGCCCGTCGGATCGTTGTCGAGAACCATTTTCACCGGGTTACTGTCCAACATTCTGGCTACGTGCCCGGCCCACCCCAGTCGTCCGATTTTCGCGGTGTGAACGATGGATGGTTCACCCAGCAGCTCATGCAACTCGTGGTTCATTCGCCTCCTCCACGTACCGTCCGACATCTGCACCCCACCATAGATGGTACGCAGCATCACCGATTTGTAGATTGTCAGTTTGGAACGGCGGCGAACTCTATTCGATCGGTCTTGCGGAGTACGTATGTACGTACGATTTCCAGCCACTATGCGTCTCCGAATTTCTCTGCTGGTATCATTTTCGGCAGTCACCAGTGAGCCCAAGTACACAAATTCTTCTACCACCTCGATTTCGTCACCACCGATGCAAACTCGCGGTGGGTGGCTCACATTGTCTTCTCTTGAACCACTTCCTATCATGTACTTCGTCTTCGACGTGTTGATGATTAGTCCGATTCGCTTAGCTTCCCTCTTCAGTCTAATATAGGCTTCCTCCATCTTCTCAACGTTACGTGCCATAATATCTATGTCGTCGGCGAAGCCAAATAGCTGGGCGGACTTATTGAAAATTGTACCACTCGTGTTAATCCCTGCTTTTCGTATTACCCCTTCCAAAGCGATGTTGAATAGCAGACACGAAAAACCATCACCTTGCCGTAACCCTCTGCGGGTTTCGAAGGGACTCGAGAATGGCCCTGAAACTCGAACTACGCACATCACCCGATTCATCGTCGCTTTGATCAACCAGTTTATCCGGAAATCCGTGTTCGTGCATAAGCTGCCATAGCTGGTCCTGATCGATTGTATCATATGCGGCTTTGAAGTCGATGAATAGATGATGTGTGGGCACGTTGTATTCGCGGCATTTCTGCAGTACTTGGCGAATAGCGAACACCTGGTGGAGCGTTCGCCCATAAAACCCGCCTGGTACTGCCCCACGAACTCCCTTGCAATTGGTGCTAGTCGACGGCATAAAATTTCGAGAGTACATTTTAGACGGCGTTCAGCAATGTGATTGCGCGGTAGTTGCTACAATCCAGCTTATCGCTCTTTTTGTAGATGAGATACACGACACCTTCCATCCACTCCTGCGGCAAAACTTCCTCCTCCCAAATCTTGATAATGACCCAGTGCAGCGCTCCAGCTAGTGCCTCACCACCGTGTTTCAATACCTCTCCTGGTAGTTGGTCAACCCCAGGAGCTTTGTTGTTCTTCAGCTGGCCAAATTCCTCCTGGATTTCCTGGAGGTCCAGAGCCGGTTAAATTCTGTCCTGCGCGCGTTCTCCTAGGTCCGTCACCATACCGCTATCTTCGTCTGCCATATCGACAACCAGGTGTTCTTCGTAGTGCTGCCACCACCTTTGGCGTTCGTAAGAAGGCTCCCGTTTATGTCCTTACACATATCAGGCTGTGGTACGTGACCCTTACGTGAACGGTTTAACTTTTCATAGAGGTTTCGTGTGTTATTAGCGCGGTACAGTTGCTCCGTCTCTTCCTGCTGGCGCTTTTTCCTCCAGAAATCTGTTTCCAGAAATCCTCCAGTTTTGTCTGTTCCGCACCCATTTATATTGTGCCTCGTTCGCCCTCGTGCGGTGTTGCAGCAATCTCGCCCATGCTGCATTCTTTTCTTCCACTAACTGCTCACATTCGCCGTCATAGCAATCGTTTCTCTGATCCGGGGGCACCTTGCCAAGTGCAGCTATTGCGGTGCTACCAATGGCGGATCGAATATCTCTCCAGCGATCTTCAAGAGACGCTGCGCCTAGCTGCTCTTCGGTTGGGAGTGCCACTTCCAGCTCCTGCGCGTATTCTTGGGCTAGTCCGACTTCGACGCGTGTTGTACACCGTCGAGTTTTGAGCGCAGGCATACTGCAACGAGGTAATGGTCGGATTCAATATTCGCACTGCGGTAAGTGCGGACGTTCGTGATGTCGGAGAAGAATTTACCGTCGATTATAACGTGGTCGATTTGGTTTTGCGTTTCTTGGTTAGGTAATCTCCATGTGGCCTTGTGGACATTTTTTCGAGGAAAGAAGGTGCTTCGGACTACCATTCCGCGGGAGGCTGCGAAGTTTATGCATCGTTGGCCGTTGTCATTCGATACGGTGTGCAGACTATTCGGTCCGATGACCGGTCTATACATTTCCTCCCTTCCTACCTGTGCGTTCATGTCACCGATGACGATTTTGACGTCCCGCAGTGGGCACCCATCGTATGTCTGCTCCAGCTGTGCGTAAAACGCTTCTTTCTCGTCGTCGGGTCTCCCTTCGTATGGGCAGTACACGTTGATGATGCTATAGTTGAAGAAACGGCCTTCAATCCTCAGCTTGCACATCCTTGCGTTGATTGACTGCCACCCGATCACACGATGGCGCATCTTAAACAGAACTATGAAGCCGATTCCCAGTTCGTTGGTGGTGCCACAGCTTTGGTAGAAGGTAGCCGCTCGATGCCCGCTTTTCCACACTTTCTGTCCTCCTGCAGCGCCACGACGCCGAAGTTGCGGGGATGTAATTCTTTGTAGATCATCCTGTCGCATCCTGCGAAACCTAGCGACTTGCAGTTCCATGTTCCAAGCTTCCAATCGTGATCCTTTATTCGTCGCCTAGGTCTTTGCCGATTATATCGAGTCGCATTATCTCTTATATTGTTCGTAATTATTGATTTTCCAGGCGGCTTATTGGGCCTGCGCAAACCTCCTGTCTCGTCGGAAGGCCGTCATGTCAAGGACTGTTTAGCGTCCCACCTAGCACCAGGACTTGGGCTTGTGCGCTTTGAGCGGCACACGGTCGCTTTGGTGGGGCCTACTTGCGGATACATGCAGCTTTTTATAGAGGTTTAACAGGGCCCACTGTCAGACCCCACCACATCCTAGGCAAGCCCCACAACTCGCAGATGGCCTGGGGAGGGATCGTCAAGCCCTTGGACATAGTCCCTGCAGCATGTTACCCGAAATCCACTTTTATATAAAATCTTTATTGCGGTAGTGGTAAAATTGTCCATTTTGGATATAACCAAAAAACATTTGACGACGGCGGTTTGAATATTGCCAATTTCCCGTGATATAGGGGAACTGTTTGTCACTTCATCTCATAGCTCCCATGTTCATCCTATCGTAAACAAAGCAATGGAACGGAAAATGGTTGGTTTCATATTTTTGTGATTTTTTCAGCAGTGAGTACGCATGTTAGCAAAAAGAAGCGACGAGATTGGCGCTGTATTTCTTTGTTTTGCTTTGAGATGAATATTCAGTGAAATACCTACGTTATGGATAATTCTGTTGCAAAACACAATTATTGAATGAGTACAATATGAAAGCAAACAACCAACAAAAAAGTATTTAAAATCTTTTATTATGATTCGAACTGTAGAAAATGATACAAAATTAGTATTAGTGGTATAGTCGGGGATGTAATGCCAATAAAAAGAAGAACATTACGTTGAAAATAGGAAAGCAAATTTGAAATACGTTTATAATTATTTGTAAACTATAATGGAATGTTATTCATTTTTATTCATGAGAATTTCAGCCAGTGGCTGGCTCGTCTCGGGTGGTCTGTAATCAAAATCCATAGATATTGAATGAAATTGCAATCAAGTTCCAGGAGCCATGATAGCCTTCGGGTCAGGATGATCCATTCAAACAAACAAGAAGGTAATGAGATAGGTAGGATGATGAAGTATAACCGAATATGTACTAAAACTTCCTAGATTTTTATTTTTTTATAGAGTTTACATCTCTGCACTTCGTCCACCACAACTGATGCAATGCCCAAGTCCCCCAGGAATTCATTCTATACTCACCCAGGAATTCAATCAGAACTCCCTCAGGAATTCATTATGAATTCCCCAAGGAATTCGTTCTAGATAGTGCCAGGAATTCATTCTACCAAGATTTTTTTCTGAATTCACTGAAGAATTCATTCTGAATTCAGCTATTCAAAGAATTCCTGGATGAGCTCCTGAAGTAACTCCAAGATAAGCTTCTGGAGAGACACACAGATGATTTTTTGAAGAAACTCCTGGAGGAATTCCTGGAGGAGCTCTAGAAGAAATTACTAGATATACTCCGGGATGAATGACTACAAGAACTCCAGGAGTAATTCATGGAGGAACTCCAGGAGGAAATCCTGAAGAAACTTTAAGAAGAATTCCTGAAAGAACTCCAGAAGGAATATGTGGAAGAGCTCCTGAAAAAAAAACTCCGATTGAAATTCCTGGAAGAACTCCAGGAGTAATTTCTTGAGAAACTTCAGGAATTATTTCTAAAGGAGCTCCAAGAAGATTTTTTGTAAAAACTCCAGGAAGGATTCCTAGATGAACTCCAGAAAGAATTCCTTGAGGAACTTCAGGATGAATTCCCAAACTCCAGGAACTCCAGAAGGAATCTGTGGATAAATTATTGAAGGAACTCCAGGAGGAGTACCTGAAGTAATTTCAGAAAGAATTCCTGATGGATAAGGAAGAAATTCGTGGAGGAACTCCAGGAGAAATTTCTGGTGGAGCTTCAAGAAGAATTTTTGAAAAAATTCCTAAGTGATCTCCTGGAAGAACTGCAACAAGGAATTTCTGAAGTAACTCCAGGAGGAATTCCTGGCGGAACTAATGGAGGGATTCTTTGATAAACTTATAATGAATTCCTGGGGAAATTTAAAATTAATTCCTGGGGAAATTCGGAATGCATTCCTGGGGGAGTTCAGAATGAATTCCTGGTTGAATTCAGAATGAATTCCTTTGGGATGAATTCAGAATGAATTCCTTGGGATGAATTCATGGAGCAACTGAGGCAACTACAGGAAAAACTCCTGGAGCAACTTCAGGAGGAAATCAAAAAGGATTCCTAAGAGAACTTTAGGAAAAAATCCTAAAGGGTCTTGAGGAGAAATATGTGATGGAACCAAAGAAGGTATCACTGGATAAGTCTCAGGAAGATTTTCTGAAAAAACTCTCAAAAATCTCTAGGTGAAGAAATTCTTGGAGGAATTTCATCAGACATTTGTGGAAGAACTCCAGGAGGAATCACTGTGGGCTCCTCAGGGGGAATTCTTTGGTTAACTCCAGGAGATTTTTTGGAAGAATTGCTGGAGGAACTCTAGAGGACATTCCCGGAAAAAAATCCTGTAGGAGTTTCTGGAGGAACTTTGGCGAATATACAGGAGACATTTCTGGCGGAACTTCAGGAAGTATTCTAAGATATTCTTGGAGGAACTGCAGAAGGAATATATATGTTGAAGACGGTGGACAAATAAATAAAACTCCAGGAGGATTTGCTGGTTGAATTTCAGGAGGAGTTCATGGAAGAACTGCAGGAGTAATTCCAGTGGGATTCTCATGTGAATGGATTCCTGGAGGAACTCCACGATAGGATTCAGGAAGACTTCAGGCTGAATTCCTAAAGCAGCTTCATTAAAACTTTCTGGAAGAACTCTAGAAGGTATACTACCAAATCAAATTCTAAATTCCGAAATTCTGCAAATCACAAATTCCTAAGTTCCTAAATTCATTAATTCCCAAATTCATATGTTCCTTAATTCCAAAATTCCAAATTCCCAAGTTCATAAATTTGTGAATCCCTAATTTCATAAATTGCTAAGTTCCCAAATTTCTAAATTTCTAAAATCGTTTGTTCCCAAGTTCTTGAATTCTCAAATTCCTAAATTCAGGGTCGCACGCTATTCCTATGTTTCTAAATTCCTAAATTCCTACATTCATAGATTCATTGATTCCTGGATAAATTCCCATATTCCGAAATTCCTGAATTTCGGAATTTCTAAATTCCTAGATTCCTAAATTTCTAATTTGAAACGGATTTTGCGATCGTGATTATGATTGATTCGTTTATCGGCTATGGCAGGCCTGTCTTGGCATGGTGGTTTCCATACCACTAACCAAGTCGCCCACAACTAGGACGTTAAACAAGAAGATTCATGACACGATTCACTAGATGGTTTCTATGCCTCCCTTTCACATTCTGTCGCTTCATATTTGGCCGCACCCTAGCGAACGGCTTTCAATCTGTTGATTTTTGAATAATTACTTTCGATTATCTACTCCCTCATACTTTCCTGAGCGAAACACGTGTTGCCCAAAAGTGTAACTCAAATGCAATCAAATTTAGTCACATTTGAGCTGCTGACCAGATTTGCCTGGATTATGCTGCAAGGGTTGAGTAGGACTGACCTATACAGCTGATAAATAAATCAATATATATAAATTCCTAAATTCTTAAATTTGATATATCGTCATTATTTGTCATTATTTATCTGCAGTTCAGATCGCGCTTTTTTTAGCCTGGCCAGCGCACTTGCGCCGCGATTCAACTTTGTTTCCCCCAGAGACCATAATCTCATCAACTGCACAAATCGTCCAATTCCTAATTCCGTTTTCTCGCTTTAAGATTTTTTTTTTCTCATTTTTTACAAACTGCATTTTTAGAAACACATAATGATAAAACATTCCTAATGTTAATATTCTTTTGGCATAAAATGTTTGACGGTTTCAATTCGAACGGCTTTTATACAAGCAGTGAGGAGCGACATCATCGCCAACTAATATTTTGTATACATGAAAAATTGGAAGCCTAGAAATGTGAGTGCACGAATTGTTATCAATGTCATGTGTTGATGAGATTGAAGACATTGAAAAAAAAGTAATCTCGGATGATCCCCGCAGAGATGATACTCTCGTGCGGGGTGTGATTAATAGAGTTGTGTTTTCGCGGTCCATGAATACGGCCGGAAAAGGCTAGCCTTGATCAAGGAAAGTAAACAGCTGTCGGAATGACGCACGAACCAACATTTTCAGTGTTGTAAAATGTCATTGGCATTCATTTGTAAAATTTACCAAAAACCTTTTTTTAGAAGCTAGATATACATTAATGAAGTGTGACGAACTTAAATGTCCAAATATGTAATCTGAGGCGTGAGAGGTAAAATGTCATTCGAATTACACGTGACATTTTGGAGAGATTTCACTCTCTAGCCTCTGATTTTATGTTTAGATACAACTTGTATCATCGTATTTTAATATTTACCAACACTAAATTCATTAGCCTCTGATAATCAGCAGCCAATATCAGAAGGTTTTACTAGCTAACTAATACAATACCAAGCGAACAATGCACCAACAAAAACGTAAGTGGAATTTCCAACCAAAAAGATGTTTTTGCGGATGTGAAGACAGTCCATAACTAGCTTCCACTCCAATTTGAATGCATCTAAGCTGTCTAAAAATAAAAAAAATAAAAACACGTACTTTCTTCGACAGAGCATCAAATTGCTATTGCTGCTGAAAGCAAGTTCAAAAGAAAGGCAAGCAATCAGACCCGTCGTGGTTTCTCTTCAGTTGCTGGCTGGGTAACCGTGGTTCGGTGGATGTGACATGTGAGCACAGTCAGTGAAACTAATAAGCATCGTCAGTAGGTGCTCGAGTAGTAGCATTATTTGCCGGCAAACCCAGACGACAGAAACACGTCCCCAGTCACGAACTTTTGTTTCTCGTTTCATGGAGTAGTTTTTGGGGAGAGTGCGGTGCTCCAGAAAACGAGCGAACGATGATGGAACGCAGCCCTGGTTCTGGTTCTGGTCTGGTCTTTCCCCACTACATTCTGCTGATGGTGTGCATGCTCCACGGAAGAAATGACAAATTACCTTCCACTTGCCGGGCTTGTGTCGGCTTCCGGCGACCGGGAAGAACTCGCTTCCTGGAATGTTTCATTGTTACAACTTACTAATAGATTGTATTGTAACCGAAGTTAAACGAAACTCGGAGGGCTCGCCTCGTTGTAATTGTTTTTGCATTTTGCTGTTTTGCTTTGAATCATCCTAAATGCAAAATAAATCAGTAAATATTTAAAATAAATATGTAATATGATTTCCATAACGGATTTGTGTGTAACTCACAAAATGTAAACTAATCAGGTTATTAATGCAATGAACTCCTATAAAACCATGAAAGCGTAAGCGAATGCAAAACATATTGAATGAGAACTGAAAATATGTTGCAATATTTTACTGCAAGTTTCGATATATCATTATTTTCAGAATTCGCCCATACCGCAAATTGCTAAAGATTCCTATTTATTTATTTATCTTTATTTGAGAGATTTTCAGCCCTAGGCTGGCTCATCTCTGGCCTTGCTAAAGGTTTATCATTTATTCTGATGTAATTGAAAACAATTCCGGAAATTCTACTTATTACTAAAATCAATCAAGTAAAATTATGAATTCTTGCTTCAGTTGTGTTCAAAATAGTATTTTGTTGGTCGTAATGTTCGATAAACAGCCAATAATCTTGTTGAACCATCATTGATTGCATTTCCCTTACACCCATACTCGTCACGGTGCAGTATATTTTTCTAGCCACCATCGATTCTTCGAAAACAGAAAAATGCATCCGCCAGAGGGAGAATCCCAAATTATTCTCTTTGTTCTGGCCGTCGTCGTATACTCCCTCGTAATAGCGATGGAACAACGAAAATGCATGCCCGGTCTGCGTAATCGATAATCATAGACTCTCTTCCGAATCGACCGAACGAACTGCCGCTGCTGTTGCAGCATCATTGTATTGTGTTGTGGCACAGGGCGTACTGCAACTGTGTGGGTCCTACTGCTGTTTGCCGTTGTTGTGTGCTCCGCTTGCTGTTGGTGTGGTAGGTAATTGTTTTGCAGTCCCCATCTCCGACTCTGATAGATGCTGATACGGTTAGGTACGTGCGACGCCGATTAGTGACGAAGAAACAACACAATGTGCTCTCATCTACGCTCTAAGCAGCGGAACAACAACTGCGCTCAGCGCCGGAGTACACCCACAGAAGTATGCACACACGTAGCGTAGGGCTGGTATGAATGAAAACGGAAAACTGCAATGAACCCTCTCCCAACGAACGGCATCTGCGGGCCTGTCCAAACATGCAACGACGGGGTGCAACGGGTGTTCCACAAAAATGGTCATCCATGCGCTGTGTGTTGACTGTCGTCGTGTTAGGTCGAAATAACAGCATCGGCTGATTTCTGTGCCAGCCTCTAAAGCAAAATTAACCGGCTAAGTTGCAATGCCTTGGCACTTAGCTGTGATTTTTAGGGAAATTGATGCGGGTTCTTATTTTCAATTGTTGTTAGAAAGGAAATCAACATCATATGAGAAGAATTCTATCATGATGAATGCAACTGTAAATCTTGGAATTTATCTTATTCCATTATAAGGGTGATTACTGATAAATTTTATAAACTTTCGGTTTCTCAATTACCTTGTCAAAAAAAAATACTGGTAAACATTGATTTTAGGCGAGGATTCAGTATTCTGACAAAACTTGACACCAAAAGACTGTATTAAATGGAATCCACTATTGCTTGTAAGCTAGTAACGACATTCGAGGTACAATTAAATCACAAATTACTTGTTATGTGGATTTTTTTATACAATACATGATCTTAATACAATGTTCAAAACAATTTTTTTGGACTTCAAAAAAATCAAACAATAATCTTTATTAGCGACTTGAAATTCTTGAAATAAGAGCATTGGGATAAGACAACTTGATTCTAAGCTACTGATATGCCATTTCTGTTTAATTATTTTACAAATGTTAAAAGTCATTTAGATAGTTATTGAATACGAAACAATTCTTGCATAAACCATACTTACTACTCCTGAGTCAAAGTTGAACAAAGCTTTCACTGCTTTCTCAAACTACAATAAATGTAATGTGACCAGATAAATTTTGTGTGAGCGCGGGACAAAAAAAAAGTTCATAGTTTAATATGTTTTAGTAATACGCTTAAATCAAATATTTGCTAACTTTGCTAACTGTTCGATAAACGGCAACTCATTTCAGAAGTCAAAGCTTTCTTCAAATGTTGAATGTGCAGCTCAATGTAGTTGCTATGGAGTTTCGTATAATTTTAAAGTTTAGCGGTTCCCTGTCCAATATCTTAAAAACTGTTGCAACTTTCGAATTGCAGTTGAAAAGCGTTGCAGTTAAATGACTTTCAGCTGTTGATCGTCTAGTGTATAGAATTTTGTAAGATTTTTTTTTTAGCAATAGAAGCAATGTTATCGAGCCTCGAAAATTGTTTTCCGAATAACCTAAAAAATTCTTTCTAAAATACCTAACGAAAGTTGATACTGCGATTATAAAGTAAATAGATCATATTTTTCTTAACCTTCCGGGACTCGCTTGGTTCTGGACTGCTCAGGTAGTCCCGCTTCTGTTGTGAACGAGAAGCGTGCTTTTTTCGAAGATGTACTATTTACAACGGCGCGAGTCCCCGAAGGTTAAAATCTATTCTGGTTGGAGCTTTCATCTTCAGGAATATGGTCCACGGTTTTAGTTCCGATATAGTTCCAAACAGGTAATACTGAATAGATATCCGTTCAGAAAATCAAAAATTCCGTCCCATTTCAACGAAGAATAACACGTGGAAATCAAGCAATGATGCAAACCGCGAGGCGAATCATGAACGATTCTCAGTGCCATGAGTCGGGTGGTGTTTGACTCGCGATTGATTTAAATTTTGGAAAAGATTTGAGAATTTGAGTTTTCCCAACACGCTATCGCTTCTTAATATCAACACAGTAAAGGTCGTCTTCTAACTGGAGTAGATTTTCCGCAAGATTTTAATCCGTATGTCATTTAACCGAAGTGGAATTTTGGACGTTCCGTGTTGAAATCCAAGCAATTACGCAGCAGGAATACAAGGAAGCGAAATCTGCTTACAAGATTCCCAGGGTATAAGGCTTGGGTAAAACAAATTACAGAGATAATTTAGTCTGGGTCACAGGAGAACATCTTAATATTGAATTCTATGATCCATATGATTGACTTACAAAATACTAAAAATACTAAGTAATAGCTAATAATCTATTTTATTTTCATGTATTTCGCGGGACATTATCTAGAAATAAGTTGAATGCGGGACATTTCGCGGGACGCTTTCACGAGCAGGACAAATAGTGAAAATGCGAGACTGTCCCGCGAAACGCGGGACGTATGGTCACATTAAATAAATGTCATGTAGAATTGTAAGGCTTCATCTCTCAGATGATGTTGGTTCACGCAGAGGCTCCTCGGAACCTAAGCGGTTTCATCGCCGCGACGGCGACAACTGGACGCGATAATCCTTTTTCACACAAAATCATTGAATCTTTAGCAAACCATCTCAATGTCTAATTAATAAAACAAAGACATCGACGAATAGTAATCGATCAATGCAGTTAAGTCTCATGATTTTAAGCACGAGTCATTGAACAAATTGTGAAATCCTAAACGAATTGAACCACGCAAAAGTAATCGATTTTCTTCTCGTGACTTCAAAAGTGACAAAATAAATCGTAAACACATTTTTGTTTATATATCCGAGAAGATACCTGAGCAAAGTTTGAAATCAAAATGAAATCAAAATTTGCTGCCATGATGTCTATTATTTGTTTACTCTAGATGATTTCGTTTTGTATGGATTTAACACAGCAAAAATGAGACCACAAAATGAGATACATTCTTCCTTGTACAGCTTAGAGTCCATCGTCTTATTCGTTACGAACACTTTGGTCTTTGCTCTACTGCTGCATATCCCTCGCCAAATCATCAGTTTTTTGGGCAAATACCTATGTCCATAAAAGTAAACTTAAACTCGCAGGAACAACTCCTCGTGCCGTCGCCATGCATAATTTTTGGCCAGGAAGCTGTCCTAAATCCATTTCACTTTCCGTGCCGCTGCAATACAAGAAATGATTCCGGATTCTAACTGGACAGAGCTTTAATTAATTTATTATTATTATTATCAGACTAAGGCCGCAGTGGCCTGTGCTGCACATAAAAGTCTTCTCCATTCAGCTCGGTCCATGACTGCACTTCGCCAACCACGCAGTCTGCGGAGGGTCGCAATCCTCCACCTGATCGATCCACCTTGCCCGCTGTGCACCTCGCCTTCTTGTTCCCGTCGGACCGTTGTCGAGAACCATTTTCACCGGATTACTGTCCGACATTCTGGCTACGTGCCCGGCCCACCGCAGTTCAAAGTACGTACGATTTCCAGCCACTATGCGCCTCCGAATTCCTCTGCTGGTATCGTTATCGGCGGTCACCAGTGAGCCCAAGTACACAAATTCTTCTACCACCTCGATTTCGTCACCACCGATAGAAACTCGTGGTGGGGTGTCTATGACCTCTTGAGCCTCTTCCTAGCATGTATTTTGTCTTCGACGTATTGATGACTAGTCCAATCCGTTTAGCTTCACTTTTCAGTCTGATGTAGGCTTCCTCCATCCTCTCAAAGTTACGATGCCATGACATCAATGTCGTCAGCGAAACCAAATAGCTGGACGGACTTTCTTGAAAATCGTACCACTCGTGTCAATCCCTGCCCATCGTATTACTCCATCCAAAGCGATGTTGAATAGCAGACACGAAAGACCATCACCTTGCCGTAAACCTCTGCGCGTTTCAAAGGGACTCGAGAATGCCCCTGAAACTCGAACTACGCACATCACCCGATCCATCGTCGCCTTGATCAACCGTATCAGTTTATCCGGAAATCCGTTTTCGTGCATTAGCTGCCATAGCTGGTCCCGATCGATTGTATCATATGCGGCTATGAAGTCGATACATAGATGATGTGTGGGCACATTGTATTCGCGGCATTTCTGCATTACCTGACGTATGGCGAACTCCTGGTCTGTGGTAGAGCGTTCACCCATAAATCCCGCCTGGTACTGCCCACGAACTCTCTTGCAATTGGTGTTAGTCGGCGGCATAAAATTTGGGGAGAAGTACCTTGTAGGCGGCGTTCAGCAATGTGATTGCGCGGTAGTTGCTACAATCCAGCTTATCGCCTTTTTGAAGATATGGCACCTTCCAACCACTTCTGCGACAGAGTCTCCTCCTCCCAAATCTTGGTAATTACCCAGTGCAGCGCTCAGCCAGTGCCTCACCACCGTGTTTAAACAGCTCTCCTGGTAGTTGGTCAACTCCAGGGGCTTTATTGTTTTCAGCCGGGCAGTCTCCTTCTGGATTTCCTGGAGATTCGGAGCCGGAAGTCTCACGTGAACGGTTCAACTTCTCATAGAACTTTCGTGCGTTATTAGCGCGGTACAGTTCCTCCGTCTCTTCACCGTCTCGATCTTCCTGCTGGCGCTTTTTCCTCCGGAAAATCGAGTTTTGTCTGTTCGCGCCCGTTTGTATCGTTACCTCGTTCGCCCTCGTGCGGTGTTGCAGTAATCTCGATCATGCTGCATTTTTCTCCTCAACTAACTGCTCACATTCGCCGTCATACCATTCGTTCCTCTGATCCGGAGCCACCGTGCCTAGTGCAGCGGTTGCGGTGCTTCCAATGGCGGATCGAATATCTCTCCAGCCATCTTCAAGAGATGCTGCGCCTAGCTGGTCTTCCGTTAGGAGTGCCACTTCCAGCTGCTGTGCGTAGTCTTGGGCTAGTCTACCGTCTTGTAGCCGCCCAATGTTTAGCCGCAGTGGACGACTCCGACGCGTGTTGATCACCGTCGAGAGTTTTGAGCAGGCATACTGCAACGAGGTAGTGGTCGGATTCAATGTTCACAATGCGGTAAATGCGTACGTTCGTGATGTCGGAGAAGAATGTACCGTCGATTAGAACGTGGTCGATTTGGTTTTCCGTCACTGGACTAGGTGATTTCCGTGTGGCCTTGTGGATATTCTTGCGGGGGAAGAAAGTGTTTCTGACATCATTCCGCGAGAGGCTGCAAAGTTTAAGCATCGTTGGCCGTTGTCGTTCGATACGGTATGCAGACTATCCGGTCCGATGACCGGTCTATACATTTCCTCCCTTCCTACCTGAGCGTTCATGTCACCGATGACGATTTTGACGTCCCGCAGTGGGCATCCATCGTATGTCTGCTCCAGCTGTGCATAGAACGCTTCTTTCTCGTCGTCGGATCTCTTCGTGTGGGCAGTGCACGTTGATGATGCTATAGTTGAAGAAACGGCCTTTTATCCTCAGCTTGCACATCCTTGCGTTGATTGGCTGCCACCCAATCACGCGTTGGCGCATCTTTCCCAGCACTATGGAGCCGGTTCCCAGCTCGTTGGTGGTGCCACAGCTTTGGTAGAAGGTAGCTGCTCGATGCCCGCTTTTCCACACTTTCTGTCCTGTCCAGCAGATTTCTTGCAGCGCTACGACATCGAAGTTGCGGGGATGTAATTCATCGTAGATTATCCTGTCGCAACCTGCGAAGCCTAGCGACTTGCAGTTCCATGTTCCAAGCTTCCAATCGTGATCCTTTATTCGTCGCCTAGGTCGTTGCCGATTGTATCGAGTCGTATTATCTTCTATGTCGTTCGTAATAGTTGTTTTAGGCGGCTTATTGAGCCTGCACAAACCTCCTGTCTCGTCGGAGGGCCGTCGTGTCAGGGCTGTTTAGCGTCCCCACTAACACCAAGACTTTTGCTTGTGCGCTTTGAGCGGCACACGGTCGCTGGCGGAGCCTACTTGCAGATTCATGCAGCTTTTTATAGAGGTTTAACAGGGCCCACTGTCAAACCCCACCACATCCTAGGCAGGCGCCACAACTCGCCACAACTTGCACTATCGATCAAACAGTTAAGCAAAAATACACGCTTTTGAAAGTGCCCCATTTCTAAATAATCTGGCCTTTATTTAAAAAGTTGATTGATAATAACATCAATTTTAAAAATATTATAATACAAATATAAGGGGCCCTCCTTAGCCGTGCGGTAAGATGCGCGACTACAAAGCAAGACCATGCTGAGGGTGGCTGGGTTCGATTCCCGGTGCCGGTCTAGACAATTTTCGGATTGGAAATTGTCTCGACTTCCCTGGGCATAAAAGTATCATCGTGTTAGCCTCATGATATACGAATGCAGAAATGGTAACTTGGCTTAGAAACCTCGCAGTTAATAACTGTGAAAGTGCTTAATGAACACTAAGCTGCGAGGCGGCAATGTCCCAGTGGGGGATGTAATGCCAATGAAGAAGAAGATAATACAAATTCTCAAATTAAGTAGATCACTACAATCGGACGACGAAATAAAGCTATGTCCATTTAGAATCCGGAATAATAAAACATCTGTATCTAGGTAACGGATTGACATACAAATAAGGTTAATACATCAAAACAAAGGTATTTAACTGTACTTTAAGGCAAAAATGATAAATGCAAATCATTTTTAGTTTTCTAGTGACAATTCGCACTTTCTTCTTTATTCCTCTCGTCAAACGCTGCACACCTCCGGAGACAACTTTCTTGGCACATTTGGTCGGGGTTCAGCCAAAACGCACCAAGCGCCAACGAAAATTACCCATTTTTCTGCCCAAACTTTCGTTTAGCAGATTTAATTGATCGCAAATCGTATCGGATATCTCTCAATCCAATAAATGAGGTTATCCTATTGGAATTGTACGCTTGAATTGATATGAAACGATTTCCGTTGTCCTTTTTTTATTCCTTTATTTATTTGATAATCACTCTGTGTAACTTAACCGCTACTGTGCCGAGATCTACTGTGGTATTCTGCAGCCAGAATCCCACACATAATCTATTTTTAGATTTTTCCATTATTCATTGTTGTTGTCGTTGCCGGTCCATCTCGTCGTGAGTCCATTGTGTTCGTTTTGTCCATGTCGTGTATCCAATGATCGTTGCATTGTCCGGTTGCCATTTTATCCGGGTAATGTTGGAGGAATGCCTCCAAGAAGAACAAGTTGTCAGTCGTCATCAGGCAACCGTGACGGTGAAGCGTGCACCCCAATACGCCACCGCATAGGCTGCGCATCCGGCGACTGACGAGGGTTTTGGTGGAGGGGCTGGGAATCGAACCCATGACCATTCGCTTGAAAGGCGAACGTGTAACCAACTACGCTACGGGACCCCCAATTTCCGTTGTCCTTGTACGAGCAAAATATCACAAGTCAGTCAAAAAGCCGCTTTGTGCGTTTTGGCTGAACCCCGACCATTTGTTTCACATATTGGTCATCTGAGTCGCGTCCCGAGCTGTTTATCCACTTTTCTTAAGCTTCCGTTTCATTACTGCTCAAAATGTATCGATGGGCCAGAACTGCGGGCAGTTGGGTGGATTATGTTTTTATTGTTGAAATCTACGTTATTATCGCGATACAACTGGATGACTTCACGGATGTAGTGGCAACTCGCCAAATCTGGCCAAAACTTCACGCGACCTCCACCGGCTTTCATGAAACTTATTACGCGGTTTTTGATACATTCTTCCTTGTACAGCTTAGAGTCCATCGTCTTATTCGTCACGAACACTTTGGTCATTGCTCTGCTGCTGCATATCCCTCGCCAAATCATCAGTTTTTTGAGCAAATTTGTCCATAAAAGCAAACTTAATCTCGCAGGAACAACTCCTCGTGCCGTCGATATGCAGAATTTTTTGGCCAGGAAGCTGTCCTAAATCCATTTCACTTTCCGTGCCGCTGTAATACAAGAAATTATTCCGGATTCTAACTGGACAGAGCTTTAATTAAGGGATGTATTGCTTACAATGGCCATTTCGGAATACTTTTACAAGTTTTTTATTATTTAATAAGTTTTCTTTTAAAATTCCTGCAGATCTTTTGTTAATTTACACACAATTTTAATGCATTATTCGTGCAGGACTTTATTTAATGTCTTCTACGTATTTTAAATTAAACATTACTAACAGCTGTAGATTTCATTAAAAAAGCGGATAGCGACGACAGTCGTCTACCGTACGGGACCGAAATCCGTACTGCACCGAAATCCGTCCACCTTATGAGATATCAATAAATTAGGAGGTGTTAAAGGTAATTAATGCAGGAATAATTAATCTTATTCTGTTCAGATACTTGACAGTAAGCTTTTAGGGCATAGAATTGGAAAGAAGGCGTTGAAATTAAAACCACAAAAATCAAAAACAAATCTCCACCCACCAAACGCGGAGTTTGTGCCGCCATTTTGTTTTCGGGTAGAGCATAATTAATTGCACCAAAAGTAACTGTGTTTTAATTGCTAATTGCGAATCATTACATAAGATAAGCGGAATACAAATCGAAGGGATCGCTTCTCAAGGAGCATATCGAACTATTTACAGTGGTAGTTTAGTCAATCAGGCTGTTTCAATTTAAATATTTAGTTAAAAAAAATAGCTGTACGGATTTTGATCCTTTGATTCGAAATCCGTCCACGGTGGACGAATTTCGAGTCAGGAGTAGTTGATTTAATTTATTATTTTATCATGTTTTTCGTAATTTTAATGAGTAAATGTGAAACACTTCAAAAGTAGAAGCCTTCATGGGCCTGTGTCAATGACAAACGATTTATTTACATTCCATACCTATTTTCTAATGACTTTTTCATATATTAAGGTGCTTAAGTGTACGGATTTCGATGCTCCACGGTAAGGGCATTTGCGTGCTGTGGATTGTGGGTTCGATTCTCGGCCTAGTAATGTAAATACTTTTCGTGAAGCGGAAAATTCTCAACCAATCCACTGGGTGTAGTGTAAAAGTCCTGTTCGTTGTCTAATGCTAGGTGTTAAATATTCAATCCGAGACGAGCCAGCCCAGGGCTGAAAGTCTCGCTAATAAAGACAAAAAAAAAGTATGCAATCTGTGGGGCCTCTGGTCGAAGACGGTGTTTCTGTCTTTATGAAAAATAATTTTCTGATGAATGAAAACATTTTTCCATAATAACAGTCTTCCCATAAATTTTGTTGCAATTTTTCAGTACTTCATTATTTAGATATTCTGAATTAAATTTAATTTTATTGGCATATCGGTCTCGATGCTGCTCGTATAGAGGAAGGGAGCAGCGTATGTGCGAAAGCAGATGGGAAAGAAACGGAGTCCAAATGTTATCGCTAGGCAGCGACAAGTGTGAAAATGGTTGAAAGGTGTTGAAGTATGCGAGGGCCATTTGAGAATAATTGAATTATCGAAGCGTCCGTCTTTGCCGTCCATCCTTTCTGGGGATGGCTCGGGCAGTGGCTTCTGTCTGATATTCTGAATTTTTCCAAAGTTTCTTCTGGAGTTCAAGATGTTTCTAGAAAGTTCAATAGGCATTATTCTTGAAACTCTTTGATTTCTTTCTATACAATAGAACTTGATATTTATCAAAAAGACATAAGGAATACTACTGGATGATGCTTAAGATTGTTTGTTTATACATTACTTGGGGGAAGCTGAGGATCCTAAGTTTGAAAAGTGCTTCAGAGAAGATTGAAAGAAGTTTCCTCGTAATTTTCATTTGAAGACAGTTTTTCTCTACACAAGACAGTTCGAAAAATACATCCAATGTTCAATTCCTATCTCTCAGATAGCGACCTAACCTCATTCTACCTGTGTACTGGGTTTAAATTGAGGGAATTGGTTTGCGGAAATGCATAGAATAACTAGATTTTGATTAGCTTGAACGACTCTGATAATTTCATTTTCCATTTAGGCTTTCAAAATATTAAAATTTTCATTTTAGCATCAGTTGAGTGCACAGGTAAAAAGTGAGGTTACGCGACGCCAAACACAAATTTCTTCAAGCACACAACCAAAATCTGTCCAATCTATTTCTCGGGTACTTTTTCAAAACGGCGTATGTCGCAAATTGTAAACAAACCCGTTTTCAACAGCATACGGCATCAAATTCGTCTAAAAACGTGTATATCTTCAAAGCTGCATGAAAATGTGTCATTCAAAATGTAAATCAATTTTTTTCAAAACGGTGTAACATCATTGTTGAAAATATTGCACATACACCGCTTAGCAGAAAATGTATTTAAAAAAGTTTTTTCGAACACCTAAATAGTTTAAAACGTGCGTCTGCTTGTACTTCTTCATCACTGACTTCAAAATTATGTTTGTTGATTGTATATTCTGATTTTTGTTAAGCAGAGGCGTCGCGTCCGCATGTGCAACCTGTGCACTGCACATGTGGCAATTTTATCCCCAACACTTAAACTTTCGATAGATTTCTAGTCTTTCTAATCCAAACATATATTTAAATTATGTGCATTTGATAGATGTTTCATGCAAATTTGACTATTAGATACATAAACGGAAAGTATGAATGATTTTTTTATAGGCGGCATGTGATGTGAGGAAACCAAATGCTGCAATGAAGGCGCGTTATATTTTTCTTTACGATACCGAACCGACCCTCCGACACCACATGTTGTCCTATCAACACGGAACTTTCAGCCGAGAACGCTTTGTCATGCATCATACACGTATTATTTTGTATGTGTGGATCATCTGTTCTAATCGTAATAGGCGATGTATAGGTAGTCAAAGCGTTCTACGCTGGCAATGCACGGTTTGGTACCTACCTATCGAAAACCGCTTCAAACAGCGCATGCGCGATTCGGAAGCGATCGGAAAGAGAATAGTAAAGCGCGCTCATTCTGCTCCCTCAAAGCGTTCCATGACGAAAATTCCGCTTTGAATAAGCACCGCGAAGCAAAAGCGCTTTTGATATTTGATTGGGATGGCCCGTTTACATATCCACTAATCCTGGCAACAATGTACTGTCCGATAATACTAGCGCGACATTAGCTCAATTTGAACAGAAATTGTCATCTGCTAATAAGCGCTTGCAATAAAGCCTGTTTACAAATACGCTTATTATATTCAACATTTAAATATCCGACAATATTAACATAATGTAAACAGACATTTCATCTTCTGATGAAAATCTATATTGTCGCCGAATTAGCAAATATGAAACGGGCAACATTTTCAAAGAAATTTATTTCTGAAGGTTTTTTTTTTTCGAGAAATCCAATATATTTAGTTGGCGAGGGAGGACGTCAAATGTCAATGGTCCAAACAAATTTATGAGCTATTGTCCATGCTGATGGGCGGAAAACTGTTCGAAGTCTGCCCAGTTCAGATTACATATTGATCAAAGAAATAAATTGTAAATAGAATAATTATTAATTGAAAGGAGTTAAGGCTATGAACTTCATTGTTCTCTTTATTGTACAGACTTTATTTTTCTGATATGACATGCTAATTTATTATTAGTAACTTTGCATGATTGATATATTCAAATTTCCTTTTGTCTTTTTAAAACTTCGTCTCATTTGCGAAATGACTCAAATTAGAATTGAAAGTCAGCTCAATAATTTCCGATATGTCTTATATGCCACATTGGAAACGATTCTGATGACAGTAATTTTTAATTTTACGTACTATCACTTTTAAGCTTAGTTTAGTTTGAGTTAATTCAGAAAATAAGAAGTAGCTAAGAACCAGTTAGATGCAACAAAATAAGCAAACATGTTGAGAAACGCGCTGACTCGTTTATCATTTCTGGTCCCTTTTATGTGTTTTTCTCGAATTATTAAAATAGTGCACAGGTTGAAGAATTGGTCACGCGACGCCTCTGTTGTTAAGAAAAACATTTTACGTTGTTTTTCTGCAGCAAATCTTGTTACGTCGTGTTGTAAGTGTAAGTGTTTTTTGTCGCATGTGCGTGAAACGTT
The DNA here is from genome assembly GCF_024139115.2 of Armigeres subalbatus. NCBI lineage: Eukaryota > Metazoa > Arthropoda > Insecta > Diptera > Culicidae > Armigeres > Armigeres subalbatus. Next base: position 198,583,699 of record NC_085140.1, on the reverse strand, counting down.
TCAACTTGACGCAACATTTCGACGTATCAACAATGCAGCGTACGGAGCAGCGTAACATTTCGACGAAAGTAGCATGACCTCGGTCATGCTGACTTATCAAAACGACGTATGTGATTTATCTGTTGCAAAACGTTGTAACATATATTTTTATCAAAATAACTGAAATGTTCACACGCAGTGCAAATGTCAGAGTCAGTGACGACGAACCTTTCCATAATGTACCGTTGAGGTGAATTCAATTGCAATAAAAATGTTTAGTATCTAAATAGGAATAAAAATAAAATCTGAAAACTTCCAAGCCCATTTTCTCAGCTTGATCAAAATGTTACATACGCCGATTTGAAAAAGTACCCGAGATTTATTTATTTTTTCAACAGCAACTCGTGGTTCATTCGCCTCCTCCGCGTACCGTCCGCTATCTACATCTGTCTGCAAAACTCTAAGTGCGCGTTGGTTCTCCATAAGCATCGTCCAGGTTTCGTGTCCGTAGAAAACTGAGCGCTTTATAGATAGTCTGTTTGGTACGGTGTCGAACTCTATTCGATCGGAGCGTCTTGCGGAGTCCAAAGTACGTAGGAATTCCTGCTATGATGCGTCTTACCGGAGGTCAACAGTGAGCCCAAGTATTCGAATTCTTCAATTACCTCGATGTCGTCACCATCGATACAAACTCGTGGTGGATGACATTGTCCTTTCTTTCATATCATGTACTTTGTCTTCGACGACTAGTCCGACCCGCTTTGCTTCTATTTTCTCCAGTCTGATGTAGGTTTCTTCCATCTTCTCAAAGTTATGTGCGTAATATCAATGTCGTCGGCGAAACTAAATAGTTGAACAGACTGCGTGAAAATCGTACCACACGTGTCAATCCTTGCCCTTTAAATTATTAGTTAAAAGGGCGGTACATTTGCTGGCGCTTTTTCCTCCGAGTTTTGCCTGAGGAAAGGTTAGTAACATCATACAGAACCCAACTGTCCTTCCTTCTCATCGGGGACATGAACGCCCACCACCATACGTGGGGAGTATCCAGAGCCGACTCTCGAGGCACCGTTCTATCAGAAGCGTTTCAAGAAGGTGATCTCGTCACGTTCAATAATGGGTCCCCCACCTTTCTCAACGGGTACTCTGCCACAGCCATCGACGTCTCCACGGTGCGGTGAGTATAACCGCTCTACCGCGCTACCACTACCGCATACAGATCTCAGTCAACGCTCCCCCACACTGTCATCATTAAGAGACGCCGTTAGAAATATAGTGGACCGGATTGGGAAGAGTACGAGCGTCATGTCGATTGCATACGCGGACCAACCTCTCTTACCCCTCACCGATTTCACCAACGAAAATTTCGCAACTGCCGAACAAAGAACCCTGCAATTCAGTGGCCGATGACCGGTGACCCGATATAAAGTATGTAGGTATGTACTAACTGGTTATCGTTAAAAAAAAACAAAGAATTACCATATTAGTATCTCTTCCTTGACCTAAAATATGGGATAACCTGCAGGCTTCCGGTATGGCAATAAATTACAATTACCATTAAACCCAAACTAAGCTCATATTCCAACCCATTGTTGCCTTGACTAATCCTATAAGGTATTCATAAAAAGTGTGTCCTTACATCATCTGCCATAGATGTTCTCGATCTATTACATATATTGATATTTATATTATGTTTTTGATAAGTCAATAAAAATGTGTGACATTTTGCACAAAGTAAACTCGCGCTACATTTGTAATAAACCAACTTATTGTAGACTCTAGCGTAATGATTTTCATCCTGGAAAAGTCCTATCAGATCCTAGCTAGCACTGTTTATCAAATGTTCCCATTGGGCATCGGAGATTTACTGGCGGTATCAGTCATTCAAAAGGAAAGTAGATCCGCTAAACGCAATACGAGTAAGACATATGGAGTAGGAATGTTCTCCTAAAATGGTGAATCACTTCTATTTCTATTACAGTCAGTTCAGTCAGTCAGTCACGGGGCCCTCCTTAGCCGTGTGGTAAGACGCGCGACTACTAAGCAAGACCATGCTGAGGGTGGCTGGGTTCGATTCCCGGTGCCAGTCTCGAAAATTTTCGGATTGGAAATTGTCTCGACTTCCCTGGGCATAAAAGTATCATCGTGTTGGTAGCCTGGCTCAGAAACCTCGCAGTTAATAACTGTGGAAGTGCTTAATGAACACTAAGCTGCGAGGCGGCTCTGTCCCAGTGTGGGGATGTAATGCCAAGAAGAAGAAGAAGAACAGTCAGTTCATGTTTCGTACCTACATATTATTCGACAGCTTGTCTGCGCAATGTGTAATGTTTACTACATTGTGAAACAGTTTTTGTCACAGTGTCACATCCATCAATATTAGGACGACCGCGAGTTCCTTTTATATTTTTAAGAGTACTAATGATACTTTAGAATCGCCTAATATTAACCTCGCCCATTTAATTTTTGAACTACCAATTGATTTGGTCAATAATATGAATGTTTGAAAAAAAAAACTTAAAACATTCGACAAAGAAAGTTTCTAAATAAGGTTGGTTTTTAAATTTTCAATTGAATATTTTGAGAACAAAATAAAATTTCCATAAGTGTTTTAATAAAAACTCAATAATTATTATTCTGTTTACGGTCTTGAAACTAGAAACAACTATATTAGAAACTTACCACTATGTTCCGTGAAGATATTCGACCCAAGAATGCGTGAGTCCTTCGGAACCCGTGATTTGTTGCGACTGGAACGAATCGAACTGCCGGCCAATCCCAAAGACGAACTCGTCCCACCACCGCCCGCACTTCCGCCTCCGCCGCCGGAGGAACGCTCCTTCACCTGCTGGGCTCCCATTTTCGGCAGATGGCGGCGGCGATACTAATAGAGCCTCCCTTCAGTAAGTGCAGCAACAGCAGCAACAGAACTGCCTGCAAACGACAAGCAAATTTCCGCACCCGAAACGGGCAGCCTGCATTCCAGACTTCCCCTGGCCACCCCACAAGCCTTCTTTCTTCTGTTGAACACCACTGATTTTTTATATGATTTTCCGGAATGGTCGGTTTTATATTCACTGCTATCAATGTCTTGTAAATCAGTTATAATATGTCAACACAATTTTACTCCTCAATACCGATCGCTTCCATAAAATTTTAATTTCTACGATCTACTTTCAACATTCCACTCACACCAAAATACACCCAAAACGATGCTTCTTCTTCCATCCACAGAACACTTGGGGAAAAGCTTCACTTAATATATCTTTCCGAGGCCGCAGATCTCCCGAGGAAGCAATAAAAAGAACTCAAAACCAGAACTAGGCCCCGTTACTTCCGGATTCCGTGGAAGGTAGAAACTGTAGACACCAAGGAACGCTCCGTTTCAGTACGCAAAATCTCCCCTTTCCGCTGACTACACTTCCCTCCCACCCTTGCAGGAAGCGTCCACAAAGGAAAGGCGCTGATGGGAGAGATGCCAGACTTGAAAACTTTCTCAACCAACCAAGATTCACTTCCTTCTTTTTCCGCTGGTTTTTTAGTCGGATAATTTTTTTTCACTGCGAACATGGCAGGAAATACAGAAACACACTCGAAAACATCATTCCTACTGCAACTGAATGCCAGCTTGCAGAAGATTCTTGGTGTATTTGACCGCTAGATATCACTTGGCAGGAAATATGGTCGCACTAAATCCAAAAACACGGTCCAAATTTTCCAGCAGCAGCCAAAGCGATACTACTTTTTTACAGAGGAGATGGACGTCCGTCCACACGACGACGATACGGACTTGCGTTCAACCAAACTCGACACAATCTTCTCGACTGATGAAAAACCTCCGTTTGCTGGTTTTCCATCGTTCAGAAAATCGACGCAAGATAGCCAAACTCAAGGTACTCTGCCGATTTTTTCGCTGAGTTACGTTGCGGCCAGTGTTGCCATAATTTTATAATCTCTTTCATTGTCATTTTTTTCGCTCATTGACCTTTCTCGTCAAAAAAATTCATTCGCTCAATAGATTCTTTGGCTTTATTTAAAGTCAAATTTCCCAAAGAACCCATATTTTTTGGAGCCTATAACTATTTTTATAATCAAAACTGAGAAATTCACCCGAAGTTCGATCAAAATCGGGCCAATCTAAAAAAGAACAACACTTTTTCGATTTTCAAAATGGTTAAGAGTTAGAGGTTTCAAAAAAAATATGGGTTCTTTGGGAAAGTTGACCTTAAAATAAGCCAAAGAATCGATTCAAACGTCGATTTGACGAATCTGAAAGCACTTTTACGCAAACCAACACCATCAATAGGTAGCAGAATCCTTCACCTTTGCATTGATTCTTCTTTGTCGATTCTTTGGCTTATTTAAGGTCAATTTTCCCAAAGAACCCAGAACCCATATTTTTTAAGCCTCTAACTATTTTTAAAATCAAAAACAAAAAACAAAACGTTGACCTTAAATAATCCATAGAATCAATTGCGACAATAAAACGAGATACAATTTTTGACGGAAAGGTCATTTTGGGTATATGTAGAGGCGGATTTGAGGTCTGACAGGTTCTAGAAATAGACCAAAAATATCTAGGTGACTAATTTTTTTGTCTCAGAGATATCATGGGAGATTTCTAAAAGACCTTTTCAAGCGGGATATAGATGAGTTTAACCGTGCTAATTCAATAGACCAATGCAAGATCTTGACTTAACCTCAATTATTTGACAGTTCACAGAGCATGTTTACAGGGTGTTAGAATTAAAATCGATCAGCTGGAAATAAAAATCCGTAATTTTCGTTCAAAATCATTTTGATCCGATTATTCTAGTGATATGCTTTGTTGGTTTCGTACCAACGGGACTGAAGGGGTTAATTCCGCAATTATAATCGCCGTATTAAAACACAGGAATTTGGTGCTGTTTTACGGTCTATTATAATTTTCCTGATGAGGAGGGGTAATTTATACAGAAATTTTGTTATTAGAACTTTTATCGATAATCACCAATTTCTTAATTTTTCTTAATTTACTAAGTATAGTTGTATGTATGTCATAAGTCTTTTAGTGCGTTTTGTATTAGGTTTTTAGATAAAGTAGACTTACGTTTAGTTCCCTATATGTTCTCTTCGTAGTTTGTCTGTCTCGTCTTAGTCTGTCGTATCTAGTAATTGGATTATAATTCGCAATTTGATCTAAAAAAATGAATATCATCCATACCGTGATTGTGCACTTTACAGCATATGAAGTTAAGGGTTAGGTTTCAGCTCGTTGGTGTAGTGAAGCTAGGATTTAAGTAATTTAAGTTTTACCAGTTCATATTTTCATAGTGTCACAAATATTACCTATCCAGCTTTTCGCGCACGATAATGGCGGCTCTGTTTGCTTAAAAGTGTATTCGTCCCTGTACTTCTTTGACATCTGGCTTGGGTTTGACATTCCGTTTTCCTCCTGTTCCATGATGAGGGGAGAGGGTAATCTAATTGTCAAACCCAAGTCAGATGCCAAAGAAGTACGGGGACGGATACACTTTTAAATCAACAGAGCCGCCATTACTGTGCGCGAAAAGCTGGATTATTAAGCATATGAGTAGTTCGTTTATGGTAGTATATAGATGATTGTTGATAATATCACTAATTAATTTAGAATAATTCAATTGATAATTGAGAATAGAGCAACGATTTCACACTTGATAGTGGCTACAATGTTATCATCTGTTTACCTTTCTTATCTTTTTTGTTCTTATACCTTCTTATACCTTACACCTTATACCTTTGTTCGTATACCTTCCGCATAGCCGTTGACGTTACCTGTCACGTCGGTCCTAATGAGTGGATAAGGTTGCTTAGAAGAAAGATGCGCTCTGGCAGCTATACGCTAGCCAACATGCTACCATAAATCAATCACAGCAGACATAAATATTCTCAATTAATCGCAAAACAGTTTTTCCGGAAGCTGCTTCAGAGACTAAGTCCCTAAGCTCTGTGAACTGTCAACCTACGTCATCATGCACTGGTCTATACCAAATTTTCAAAACGACTTATCTGCTTTTGTAAACAATGATTCAAACGTCGATTTGACTAATCTGAGAGCACTCCCACGCAAACCAACACCATCAACACTAGGTGAAGGCTTCTGGTTTGCGTAGGAGTGCTCTCATCAGATTCATCAAATCGACGTTTGGGGTCTGTCTTATTTGGAGAATTAAACTGAAATTAAACTTAAAAGTGACATTTCAATAATTCAACACCAAATTTTCAAAACGACTTATCTGCTTTTGTAAACAAAGATTCAATCGTCGATTTGATAAATCTGAGAGCACGCCCACGCAAACCAATACCACCAACACATAGGTGGAGGCTTCTGCTATCTGTTGATGGTGTTGGTTTGCGTGCGTGTGCACTCAGAAACGTTAAATCGACGTTTGAATCTTTGTTTACAAAAGATGTCGTTTTGTAAGTCGTTTTGAAAATTTGGTGTTGAATTATCGAATAACCCTGCTCGCAGAGCATGATCACTTTTGACAGATGATTCGATATTTTGCATCGATGTCTTATTGGAATTGCTGGGTAGCCCCAGCCATTTTTATGACCGGGATATTTGCTAAATTTTCGAACTGTCACTTTTAAGTTTAATGGACCAGTCAATAAGCAAAAACTGCCGCTATGAAATGAACAGATCGCGCCACCGTAGACATGTTCTGTCAAACACACATGAATAGAAATATGCGTATACAGTGCCGCCGTTGTTTTGATGCGGTGAGTGCAAAATGAGTTACCTTGATTGATCCATTTTCCAAATGAGACAGACCTTGGATTTTTAGCGCAGATAAATCGATTTGAAAATTAACCCATTTCAAACGTGTAGCGAGAACTCAGTGTTCACAGAGCTGAACTTTTTCCGCTGAGTTTGACAGCTTTGACAATTGAAGTGTCAGATTTGCTTGTTTTGCATTTTCCGATTTTCCTCATCCGCCGTGAGTTACCCAACAGAAGTCCATTCAAAATACGTGTGTTTCTGCCTACAGCCTGTAAAGTAAAAGATCCGCTTGAGCTCGCAGTTTTCTTTTGACTTCTAGAAAAGTCGAACCTCTGCGCGCAATTCTGGTGTGTATAATTTTGAATCGTATACAAAAGTGCATAATTGTTGTGGAATCCTGCTTTTAGTATATTTTTCAAACTAGTCATTGTGGAAGAAAACGGTTCATCATCCAAGCAATTCGCGTAGATCCATTAAATAATCAGTGAGTGTATCGAGAAATTGGCTCCCCTCTGAAGCGCACTAGAAAAGGAACATCAAGATGTCCGAAAGCGACTGGGACACAGTAACCGTGTTGCGTAAAAAAGCCCCCAAGGCATCATCTCTCAAGACTGAATCGGCTGTGAATCAGGCTCGCCGGCAGGGTCTTGCTGTGGAAACCAGCCAAAAGTGTAAGTACACACAAAATTTAGGAAATTTCTCTTTTTATCGCTTCGGCAACCACGAGGTTAGCTGTATTGCAATTGCATCAGCCTTCGCCATATTCCGATGATTCCGATAGTGCACTAAAAATGGAGCCGGCTGGTCGAAAATTTTCAAAATACGGAAGATATTTGAATAAAATGCTATTTACGATAGAAAGCTGTAGCTCCTGACGTAGGACTACGAAGTTAAATATAAACAAAGAGTCGAAAGGTTACGTATCGTGCATTATTTTGTGACTATATTCGAGCTATATGATGTCCAAAAACTAGTAATCTTATGTGAACCTTGACATCAATTGTGCAATATTGATTTTGTTTTCCCTTCTTTCTAATTTTCGCCGGATAGATAATGCGGGCACAAATAAGCAGCATACAGCACCGAAGAACACCGCTAAGTTGGATAGGGAGCACGAAGAACTGAAGCATAAGCAAGTGTCGCACAGTGTCTCCAAGCTGATCATGCAAGGCCGTCAAGCCAAAGGACTCAGCCAGAAGGATCTTGCCACGGTGAGTGTATTTGCGTGTCTGTATGATGGATCGATAGAAAGGCTCATGCATATTTTTAGTACTGTATAGATATTTGTTCAATCATCTTATCGTCAATTTCGTACTCTGACGAAATGATTAAGATATTGCACGATAAACAAACGGCAGAAAGTATAGTTACAGTTTGTTGCGAAATATTTTACCACTGAATCATGTTAGGTACTTTATATGATTTAGATGATAAGGCTGTGTATAATTCATAACTTGAGAATTTCTATTTCATTTTATTTCCTTTGGGTCTACCTTGCCCGTGTGGATAGATGCGCAGCTACTAAGCAATACCTTCCCGTAACACAGTAGATCACTTTGACGTAGTGTGTTGCGGTGTAAGATCTACCAAACAGAGCCCTAGCTTAATCCATTTTTCTAGCTAGGGCAATAAGTTGTGGTAATTAAGGATTCATCGTATTTAGTCCCCGCTACCAACAGCAGTCTCAGAAATAAAACATAATTAATGTTACCTTGCAGACAGTTGAACGACTCGAATTCCTCTTGTTTGAGGCTGGACTGTATACAGCGCAAACAACTTTTCAAGCAATTAGTTAAAAAACCTCGATACCCGGTCCTAAGCTGAACTGACTGCTGGAAAAATCGAGTTAGGGGTTTAAATACGTACTAACTCTTCATGAACTGGTGAGTAATGGTAGTGGGAGGAACACACGGATGTACTTATTACCGAACGAATTCTCTAGCTTGAAATGGTCTTGCAGAGAGAGCTAAATCCAGGTTTTCATTGTTTACTGGTGATATTCCAGAAGCAAGACAAGGATGTGGCTAGGGCTCCGATGCATGGCCAAAAACAGTATCACTGTTCTGTTTTCTCAAGAAAGGATTGATTTCCGATTGATAAGGGCGCGCCTTCAATGGGATTGCTCTCTGTGGAGGGTCTAAATAGCGGGACATTGTCATGGTGCTCTTGAGGAAACAAAACAACAACTGTATCGAAACCGATACTGCATTGCTTATCAATAGTAATGAAGTAATTCGACATGCACTTTAACACTAAGGATACGGGTAACGCTACAATAGACCTAATAACAGGGCGCAGGGGCACACCCGAACAGGAAAAAAAAGCAAGACCTGCTGTTAGTGACTGGGTTCGATCCCGGTCCGTTCTAAGAGTCGGTTTGGAACTTTTCTCAACTTTCCCGGGCGTATCATTGTGTCAGCCTCATGACATACTAATGCAATAATAAGTATGTAGAAATAGTCTGCTATGATCGGAAGAATCAGGGTAGTATACAGTCATCTTTGTTCCCTCATTACGGGACTCTAGCTGTTTATGCCCAAGTCACAGCTGCAATTCTCGCTGTTTCCCTCTTGAAAGGCGCAAAAGTCTCTTCTTCAATTTTGATATTATCGATATCGGACGCAAAGCTCAGTAGCATAAAACATTATTTACTGTACCCTTCAGATGGCTGAAAGACTCCAATTTTGAACTCTGTTTGAGGGTTGCTGCGGAAGTAACTTTTCAGCAATTAGCTTAAAACACCTCGATAGGCAGATCAGTTAAAATTAAAAAAATGAGTGAACTTTGACATCCCGATACTCTTTTTCATGTAGCTCGCAATCTAAATAGGCTATTACTGACAATATTCTAGCACTACAATTGACTTGATTCGTACTCACTCAGTACATGCATCCTCAAGTAGGAGTACTTAGTTTCATTAATCCAGCCCAACTTTAGGAATGAGCCACGTTATGTCCTTTGCTCCATGTCATACAATCTCTGGATTCATCTCCTCTTCGAAGCTTTACCCAAAATTATTCCTCCACACGGCTTGCATAATTTTGGTTGCTCCTATCGGCCTCAATTTGTCATCAATCACGTCACTCTATACGTTTGCATATAGTTTGAAGGATGTCAAAAGACTTTGCTGAAGAAGGTACGTTGCTAGCACGTCTACAAAAAATGTTCTAACGAAGATGGATTGTTCAAACCGTGTGTACGAAATCAATGTTTCTTCCTGCTCTACCGGACAGCCTATGGTTGTTAGAGGGCAAACCCCTTCTTCCTTCTTGTCCGGATTTTTTGTTTGAGAAATCATTCCGAATAGCTACCCAGACATATATATAAGATCAATAATTTTGAAATACTACTCAGTTAAATTATTGGTCCATGTTGTTCGGCAGTACTGGCAGAATAAACGATTTTTTGCATATGGTTTGAACAATCAAATTTCGATGCGTTATAACTTTTTTTGTGGACGTTCTAGCAACGTACCTTTTTCATGCTTTGGGTTATATACTTTAACGCAATGCGCCACTTAGTTTACGATGTACTGAAACATCTATAGGAGTAAAAATGCAAAAATGTACGTTCTCCCTTACTAATTCCCATACAAACTTCAAACGGATTGCGGAAAGCGAGAAAACAATCAATCGGGTCCCGATTCTGCACAGTTGTTTGGAAGTCCAAATGCCCAAATGGTTTCGAAAAACCATTGATTTGAGAAAAATTGCCATAATGCCCCACTCCAATAGTGTAAACATTGTACTTTCCACACAAGATGCATACTCATGCAATGGGGGGCATAGAAAAGCTTTCAATTAATAACTGAGGAAATGCTAATAGAAATCTGAAAATAGTTTGTTTTTATAAAAACGTGATACTATTTTTAAAATAATTTCAATCAAAAAGTTTTGAATGTATTTGCTAGTGCCAGAACTACTTCTGACATAACGTGTTCTACATTTTTTTAGACTAAATTCTGTACTGTTTACTTAGGCTAGCCAAATTTCATTCGTGAAGAAAAAGATCATAGTTGACATGAATCGAAAATAATCTCACGATTTTCACAACACACTTGGAACTTCTTTGGGGCATATTTCCCAAATTTAATATATTGCTATAAGATTCACATTTGATTTGGTTGATATATACAAATGGTACAAATAGGTACAAATGATTTTTATTTGCAAAAATAGTGACTTCAGTGACATTTTTTTTCGAAAAATAGTGACTTTAGTGACTTTTGGATGCAAATAGTGACTTTTAAATGACTAAACTCAAAATAGACCAGTCACTAAAAAGTGACTCGCTGCGAGGCCTGCTCGAATGACTTTTTAAAATCTTAATCTTCCTTCGCTTTCCAGGGAGTTCTGCGTTTAGCGACGTATAGGATGTGGATCATGGAGAATCACAGGAACTATTCTAATCAGACTCCTGATGGTGGATATTGCAGTCCTTGTCAGAAGCTAACGGCTTCTAGCTTCACATGGTAAGCGCCCGGTGTCACCTACTGTTCAACAGTACACTTGACGCCACCTTGGTTGTTGTGGAGAAGCGAATGATGCTTGAATTCGCATTCGATTTTGCCACATATTCTCAGTAGTTTTCACGCTCCTTTATTGAGATATGTTCTGCATGATAACGTTGTTCTCTTGATAACGGCTAATCGAGAATTGACTATTCGTGTCAAAAATGTCAACTCGTTCTATTGTATCCGCCAATTCTTCAAATACATTCACGAAGAACCCATATTTTTTAAAGCCTTTAACTATTTTGAAAACTGAAAGTGCTGCACTGCCCCTTCGTATAAGCGCCCCATGTTAGTTTTCTTCAACTTCAGTAATACGCCGTTGAATTTTTCAAACTCGTTTTACATTTCAATCAAAGTTAATTGCCTATTTCCGGGGGTTAAACCACCCGACTTGGACGTTAATTTACAATGTTATGAAACTCATATGTGAATATGTACGTTATGTGGAAGATAACTTTTTTTTTTCGCCGTGTACCATAGTCGATGGTCTGTGTACGTTCCGTATCGCAACTTTAAACTGTGTTTTTCGTGTTGAACCGATTCGATTTTATTATTTTTTCTGTTTCGATTATAACTAATTACTGTGAAATCGTGTGTGGATGTTAAGTGTATATTAAATAAGTGTATAATAAACTATTGTGAAAACGATTAGTCGATCACGGTGTTGTGTTTACATCTTTCGTTTCACTGTTCCCTTGCTGCACTTTTTCGGCGACCGTACTTTCAAACTGTCCGTGCTTAGAGCATTTCCACCGTTGATTCATAAAGCAGAATAACACCAAACTAATTATGGAATCCGCCTGTGATCATTGCGCCAAGCCCGTTAAAAACGATGAAGAATACATCTCTTGCATGGCATTCTGCGATAGAATGATCCATTTGAAGTGCTCTAGCATTAAATTAACGAAGACCTTCATAAATGTTATCAACTCGTATTCCAATTTGTTCTGGATGTGCGACGCTTGCGCGAAACTCATGAAATGTGCACGGTTCAAGTCTACTGTTTCTTCGCTCGGTAACACGATCGAGGCAATTACCGAGAGACATGAGATCGCCCATGCTGAACTCAAAGCGGAAATCGTAAAGCAGGGAAATCAGATCGCTCAGTTGTCGAAAGGCATCGCTCTTACTACTCCGAGTCGGTCCAGTCCGAGAACTCTCTTACGCCAACCACCTTTAAAACGACGTCGCGATGATAGCTTGCTCATCAGCAAATCTCTCGTTAGCGGTACTAGAGCAAGTGTTTGCTCTGTTTCTGCTGAGGTTCTTACTGTCCCTGAATCCGTCGAGCAGTTCTGGTTGTATCTCTCAAGAATACATCCTAGTGTGCAATGCGAGTCCATCGAAAAACTGGTGAAAGAATGTGTCCAGTGCGAAGATCCCGTTACCCGAGTAGCACACTTGTCACATATCAGTCACTGTCACTCATATGCGATTAAATCCAGTCACATTGGAGTTGCTGCAACCAAATCAATCTGAGCTGTGCTACTAGGGTAAGGTTATTCCGCTAGTGAAGAAAGGTGCCGATACCAGCAGAATGAGCTTCGTTTCGTTCAAGATCGGACTGGCCGTAAGACTAAAGGAAGTCGCACTCCGCCCAGACACCTGGCCGACAGGAATACTTTTCCGAGAGTTTGAGGACCTCTCAAAAAACCTATGGATGCCCCGTGTGAACACGCCGTCTGTCGTCATATCTCCAGACCCGAACGCCTCCCAGTTTCTGACTCCCACTTCCGGACAGGATCCGGCATGTTGATTGAAAACCACTGCGAAACCGCCCAACGTCCTTCCGTACGATGCCAAATCACCTCTCCTGAAGACTCCGCATCACCCAGACGCACAATAGAAAGCTTGTTGAAGCCCCTGATCGCCCCAATCCAGTCCCGCTCTCTGCTGCCTCCGATCATCATAGCCGTCTGGGTCCTGAGATTGGTGGTAGAAAAGGGGGCTTCCACCATGCTTGCACAGGCAAGTATTCTTCTGATTGTAGTTCTTCTCTGCGTGACGATTTTTCCTCCACCCAGGACCTAGGACCTCCACCTTCGTTGCCTCATGCTGCTCAAAACTCCAGCACCTCACCCGGTGGTGATTTCCATCGAGATTCGCATTTCTCTCTGCTGGTCCACAACGCAAGTCAACAAGCTTCCATTGGATCTCCAGGACGCCCCATGAAAAGCATTTTGGGAGAATTTCCCGGTTGCTCTAGTTCAGTCGCGCCTGTTGCAGCCAACGTTCTTCGAAGTCGTCCTGGCCCTGAACTTAGATGTGCATCGGGGAGCTCCCAACCTGCTATTGCAGGCAAGTACTCTTACATCCCTGAACCTTCACCGCCTGATGCCGTTCAAACTTCTAGAGCCCCGTTTGTGGATTCCAACCTCGTTTGCGTTGACGAAGTGCTGATATATTATCAAAACGCCGGTGGGATGAACTGTGATGTCGAACAATATCTTCTTGCCTCGTCCGATGATTGCTACGATGTGATTGTGTTGGCTGAAACCTGGCTCGACTCCCGTACCCTATCTAGTCAGGTCTTTGGGCCTGAATACGAAGTTTTTCGCTGTGACCGTGGCCCCATGAACAGTCGCAAATCAACTGGAGGAGGCGTCCTAATCGCAGTGAATAAAAAACGGAAAGCAAGAGTTATTTACAACGACTTATGGGGATGTGTCGAGCAAGTATGGGTGCGCCTCCAGCTTTCCCATCGTTCGGTGTTCCTGTGTGCACTATACATACCTCCTGATCGTGTTCGCGATGATACACTGATCGAAGCTCACACACAATCAGTCTTGTCAGTGATAGAAATGACTAATGCTTCGGACGAAATCATCATTATCGGTGATTTCAATCTGCCAGGAATTTCGTGGAGTCCCTCCTGCAACGGGTTCCTTCACATAGATATGGAACGATCTTCATTACACAGTCACGCCTCCAAACTCCTCGATTACTACAGCACAGCCACGTTACGTCAAATCAATCACGTTACCAACGAAAATAATCGCAGCTTGGATCTGTGTTTTGTTAGCGCTCAGGACGCTGCTCCGCTAATTTTGCATGCTCCATCACCGTTAGTTAAAGTAGTTAACCATCATCCTTCGTTGATACTCAAGCTGAACAACACGCGAGCCAATGTTGTTGCATCGATCGAGCCCATAATCTACAATTTCCATAACGCCGATCATCATAGCATTGCTGAGTTCTTTGCTACATTGGACTGGGTTGACATTCTTGGCGGTTGTGATGCAGAGAATGCGGCATTGACTTTATCGCATATTATTGGACACGTGATTGAAAGACATGTTCCTAAGAAAATCGTCGCTCCTTATAGTTGTCCTTGGCAGACCCGTCAGCTTCGTAGAATGAAAACTGCTAAAGAGCTGCTCTCAAGCGCTATTCCAAACACGGTTCCTTATCGTTGCGTGAGCACTACAAAAAATTAAACTCTGCGTACAAGATTGTTAGCCGACTCTGTTTTCTCAATATCAGCAAAATATACAGCAAAACTTGAGGACCAGGCCTAAAACGTTCTGGAAGTACATAAATGAACAAAGGAAACAAGCTGGGCTCCCTACAACAATGACTCTGGACGAGGAAGTGGCCTCTACACCCCAATCCATCTGTCAGCTATTTGCCGACAAGTTTGTGAGCACCTATTGTAACGAAGTCATCTCTGATGTCACAATCGCTGAGGCTGCTAACAACGTTCCTGCAGTCAGGATCACTTGGGCCACGTTTTTCGTAGATGTAGAAATGATCCGTAGAGCTAACTCGCAGTTAAAATCATCCATGAGTCCAGGTCCGGATGGCATTCCGTCTGCGTTCTTGAAAAGGCACATCGAACTTCTGCTCGCTCCCTTTCAATTGATTTTCAACAAATCGCTATCCAGTGGACTTTTTCCGTCCGTGTGGAAAACCGCTACAATGTTTCCCGTGTACAAGAAGGGTGATCGAAAAGATGTCAACAATTATCGCGGCATCTCATCCTTGTGCGCTGCATCCAAATTATTCGAGCTAGTTATAACAGAACCACTCATATCTCACTGTAAGCAACATCTGAGTGCCGATCAACATGGGTTCATCTCAGGCAGATCTACGACCACTAACCTTTGTGCCTAACTTCGAGCATTACCGACAGCTTTGTGCAGAAAGCACAAACGGACGTTGTATATACGGACCTATCTGCAGCTTTCGATAAAATTAACCACGCTATCACGGTTGCAAAATTGGAAAGATTTGGCATTGCTGGTTATCTTTTGCGCTGGTTCCATTCATATCTCACCGGACGGAGACTGTCTGTTACGGTAGGCAATTCTCAGTCCACTGAATTTTTGGCAACCTCAGGCATTCCTCAGGGAAGCCATCTTGGCCCTTTGATATTTCTCTTGTATTTCAACGATGTAAACAATGTGCTTCGAGGACCGCGACTGTCGTATGCGGATGATATGAAGCTCTATGCACTAATTCGGTCTATCCCTGACGCAATGGACCTACAACAAGATATTAATTCATTTGCGGCTTGGTGCACATTGAACCGGATGGTTGTCAATCCTAGCAAATGTTCCGTGATCTCTTTCACTCGTGTACATCAGCCAATAATTTACAACTATGAGCTCAATGGAATCGTGATGCAACGTGTGAACTGTATAAAGGATCTTGGTGTTATTCTAGATACGCAGCTAACATTCAAGCATCATGTCTCTTACGTGATCGAGAAGGCTTCTAGAACATTAGGATTCATCTTTCGCGTCGCCAAGGGTTTCACCGATGTTTATTGCTTGAAATCACTGTACTGTTCGCTGGTTCGATCTACGCTGGAATATTGTTCCGCTGTATGGCATCCTAATTACCAGAACGGATCAGTAAGAATTGAATCTGTTCAACGCCGCTTCATTCGTTTTGCTCTTCGGTTGCTTCCATGGCGAAACCCATTCCGGTTACCAAGTTATAGCAGCCGTTGTCAATTGATTAATCTTGAAAGCCTACAATTGCGGAGGCACATTGCACGGGCCATGGTCGTTGCTGATACGCTCCAAGGCAGAATCGACTGCCCTGAAATTCTGGAATCAGTAAACTTGAACGTTCGACCTAGGGCACTGCGAAATAACGGAATGCTGAGGATACCTTTTCGAAGAACGAATTACGGACAACGTGGAGCGATGGTGGGTCTACAGCGGGCATTCAACGAGGTTGCCACATGTTTTGATTTTAATCTATCCAGACAGACGATTCGTCGTAATTTTACAAGGGCTTATTCTGCCATGTTTCATAATTAACGATGATTTTATTATAATTACTTTTATTAGTATTAATTAGGATAAGCATCATTAGGACCTAAGTTGTCTGTTGATGAATCAAACAATAAAGAACAAAGAACAATATTGATTTGGAAAATGTATTGGAGGAAATCACTTTCCCTTCGATGGGACTCGAACGCATGACCCTACAGTACGCTAGACTGGTGCTTTAACCAACTAAGCTACGAAGGACCTCCGTCGGCCTTCGCAACCTAGCGGCTACTGAACGAGCTCGAGATTCCCATATTGGACGCATAGTCAAATCACTCGCAATCCATTTCTCAAGCCAATACTTCCACATGTGTATTGTGGACGTGTACTATACACATGTGGAAGTATTGCAAGCACTCAGCACGTAAAAAAAAATTTATTAATATTTCTAATACTTTTTTGCCAAAGCAGGCGCTTAATGATATGTATAAGAAAAAACTTATACATCGCATTAGTCACATACATTCCGAAACTTATACTTTTCATTAACTTATGAATGTTATTAGCTTTTTGATATGGGATCATTTATTAGGTGGCATTATGAAGAGTATAAATAGTTTCCGAAGGTTTTTTTGCCATAACATACATATAAGGTTATTTTTTTACGTGAGGGCACGGTGCCCCGGTAGACCGTTATTATAAAATAAAAATGTCCATCAAAACCAAGTACAGGGCTCGATTCCTGTGGTAATTCTACACCACTGGACCAATTTTTGACGTAAACTACGTCTAAGGGGAAGACTCTGATACAGGGTGTAAAACCGAAATTTCCAAATTCGAGACCGTCACGAAATTAGGATAGATTTCAAACGCTAATAGCGTCTCTATCTTTCGATGGATTTTCGACATTTGCTTATTAATCGATTCAGAAACTCTCCAGCAATTTGCCAATTCTATTGATACTATTGATTATCAACGTTAAACTATTGAAAATGTTGTTTCTTTCCAAACCGAGTGAAAAATTCAATTCCGTTCATAAATCCCCAACACGGACATCAGATTGCAGTAAGGTACGGGCCTTTTGATCCACTGCTTCGTTTTCCCTGTGTATAAAAAGCCCCGTGTTTCGCGTGCGCGCGTCATTTTCAATCTGAATGTCACGGCGAGCGGACCAGGGCGTCCAGAAGCGGTGGTGGTGCGGATAAATTTTTTTCGGTCGGTGGTGGTGGCGGTCGTGGAAGCAGGAGCACATCATTTTCATCCGTGTCTCATCTTCGGCGGATCTGGCAATCGACGGCGTTCGTTGAGCCGAATAATCGGATGGCGGTCGCGCAGCCCAGTGGCTACTGATAAGGCACATAAGTGGCAATTAATCGGTTCTTTTCAGGACCATCATTATATTTGGGAGGAAGGTTGTAATGATCCAATCACGGCTCAGACAATCCGATTGGTTATTTTCCCAAACCAATCAGAAATCACTCAATGTTAATCATACCACACCAATCAGAGTCGTTCGCGCTAGGTACAAACGATCTGCTATCCCCGCGCAAGTATAAAAGTAGGGACAAACCACGCACAGATTGTCAGTAATTTTCTAACAGTTGGACGGTTAGGACCTCTAAGCAGAGCAAGCTCCCTATCCCATCCCAAAGCCAACCGGCGAGCAACGGAGCAAAGCCCCACCGAGGAAGACATCATTGCCAGACCGACGACTGCGAGAGGCACGAGGTCGAATACCCAGTCACGGTTTGACTGCCCATCCATCCGGTCGCTTGGCACTATCCCGGCCTTTGATTAAAGGTGCGCGGGCTCGGTTGCAGAATATAAGGGCTTTTGCGGCTCCAGCTGCTTCGTCTGGTAAATCGCCTCGCAATACACAATGCGAAGCTGCATTTTTTCAATGCAAATAAAATAATTTTCTAAAGAGTTAATACCCTCCTGTCGTTGATAGGCTTCTCTGCAACGCCAATAGTCCAACCAAACAAGAGTTATTTAGTCCAACCGAACAAGAGTGATTAGTAAAGCTAGAAGTGTGTGATTTCCAGTGAAAAACCGATGTAAGCATGAATTTTCTTGCCATATTGAGTCATGAAAGTGATTGTGTGCTCATCCATCCGCCACAGCACCAACAACGGTGGTCGGTTTTAGTCGGAGTCCACGTGAGATTCTTCAGCGGTTCCCAACCAGCGACGTGGGACTTGGCCTGGCTGAGAAAGAAGATAAGTGAAGAAAATGTGTGCACACGACTGACATTTTTGTAACTGCGCGTGTGTTGAAGTTAGTGTTAAGCAGAATTAGCTCACAATTTACTGCAGTTTAGAAATTAAATTGTAATGGACTTGCTAGTGAGCAATAGATTGTGTTAACGTATTTGATTGGTTTTTTTTTTGATTCAATAAAATCGTAATGAATTTTAGTCGCGTCGCTGAGTTATGATTGGCTCCCATGATTTTTCTGTGCGTTCCCACGACTTGCCACAGAGCTTAAACCGGGCAAACTTTTGTAACGTGAAGTTTTGCATCAAGCATTTGCTTGATTGGCGCTTAAGTGAAACTTTGAACAACGGAGTCATCTGAATTCACGGCTCGCCTTGTTGATTGGAAATTTATTAGTGGTCCACCAGGGAAGGAACGTTACAAGGTTAAGTTGAAATAATGTTCCTAAAGTGCAACCATTAGGAAAACCGAACCGGAAAATTCTTCGGTGAAATTTTCTAGCGTAATTCGAAGTTGTATGATTTTAGTGATTGAGAATGTTGATCATAATCGTTTGGCATCGGTAGCGGAATCATAGCATTACAGGGGTTAGACAAAAAGGTTAAGATAGGCAAAATTTTGTCGAAGTTCAAATCAGCCTAACTTTGCGTAGAATGATCCGATTTTGATGAAATCGGAACCTTCAGACGCAGAAACTCTTCTAGTATACTGTCCCCATGCAAAACCTCAGATTAGTTCTTGGCCACCAAAGATGTTCCGGGTTTTCCGAGGATATGTTAAAATACATTTTTTCTTCTGCTTGTCGTTTTATCTGACGGTTACTGCCATCATGTTTTATACTCTCCCTGGAAACTAGAACTAATAAGCTGACCAATGCTGGCTGCGGATCGAAAGTTCGTTTGTTATACGCAAAGATATGGCCATTTTCGTAAAATCGGTACGGGATTGGCCATACACCCTGAACAAATGTCACTTTCGCAGAACACCCGGAACATGTTACAAATTGGCCAGAGAGTCTTACAGTCACCATAATGTATCTTTAATAAAGATCCTATTGACCTATATTCATCGTCTTGGGAAAACATGAATTCTACCACCCATATATGCATAGTTCCAGACGGTGCCAAAACTGGCCCCTCCTGGAAGGCCCTTGGAACCTGCTATAAGGGTGACAGTGGACACTATCATTCTGGAAATGTTTCTGTAATCATCGTCTCGCAAAGCCATGAACATAGATACCCATATTTGCAACATTCCGATCTGTTATCATTTCATCATGTTCCCAGAACCGTTTTTACGGAAATTGCCATATCTCTGCGTAGTTTTGATGGATTCTCGATCTCGATCCACCATTGGCCGGCATATTAGTTCTAGTTTTTTGAGAAAGCATAAAACATGATGAAAGTAAACTTCACATAAAATGACAAAAAATGCATTTTGAACATACCTTCGGAAAACCCGGAACATCTACGGTGGCCAAAGACCAATCTTAGGTTTTGCAGAAGGGCAGTATACTAGAAAAGCATCCGTTTCTGATGGTCCTAATTTTATCAAAATCGGATTATTGCACGCAAAGTTATGATGATTTGAATTTCGACATAATTTTACCTATCTCAACCTTTTTGTCTAACCCCTGTAGTGCCGGTCCGAGCATAGGCTGTCATCGGAAGATTGCTACAGCAATTTATTCACATTGTCGGCACAACATGAAATTTTCCCGCCAGACTAATTTTGTATTTTTCCTGTTGATTGAAAAAGAAATCGGTTCCGAGATGAACTTTATTCAAAGCGCAACGCTAACGTCGGTAGTTGAGTCCCAAGCAAGTATCGGAAGGGGACCATGCAAATTGTTTCACATTATAACTGAAAAAAAATGTTTGGCGTCAGTATTGATGTTTGCTACAGATTTTTTGACGTAAACTTAGTCTAAGGGGAAGACTCAGATACAGGGTTTAAAACGGAAATTTCCAAATTCGAGACTGTCACAAAAATTAGGATAGATTTCAAACGCTGATAGCGTCTTTATCTTATTTTCGACATTTGCTTATCAATCGATTCGGAAACCCTTCAGCAATTTGCCAATTCTATTGATACTATTGATTATCATTAATGCTTAATTTTTTTTTCCAACACAAATATGATTTTGAAAAAGTATCACCGGCGAGTGCTTACTCGCAATCTACATGCTGATAGATTTACAGTTACATCAAACAACTGAAAACCGAAATACGCTACTCCAAAATTACGAGGTGACAATGTTAGAAAGAGACAAAAGATAGGAATAATAACACGTTGTGTAGTGCCTCCCCGAGTCACCTTAAGAGAAGATCCTTTAATTACGTAACGCAAAAATTGGGCATTTTCAACCCCCCTCCCCCTATGTCACACTTTTTGTATGAAGCATCTAAAAATTATGTATGGGTCGTCACACTTCGCCCAATCTCCCCCTCCCCCTCTAAGCGTTACGTAATTTGTGGACGCTCCCAAGAGCCACTTTCATTGATGGTAGCCGATCGTTAGTACTTCATATCAAATATCATATCATATCATAGCATATAAAAGAATATTGTGGCCAAATTTCATAAAATTTGGTCAACAAAAACCCCCCTGACAATAATAGAACAAAACCTGCCAAAGCCGTCATTCCTCCTACATCATACAAGAAAATTTAAACTGAGCGCTGCTAATGTTAATGACGACGACCGCGCGACCCACACCATCGCCGGGAATAAAATTTCCGGTAGGAGCTCCGCCGATGCCGAACCGAAGGTGGTACCACGGTCTGCTCTCCGCGACATCTCGAACAAAATAGCTCGCGCGTAGAGATGTCGCAAATTAATCGATTACTTCGATTAATCGATTCATCGTTGTGATAATCGATTAATTTTGAATCGATTATTACCCAACGATTAATCGATTCAATAGTCGAGAGGAATCGTGAGTAATCGATTAGTTACTAATCGATTAATCAGGATTTTACGACATCATAAGGATGTCGAAAATTAATTGATTATTTCGATTAATCGATTCATCGTTGTGATAATCGATTATATTTGCATCGATTACTATACAATGATTAATCGATTCAATAATCGACAAGAATCGAGAGTAATCGATTAGTTACTAATCGATTAATCGGGATTTTACGACATCTCTACTCGCGCGCGCCGAACAGCAGCTTTCTTGTAATCAATAAAGTTGAACCTGAAGCCACGCCTCTTTGGGAGGTGTGTGACGGTTACACAATATTTGCAGACATACCGGACAACAAAGAGGCGGGACTAATGAGCCATCTTTATTGATTATAAGAAAACTGCTTTCCCCCACGCGCGTGGCATTTCATTTGAAATATCGCGGAGAGCGGTCCCAGCATCGGTAGAGATGTCGCAAATTAATCGATTACTTCGATTAATCGATTATTTGTTGTGATAATCGATAAATTTTTAAATTGATTACTTTCAACGATTAATCGATTCGATAATCGTCAAGAATCGAGAGTAATCGATTAATCGGGATTTTACGACAACTATTAGATTTCGATTACTTCAATTAATCGATTCATCGTTATGATAATCGAATTATTTTGATTCGATTACTACTCAACGATGAATCGATTCAATAATCGTCAAGAATCGAGAGTAATCGATTAGTTACTAATCGATTAATCGAGATTTTACGACATCTCTAAGCAACGGCGGAGTTGCTGAGCAAATTTTATTCCAAATACATATGGGATATTGGAAAAATCGGTTCTTCTCAGGGCTTCCATTCTATACAAAGGAAGATTGAGGCGAGGCGAACTTTGTTCAAAGTGCAAATTAACCGCTTGGAGACGCCATAAAGTTGCCTGGCGTCCGTAGCAGAATCACGAGCGCGCGTCGGAGGGAGATGCTACAAATATGTATTCGCATGGATGGCTTCAGTGGCAGCCAAGTTTAATTCTTTCAAGATTCTTATTTGGTTTTGTAATTCCAGCCTATGGCGTGGGTCGTATGGTCGTTAGTGATTCGAAATATGCATTATTGGGAATTAACCGATTCTTCTCATGGACACCATTTTAAACATAGGAAGATTGAGGCGAGAAGAATTTGTTCAAAGTACGACGTCGTAGCAGAATTACGTTGCCGTTCGTAGCAGAATAACGAGCGCGTATTGTAGAGAGCTGCTGCAAACATGTATTCTTGCACTGGCACTAGATTCTTCATTTCACCAAACTGTTTTACGTAGTTTACGTCGGGCGGTCGTGTCTTGTACACAACCCTTATGATTTTTTAAAAAATCCCTAGGAGGAATTTCGAGCAATCTTGATTTAAGATTTTTAGTTAAGAAACTTCAAAAGAATCCATATAAGAATCCAAAAATATCACCAAAAGCCCTGATTAATCCACCTAGATAGATGTCCTTCAATTCTTCTTGTACCTGCCGGGTCGGAAATAACCACCAGCTTTGCAGGGTTGCTGTCCGGCATTCTTGAAATATGCCCCGCCCATCGTACCCTTCCAGCTTTAACTACTTTCTGGGTACTTGGTTTGCCGTAGAGCTGGGTGAGCTCTTGTTTCATCCTTCACCGCCACACACCATTCTCTTGCACAACGCCAAAGATGGCCCTAAGCACGCGTTTGCGTTATTAGAACCATAAATATTTACAACTGAATTATCTTACCAAACTGACTTAACTATGTTTTTCTATGGCTAACTTGCTCGAGTTTAGTATAAGTGTTGCTTTCCATGTTTAATAGAATGAAAAGTAAAAATTAATTTTAATTTAGTGTTTATGTTCATAATGGAGAGAAGTATTTATTTATTTATTTAAGGCCTACATCAACAGACTACTTATGTCCTAATGATAGTAATAAAAAAAAAGATATAAGCATACATATCGTCAAAACTTAAAAAAATGGACACAAACACTAAAACAGCTATCTATTGCGAAGTGAAAAATTCTTTGAATCTTCGACGCAGCGTCTGACGAGGCAGGTTGAAGTCGAATATTGTAGAAACCCTGTTGAATATACGCTGTAATCCTTCAATACTACCGTTCATACTGTAGTTAGTCCGACGGAATGGCATTCTTAACATAGCGTTATTGCGAAGTGTTCTCGGGTGTACGTTAATATTAATCTGTTCCAAAATGTCACTACAATCTATTCGGCCTTGCAAAACGTCTGCAACAAGTACAGCTCGAGCGGTGTTACGGCGTTCTCTTAGCGGCTCCAGATCGATAAGCCGACAGCGGCTTTCATAACTTGGCAGGCGTAATGGATCTCTCCACGGTAGTCTACGCAGAGCAAATCGTAGGAAGCGTCGTTGCACGGACTCAATTCGTTCGGCACCGTTCGTATAATTGGGATTCCAAACGGCGGAGCAATACTCCAGTATCGACCGCACCAGTGAGCAATACAAAGACTTTAGACAGTAAATGTCAGAAAATTCTTTACCCATCCGAAAGATGAAGCCCAGGGTTTTGGAAGCCTTACCTACAACGTATGAGATATGCATTTTGTACGTCAGCTGGGAATCCAAAATTACGCCCAAGACTTTGACATGACTCAGACGTTCTATGCTGGTATTCAAAAGCGTGTAGTCGAATCTAACGGGATTTTTAATCCGAGAAAAAGTGATCATCGAGCATTTTGCCGGATTGACTATCATACGGTTGACGTTACACCAATTGGCAAACGATTCTAACTGACGTTGAAGGAAATAGCAATCTTCGATGGATTGGATTTGCAAGAACATTTTCAGGTCATCAGCATACGATAGGCGGGGAACTTCGAGTACAAAATTCACGTCATTGAAATATAGTAGGAAGACTAACGGACCCAAATGACTTCCTTGGGGTATTCCCGATGTAGCCACGAAGGAATCAGATCTGCAGTCGCCGATAGCAACCGTTAGTTGGCGGCCGGATAGATATGATCGGAACCATTCCAATAGAGTGCCATTTACTCCTAACTTGTCTAATTTGGCGATAGCGATGCAGTGGTTTAACTTATCAAAAGCAGCTGACAGATCTGTGTAGATGACATCTGTTTGAGCTCTTTTCGTCATGCTGTTCGTGATGAAAGATGTAAGGCACAATAAATTAGTACTAGTGGAGCGACCGGCTATGAATCCATGCTGAGTTTCAGACAGATACTGCTTGCTGTGGGAAAGCAGAGGATCCATCACAACGAGTTCGAACAGTTTTGATATTGCACTCAGCGAAGTTATTCCTCGATAATTGTCCACGTCACGTTTGTTCCCTTTCTTGTGCACAGGAAACATTTGTGCAATCTTCCAACATGAAGGAAAGATGCCACTGGATAAGGAAAGCCGAAACAGGAGGAGCAACGGATACTGCAAACTGGAAATGTGTCTTTTCAGGAAATTGGATGGAATACCATCAGGACCAGGTTTGATCGATGACTTTAGTTTTGATGCAGCAGAGGAGATCATTTCTTCGCTGATGTCGATAACACCTAGTACATGGCCATATAGGGGAACATTGTCTGCTGCGTGATGTACTTCGTTGTCGGTAAGCTGTTCATCGGTAAAAACGTCAGCAAACTTTAACGAAAACAGTCTGCAGATCTCCTGCAGTGATGATACAGTTTCGCCCTTAAATGTCATAGAGGAAGGTAGGCCAGATTCCCCGCGTTGCTTGTTGACATGATTCCAAAACAGTTTAGGATGCGTTTTGAGATTGGTTTGGATCTTACTTTGATATCGGGAATAGCATATACGACTGACCCGTTTATAGGCGTTGTTGAGTCTGACGTAGTGATCCTTTAAGGAAAACGTGCGGTATTTAGTGTATTTCCTTAAGGCGGCTCTCTTGGCAGTTTTAAGTTCTCTTAATTCCCGAGTGTACCAGGACGGATGAGAGCTATTCTTGTGTACTTTTTTGGGAACATGTCGGTCAATAACGTATGCCAAGATATGCGAGAAAGTCGACGCAGCATTTTCGACATTATCGGCAAGTATAGCGTCCCAACGTATACCAGATATAGTACGCCGACAATGATTTGATGATCGGCCTTCTGAAAGTTGTATGCCACGGAAGCAGGAAATACATTGAACTCGTTGGCCATGCTCACCGGAATTTGGACAACTAAAGGAGGGTGATGAGGGACGACCTTAACCATGGGATGATGAACGGGGCGACATATTGCTTGCTCACAAAACATAAGTCTAAGCAACGTTGATTCTCATTCGCTACATGATTGATTGATCGCCGTGCTGTGGTCATCGAGAAGATGCAAAGCACCCGAGGGAAGTACTGACCGATGTCCATCGGGATAGAGGAAACCATTGTGAGACGGTCTCCACGAAACACCGGAAAGATTAAAGTCGCCGATGACAACAAGCTCATCCGCCGCTGCCATACCCTCAATTACGGTGAAGACGGAACGGCAGTGGGCATCTAAGTAGTCAACGTCACGTGTTCGATCTGGAGGTATGTACACGGCACAAAGGAAAATTGCGCTTTTCTTC
This sequence comes from Armigeres subalbatus, assembly GCF_024139115.2. Lineage (NCBI taxonomy): Eukaryota > Metazoa > Arthropoda > Insecta > Diptera > Culicidae > Armigeres > Armigeres subalbatus. The sequence continues at coordinate 198,557,554 of NC_085140.1, read as the reverse complement.
AAGTGGATGGATATCCAGACTTGCTCCAAACATTGCCACGAGGAATTTTCAATTAGCCTTGCCTTCAAACCACGCCGTACAGCAAGTAAGACCAGAGCTCGTGTAGAATAATAGTAGTTAGAAGCTGTTATTCTCGATCACAGCACTTATTAACCGATCTTTGCTGCCAAATCTCGTCAAAGTTCTAATCAACGGACTAAAAAAAGCGTGTTTGATATGTAAGCCAAGACCTATTCCGGTACCTCTACAGAATTCGGAAACATGATAATTCAAGATATGGTACTTTGACGTGAATGGAAGCTGCAGTTTTTTCCAACTGCTAGCAAAGCCATCAATTGCTTCCTCAAAACCATGCTCGAGTTTCAAAGAGCTGTATCTTGCGTACACTTTTTTGAAATCATTCAGAACCTGCAGATTGAAATATTAATTAGAAAATTGTTAATGTTTAAGCAACATCTACTAGTGAAGATGCAGGGAACCCATACTACCTTCATAGATGTCTCGGGAAGGGAAATTTGTGTTAGTGGGAAAGGTGAATAATAGGGAGCTCTATTCGACAATATAGAGCGTTTGTCAATAACAGTATATGCTGTAAAAATAATAAAATATATTCATCAATTTACTTACGAACCATCCTAAGGAAAAACAAAACACAAAATTCGGCAAATCGTGCGATCGTTCTGCCGTCCGAAACAAGAGCCAACACGCACTGAACTAATTAACTTTATTAAAGGCCGCGCAATGCAAAACACAAAACTTCGGCAAAACGCGCGATCGTTCTGCCGTCCTAAACAAGAGTCAACACGCACTCTTGTAAAATGCTTTCTTCCTCTTTTGCATTTTTCCTGATGTTTTCCTTGGTTCTCGAGATCTCATTCTATATGCCGAGCTCACTCTTAAAAATCTCCAAATCTGCTGTTGGTCTTTTCATCAATTTCTTCCATACTCCAATCTTTACTTCTGATGCTCGAATACATTTGTGAACACAATAAAAAAATACAAACTTTAATCTGAATGGCATTCAACAAAGAATCTGCAGCCTGCACGTGAATTCATGAATGATTCTGAACGAGAGGTAGCATTCTTGAAGATAGACGGCTTCAACCCATACAAAAGACATACCTAAGTCAGTTTGGTGAGCTTAATCAGTTGTAAAAAATTATAATTGTAATAAAGGCAACAATGGGGCCCTCCTTAGCCGTGCGGTAAGATGCGCGCCTACAAAGCAAGACCTTGCTGAGGGTGGCTGGGTTCGATTTCCGGTGCCGGTCTAGACAATTTTCGGATTGGAAATTGTCTCGACATCCCTGGGCATAAAAGTATCATCGTTTAGCCTCATGATGTACGAATGCAGAAATGGTAACTTGGCTTAGAAACCTCGCAGTTAATAACTGTGGAAGTATGAACACTAAGCTGCGAGGCGGCAATGTCCCAATGGGGGATGTAATGCTAACAAAGGCAACAAGTGCAAACTGGTTGAAAACAACTTGGACCACTTTTTGGACGCCTTCGAAGGTATTTTGGGGATATTATTGAATTAAAATATAGATTCTTTTGAAATTAATTCTTAATTAAAAACTTCAAATCAAGATTTCTCGAGATTCCTCCTAGGGATTTTTTTTTAAATTGGTCCAGAGGTGCAGAATTACCACAGGAATCGAGCCCTGTACTTGGTTTTGATGGACATTTTTATTTTATAATAACGGTCTACCGGCGCCCCGTGGAGGGGTTTCCGTGGTTTCCGTTGTGAGTGTCGTTGAGTTGAGACTTCGTCTGTTTTCAGAAAAATATATTAAGCTCGTTTAGTGGAATGTATTAAACCGTCTAAGACGAATTAAGTACTGTCCATTTAATTCCACCAGTTAATTTTCGTTATTTTTGCAGATACGTATTTCGACCACAACTGTGTGGTCGTCTTCAGTGTCTTGTACTTGACTCGACTTGAAGAAAACAATCGCAACTTACACTGTTTATACTACGCTAGGTACCTAATCTAATCTTATTTGCCTACTTTATTTACCTATACAGTAAATTACTTTATTGTTTATGTAGAAACTTGAAGAGCCAAGAGCTGCCATTTCCCTGATCCTTATTCAACAGCACTGTTTGTACCTGTCGGTGGAAACTCTCAGCTACATCGAGTTTCCATGGGGAAGAGACATTTCTTAAGATTTTAATATTTGACGCCGTAATTGAGTGATTTACCTTATACACATGCTCTGCTACCTTAGATCTAAATTCGTAATGTAATCCCTTATCGTTTTCTCTTTCGCCTTACTCACTTCCGCCATATGTTCCTTGAACCTTATATCTAATGATCTTTTTGTTTGGCCTACATAGATTTTTTCACATTGGGAACAACTTATCTTATAAACGCCTGCCTTATTCAACATTTCTACTTTATCCTTCGTTGAACCCAATAGAGACTTGAGTTGGTTGCTTCTACTGGAGAATACTAGATCGATGCCGAATTTCCTTAGTCGAGGGCGTAGCTGGTTGGTGATGTGTTTATCATATGGGAGCGAAGAAGGAAAAACGAAGGAACTACAATACATCTTGGAAACAGCGAAGATCAACGGATACCAGGAGAGGACTATACGAGCGATCATCAACAAGAAGGAAAGGACCCTACGACGAAATGGACATACACCGCTGACACCGATAGAGGAGCCGCTGAAAAGAGTTTCGGTCCCATATGATAAACACATCACCAACCAGCTACGCCCTCGACTAAGGAAATTCGGCATCGATCTAGTATTCTCCAGTAGAAGCAACCAACTCAAGTCTCTATTGGGTTCAACGAAGGATAAAGTAGAAATGTTGAATAAGGCAGGCGTTTATAAGATAAGTTGTTCCCAATGTGAAAAAATCTATGTAGGCCAAACAAAAGATCATTAGATATAAGGTTCAAGGAACATATGGCGGAAGTGAGTAAGGCGAAAAGAGAAAACGATAAGGGATTACATTACGAATTTAGATCTAAGGTAGCAGAGCATGTGTATAAGGAAAATCACCCAATTACGGCATCAAATATTAAAATCTTAAGAAATGTCTCTTCCCATGGAAACTCGATGTAGCTGAGAGTTTGGAAATCCACCGACAGGTACAAACAGCGCTGTTGAATAAGGATCAGGAAATGGCAGCTCTTGGCTCTTCAAGTTTCTACCTAAACAATAAAGTAATTTACTGTATAGGTAAATAAAGTAGGCAAATAAGATTAGATTAGGTACCTAGCGTAGTATAAACAGTGTAAGTTGCGATTGTTTTCTTCAAGTCGAGTCAAGTACAAGACACTGAAGACGACCACACAGTTGTGGTCGAAATACGTATCTGCAAAAATAACGAAAATTAACTGGTGGAATTAAATGGACAGTACTTAATTCGTCTTAGACGGTTTAATACATTCCACTAAACGAGCTTAATATCGAGCTTAATATCTATCTATATATAGTTTTCTTTCTGGTGGAATTAAATGGACAGTACTTAATTCGTCTTAGACGGTTCGTCTGTTTTGTCAATCGAATTTGGATATTTGGATATTCATATTTGGTGAAACGGTGAACGGTGTAGTTTGTTTCTGCAGTGATAAATAAAAATCAATTAACGTGTGAAATTGATCAAGTGCCGCGGGAAATACATTTCCTTTGCGTGTCCAAGTGTTTTCTGCATCGAAATAACTAGCCGACAGGTTGTCGCTGCTGGTTATTTTCGTTTAATTGTGGATTTTCTGCCCCAGCAGCAGCTGGCGGCCGGTAACATTTTTGCGCCTTTATTGTTTCTTTGTGTTTTGTGTCGTCTGCATTGGTACCGTTTCACTATAGGATTTCGGGCGGTCATTAATCGAAAATGTCATGTCTTCCGAATTATTTTAAAATATTTTCTCTCCATTGTCAATACTCTAATTAAGAGAAATTCTGAATTTGAAGTCTCTAGGTGCACTAGTTCCAAAGATATAAGGTGGCAAAGTCAGAAATGGGTAAAAAAGTTAGCAAATTTTCTGAAAAAATATTTTATTTTCAACTATTTATTGAAATATTTTTAAATGTTTTTTCTTCAATGTTAATACATCATTACAAAGGTTATTGTATAAGCTTTTAAATGGTGTGCAAAACTAATGGTTACACTGTGAAAAAATTGAAAAAATGCGGAAGCAATATTTTTTCCAAAACGACGCTATTTTCAACTTTGATAGTGAAGAACTTTTTTTCCTCAGGAATCCCAGGTTCTTTTATGATACACATCAAGGACAAAGCTTCGACTAAAATGTCCCGAAAGAATTTCTTGCCAGTATTTGCAATTAACAGAGTTAAGTCACTCTGATTTTTTCATTTGTTTTTTACCGTGTTTTGCCTCTCTCGTACTCCAAGGTTAATGCTCATTCCAAAACGAATGTTTGATAGAAGGCCCGGAGACCCCTAGTGGTATATATCAACTAACTCAGCGCGAAGAATTGAGGTGATGTCTGTATGTGTGTGCATGCGCGTCTGTATGTATGTGCGCAAAAGAACGCAATCGCCATTTAGACACTTATTTGTGTCCGATTTTCTCGCAACAAGTTTCATTCGACGGGAAATCTAGTCCCATCGTTTCCTATTGAAAATGGGTCAGACTGAACTATGCGCTCAAAGGGTATGGTCAAAATACATTTATTGGTAATAACTTCGACTTTATTTATAACCATTTGAGCTCATTTAATTAACTTTTCAAAGGAGTAATGAATAAAACCCCAATGCAATGCAGCACAACGGTAACGGAAGGATTTAACAGTTCGCTCATATATTTCCTGTCAAATTTTACCGTTTCCGTCGCCATTCCGCTGAAATGCGTTTGGGGCTTGAGTGGTTTGAGTCATTCTCTAAACCTAATTTTCTGAGCTATTCATTAGCTACTGATGGAGAACTAAATATGAGATTTCATAATATGTAAATATTTATAAATCTCCTGGAATCAATAATTCCCGACATGTTTATTGCAAAAGTAAAGACGAACAATATCTTAGTTAGAACGGAGCGTATGAAATTCCTGCTAGTGTTCATGAATGTCTGGCTAATGGTAGGTAAATATTTATTCACTCATCTACACTTTGAGGTTCACTGGCTGAACAACCAGCGGAAAGTCAATATAAACAGTTGAAGAAATTTAGAACTCATAATGCAAGAAAATGATCAAGAGAGGCAAATGTTGACATTTTCCTTCGTGCCTTACATGAATCAGATCCATTTTAAGCTCGATTTGGATAACGAGGAGACGTTGGAAAAAATTTTCACTTAGTTATTCTTATGCCATGCGTAATTTTGTAATATTTGAAGATTTTCAAAAGTTCTTTATCTTCTAATACTTTAGATGAATTTATCTCATCTTCCATCGTTGATGGAATTGAAGAAAATATCATTGAAGACTTAAACCTTGACACAGAAAAGAATGATGCTGTATATAACTTGTAGAAATCATGAAAACAAATCAAAAGTAATTCAAATAGTGTTGTTATTTAAATTAAAAGAATTTTGCTTTTCGGAAGAATGGAGCATTCTTACATTCCACAATGAATGTCCACATTTTTTGAGAATATATTAATCTCATTTTTTGAATAACTTGTACACGTAAAAATGTCATGGGATTGCGATTTCTAATTTGCTAATACCCTTTTTCAAAAGTTATTTTCAATTTTGATTATTTGATTAACATTTAATGCTTTATGATCCTTCAGATCCTAGTACTTTGTCAAACAAATTGTTCTAAATACAAATTGTGAGGCATGAGAGTGAGAACAAAAAAATATCACGGAATGTCATGAAATTAATGTCATTTAACATGATCGCCGCCATAATGTCCATAAATTGCTGAACTTAGTTTTGTACAGCCCCTTCCTTCTCCTTAAGAAAACGCACGAAATTTCAACTTCCCAAATAGGTTTGCTTTGTCACGTTAATCGAACCTATGAAAAAATAATTACGTAATTCATAGACGATCCCCAAAGGGGGGGGGGGTTGGAAATTGTATATTCATGCTATTTCGACCATACACAGCTAAAACTAAGTGGAAAATCACTTTAAAAGTCCAATTTTATTTTTGACCGCTCGCTTGTATGGGGATCCCCCATAGTGCGTTTGAGCTGTGTGAAGGTAGTAGCGAGATGGTTGAGTGCAGTGAGTGCGGTATGGGGGTCCTGCCTAGCGATTTGCCTATGAGTTGTTCGGGTTGTGGTTGCGCTAAAGTGTACCACTACAAGTGCACTTCCATGACCAAACCATTGGCAAAGCTGGTCACGGAGAATGTAAATGTTGTGTTCAAGTGTGATTAATGTTTATCGAGCCAGTGTTGTGGCGAGCAGAATATTCTGTTCTCGAATACACAAAAGTTGGAAGAAGAGATGAAGAAGATTTCTTCACTCTCTGATTCGATCGGTGGTATTCGAGACAATATTGCTGCTCAGATAAACATCGCGTTGAATGACGGGATGGAGCAATTGGGGAAAAAGGTACAAAATGCCTTAGACAATGCAGTCTCTGGTTTTCGGATTTAATTGGAAATGAGTTGGAAAATATGAAAGGTTCATTTTACAATTTGATGCGCGCAGTAAAGTAGATGCAATGAATGTAATGCAAGGTTCATCTCGTTCGACTTCGGAGTCGGCACTTAATCCCAGAGGTAAAAAGCGAAAGGTTCAGGAAGCAGACGACGCGTCTGATGATGTTTTTAATGAAAATGTTAGTTTCGCGGATATTGTTAAGAAGAAGTGCACTGGGATGAAAAGTAATAGTAGTAATAAAGCTAAGACAAAAAGTACGACCGCTAATGATGTGAAGGTTGTTCGTAAGGCTCGTCCGGTTATAGTGATAAAACCGAAAGAGTTCAACCAGAGTAGCGATGATACTCGGAAATTTTTGATCACCAAATTAGATCCAAAAACACACAAAATCAGTAACTTTAGAAACGGGAAAACGGCTCTATTATTGCTGAGTGTGCAACAGGATATAGTATTAATGTTGTGAAAGAAGGCATTCAAAGCGAGTTGGGTGAAAATTACAATGCTGTTGTTCCCTCATCGGTGCCAAGGTTAAAAGTGATGGGCATGAGCGAGAAACTTTCCTCCGATGACTTCATTCAGATTTTAAAAGATCAGAATGAAGACATCGCTATCAATGATGTAAAAGTAATACGGGTGTTTGAAAATCCTCGTTTCAAATACAACAAGTACAACGTTGTGATTGAAGTCGATAAAGACAGTCATAGCTGTTTGTTGACCGCGAAAAAAGTAAATATAAGGTTTGATCGGTGCCTTGTTGTTCCTGAGATTAGTATTCTTAGGTGTTTCCAATATGGAGAAATTGGGCCCATGAGCACAGATTGCAAAACGCTATCGCGTGCTCTAAGTGCAGTGGACCTCACAAGACATCTGAATGCACGTCATCTGTATTGAAATGTGTTAATTGTAATAAAATGAATCAAGAACGTAAAACGAATTTGGACGTTAAACACGGAGCATTCAGTACTGAATGCAAAGTGTATAAAAGATTAGTTGATCGCAAAAAGAGAAGCTTGCATTTCAATGAATAGCAACCAAGTTCTAGTATGAATGTAAATAAATTCGATATTTTGTATTTGAACATTGCAGGTCTCTCTACAAACTACGTTGCATTACGTCAGCTTGTACAAGATAAACGTCCATTTTTAGTCTTTTTATCTGAAACGCATATCGTTGACAGTGATTCTTTCGAACAGTACAGTATCCCGGGTTACAGTGTAGCTGCTTGTTTATCACATTCAAGACACACTGGCGGTGTTGCTATTTATGTCAAAGAATCGGTTCAATTCAAGCTTCAATTGAACGAAGTTTGTGATGGTAACTGGTTCTTAGGCATTGCAGTTGAACGTGGCATGAAGATGGGTAACTATGGAGTTTTATATCACTCTCCCAGTTCAAATGACCAGCGATTTGTTGAAATTTTGGAGAACTGGTTGGAGATGTTCATAGATCCTAGTAAATTAAATATACTCGCTGGCGATTTTAATATCAATTGGTGTGACATCCATAATTCGAATCATTTGAAACGGTTAGCAGACTTTTTGATTTGAAACAAAAGGTCTTCGATTACACACGTATTTCTCAGCACAGTAGAACTTTAATTGATCATGTATATTCTAATTTCGATTCCGTTAGTACGGTAACGATTTGTGATTTGAAAATAACCGATCATGAAACTCTAGTAATTAACGTAGATGATAATAGTGATAATAATAGTGATCTTATCAAATTAAAGTGTTGGAGAAAATCTTAAAACCAAGCTACCCCGGGTCTTGTCGCAAGAAACGTGGATTTTCAATCAAACGTCAGTTCGTTAGATAAAACATCAGCTGTTCTTACTGACGTTTTGAAAACCTGTACCAATAATCTAATAGAACATAAATATGTATCTCTGAAAAACTCGAACAGCTGGTACAATCTGGATCTTTACGATTCAAACGTAAAGGGACAAATTGTACAGAAAATTTTGTAGAAGTAATAATGCTATTCATTGGAAAAGGTATCAGGTCGCGCGTAATAAATATTCGCATCTCTTTTAATTAAAGCGATACGAAGCTAATCAGAGGAAAATTGATCAGCATCAAACCAACAGCAAAGAGTTATGGAAAATTTTAAATCCTTGTTAAAACCTAATAGTAGCAAACCGCGATCCATAACCTTCGATGGCACAGTAGAACAGTCAGAACAAGTTATTGCAGATAAATTCAATCAATATTTCGTCAACAGTGTCTCACTGATTAACCAGTCAATTGAGTTAGTTGATGAGCCTGACGAAATAAAACAGCCGATTAATTTTAATTGTAGATTTGATGGATTTCACCCAATAACATTAGAAGAACTTGAAAATATTTGCTTTTCAATTGGAAAAACGGCTGGAGTCGATAATGTTAATGCCAAGGTAATACAAGACTGCTTTGATGTCATCGGACACAACTTGCTGGACCTTATAAATGAATCTTTACGAACTGGGCACGTGCCACAAGTTTGGAAGGAATCTCTAGTGATTCCGATTCAAAAGTTGCTGGGACGATTAAAGCCGAAGAGTTTCGTCCTATCAATATGTTGCACACATTAGAGAAAAGTTTGGAACTTGTAGTAAAAGGCCAGCTGCTTGAGTATTTGAATAGAAATAACTTGCTGATACCGGAACAATCGGGATATCGAGAAGGTCATTCTTGTGAAACCGCATTGAACTTGGTATTAGCTAAATTGAAGGAAAATGTAGAGCGTAAAGATACGATTGTTGCTGTGTTCTTGGATCTAAAACGCGCTTTTGAGACAATTTCTCGGCCCTTATTGTTGAGCACAATCAAGCGCTTTGGAATTTCGGGATCTGCATACAATTGGTTTGAAAGCTATTTGTCTGACAGATCTCAAAGGACTGCTTTAATGATTCTGTTTCTAGTCCCGTGGAGAACACGCTAGGAGTGCCACAGGGAAGTGTATTAGGGCCTATTTTATTCATTATGTATATATAAATGACATGCGACGAGTCTTAAGCCCTCAGTACACTGTTTGTCATGATGACAAATATTTGTCAAGTCAGCCTGAAATCCATGTCGATTTCTAATCAGTCTGATAGATGTCCGGATAAACTTGACAAATATTTGTCATTATGACAAACAGTGTACTGAGGGCTTTACGATTTTGTGATATAAATCTTTTTGCTGATGACACCGTAATATTCATTGCAGCTAAAAATTTAGCAGATGCCGTTTCACGCTTGAACGAGGATTTACACTCTCTAAGTAGATGGTTGAAATACAAGCAATTGAAATTGAATATTAATAAAACAAAATACATGGTAATTTCGCATACCCGAGTAAATGAGGATGTCTCTGTTAAAATTGATGATGAGACAATTGATCGCGTCCGCGATATTAAATATCTTGGCGTGATTATTGATGACAAGCTAAAATTTGACATACATATTGACAATGTTATCAAGAAAATAGCCAATTATTTTCTGTATGGCGCTTCACAAAACTCTTTGTTTTTTAAAGGTATAAATGTTTTCAATTCGATGCCTTCACACATCAAACGTGCAGTCACGCTAACACAGTTTAAGAGACAATGTATTTCACACGTCAAAGCTGCCTTTTGAACAGCTACCCGGCAATTTTTACCCGTTAACACATGTATCTTGACGAAGTTTTTGACAACGGATGATTTTCATGGACCATTTTTATTTTAATTATTTATTGAGACATTAATAAGCTATAACGATCGACTCAATGATGATGATGGATTTTAATTTATTGACGTAGTTTATTTCTGAACCTTTCTTAGTGTAGTCTACAAAAGTTTGAGCATCGCGCGCGGATTACAGATATGAATGATTTTGAATTTATTTAAAAACTTGCATATTTCGAACTGTTGAATCATGCTCTTGAATTAGTAGTAAGTCTTCTGGTAGATTATTTTGTACTCGCGGTTGTTCCGAAACTTTTGTTATCGACGGAGCGGTTACACAAGTTTTGATGTTTGGTTGTCGAACCTAATGATCCATGTTCAGATACATACGAGATAATAAAAATTTATTCGGTTGTCTGAATGTTTGTAAATTGTAGTATGGATTGTACGACATTTCGCGGTAAAACATTCCGCGGTAAACCTTTTCGCGGTGTACCAGTTTGCGGTCTACCATTTCGCGTTCAGTATCATTTCGCGGTATAACATTTCGCGGTTTATATCATTTGGCGGTTTACCATTCCGCGGTTAGTACTATTCCGCGGTGAAACTTTTCGCGGTCAATACCAATTTGCAGGTTTAATTTTACTAATGTTACAAGTAGTTCAATAATGTGTTCTTCAGCTTTGAAAAGCCTCAAAATTTACGTAATTATTATGTAAAGCGAATAATCATTGAGTTTACATTCTTCTTCTTCTTATTGGCATTATATCCCCACACTGGGACAGAGCCGCCTCGCAGCTTGGTGTTCATTCAGCACTTCAACAGTTATTATCTGCGAGGTTTCTAAGCCAAGTTACCATTTTTGCATTCGTATATCATGAGGCTGACACGATGATAGATACTTTTATGCCCAGGGAAGTCGAGACAATTTCCAATCCGAAAATTGCCTTGACCGGCACCGGGAATCGAACCCAGCCAGTTTACATTAGACTTATATAAATTCAAATCCCAACAAAAACAATGTTTTGAAGCAAAACATATTTGCAAATACGACTACCGGCACCGCAACGGGGGTGACAATGGGTCTGGGGTGAGAATGGGTCATCACATTCACCGGCAGTCTGGAGGTCGAAGAGCAAAATCGTCCAAAAAGGTCTCTTATATTTTAGTCTTCTTGCCCTCAATCCAATCTAAAAGCATTCTAAGTGGTTTAAATAGTGACCCATTCTCAACCCCATTTGACCCATTGTCACCCCCTACGATGGTATGTAAAGAATGCGAAACAACACACTTCGCCTTATACCGGGTAAATGCAAACATTTAAAGAAAGCAAAACCTAACATTTTGCGTTAAACCGGGCAAATGCAAACATTTGAAGAAACAAAACAACACACTGCCTTTTACCGGGCAAATGCAAATATTTAAAGAAGGCATAACATCACAATTTGCCTTATACCGGGCAAATGCGAACATTTAAAGAAGACGAAACAACACATTTTGTCTTATACCGGGCAAATGCGAACATTTGAAGAAGACAGCACATGATATTTCGCCTAATGCCGGCTAACATTTAAGGAAGATACATTTTGCCTTATGAATAATTTTCAGTTTTTTCATCTTCTAAGTTCTACCAGAATATCATAGCCTTTAAAGGTATTAAGACAGCGACCTTTATCATATGATATAGTGTATCTTGGTGACAAAGCTCACACATCTAATTATCATATTGACAATAATGTATATGTCTTCTTTTGGAAATAACATGCGTAAAAGAAAAGAGAAAAATAATTGAAAGGGGAACGCAATGAAAGAAACGGCCATATAAAGAAGAGAAAATTAAGAGTTGGTAGAAAAGAATGGCAAACTCTTAAAAATACAAAAAAAAGTTAATAAGATAAGGTAAGTTTGAATACCGCAAAACGGATCACCGCGAAATTGTAAACCGCGAAATAATATATACCGCGAAACGGAATACCGCCAAATTGTATAAACCGCGAAACAGATTACCGCCAAATGATACAGACCGCGAAATGGTACACCGCGAAATGGTTTACCGCGGAATGTTTTACCGCGAAATGTCGGACAACCGTAGTATGTATAAAATAAGTAGATCATTCGGGCTACATTCAGCATTTTTATCGTAAATAATCAAATAAACAAGTATGTTCATATTGCTCCATAGAGTGGCTTTGGAAAAAATGTCTTTCGCGGTACATAAAACTATTTTCAACAGAATCTTATTTAAAAAAGCGTTTTCACTCATGCTATATTTCCGGTTCTTCCAGAAAATCTGCGAAAAGCCCCAGATCGTGAACGACTACGAAGCAGGCCGCGGCATTCCGAACAACTTGATCCTAGGCAAGATCGAACGGGTGATTGGAATAAAACTTAGAGGCAAGGACATCGGCACCCCGATGGCGCCTCCCGGTAAGAAGTGAACAACGTCGGGAGGCAAAAGTAATTAAACACACGAACACATTTGCATAAAGACAAATTTAAAGAAAACAAAAAAACTGAAGCATACCCAAGTAACGCGCGTGAAACAAGAGTGAATTATGCTAACTAACTCAAGCCGACAATTGCTGCTAAAACATCATTTTCCGGTTGACTCTTGTAACAACACTCAAACGGAGGAGGAAAGCGCTTTTTCAATTGCTTCTAGAGCAAGGAAACACCATTCTCAACGCAGGCGTAGAAATACTTTCAACAACGGCTCTCGTATCCTTTTTCTCCAAAATTAGGCACTAGTACAACACCAACAAAAAAGTAAAAATTCTACATTCGTGTCACAAGTGAATGTTCAAAAAAGGATAATTAGTGTTAGCGCATTTTCCTCGTTCAATTTAGAACGGGATGCTTTTGAATAATTCGTTACTATCTGTTACTATCACTGATTGATTGAACATATTTTGATGAATATATTCTTTACTATGTAGTGCTGAATAAACAAGAAAAATTGCATATGGTTAGTCGCACTCTCACTTTTTTGTTGAAAGCATATTCATGTTCAGATATTCAAACAAAGGTGGGCAATGAGCAATTATAGCTGATGGCTAATACTGACCAGAGATAATACTCGATCAAACCATAAAATCTAATTCCTATCACAAATAAGAGTAGCTCTGAGCACATTTACATTGCGTTTGTCATTTCCGTACTTTAATACAATGCACTAATGAGGTAGGTTCATAAACAATCGCCACAAAGCTCTTCCCAGGTATATCAAACATTTCAAATGTATTGCGTGTAAAATGCTTTTCCCCAATTCGCCGGTTTTTGAAAATAATTCAATTTGTATTCGAATATTTCAGGAAGCAATTAATTAGGAGAAGTCGCAGATGACACTGAAGAGGGGCACATTCTTGAAGAGAATCGAAATTGGCGCTAAAATGGAATACGAAAATGACAAAAAGCAGGAATTTTCTAAAGCAGTTCTATGTTCTGCAATTGCAAACAAAAACAGGTGTTTTTAAACAAAAGTTAAAAGTTTTGTGCATTTGTCTGTAGAATAACATTTTCATACCCAAATCACTATATTGCGTGACGTTCATCAAAATCTCGGAACGATATGGTTTTAACGGTTTTATTCGAAGTTTCATTACCATACTTGCATATTACCTATTAACACACAGTTCACACATACATGTAGACTATGTTTAACGGCATGTGACTGCTAAGCATAATACAAATAAGGTATAGAAATAACTACTGAAATCTTGCAAAATCATTGTCAGATGCTATTCGAGAGCGATGAAAATTAAATGATCTTATTTCTCATCTGTAGTTGTACACATCGCTAGTTTTAGTCCGTTTTATTTCGATCCGATAGGCCATGCTGATTTGTCTGTTAAGGGACCATCCACAAAGTACGTCACGCTCCTAGGGAGGAGGGGGGGTTCCGAGCAGCGTGACGACTCTTACAAAAATTTTAGAGTTTTAATACAACCAGTGTGACGAAGGGAGAGGGGGTTGAGAATCGCCATTTTTGCGTGACGTACTTTATGGATCTTCCCTAATGTGTTTAACCGCACCTGTAACGTGTTTTCGTTTCTCCTGTCAAATGTTGTCCGCTAGCTGCATCAAAGGTTGGTTATCAAGGTTACCCAAACGCACACTTCATATATGTAGTGTTTGTATCGATCTTTTTTGGCTTTTACAAGCCTATTAATTGCTTTTTGCTAATTAGCTTATAGTCGACTCAACGAAGTCAGACATTCAATACGATCTGTCCCAGAATGTTAATGCCGACTACCTGGAAAGTAAGGAAAAGTCAGGGAATTTCATTTTGGACTTGGAATGTCTGGGAAAGTCAGGGAATTTTGATTGAGGTCAGTGAATAATATCACAAAACCCAATATTGAAAATTTACAGTGATTTTTTATTAATTCGAGCAATATACTAAACTAAGGATACTTATGACAATGAAACTCTGAACCAATTTTAATCCATTGAAAAAGGACTAATCAAGGTACTGAAACGTCGGATCAGATATAATATAGCATTTTAGCTGTTCATCAGACTTCATAGCCGATAAACAATACTTCGAGCCAGTTACAGTCGACAACCAGCTCCACTATCAAGCTATAAAGCTTATTTTTTATGTGGCCGTTGGCAGTCTCTAGACTAAAAGACTACTCCAAACCCCTTTCAAGTTCCCCATGGTAGTCGAGTTTGTTTCCATTAATCTATAAGCAATAACAGCCACGTTTCAAAGCCACGTGGCTCAAATGGTCACTGTTGAGTCCTGATCCATAGTAGTCCTCTTTAATATTTAAGATTTTTTAGTATGAGTGATTTTGTGTCGGAGTCGTTTTTAATTTTTTGGAGTTTCCTTTAGTAGCGTTTGAGTCATGTTCCCATCAATCACCAACAGAAGTTCTGAAAGTTTGCGAGAGTAATTCCTTATCAAATTATGTTGTTGCGCATTTTGCTATGAAATTCCATCGGGAGAACCTACCTTACAGTCCTATGATTTGATTACATGCATTGGAAATGCTATGGAAAGCAAAATTAGATGATTTTTTACAATTCTATGAAAAATAAACACGAGAGTATTTTAGGAATATTTTGGGGGTTCCATAATAGGGAAGAAGAACGTCCCGAAACGGAGCATAAAAATCAAATCAATTGGCGACTATAGGGAAGCAATTTCCTATTATGGACCCTAGGGGTTAGACTTTAGAATGTTAATTTCAACGAATACCGTCGTGTAGTTGAGTTTTTTGTGTATGTAGGTACCTATCGTGAAGAGGAGATGCAGAACTTGGTATTAGATATCAAGCAGTATAATTATGTTGAAAATTTGTACTCCTTATGACAGGAAGAGCAAAATTCAGCTAGTATGGGGTCCACTATTGGGCATTTTACCCTATCTTGATAAATTGAAATTGCTGACTAGTAGCCAACTCTAATGCAAAACCTAATATATCACATTACCTTTTTAAGAAAATGTAATGCCCAAATGCAGGCAGCAGGGACTATGTCCAAGGGCTTGACGATCCTTCCCCAGGCTATCTGCGAGGCACCTGCCTAGGATGTGGTGGGGTTTGACAGTGGGCCCTGTTAAACCTCTATAAAAAGCTGCATGAATCCGCAAGTAGGCTCCGCCAAAGCGACCGTGTGCCGCTCAAAGCGCACAAGCCTAGATCCTGGTGTTAGGTGGGACGCTAAACAGCCCTGACACGACGGCCCTCCGACGAGATAGGAGGTTTGCGCAGGCCCAATAAGCCGCCTTTAAAAACAACCATCACGAACGACATAGAAGATAATACGACTCGATACAATCGGCAACGACCTAGGCGACGAATAAAGGATCACTATTGGAAGCTTGGAACATGGAACTGCAAGTCGCAAGCTGAGTTCTATGCGCAGCTGGAGCAGACATACGATCGATGCCCACTGCGGGACGTAAAAATCGACATCGGTGACACGCTCAGGTAGGAAGGGAGGAAATGTATAGACCGGTCATCGGACCGGATAGTCTGCATACCGTATCGAACGACAACGGCCAACTATGCATACACTTTGCAGCCTCCCGCGGAATGGTAGTCCGAAGCACTTTCTTCCCCCGCAAAAATATCCACAACGCCACATGGAGATCACCTAACCAAGAAACGGAAAACCAAATCGACCACGTTCTAATCGACGGTAAATTCTTCTCCGACATCACGAACGTCCGCACTTACCGCAGTGCGAATATTGAATCTGACCACTACCTCGTTGCAGCATGTCTGCGTTCAAAACTCTCGACGGTGCACAACACGCGTCGGAGTCGTCCGCCGCGGCTAAACATTGGGCGGCTACAAGACGGTAGACTAGCCCAAGACTACGCGCAGCAGCTGGAAGTGGCACTCCCAACGGAAGAGCAGCTAGAGATATTCGATCCGCCATTGGAAGCACCGCAACCGCTGCACTAGGCACGGTGGCTCCGGATCAGAGAAACGACTGGTATGACGGCGAATGTGAGCACCTGTCATAAGACGAGTTTATACAATCCCATTGAATTCCACCACTTAATTGTATCTTGACAGATACGTATTTCGACCTCAAAAGCCCTGACACGACGAGATTGCTGCAACACCGCACGAGGGCGAACGAGGCACGATATAAACGGGCGCGGAACAGACAAAACTCGATTTTTCGGAGGAAAAAGCGCCAGCAGGAAGATCGAGACCGTGAAGAGACGGAGCAACTGTATCGCGCTAATAACGCACGAAAGTTCTATGAGAAGTTGAACCGTTCACGTAAGGGCCACGTGCCACAGCCTGATATGTGTAAGGACATAAACGGGAACCTTCTTACGAACGAGCGTGAGGTGTTCCAAAGGTGGCGGCAACACTACGAAGAACACCTGAATGGCGATGTGGCAGACGAAGATGACGGTATGGTGATGGACCTGGGATAACGGCTCCGGATCTCCTGGAAATCCAGGAGGAGATTGGCCGGCTGAAGAACAACAAAGCCGCTGGGGTTGACCAACTACCAGGAGAGCTTTTTAAACACGGTGGTGAGGCACTGGCTAGAGCGCTGCACTGGGTCATTACCAAGATTTGGGAGGAGGAAGTTTTGCCGCAGGAGTGGATGGAAGGTGTCGTGTGTCCCAAAGGGTGATAAGCTGGATTGTAGCAACTACCGCGCAATCACATTGCTGAACGCCGCCTACAAGGTACTCTTCCAAATTTTATGTCGTCGACTAGCACCAATTGCAAGGGAGTTCGTGGTGCAGTACCAGGCGGGTTTGATAAGCGAACGCTCCACCACGGACCAGGTGTTCGTTATTCGCCAAGTACTGCAGAAATGCCGCGAATACAACGTTCCCACACATCATCTATTCATCGACTTCAATAATACGGGGTAATACGAAGAGCAGGTGAGCTTGCATCGGTGGTGACGAAATCGAGGTTGTAGAAGAATTTGTGTACTTGGGTTCACTGATGACTGCCGAAAATGATACCAGCAGAGAAATTCGGAGACGCATAGTGGCTGGAAATCGTACGTACTTTGGACTCCGTAAGACGCTCCGATCGAATAGAGTTAACGGCGTACCACACTGACAATCTATAAAACGCTCATTAGACCGATAGTCCTCTACGGACACGAAACCTGGACGATGCTCGTGGAGGACCAACGCGCACTTGAAGTTTTCGGAAGGAAAGTGCTGCGTACCATCTATGGTGGGGTGCAGATGGCGGACGGTACGTGGAGGAGGCGAATGAACCACGAGTTGCATCAGCTGTTTGAAGAACCATCCATCGTTCACACTGCGGTAAGCCGGACACGTAGCCAGAATGTCGGACAGTAAACCGGTGAAAATGGTTCTCGACAACGATCCGACGGGCACAAGAAGGCACGTACGCAGCGGACAAGATGGATCGATCAGGTGGAAGATGACTTGCGGACCCTTATATACCGCACAGGCCACTTCGGCCTTAGTCTGAATAAATAAATAATAATACCTTCGATAACGCCAACGTTCACTGCAACCGTTTTTCGCAAATTCAATTTTGCGCCTGCGGCTGCGGCAAGCCCAAAGCGACGAAATATTTCATTCATCGCTTCTATTTGCCACGATGACGCCATAACCACGCAACGATCAGATCATCTCCACATTCTTGCTCAAGAATAAGAGTATTGAAATGCTTTTCAACTATTTTTTTTTCGTGAAATATGTAAACATTATTTATTTTCTTGAAATACGTTAAACCCTGGGTATTCCTAGATTTTCGAATGGAATCCCAAAAAATATTATCTTATATTATATTAGCATATGCGGTATTTCGAAAAATTTCGTTTCAGGTGTTTCGAAACGAAATTCCGCGGAATTTCGCGCAATTTGAGCATGGCGAAATCTGATTTCTTGATTTCGTTTCGTTTCGTTAATTTTCATAAATTTCGCCATCAAAAACTAGCTTTAAACGAAATTTGACGGAATTCCGCGGAATTTCTAAACTAATTTAAACTCAAATCATACTTTAAATTACTCAAAATTTTGGCTGCGCCGCTAAAAAAAATCATAGAGCCTGTTTTTTAATTTTGTTGCCTATATATTGACACCTACTATTTACGTAACCCCATTCCGAGTCGATAAATACATATTTAATTTTCTTCTAAAAAACGTCTTCAGTGTTTTGTTGGAAATGTTCAACAGAAAACGAAAAGCATCTTTTACTTAATTTTTTTGGGTTATCATTTTTAACGAAAATGCGTCGGATTTAACGCAACTTTTAGTACGCCAGGCTTAGAGTGTAAATGTTAGTAATAAGAATTAGTTATTCTGATAACTTTGTGCAGGCAAAGTCGTGAATTTCTAGCGCCCTTGACGAAGTCTTTTCTGGGCGCCTCTTTCGAACTAAAGGCCTTCACCTCCACGTAAGCCTTAACCAGGTTTAAGCGTATGAGCAAGTACCGTTCAAGAGTTATGCAAGCATGAAGAAGGCCCTAAGAAATACAAAACAAAACATTCAAACTACAATTGGATTCTCACCGAAAGCAAGTATAAAATTTCTAGAGGAATATAAGATGCTCCATATAACTTATAAGTGATATAATAGTCTATATTCAGCGAATCATTGGGGCCCTTTCTTAGCCGTGCGGTAAGACGCGCGGCTACAAAGCAAGACCATGCTGAGGGTGGCTGGGTTCGATTCCCGATGCCGGTCTAGGCAATTTTCGGATTGGAAATTGTCTGGACTCCCCTGGGCATGAAAGTATCATCGTGCTAGCCTCATGATATACGAATGCAAAATGGTAACCTGGCTTAGAAACCTCGCAGTTAATAACTGTGGAAGTGCTTAGTGAACACTAAGCTGCGAGGCGGTTCTGTCCCAGTGTGGGGATGTAATGTCAATAAGAAGAAGAAGAAGAAGATTCAGCGAATCAACTAAATATACATACAGTCCTTAAGAAGGTTTGAAATTTTGTCATATTGTTTGACTATTTGAAAAATATGTTTGTAACATTGCAGAGCCGTAGGTATTTCTAGATACGGCTAATACGGCAGCCATCATTACAACGGTTTCTAATGCAGCACATAGTTACTCTTCAAAAGTCCTGCTGGCTACGGCAGTCATCGTTATGGTGGACAACGATGGTAACCTTGGCATCGGACAAGCTTCAACAAGGGTTAAGCAACGGGTTCGAGCTATGGTGCGCTCGCGAGTCTCCCCATTCTCGCGAGAGCTGGACTTCCTTATCTTACCAAAGGTAACGGTCAACCTCCCGACGATTTCGGTCAAGATTGACGGCTGGGCAATTCCGAGCGGAATCCAGTTGGCGGATCCTGCATTTTTCGAGTCGAAAGGGGTAGATATCGTGCGTCAGTTTTGCACAACACTCTACAAATAAGCTGTAATATATAAACTTCCGAGGGGCTGTTGTAACGTTTTTGGTAAAGTGAGGAACTCAGTTCAGAAAGGGCATATTCTCTGGAGGAGCGACGTTGTGAGGAGCTATACCAGCACACAGTTCATCGTGAGCAGGATGGTCGGTACACCGTTACACTTCCAAAGAACGAAGATATTCGTTCGGCCTTGGGCGAATCGTGGGCCATCGCCAACCGGCGGTTTCAGGGTACAGAGCGCAGATTGGCACGGGATTCCAGACTTCGAGAGCAATATACCACATTCATGAATGAATATATCGCCATGGGTCACATGAGAAGGATTGATCATGCTGCTCAGACAACGGTCCAACGATGCTATTTGCCGCATCATCCGGTGGTTAAAGAGGCATCAACCACCACCAAGGTACGAGTAGTGTTCGATGCTTCCTGCAAGACGGCATCAGGAGTCTCATTGAACGATGTTTTGCTGGTGGGGCCAGTGATACAGGAGGACTTGAGGTCGATAATTTTGCGAAGCCGTACACGACAAATCATGTTGGTGTCCGATGTGGAGAAAATGTTTCACCAGATCAATATTTGCGAAGCAGATAGGCCGCTCCAATCCATTTTGTGGAGATCTTCTCCGATTGAAGTTGGGGCATATGAACTCAACACCGTGACGTATGGTACCAAGCCAGCTCCTTTTTAGCCACACGTAAGGTTAAACAACTGGCAGAAGATGAAAGAACCCGGTTTCCATTAGCAGCACGGGCTGCTGAAGAAGATGTCTATATGGATGACGTTATCACTGAAGCGGACGACGTGGCAACTGCTGCAATTCTCCGAAATCAACTAGATGAAATGATGGTTAGCGGTGGATTCCGGCTAAGAAAGTGGGCTTCCAACAATTCCAAGGTGCTGGAAGGTATTTCTCCAGATGATCTGGCAATTTCACAGTCGGTGGAGGTCAATCTTGGTTCCGATACTTCATTAAAAATTCTAGGACTAACTTGGGTTCCAAAATCAGATGTTCTGAAGTTCCAATTTGCATTTCCCGCAGTGGAAGAGAGGAAGGAGTATACAAAACGACAATTTCTGTCCGTAATTGCTACACTATTCGACCTATTAGGGCTACTGGGAGCTGTGATCACCACTGCAAAGGTATTTATGCAGCAGGTATGGTCTGTCCAGGATGGAAATGGACAAAGGCTTGATTGGGATCATCCACTTCCTCCCACGGCGGTGAGACTTGGAAGGAGCTGCAAGTTCAATTATCAGCGTTTAACCTTATTACAATCGACCGATGTGTCATCATACCTGGTGCGAAAACGGTGGAAATACACTGCTTTTCCGACGCGTCTGAGAAAGCTTTCGGAGCATGTGTTTATATGAGGAGTGAGAATGTCGATGGGGCGGTATTAGTACGGCTTCTAACCTCGAAATCACGAGTAGCACTCTTGAAATGCCAGTCGATACCGCGGCTAGAACTGTGTGGAGCACTACTAGCAGCTCAGCTCTACCAGAAGGTTCAAGCGTCACTAAAATCTACGATGACCAGCTACTATTGAACCAATTCGACCTGCGTACTTCGTTGGGGCCCTCCTTAGCCGTGCGGTAAGATGCGCGGCTACAAAGCAAGACCATGCTGAGGGTGGCTGGGTTTGATTCCCGGTGCCGGTCTAGGCATTTTTCGGATTGGAAATTGTCTCGACTTCCCTGGGCATAAAAGTATCATCGTGCTAGCCTCATGATATACGAATGCAAAAATGGTAACCTGGCTTAGAAACCTCGCAGCTAATAACTGTGGAAGTGCTTAATGAAAACTAAGTTGCGAGGCGGCTCTGTCCCAGTGTGGGGATGTAATGCCAAGAAGAAGAGAAGAACTGACCTGATCGTAACTAATGCCATTATGCCAAGAATGACTTGAAGTGGGGGCCCTCCTTAGCCGTGTGGTAAGACGCGCGGGTACAAAGCAAGACCATGCTGAGGGTGGCTGGGTTCGATTTCCAGTGCCGGTCTAGGCAATTTTCGGGTTAGAAATTGTCTCGACTTCCCTGGGCATAAAAGTATCATCGTGTTAGCCTCATGATATACGAATGCAAAAATGGTAACTTGGCTTAGAAACCTCGCAGTTAATAACTGTGGAAGTGCTTAATGAACACTAAGCTGCGAGGCGGCTCTGTCCCAGTGTGGGGATGTAATCTACCAATGAGAAGAAGAAGAAGAAGACTTCATTGGATTCATGCTTCTCCAACCACGTGGACTACATACGTGGCAAACAGAGTGGCGAAAATACAAACTATTACTGAAAGGGGTCACTGGAGACACGTACCTGGGGTGGACAATCCAGCTGATCTCATATCCTGGGAAATTCCGCCAGAAGCAATCGTTGTTGGAGCTAGGATCAGAACTTTGGCCAAAAGCACCAACAACCTTTGATGAGGAAGGTGAAGATGAAAGACGTCGGACGGTAGTTGCAAGCTCGGCGTCACCATATTCAGAATTTAATGACCAGTCGAATTCTAGTAGCCACCGGGAACACTTGGGCAACGAGCATACGCACAATTTTAACTTGTCTAGTTTTTTAAGTACAAATATATATGTAAGTGTGCAAGAGAAAAACCGTTGTCGTCGTCAATTAGTTATGAGTTAATGTAACTAACGTGTTTAAATAATCGTGAGTCCGGTTTTGCTAAGTGGAAAGAAAAGTGCATGCAAGTCGCCCAAGGCTTAAGAAGAGCTGGTTTCTGTGGATTAAAGGATGATATTCACTTATAATGAGATGATGTCGGAGCTGATATACTGCTCCATCCCAATTGCTATCGAACTTCAACAATAGGATCAGGTTCGTTCATTTTGAAAGATTCGTAGAATTGCTGAAAGTAAAGAATCATGATTGCTTTCAGGTTCAGCTTATACTGTTCATAGCAGCTGTTTCTTGCACTTAAGGAGGAACAAAGATTGGCATCAAACCACTACACAAATCCGTATTTTTTTAATGAGTGATTGTGGTATTTCTCAGTGTTGGACTACTGCAATAACAATTTTTTGAAGGACGAAAAGAGACAGACGACACAACGCCGGTGGTACATCATTCAGAAAGCACTTCTCATTGCCCAACTTTTCTTGAGCCTTAATTGAAGAAGTCGACTTGCATTATAATACATCACGGCGAAGAGGGCTTTAAAAACATGACAAATCGTGGCAGATCATATCTCGCATAGTTTCATAAGAGCGTAACTGCATTGATCGATTTCTCTCCATAGATTTTTTCTTGCGTTAAAAACGCAAAAGATTCAAAGCTACAATCATGCTAGTTGCTTCTGAAGAAAGATGCAACCATCATTTACCACCTCAAACTATAAAATACGTAGCAAACTGTCTAAATTCGCTGCAATGTTAAAAAGAAATCATCGACGAAGAGAAATCGATTAATGCAGTTACGCCCTTATGAACATAAGCACGAGATATACAAATTTAAGATGGTTAGCCACCTCTGAAGTGGATCGGTAGATGATCGGATTCGCTATCGAGCCTTGGATAGCTCGTGCTGATTGTAGGGTTAGGCGGGGCAAGATGGGTCACGGGGTAAGATGGGTCAGGGCCGTTTTTGAGCATCGTGTATATTTTAATGTGGAGATTATGACTTTGTAGGAGGAATAATGTGGTTCTACTTTATTATCACTCGATTTGATGATAAAATTTTATTTTGGTAGAGTATGGCAAGGTAAAATATTTTTCAGCATTGTTTCTTATGGAAAACACAATTTCTATAACACGTGTAATCTCGTCGAACAATGTAAAATTTAAACATTTTTAGTGACATAGTGAACGTATTATAAGTAATGTAGGTGATGTTATACTAACTGCGTTGAAATAAATTAATTTGATCGAAAATTAGACATTCTAACATGAACTTACAAATGGGGCAAGATGGGTCAACACATACTGAATGGGCATAGTTCGTATTCAAAACATATTTTCCGTTGCTGGTTTAATCATTTAAGGTTACTTTTGACATAATGATGTTAATTTGTTTATTGAAAATGTCTATTTTTTGTTTTTAAGAAAGCAAAACTTAGACGGCTTGTTTTCATAAGAATTTGCAGACATTTTTAAATGTAGAGCCATTTCTTCATCCAAGGCTTAAAAATATTTTTTTATTCAATATAATCATTGGCAATAAAGCTATCTATCTGTGTGTAATTCAATATTGAGAATAAAAACAATATTAATTGCAGTATTTAAAGGTGACCCATCTTGCCCCGCTGTTTGACCCATCTTACCCCGCCATTTTTTGATTGACAGAAAAATAGACTTCTACTTTAATGACTTGAAATGGAATAAAAAGTGGAGTTTTTGTTATTTCATACCCTTGGCTTACAGATTATGAGCTATTTTTATAGATCCATGTTGAAAAGTTGAATTAAAATGTTTCTGTTTTGAGATATTCAGGGTTCGCCTTAGGCGACCCATCTTGCCCCATCATACCCTATTGCGGATTCATTTAGCTCATCTTTAGTATACTTTAGCATAATCAATTAGTTTTAAGGTGAAATAAGGGTTTTAACAAAATTTTATTCGTTATGTGCTCGTCACGAGAAGAATTGCAAACTGATATAAAACTGATCATATTCGGGGGCATACGCTTCACGATAAATTCAAACCGCTTCCATAACCTGCTTCTTTTGTTACTAAAACTCTATTTGTTGCATGACAGTTGGGACAATACAAATATTTTAAAACAATTATGTCTTCCCCACTCTCGGATTTTTTTGCCCAAAAATAATATTTTGAGGGGACAACAAAAAAAAACGGGTAATTTTGACGATTTTCTAAACATTCTTTAACAAATCCGAGGAGTATTTTTTAATTTTTTATTTTTTGTTATTCTCCGCTCCTTCAACCCACCATGAACCTTTCGGAGACCAGTAGGACATATTTCAAATTAAATATATTCACCGGCCTTATTTGACTTCCAAAAAATTGACTTAAATTGCGTACGTAAGCAATTTAACAAAAATTCCGCGGAAAAAATTTAAAATTTCGTTTCGTTTCGAAAAATTTCGAATTAAATAGACTTTGATTTCGTATCGTTTGGTGGTCTCGAAAATAACTCTATATTTCGTTTTGCTTCGTTTCGAATCAACATAGACATTTTAAATTTCGTTTCGTTTCGTTTCGCCAAGAAAAAGTGTATTATCGCATACCCTTAAAAGCACTTATTCATGACGATTCTCAAAAATCCTAGAACATTACTGAATTTCTGATAGATTTAATAAGCCTACGTCAAACCTAGATATGATAATGTGAGTATTAATCTTCATTATTTCCACATTATTTTACGGAAAGGTCTGAATCTTTCAGATATGTCATATTCTGCTCCGGAATTCTCTGAAGCACCGGATTGGCGGACGAAATATGTTCTTTGTTTGCTCTGGATTACTCAAACTATGCATGGGCATTTGCATTTGGTTTAGTATTAAATTATTTGATCCCGTTACTGACATGGAACAATTCATATTTTCGGCGCCCCATGGCTGCGTTAATTTGCAAGCTCCAAATACGTGCATGAAAATACTTTGAAATAATAAAGTATTACCATATCTGTAGCTAACCAAGCTATGACAGCAATTGATATTTGACGGAACAAAGGATTAGCTAGCGAATAGTTGTAATAAGCTGCCTGTAATATTGGGAGTCAGAAAGGAGCAGAACTGGATGCAGCAGAAGTTCGGACAGATTAAGAGCTTCACTAAGTCCCGGCGGTCCCAGGGCCGATTTTCTAAACATTCTAAATACAATTTGTCGGCTCAAAAATCATCTTCATCTTTTTCTATGGCTCCAACTGAAACTTGGCCTGCTTTTCAACTTTAATATTCTATTAGCATTTCCTCAGTTATTAATTGAAAGCTATGCCCGCCGTTGCATGAGATAGAGATACGAGACGTCATAAATGCGTGCGACCGAGGGAATTTTTCCAGGCGCCTGTTTTACTTTATGACTGATGTCATCACTTCTAGGTGAGCTGGGGTTCTTCAACCAATCCACGGTTTAACAGCTCAATGTAAGGAATTGAATCTTCCGAACAGCTCGAGAGCGGAGCGCTCATCAGAACATGAGAAATGAAGAAAAAGGCACAAAGTAGAAGAATGAAACGAGCCCAATGATCACGATCTCCGGCTTATTAGGCAAAAGCGCCAGCCACATGACTACTAATCGCGTTAAATGTCTCTCATCTTTCTTTTGAAACAAGAATACGTAGGTACGGCTAAATAATGTTTACAGTAAATATTTAACAATGTTTGACATTTTCGGCTCAAATTAAATAAAAAATATTTATTTACAGTTAGATATATTAACAGTGGTCAAAAAATAACTCGCACTAAGTACATTCTAAGCCATTCCTCATTAAGCTTCTAAGTGACCTCGGTTGATCATAACTTCTTTACGCACGGCATAAAACCAACCGCCAATTTTAGTGTTTTCTAAGCAATCCTTAAAAGCCTGACATCCTTCCATACTATTCAGAACGCCGAACACTGCCAAATCTGCCAAATTTGGTTTCTTCCCGCCCAGAAACGGTGTTTTCTTCTTTTCAATCGCTGCAATCCACTTATCACACGCGTCGTACATATGTGACCGTACGTCATCCGAAAGTTGATGTCGCTTCTTCAGTCGCTTGCTGATGGCCCACATGGCAATGGCACCCACATACACCATCAGGTCCCGTTCCCATTTCGGAAAGTGCACGTTCCACTCGCCCACGTCCGAGAACCATTCGAACGTCTCGAACGCTTCATCCTTGGTGCGGTAAACGTTGGGCGAAATCAGATGCACCAGATGATCGTCTGCCCAAGAGCGCCATTTTCGTTCTTCGCTGTAAGTAAGAATAAAGTTTAATGTGATCCCGACGATTTATTGTCATTGGCTTCACGCTGAACGTTAATAGTATAAGCATAATTAGCCCAGAAGAGGACAGTTAAAAACGAAGAAATAAAAATGGCTGAGAAAAAAGTGATGAAAAAATTAGAAATACATATAAAGATAATAAAACATGAATAAACAAAAATAAAAGTACTCAACAACCGTTAAATTTGATTGAAGGGAATATGAAAAAGCGAACAGTGGAAAAAGTTATATAATCAAAAGGCGATATAAAATGTAAATCAAATGCGGGAATGCAATGTCTTATCACGCAGATAACGAAAATATCGAATGGCGTAGCAGAGTTCAAATAGTCAATAGATATAAAGATTATGAATCACTTACTCTTGCTCATCGTTCGCTTTGTGCTGCTTAGAATCTTGCAACATCAGGAAGTATTTGTTCATTATGTCGCTTGTTTTTCTTCCGGAATCGTTAATGAAAGAAATGGACGGATAAAACTTGGCCAAATCGCCAACGTCCTGACTTTTGTCCTTCAAATAGCTGGAAAGTACTGAAACAATCATGCTGGAGTCCTGAAGCTGAACGTATTTTCCAGAACGGGTTTTAGCCAACATGATGGGAACCTTCTTTATTGCTGACCACTTGATATCCTGTCGTAAGACAGCATCAACTTCAACGACCGAATAGGATAATCCGCTGTAGTCCAGGAACGACCGCACCTACGGGACAAGACCAGCTAACAAATATGAACATATCTTAACTCTTGTAATCTTACCTTACAACAAAAAGGACACGTCTGAAACTGGAACAGCACTAGTTCTAAACCAGAATCGTCTTTGGGATTGACAACTTTCCTAGTAATCCTCACATCCGGAAGCCGGTCCAGATAGGTGGGCTCAGTTTTTTCGTGAATCAAGTGATCGGATGGATCACCCCGAAAGTAATTGTAGCCAGACCAGCCGGTTCCCAGCAGACCGCCTATGGCTACCCCTTTGAGGGCTAACCGGAGTGTGCCGCCACCCGATGGTTGTCTGGCGGCAGAGTTGGCCATCAGCCGAACCACATTGTGTTGCTGTGTGCGAATGAGTCCGATTCCAGAGGAAAAACGCACAGCTGTGCGTCCAATCGTGCCCAAACGGTACGTTGCCATCACGTTATGTTTGTATTTGAACTATTATAAATTTGTATATCAGATTTTTAAATGTTTTCTATTCACAATTTTAAAGATGAAAAAATGTTTTCGGTCGAAAAATGTTATGAAATTTATGTTGACAGATAAGTAAAAAGAAAATACACGCACGCTAAGTTGGCCCTTTAATTTATCGATATTTCTCGGGTACGTTTTCAAAACGGCGTATGTCGCAAATTGTAAACAAACCCGTTTTCAACAGCATATGGCATCAAATTCATCTAAAAATGTGTATATCTTCAAACCCGCATAATCATGGACCATACGTAGACCGCATCTGTTATAATTGAAGAGAATAAGTGGTATTGTAGCGATGGTCTCACTAATAGTAGTCAACTATAAATGGACAGTCTCATATACTGTTTCAACAGTAGCTAAGATGGTAAACGGCCAAACTACCATATGAGTAATGGGCGGTTAAGTATAATTTCGGTCGTTTTTTCGAACAAAATTTTCGATGTACCATACATCAGTTGGTAGATGTACAATTTAAGAACTATATAATTACACATCGACAGCATGTTATGTATTAACAGTAAGTGTTGATGTAGGCTTGGTATGGTGAATCAAGCTTAAAATTGTATGCTAACAATGAAGTGAATAGTGACAATATATCTTATAACACATATGTAATTTTGACTGCATGGCATGTCGTTTTTCATTATGCGGGAAGCTACATGAAAATGTGTTTTTAAAAATGTAAATCATTTTTTTGCAAAACGGTGTAACATCATTGTTGAAAATATTGCACATACACCGCTTAGCAGAAAATGTACTTTAAAAAGTTTTTTCGAACAACTAAATAGTTTAAAACGTGCGTCTGCTTGTACTTTTTCATCACTGATTTTAAAATTAAGCATGTTGCTTAAATATTTTGATTTTCGTTAAGAAAAACATTTTACGTTGTTTTTCTGCAGCAAATGTTGTTACGTCGTGTTGTAAGTGTTGCAATTTTTTTGTCGCATGTGCGTGAAACGTTTCAACCTGACGCAACATTTCGACGTATCAACAATGCAGCGTACGGAGCAGCGTAACATTTCGACGAAAGTAGCATGACCTCGGTCATGCTGACGTATCAAAACGACGTATGTGATTTATCTGTTGCAGAACGTTGTAACATATATTTTTTATCAAAATAACTGAAATGTTCATACGCAGTGCAGATTTCAGGTTCAGTGACGATGAACCTTTTCATAATGTATCGTTGAGGTGTATTCAATTGCAATAAAAATGATAAGTTTCTAAATAGGAATAAAAATAAAATCTGAAAACTTCCAAGCTCATTTCCTCAGCTTGATCAAAATGTTACATACGCCGATTTGAAAAAGTTCCCGAGATTTGTTGTTGCCAGTTTGTTTTTGCTACAGTGACTATAATAACAGTGTCGTCAAGTGTCAGAATTGGAACAGAATCGTCTGTCAGTTCCATACAAATGCGCGTTCCAAACGAGCAGGAGACCTGTCAAACGTGGCACATGACGTTACTCTTCTTGTAGGACTCTAGTTTTTGCCTTTCTCGTCGCCAGTAATGAACAGGGATGCCAGGGGATATTTTCAAATGTCTTCACAATTGAGTAAAAATGTCTTCAAATGTCTTCAATATCAAAATTATGATTATCAGTGAAAAAATTTCAAAATCCAATAGATTTGTTATTTCAATCATCTCCTTGTTTTATGTATCGTTTATTTTTACACAATTACAAATTGTTAGGATTCCCTGTCCATGGAGAAAGGGGCTTGACGTTGATATTTCAAGTGTCTTAAAAAGATTTTTATTTTATTTTTATTTTTGTTGTTTAATAGAGTGTTTTTTTCAAACAAAGGTTAAGTTCAACCCTAATTTAAAAAAATCAAGATATTTTTCCATTTTTTATATCTCCTTCACAAGAATATCGTTATTTTAATGGTAATGGTTTGAAAATAAGCTCCGTAGAGAAACTTTTATCACATCTTACTTAAATAAGGTCAACAGTTATACCAAACACTTGAGGTACCATGCCTCCAAGTTAACTAATGGTTAGTGTCGCACGATCTAACAACAACTGCCTATTGGTAAATTTGGAGGTGCCGGCAGGGCTCAGTAGGGGTCTAACTAACATAACTCTAATACTAACAAGACCCTGAAACAAACGCTTATCTAAATAGCATACATCTATTTATACTTGTAGTAGTACCCGCATAATAAAATACAACATGTTATATGGTCAGAATCATTATTACGATGTAAGATATAGCTTCACAGTTTACGTTGCGGTTATCAAATACTTTTCGGCGATTCAACCATAACTGCTCGACATCAACGCTAAATGTCAATGTATAACATGCTGTCCCGAAAATGTTTTATATTTTCTGCATTATATGTCAACATTTTATCATACGGTCGAGCGAAAATTTTGCAGGCGAAAACGGCCGATTTTTTATGGTGACATAACTTAACAACCCATTCAACATATTGTTATTTGTCAAATAACCGTACCACAAACTGTTGAAACTTTATATGAGATTGTTCATATACAGTTGTCAACAGTAAAGGATACTGTTTCCGACCGCACGGGAAAATGTTCATATACAGTTTGTAATTATGCGGGTACCTAACAATAATTCATTTTGTACCCGTATAGCTGAAGTAGAATTTTAGTAGTGAAAAGTAGAATTTGTAGATTTACTAATTTGGCATTGGAGATAATGAATGTATCTATTATATCTTCTCGATAATCTTTTTATTTTAGTCTCTATAGCTGCATGGATCAACGCAAAAAAACTGTTTCTCTCTTCCTTCTATTAGGTTAGTTAGAAAAATTAGCGGATATATAGGGGACATGACTTAGTGTTTCTCGTATTAAGACAAATTCGCTGACCTTTACCTTATAATAAAATAAATGACCGATAGTAAAATAAATGACTGAAATTTAATGATATCAAATAAATAATAAAAAGCGAAAATAAATACATGACCATCGGTGGACAGAAAGACAAGAGACAGAGTTAGAATAGTTAATTGAGACCATTGCACTCACAAGTTAGAGAATAACTAGTACCACTATTATTGCTACAAGACTAATAACTTGACCACTTACGGAAATGAGGATAGACCATATGATGCGTTCATCCACTATTATATTGAATATTGTATATTGCTTTTCTCACCGAAGAATAGACTACCGTGCAAATTTGTCGAAGTACCAAAACAAATGCTCACACGTCCAATTGTATAGAAATTAGCGAAAGCACAATCCAAAACATCATTCTTGCACCTTATTTCACACCCCAAAAAGCTCTTTCTTGTAGTGGAGACGTCATCCATATATGGAGAAACTGGTGGGAACATATTTTGGTGGGACAATATTTTTTGCATGGGAGTCGAACACGGCGCAAAATGCGCAATACCCTGAATCTGAATAACTGAATTTTAGACCTCATTATTTTAATAAATAATAAAGGTTTGGATATTAGAAAAGGGAATAGAACTTGACCAAAAAAAAGCAATTACGGAACAACTGGACAGAAATTTTGTATAATGATCACTATCAGACTACTGAAACTTTAACATATGACATTACTGTGACTGATAGGATACAATTAACTCGACGACGTATTGACAAACATCCGATACTCAACCGTGTTAAAATAAGGGAAGCTCTTCAATGTGTCCATTTATTACAATAGTACTTAAATTAATCTATTTTGAAACTACCCTACCAGAATGATATCATTACATCTTTAACCGAAATTGTTACTTGGAAATGGCAACAGTACCACCCGTTGTCAACATAGACTACTATTAGGTATTGAATGTCGGCTCCAAGTAACTAATAATTAAATTTACATGTTAACTACTTATTCAGAAAACATCTATGTACATGTTGAGCTTCCATTATTTGTTCGGTTTATAATTGACAGACTGTAGATTAAGGTGGCTCAAAAAACACTTTTTCAAGTTTTTTGATGGGCCGCCCTCTTATTCGGTTCTATTTGGTGCCCTGATGCTCTGGACAGGGTTTCGGCCAGGTCGGTCGACGTTTGGGCGGTGCTAGACTCGTTGGAGGTTTATATGGGAAAATGTGTGCCGAGACATCCAGGAACGGTGATTTGCAGTTGGACGGCACGATTCGCGATCAAGAGCCATGATACTCATTCAGTTCTTGTGGAGTTGGATACGGAGTGTTATGCAGAAAACCGCGAGAAGATTGGAGTTTGTTAGGCAAAGATATTAGCATTTTACTGGAGTGTGGTATGGGTGAATTTATTTCTTTTCAAAGGTAAAAGAAACGAAATTTGCTCAAGCCCCACTTCAAAGAAATGCTAATGACTTAGCCGGGCAAACTCTAATCTTCTCGCGGTTTTCTGCATAACATTCTGTATTAGATTCTTCAGGATCTGAGTGAGTATTATGGTTCTTCATCGCGGGTTGTGCCGTCTATCTGCAATTCACTGTTTTTGGATGTTTCGGCATACATTTTTGCATGTGGACTTCCTGCGGGTTTGGCGCCGCCCGGGCGTTGATCGATTTGGCTGAGGTTTTGTCCGGAGCGTCGGGGCGTCGAGTGGAGCCGAGTGGGAGGGCGGCCCATCAAAAAAAATTCAAAAAGTTTTTCCCATACTAATTTGAGCCACCCTACTGTAGATAGAAAGAATAATGTATCGGTATGATCACAATACAAACCCAGGCCGCAGTGACCTAGTGAGCAACATAGCTTGAGTCGTCTGCTAGTATTGTGTATCACATGGAGAGCCCAGCCGAGATACCAGTCTATTAAGACTACATCTGGTCACCCAAGTAACACCAAGCATTACAATATTGCACATATATCAATCACAAATCGGCATGCTAAATGCTAATTGCATTAGATCAGTTTTAACGATGCGAAGTTGCATTTATTCATCAACTGTCAGACAACAATACTCTAAATTAGCATTACAAATGCAGCGATGCATTACTGATGCTTTATTTCAACATGTCAAAGTAATGAGCCATTAATTCGATCTTATAATTGCCCTTTTCCACTTTAAGTCAACTTTTAGGGCTGTGTTTCTTACAAGCATATATAGCTTCATGGTTACTTGGGCAACTCTCGAAAAAAAAAAAATTACAAATTGTTGGAATTCAAGAGAATATTCTTTTAAATCTTCATGAGTAAGGGAAATGACTTTCCCTTGGTTTTTCTAATGAGTCTTTAAATATAATTCCAACGGATTTTTCTAACTGAATTTCCTTGTAGAATTTTTCTGAATTTATTTTTGAAGAATTGCCTGTAGCGATTCGGAACAATTCACCGTGAAATACTTGGAGAAACTTGCATAAGATTTTCTGATGAAATTTCCTGAAGAATGTCTGGAGAAACTTCAGGATAAATTCCTGATGAATTTTTCGGAGACTTTCTAAAGGAATCCCTGACGGAATTTCCGGAGGAATTGCTGTTGGAACATTCAAAGGATTTTGTGAAGGAACTTTCAGAAAAATTTCTGAAATTTTTCAGAAAATTTAGAGGAATTTCCGAACGGATGCCTGGAGGAGCCTCGAGAGCAATTCCTGATAGATCTGCTGGAGGAAGTCGTGAAAGAAACAAACTGAGGAATTTCTGAAGGAACAACTGGAGGAATTTCCGACGGAATTTTTGAAGGATCTAACGGAAAAATTTCTGGACGAACTTATGAAGGAGCTGCCAGAGGTACTTCCAAAGGAAACTCTGATAAAATTTTCTGAAAATCTCTAAAGAAATTGCTGGACGAATTCCTGGAGGAATTTCATGGGAAATTTCAAAAGAATTCCAGAGATGTATTTACTGGAGAAATTCTTAGAGGAATTTCCAGTTAAAATACTGAAAGAGTGCCCAAAAATATTTCTTGAAAAATATCAAAGGAATTCAAGGAAGAATTCAACAAGGAACTGTAACGAGTTTACCCTGAACTTTCTTTAATAAAAACTCTGGCGGTTTTTAGGAAATTTCTCTGATATTTTTTTCAGAATATTCTCCTGAACAAATAAAAATAATTTAGGGTGGCTATTCTGAGAAATATCCATTTAACCTCGCATTTAACTCCAGAATAATTTCAATTTCTTGTCGACATTCGTAAGAATTTTCAATGGAAACTAAAGAAAATTTTCTGAAAAAATGAAACTAATTTTCGTAGAAATGTGAACATGGGTAAACATGGGAAATCCGAAGAGACATCCCTCAACTTCCAAATACAAATGATACTCCGGATTTGTATTTGAAAGACAGAAAGACAGACAAATTTAGACAAATTTCTTGTGGAAGTAAACATGAATTCTTTGTAGGAGTTCAGATGATTTTCCTGCAAGAACTTAGAAAAAAATTTGTGGAAATAAAGATAAATTTCTCGTTTAAGTTTTGGGGGAATTTCTTTACTGCCCATACTGAAATTATTATAAACTAGTTGACCCGGCAGACGTTGTCCTGCATAGTAGGCGAGAATCTGCCCATGCAAAGTTCGCATAGGAATCACAATTTTAGTTTTTCACGATTTGCTCAACTTTACTCGTAATTTTCGCATTAGGAAATATCATATAAACCCGTCGGAAACTATAACGAATGTTTCTGCTGAAGAAATGAAAAAAATCCATCCAGCCGTTTTCGAGTTATGCGGATACGAACACAGACCATTTCATTTTTGTATATAAGATTCCAAGATAATTGGAAAAGAATTTCCAATTTCAATTCTCTTGAAATTTTATGAGAAATTCCTCGGACTATTAATGGGAAATTCTCTTTATTTTACACGATTTTTTGGGCCCAAAATGAAATGTTGCAAAGCCCAAAACTTGCCTTAATATGTCTTAAATAAAAAATATTATTTTTACTGATTTAGACTTCCACCAGAATTACCAAGAAAAATTTAAGCGAATGCTGCCATCGGGAATTTTTAACCAGCACATAACTAAAATGTGTTGCAATTGTCAACCTTATCAACCGACTAGTGTAAATGTGTTTTTACGTATGAAATTTCAAGAAACATTAGTCTATCATGTACAGTAGCCGTTCGATAACTGCAAAATGTTTACTTTTCAGTTAACGAATGCCGTTCGATAACTGCAACGCATTCTAGACGTCAAACAGTTGTCAATCGACGTCAGATGCAATAAAAGTGCATCTAAATGTGCAGCGCAATGCAGCTGTCATTGAGTTTGACATCAGTTTGAAGCTTGGCGGTCCGATAACTGCAAAACTGTTGCAACTATCGAATTGCAGTTAAAAAGCATTGCAGTTAAATGACTTGCAGTTATCGAACGTCTACTGTATTGCTTTTCTCACTGGAGAATAGACTATACCGTGCAAATTTGTCGAAGTACCAAAACAAATCTCACACGTACAATTGTATAGAAATTAGCAAAAGGACAATCCAAAACATCATTCTTGCACCTTATTTCACACCCCAAAAAGCTCTTTCTTGTAGTGGAGACGTCATCCATATATGGAGAAACTGGTGGGAACATATTTTGGTGGGACAATATTTTTTGCATGGGAGTCGAACACGGCGCAAAATGCGCAATATAACTTTTGAAATATTTAAATGATTTGCATATAGAAGTCACAAAATTTATAAGTTAGTCATCAAATTATATTTTCTATTCGCTGGCTTATTGATTGTCTTCAAGTATCTTTAAATAAGAAGGTAAGTCTTCAAATATTTTAAAAAGTCTTCAAAATGTCTTTATGAAATGAATGTCTTCACAGAGATTCAAATGTCTTCAAATCGAAGACATGTCTTCAAATCTGGCATCCCTGGTAATGAAGTCCGCTTAAGAGCTAACATCGCGCCGAACGAAAATGCGATGCGACCCTGTCGACCCTGCTCATCTGTCAAGTGACAAGTCAAGATCGTCGTAAAGCTGTCATTTCATTAGGAGAGTGCAAACAGTCAGCAAGTTTTGAGTTCTTGTTAAAATCATCCAATTTCTCTTGTAATAAGCGTGAAAATGTTGGGGTTTGAAAATTTCCCTGAATATGAAGTTCCCGGAGTGCGCCAGGTTCAGTTTTATCCGTATGAATCCAACGGAGGGTAGGTATTCAATGGATTAGTTTTTGTTGTACCATCACCGGGTTAGGTTATGATTGAAGTTTCATGACAAGCTATTTTCTTTACATTTGTATCTAGGGTGAGTGCATCAATTATTGCTTTTTGGCCTATATAGACTATGAGGCTATCACTTGATATGAAACATCATATAATGTACTTTAATCCCTGGGATCTACATCCATCAAGATTCTATTTATGAAGTGATAAAGCTCTCTGGATAAAGCTAGTAGTAGGATGGTATTACAAATAGGATGTCGATAACAATAACGGAAATTTAGTCATTATCACTCAATTTTAAATTTATGTTTTAAACTATGTTAAAGAGAACTTTAGCCCCAGGCTTAATGTAGATTATTAGAAACTAGGTTAGCCTTGGCACAGTCAAGTGTTTTGCCTTTTTATTTTAATTTCGTGGGTTCAAAAAATATTTTTATTAGAGTTAAAATACCAACCATAAATTTAGAATCCTTTAAAACAAATGCATTTTTTTTTCGTAGGAGCGTCGTTGCAATCGCTGGAGACGATTTCGCTGTGATTGGAGCCGATACTCGCCTGAGTTCGGGATACTCCATTCATACTCGAACACAGAACAAATTGTTCCGTATGTCAGAGCGGACGGTACTCGCATCCACTGGATGCTGGTGCGACACACTGGCTCTGACCAGTTTGGTCAAAGTGCGCATGCAGATGTACAAGGATCAGCACCAAAAGAATATGTCTACGCCCGCCGTTGCTCAAATGTTATCCATTCTGATGTACAATCGACGATTTTTCCCCTACTACGTGTCCAACGTTTTGGCAGGACTGGACGCTGATGGAAAGGGTGTGATCTACAGCTACGACCCGATTGGACACTGTGAAAAAACCACCTACCGCGCCGGTGGGTCGGCCGGACCATTATTGCAGCCTGTCCTGGATAATCAGATCGGCTTGAAGAATATGGTCAACGTAACGCCCACTCCGGTGCAGCTGGATAAGGCAATCTCTATTATAAAGGATACGTTCATTTCCGCTACGGAGCGTGATATATACACTGGGGATTCGGTTGTTATCAACATTATTACAAAGGACGGCATTAAGGAAGAAGTAGTGCAGCTCAGGAAGGATTAAATCGGTTTGGTAGGTGAGGACGGATGTTTTCCATGTGAGTTTCAGTTTGTCTTGAACTAATAAATTTGAAAAAAAAATCATTTTTGTGTTTGAAATTTGAATATCACAAACAGTTATTCAGCTTGCTGATGATCCACTCCTCCATGTAAGATTTTTTTAAATTCTGCATTTCACTTGACTTGACCATTCAATTCGATTATGCCAAATTTCAAAAAATAATCTCAGGCTTCTGACAAAACAGGATTTATAAACTTCGACTTAGCACTTAAAAATGTTCACATAGTGTATTATCGAGAAGGAGGGTGTAGGCCCCTCTTTAGCCTAGCGGTAAGACGCTCGGCTACAATGCAAGACCATGCTGAGGAGAGGGTGGCTTGGTTCGATTCCCGGATTGTATCGATTTCGCTGGGCATAAAAGTGTCATCGTGTTAGCCTCATGATATACCTACGAATGCAAAAATGGTACCTTGGCTTAGAAACCTCGCAGTTGAAAACTGTGGAAGTGCTAAATGAACACTGAGCTACAAGGCGGCAATGTCCCAGTGGGAGATGTAGTGGATTTAGTGTCCCCCGCGTGGATATTTTACCCAAAAAATTTCAATTGGTCCCTTCCAGAAACATGTGCTGTGCATATGCGTGATCAGAATGATTAACAAAAATGATTGTTTATACGGCCGATGTGCCGCTATTATTTGATTTAAAATTTAAATTTTTCAAATAAAATCCCGAAATTCTTAAGTAGTTCTATGGTTCCTAACTGGTCGGGGTTCAGCCAAACCGCACCAAGCGGCTTTTCGACTGACTTGTGATATACCGTGAAGTAACAAAACCAAGTGGTATTTTAGAGTTCCAACACAGCAGTGGCGAATGGAGTTTTTCTCCAATTTCTTTGTTGGCATAATATTAATTCCCGTAATGCTGGGTAGACACCTTTACGTGGTGTGTTACGGGGTAAGGTCTACCACGGTCACATTGCCAGCTACAGGCAAATCCTGACCCAACGAAAACCTTCCCCAATTTCCAATTCTGTAGTGCTTATGAAATTGTCGGTAAGTCATTAAGTAAATACTACACTAATCCTTCCTTCCAACTTTCTAGATGCTTCCCGACCGCAAATAGTCATACTTATGTCCCTGTAATGTTTTTCTTAGATTGGAATCAAGGATTTAACCCCCCTTGATTTCTGATAGCAGTCTGGAAAAGCATTTCAAAATAACATGAGTATAATTAAAGTGTCCAATCTTCTAATGTTGTGGTAGCGCTTCTTTTATTTTCAGAATTGTCATCACACTGTTACCGAGGAAAGAAGCTGACGTTACCGCCTACTAATGATGATTTTCTTCTTTTCTTATTTATAGTGAATGTAGTTATTTTGAACACGACGTCAACCATCACTTGCCGAATGGAGCATTTCATGACTTTTAAATAGCTTCGCTCCCAACGAAAAAATTATTAATATAATATTTGATTACTATTTATACTAACTGGAAGCGTTTGGTACGGGAGGTCCACGCTTTCTTCCTATCCCCTCGGTTTCATGGTATGGATCGACTTTAAGGGTTTATAAATTCTGAGGTCGCTCAGTATCTAGAAATCATCTCTGCGGTACATACTGCGTAGTTGGCCTGGCCGTATGAAAAGAAAAATGACGGAATTTAGAAACCGTCATTTTCCAGGATGCTTTCAAGTATTGGCTGCGCAAGTATGAGATTAGATTAGATTAGATTTCTTTGTTGGCATAATATTATGGTGATATTGTGATGTACGCAGCCGTTGGAAATAAAAAGAAGAAATGTGAAGTAAGGCATGTCTTGTACGTACCTGGACTCAGCTGCAATTTGTTTTCGGTGAATCGGGTAGCAAGAGTCGGTATGAAAATCAGTTTCGTCGGCAATAAAGCGGAGATCACGAAGTGTGGAGAAGCATTGGCTTTTGGTCACTACAATGGTAGACAATATGAATTGAATGTTTTATGTGGTTTTATCCTAATGCAAGCCATACAATGTAATGTAACCATGTGATAATAAAAGGAGTCACCAGGAGTTTGTTTATATAAGTATTATGGTCCCCCCATAACATGTTCCATTTAAAAAAAACCCGGATTAATCCACCTACAGTGAGATTTTGACCCTTCTTTAATTGACTTCTCCAAATAAATGAAAGTGTGCGTGACTTTGCCGTATTCCTGTCAATGTGTGCTGTCTTCCTCCAAAAGTATTCGTGATATTTTTGCCGCAACAAGATTACCACCCACTTTTATTTTATATATCCCATACAGTGACGTTGGTGTGCGAAAAACTGCGCTTGGAGAACTCAATTAAAAGGAAACATTTACAGCCTTCAGTATTTAAAACGAGATAAAACTACTCAACCTCCCACGGCGATTGAAAGTGCAAATGACAATTTAAATCAGGGATGCCAGATACATTTTTTAAATGTCTGTGTTAATCTCAGTAAAATGTCTTTATTTGTCTGTATGGGGCTTCAAAGGTATACTGGAAATAGAAAATTTCTCAAAACCATACATTTTTGGTATATTGAGTATTGAATATTGAATATCAAGGTATCATTGAATATCAAGGCTACAATAATCTGAAATTCGAAATAAGTTTTCGTTCAATGAAATAATCAATAATGTATGATAAAACTAATTGTAATTTACTTAGGCTTTGGTCCGATTCGCGAATTAAAATCAAATTAAACTTAAAAGTGACAGTTCGGAAATTATGAAATAATCACAGGAATCACAGGATTCTCCGGACGTTTATTTGAAAATTAGTTTTATGGTCTACCTAGATGGGCTTCATTTTCGTTAGCGTTTTGACTCAAATCCCGAACATGACTCATATTCCGAACACTGGCGTTTTAGCGCCCTAACATTATAATTTTCATCGGTTTTCCAAACTAAGCATGAGGATTACAAACGAACTCAAGCTCCTATGGATAAAAACACACGAAAAAAGCCAAAATGGCCTTTTTGAAACGAGTGTTTGGAATATGAGTCACATTCGGAATTTTAGTTAAAACGGTAAGTGCTTCCGCAGAAATTTGTTCAAATATTAAAAGGAGATCTTCAAAAGATATTCCTGTAAAAATGCGGTAATTTCATGAGTATTTTTGCAATGTTTTCGGATAACTCCTATGATTTACAAGAATATACACAGAAAAAATACGAAACCTCCTAAGAAATTTAACAAGGATTCTATGAATTTAATAAATAAATGCCTACAGCCTAAAGAGGATTTCTACAGCATTTAGAATCCGTTAAATTATAAAAAAAAAATTGGGGGAATTGGGTCCTAAAGCCCTACCTCGTTCATGGTTGCAAACGATAGTGCATCGGCCAAGAATACTGGTACCGTTGTTATAAAAATTCTGGTAAAATTCTAAATCAGTAAAAATAATATTTTTGTGTTCAAGACATTTTAAGGCAAATTTTGGGCTGTGCAACATTTCAGAACGAATGAACCATCAGCCCAAAACGTCAGCCCCATATATTACCTGTCAAAGGTTGAGTCAAGTGCCCTGCGGTGTTTTGCTAGTGCGTTTGAATCCGTACGTCAAACAAGACCGAAAATGTCGAGGAAGCATTTTTCATCTATTTTTCAATTTCAAATTAAACAATGTTCTTTTCGATTTTTGAGTCTAAAGAAAAACCGACACGTTTAGAATGATTACCTTCATCGTTCCCTGGAAGAAAATCGAATATCGATTCTTCATTTTAGGACCTGCGTAAATGACTGCAGCGCTGATCGCAGCAATTAATGTAATGTTGCCTTGAATTTACGAAAGAATGCTTGGAATGTTGTTCACCGGCACATTCACCAGAGGAAGTCTTCAGAAATTTCCAAACCGATTTCCACAGGAATTCATGAATGAAACTCCGAATGTTTTTCCGGAAGATTTTTTTTCCAGATTCCCAGAGAAAATTCCGCAAAAATTCACGTTACGATTTTCTCAAACATTTTGTTAGCGGTAATCACAGGAATATCTGTAAAAAAAAAAACCTTACAAATTGCGCCTCGAATTTGATGAAAGGTTTTTCGGAAGTTTTTACGCAGCAAGTCACCCGCAGTCAATTTCTGCATGAATTTCCGAACCGTTTTCCACAGGAATTAATGAAGGGATGTCCGCAAGTAATCTCTAAAGATTTTCCGCAGGTTGTTTTTGAATAATTTACTTGAATTTTCATCAAATTATTATATTCAATTTATAACAAAATTCCAGAATGAATTTCCGCATAAGTTCCCTGGGGAACTTTTGCAAGAGTACCAGGATTAATTTCGACAGATATGCTCGGGAATATTCGAAGCTCTACGCAATTTTATAATTACAACAAGATTGCATAATTTTTTTGCTTTAGAAGATTTTTTGTTATTTGCCAAGTTCATCTATTCATCAATTATGATCTGCATCTTTGTGTCGAATTCCACTGACAATAACGGAACAAAAAATGTCAAAATCATCATCTCATTTAAAAAGCGGTGCGTATTGAAATAGTTTTGGATGTTTAGCTCTTGTTTTCTTAGCTTTAGTATTTCTTGTGGTGAAAACTTAGATGGTCGGTGGGGGTTGTTAAATTAACTGAGATTTTCTTAGTCCTTCTTTAAATTTGGTACAAACCATGTGCAAAATTGAAGCTATTAATCATATTTAAAATCAGGAATATTAAAAAACGATCTCGAAGAGAAGACGTTTAGTAGATTGCGGAAACCAAAATTGATATTTCACGTGTATTTGCATAAAATTTAATTCTGGGTCACGCGGATTTGGCACGAAATGGATTTCATGTCGCGCGGAAATGGCACTTTTTAGTTTTTTAATTTTAAATTTAATTTAGTCAGCGCGGATTTGGCGCGCAAAATATTTCAGGATCTCCGTAACAACCCGGCAGATGTCAAATCTTATCTATTCACGTATTTTTTTAATCGAAATTGATTTAAATGATGCTTAAAGTAGCCTCACATCTTGGGAATCTTGTCTATTGATTTTGTTCACATGAACAAAAAAAAAATAATTTCCTACTTTGGAAGATTCAAAAATAATAATCGAAAATGAACATTAATTGCCTAAAATAATGTATTTGTTTGAATAATAGTTTGGAGCTCTTTGAAAAAATCAATAAAAATACGGGACAAATTGAGGATTTTTTAGATTACGACGGGACAGCACAATTAGGTCTAAAAAACGGGACTGTCCCGTTAAATACGGTACGTATGGTCAGCCTACATATCTAGAAGATGTACTGCACAACGCCTACAACGACTGCAAGCACGTGGATCTAGAACATTTCCAAGGCTTTCATCAGGACTTCTAACAGTGGCAATAATGGGGATTCTCCGGCAACCTTCTTGCTTTTGTCCGGAACTTGGTAGACTCTGACAACCAGCAAATGCGCTCGAGGACACGTCCTCATTCCGCTGGTTGGGCGACTAAGCCACGGCGCCGTACTGTACCCGGCCAGGGTACCCATCCTCGTACTTTTAGACTCTGCCAGCGCCATCTTCACGTTCCAGAGTGATAAGCCTAAGCACAACAGGATCCAAAGCATCTTAGCGAATATGCTCTCGAACACAACCTTCCCTTGGATCCTGGGGCACTGCGGAGTGCCTGGCAACAACAAGGCAGATCTCCTTGCCGAAGTCGGACATCAGTGCCAACATTTCAAGACATCCGTCCCGTTTGGTGATGTCAAAACCTGCATGAAGAAAATCATTTGAGAAAACTGGTAAAAACTGGACAACTACATCCGTTCACCTCCGGAAAATTAATGGGACCACATCAGCGTGTACATATATTCCCTATTTTAACAGCAGATCATCTCGCGGCTCCGAATCGGACACAGGCGGCCCTTGCATAATTTTGGCAGGAGCCCTTTCTGTACTATCTGCAATGTCTGTGACGTTAGCAACTCTGATGTGCATTTTGTCAGCAGATGCTTGTAAAATCAAGTTCTTCCATTCAAGTGTCCAAGTTCACCTTCGAATTACTTATAAAATCTTTATGAGGTTTGTACAATTATTCCAAAGAATATACATTTAAGCATATTCCAGGCTTATTTCAAGAATTCCTAACTAAAACTCCGGGGTCCTCAGAAAAATTTATTCGATTTTCTTTAGTGTTGTTCTCTCAGGATTCCCTATGTAATGTTTTCAAAAGCAACATTAGGTTTTAATTTATACTGGAATCATCATTGGAGATTCTCAGGATTTCATGTTTTTTTCTGCTTTGGTTTTTCTCCAAAGATAACAAATGTCTGTAAAAGTCTGTAACATCAATCAAAAGTCTGTATAATGTCTGTAACCTGCATGATGTCTGTATGCAAGACCAAAAGTCTGTATAAATACAGACATGTCTGTATATCTGGCATCCCTGATTTAAATGCCTACCAAAAGGCGGATTCCATGGGTTGAGTGACAACAAAACGAATGATTCCGCACTGTACGTCAGGTTGCATATCTATCAGGCGCTCGTCGGATTGAATAGCTATTGTAACATGTGGTAACATGGTTGGTTAGTAACTATCGTAACGCTGGCAGCGTGTATATTCGTAATTTCCAGAGACCTTGATAGGGTAAGACGGTATAATGCGCCCCATCTGGCCAAAACGCCCCCCTTTGATTTCTAGAAAACTATAACTTACTAAGGGTCAAATTCAGTTGGTACCTATAAATATTTGTAAACCCATCATCCTATGTGAATATGGGAATATTTTTGTATTACCTCATGAAAATATTTGCAAAATACAAAAAGTCACAGTTTTGATGTAACTTTTAATGTTTGTTTGCTGAACATTCTGGAGCGACTCTGGCATACTGTCCGCAAAACTTGCACTGGAACACTCAGTTGGGCAACCAAATTACTTTTCTCAGTGGTTAATATGATTGTCACAACTTCTCGTTGCTTCGCACCGTACATCCATCCGCCGTAATGATACGTACCTGTTCGTGTCAACAGACCATTAAAAGTGGACGCGTCGCATCACCAAAATGTTAGTTAAGGTACAAAAACACTTGAGATATAAACACCGATAAACGTCAGCAGGGAAGAGCAGATAAATAATTGCAAGTCAGAGAGTGTGTTCACAAACCAACTTAAAATACTATTTTTCTTAATTCTACTTGAAATTATTGCTTATGTACTACTTAATAATATCCTACAGTGCATTATTTATTCTAAATGAACCACATAGCATGAATTGGTGGTCTCATGTTGGTACAATATAGCTAAATCTAATCTAATACTACGTCGAGTAAGCACAGGTGGGTGATATCAAATAAACAGAAGATATTATGTACTTATTCTAACATTAAACATAAAATACACAGCTATCAAAACGAATCCATACGGAAACTCCAAGCAAAGGCAGAAGTGAACAGTATCAGGATCTAAAGCAGGTATTCGAGTGCATAATGTACTGTTGTGAAAAGCGCATAACCTTAATTATGGTTCTAGATCACCCACCATCGATTAAAGGACTAAATAACTAAAAGAGACACTAAATGTAAGTCA
Source organism: Armigeres subalbatus (assembly GCF_024139115.2). Classification (NCBI taxonomy): domain Eukaryota; kingdom Metazoa; phylum Arthropoda; class Insecta; order Diptera; family Culicidae; genus Armigeres; species Armigeres subalbatus. The sequence continues at coordinate 198,512,834 of NC_085140.1, read as the reverse complement.
CCCTAAAATTACATACCCTATACTATTACATATGCTATTACCCTAAATGATACTTATATACAAATATGAAACCTTAAATCTATTATGAACAACATGAAATACTCATATTACGTATCAAATTATGTCATTTGTCAGGGATTTTTTAACGCTACTGTCGTCATCGTCACTGTAGCTGATTGTGCTTCAATAAATCGTTTAAAGAACCAGAAATTTGTCTCTTTCGTTGCAATATTTGCAACATTTTAAAAAATCCATTTAGTACGCGATCGGGGAAGCTATACAATGCCGAGAGAAACTCGAGCGAATGTTCCGAAGCCGGGTGTGAGTTGTGGAGTGTGTAAGAGTCCGGATGATAGCCGGATGGTTTGTTGTGACGACTGTGGTGAATGGTTTCACTATATGTGCGTGGGAGTAGATCAAGGGATTGAGGATGTCGATTGGAGTTGTGCATCGTGCGAAGCAAGGCGTGCAGCTCAGGTCCCACCGACCCATTTGACAGTTCCAGCACGAGAGGAAGTGACCAAGTCGGCGAAAGGCAACCAGGAGCAACACAATAAACAACTAATGGAGTTCCAAAAGCAGATGGAGAAAATGCAACGCAGGTTTGAGGAGCAGCAGATGGCCTATGAGAAGATGCTGGAGGAGAAGGATCGCGAGATGAAGAACGCGTTGAATGATCTACAGCACCAGTTTCAGCGCCGAATGGAGAAAAGGGAGCAGCAGATTCGAGACGAACTGTCTGTTCAACCGACTGTGCTTCCACCTACAGCAAATTCTACAACGCTAGGTGGCGAGACCTGTGCAGAAGCAGATGTGTGCAAGATGATGGAGCGTATGGAAAGGCAGCTGCAGGAAATGGCACAGAAGCAGGATCTTGAGACGAAGCGTCTTGAAGAACGATTGCGGGCAATGGAGATTGGCACCACCGAACCCATACCAAGGAGTAGCAATGGTTTGAATGCTGATGCAGATCCGTTTGACCCGAATCACCCCTCTGGACTACCCTCGGTAACCTTTTCCAATGAGCTGAGCAGAAGTCAACTCGCTGCAAGGCATGCGGTGGCGAAGGAGCTACCTATCTTTAGCGGCAATCCCGAGGAGTGGCCGTTATTTATTGCCACCTATGAGAGTACCACCAGAATGTGCGGTTTCAGCGACGAGGAAAACCTACTTCGGCTTCAGCGAAGTCTAAAAGGAAAGGCGCTCGAGGTTGTAAGAAGCCGGTTGTTACATCCAGCCGGACTTGAAGGAGTTATCAGTACGTTGCGTACACTGTTTGGTCGTCCAGAAATAATCGTGCACTCGCTGGTATGCAAGATTCGGGAGATGACAGCGCCGAAGACGGAGAAATTGGGGACTAAACGAGCACTTGTGTAATGTGGCACTCCTGCAAGAACTTGTTGAGAGATTGCCGCCAACTATCAAGCTCGACTGGGCGAAGCATCGGCAAACATTGCAAGGAATCACACTATCGGATTTTAGTGCTTGGCTAGGTACGCTTGTAGAAGCGGCGTGTGTAGTGACGGTACCCTCATCCTTTAGCACCTATGTTATCAAATCCGAGAAGCGTAGTCGGAAGGAAGAAGTACACGTACATTTTGAACATAGCCCCAGCCGTGCATCTTACGGAAAAGCGTCTCCGTCAGCGTCGACGAAGCAAGTTAGCAAACCTTGCGTTATCTGTCACGGAGGATGCAGCAGCGTTGAGTTGTGTAAGAAGTTCAAGGAGCTGAATATAGGGCACGATGGACAGCGTTGAAACAGCACAAGTTATGCCGCAAGTGTTTGGCGAAGCACTTCGGAGCATGTGTGGTAAAGCAAGCTTGCGGAAGAAATGGTTGTTCATATATGCACCACGAACTACTACACGATGACTCCAGATATCACCGAAAGGAGGAGTTGCAAACGTCGACCCAACCGTTGTCGCAACCGCAGACCAGCGTTCAAGTGCCCAGCGAAACATGTAATACTCACATCAGCAGTGTTAGTAAGATCCTTTTTCGATATGTTCCGGTTGTTCTTCACGGGAGAGGAAAATCTGTTTTCACCTTTGCCTTTTTGGACGACGGATCATCAGCAACCTTGATGGAACACAGTTTGCTGAAGGAGTTGGACTTAGAAGGTGAATCATACCCACTGTGTCTGGGATGGACAGCAGATCACCAACGGCAAGAAACGAGCTCCGTGATGCTGGCGTTGGAAATTTCTGGAGTGCAAGAATCGAACGTACATTGGATCCCGAAGGTGCACACGGTAAACAATCTTGCTCTACCCCGGCAAACTCTGGCGATGGACGAATTGACACGACGCTACCAACACCTGAATGACTTGCCAGTTGAGTCATATCAAAACGTACGTCCGCGGATTCTTATCGGAGTTGACAATTGCCGTTTAGGTCACGCATTAGATAGCAGAGAGGGAGGATACGATGAACCAATCGCCACTAATACTCGTTTAGGCTGGATAGTTTTCGGACCCTGCTCTAACCCATCGCAATCAAATAATGCATTCGCAGCGCATCACAACGTCCATCTGTGTCCATGTTGTGTGCAAAACGACGTAGACATGCACGTCGCAATGAAGTCATACTTCTCGCTAGACAGCCTTGGTGTTATGAGTCCTATTAAACCGCTTCTATCGAAAGACGACGAGCGATCGCAAAAGTTACTTGGAATCCAAACGCACGTCAACGAAAGGCGCTACGAAACGGGATTGCTTTGGCGGTACGACAATGTGCGGCTTCCAGACAGTAGAACCATGGCCATGCGACGACTGGTATGTTTAGAGAAGCGAATGCAGCGTGATCCTGAACTAGCTGAGGTGTTGAAGCAGAAGATTCGGGACTATGAACGCAGAGGTTACATCGAGAAGCTGACAGAGAGCCAACTGTCTCAAAGATACGATCGTGTCTGGTACCTTCCCATATTTCCCGTGGTGAATCCAAATAAGTGTAACCGTTAGGTTCCATTAAAAGCTTGTAGCTCCACCACAAGTATAATTCCTACCCAGAATCCCTAAAAAAATCCTAAAACATCCCTATTGCAAATTAAATGAAATCAGTGAGAAATGTATTTTTCCCATTCCTTAGCAATTGAGTTCCTATCTCATACTCAAACGTCAATGTCAGTGGTGAGCACCTTGCGTGTATAACAGTTTGAACGAAAGGGTCAACACTTCACTGGGCCTTTTTTACCCGCAAACAGATGGAGCGCAGGTGACGGGAAGAATAGACCAGTGCATGATGACGTAGGTTGACAGTTCACAGAGCTTTTTCTCCGGGACTTAGCCTCCGGCGCAGCTTCCGATAAAATTGTTTCGTCATTTTATTCGCATGTAGATGTCCTTTGCGATTGATTTCATGCTGAATGCAAAGAATAACACTTAAATATTCGGATCACAGCAATTTTAAACTAAAAATATGAATTTTAATTTTCCATTCATCGATTTTTCTTCTAACACCTTGTAAACAAGCTCTGTGAACTGTCAAAATAAGTGAGGTTAAGTTAGAGTTTGCATTGGTCTATAGGGTGCATTAACGCATAGAATCCATACATAACGTATGTTTGACCTGATGCCGTTTGATATAAAAGGGGTTACAAAGAGGAAAACCGCTCTCTTTCGCTTGTGATCCCTGACCGATTCGTAGTGCGCGCGTGTGTAGAATATTTCCGGAGTTTGAGGTTAACTTTGACTACCTCTTTGAATTGTGGAGATTTTAAAACTCAGTGTTTCTTTTCTAGAATAGGCTAAATCGTCATTGGTAGTGACTAAATCAAAATTAGTAGTAATCGACCCTAAAAGTTAAAATAATGGTTAGTGTTAGTGGGGTTAGTAAATGTTAAAACTTTTCCTATTGTAAAATATTTCCTAAAGTTATAGTCAGTGCGACAAACCTAACCTAAAAGTGGACAGAGCGTTCCTAATACTAGCTACAAGAAAAAGGTAAATGCGAAGACAAAAGTTAGATAGTGTCAAAGGATAAAATCGTGACGTCACAAGGGGCTAATAGTGTGCTTAGGCCCGAGAAGTGGGCCTTTTTCTTTTATTCGGCAGTGAAGCTCTACGAGTGGTCCACAAAGGGCCAAATCTCCAACCCTTCATCGGCGCACCACGGTCAGAAGGAAGCGAATGCGAAGGCTGACTACGTTTCCGGGAACTCTCCAGAATGTGCTCAGAGACAGGAAGCGTGTCACCATTCCGTCGGGCGAAGACAATCATTATCGTCTGGATACCGACAAAACCGGGTAAGCCGAGCCGGCTACGGCGACGCCATCTTTCCGACGCCAACGGCAAAGCGAATCCCTACATCAACGGCTGGCATCTGCTGGCCAAAGCGAATACAGACTGCATCGACGCCTTGTTTCAACAACCCGCCGTTCAAAGCAAACCAGTTTGGTCCGGCGACTCTTCGTTTCCGGTGTCATCTGCCAGCCAAAGCAAAATGTTCCCGTCATCAGAGCTATCGCTACAGTACCGTCCGCTGGTTGAAGCCCCGGCTTCCCGAAGAGTCAAGAAGCACCTCAAGCACAATCAGAACAATATGCGCAAGTACCCCTAATAACTGTGACGTCATAAATAAATTTTGTACCTATTAGTTAAGCCAAACAAGTCTCTGTGATAGTTTATTTAAAGTGAGTAGCCCTGAACCTTATTATTTCCACAGTTTCATAATCCTTGTTCGTTTACCGCGCTTGAAAGGAGCATTCAAGCCTCGTCGTTCTGGTGGTCCATTAATTAGAAGTTTTCCCCAGTGCCCCCCCCCCCCCCCTTCTGTATATTATGTGAGTTCATGCACTTTGTCTCCTATTAACCGGTTACTCATCAGTTTGTGTAATTTAACCATCGGTTCCTGTTCACGTTTGTGACACCAGTTGACAGAAAGACGGATAGTGAGTTCAGAACTAACGATAAACGACCCTGTAGATCCTTAACCTTAAGGTACCCGAGCTAGGGGAGTTTCATAAGCCAGGGAAAATACGCATAGTATGGGATGCAGCTGCCAAGGTTGCCGGAGTTTCCTTGAATTTTTTGCTCACCGGTCCGGATCAACTCACTTCTCTTCCATCAGTCCTGCACCGATTCCGCGAATTTCGGATCGCCATCACAGGCGACATTCGGGAAATGTTCCACCAAGTGATGGTAAACAAAACCGATCAACAGTGTCAGAGGTTCTTGTGGCGTGACGGGGAACAAAACCGTAGTCCGGATGTGTACGCAATGAAGGTGATGACGTTCGGAGCTACTTGCTCGCCAAGCTGTGCGCAATATGTGAAAAATCACAACGCTCAACGGTTTTGTGTACAGTTTCCACGGGCGGCCGAAGCGATAATCAAAGAGCACTACGTGGATGACATGTTGTGTAGTGAGGAATCGGAAGAAGATGCGGTCAAGCTAGCGAAAGATGTCCGCTTTGTACATGCTGAGGCTGGCTTCGAGATACGCAATTGGCTATCTAACTCAAAACGAGTACTGCGTGAGCTAGAAGCGGAGCCTGGAGAGAAAAGTATGAATCTCTCAAGCGAGAGCGGAACAGAGAAAGTACTTGGTATGTGGTGGTGCACAATAAGCGATACATTTACATTTAAAGTTTCTCCGAGAATCGACGCCGATTTACTCCATGGTCGGATCATACCAACCAAAAGGCAGATCTTGAGTACTCTTATGATAATATACGACCCATTAGGACTGTTGGCAAACCTACTCATGTTTCTGAAAATACTTCTTCAGGAGATTTGGCGTAGCGGTGTTGAATGGGATGATCGTATCAAGCCCGAGCAGTGCGAAAAGTGGAAGACATGGTTACGAGTTCTCCCAAATGTAGAAACCGTCTGCGTTCCCAGGTGTTACCGGATAAGTACCGGTCTGGGAGTTAATAATGTTATGCAGCTTCACGTATTCGTTGATGCGTCGGAAAACGGATTTGCGACGGTTGCTTATCTACGGTTTGAGGAAAAGGCGAAGTGGAATGCGCCCTGATCGGCGCGAAGACACGTGTAGCTCCATTGCGGTACGTGTCGATTCCCAGGCTGGAACTTCAAGCAGCAGTTATTGGAGCCCGCTTAGCAAACGAAATTATGGAGACTCACAAGCGAAAACCTACACAAAGATTATTTTGGTCAGATTCACGTGATGTCCTTTGCTGGCTTAATTCTGATCATCGGAAATATAGTCAGTTTGTCGGGTACGAGTCAGTGAGCTGTTGGAGACAACTGAGCCAAACGAGTGGCACTGGATTGCGTCGAAAATGAATGTAGCTGATGAAGCCACAAAATGGCAGAAGCTGCCGGATCTTTCTCCTGGTAGCCGATGGTTCCGTGGTCCAGAATTTCTATGGAAATCAGAAGAGCAATGGCCCATCACAATGACAAAGTATGGTCAAACTGAAGAAGAAAGACGTCCGCACGTTCTGCATCATTTCGTACACACCGCGCTGTTCCGGTGGGAGGATTTTCGAGCTGGAAGAGCTTGCTACGCCGCGTAGCATACGTGAAACGTTACCCAACCAACCTTCGCCGAAAGTTAGCGAAAAGAATATCATCACCGGTCCACTGACTCAAGAAGAACTAAAGGAGACTGAATTGTTTATTCTAAAGCAGGTGCAGGAAGCTGAGTTTGGCGCAGAGATATATCAACTGAAAAGCCGAAATCCATTCCGTGGAAGAATGTGTTGACAAAAAGTAGCTCGCTATATGGACTTAGTCCATTTCTGGACAAAGACGGACTACTACGAATGAAGGGCCGAATCGACGCTTGCGAACTCGTCGATGAATGCACAAAGCGCCCGATAATTCTACCCAAACGTCACCCAGTCACCGAACTCATTGTTGCCAGTGTTCACCAACAGTTCTTCCATATAAATCATCAGACAGCGCTAAATGAAATTCGTCGTAGGTTCTACGTACCTCAGATTCGCTCAACATACAGCCGTGTGCGCTCTCGTTGTCAAGTTTGCAAGAACCGTCAAGCGATTCCAGCCGTACCAGAAATGTCTCCTCTTCCACCTTCACGACTAAAGGCTTTCTGTCGACCGTTCTCGTACATAGGTATAGACTACTTTGGACCAATACATGTAGTAGTCGGTCGGAGGACAGAGAAACGCTGGGGAGTGCTGATAACTTGCCTGACTGTGCGAGCAATACATCTTGAGCTCGCCCATAGCCTCACGACGGACTCCTGCATCATCGCCATCCGGAACTTCATAGCAAGAAGGGGAAACCCTCTGGAAATAATAAGCGACCGTGGAACAAATTTCATAGGAGCCAGTCGGGAACTGAAAAAAGCCTTGCTGCAGTTGAATCAGGAAAAACTTATGGAACATTTCATCACTTCTGACACCAAATGGTCGTTCAATCCACCTGCTTCTCCACACTTTGGTGGAGCTTGGGAGCGCCTCGTTCAATCGGTAAAGAAAAACCTGAAGCACACCCAACTCCCACGCACACCTACCGATGAACTTCTGAGAAACATGTTAGCCGAAGTTGAACTAACTATCAACTCACGGCCGTTGACAGAATTGCCCCTAGATGATGAGCTATCTCAAGCACTCACGCCGAATCACTTTCTGATGGGATCGTCAGATGGTTCTAAGCCCCCGATCGCATTCGATGATAGTAGTTACGCACTAAAACACACGTGGAAGATGTCGCAGGTCTACGCGAACCGTTTTTGGCGACGCTGGGTAGCTGACTACCTGCCAACATTAACTCGAAGGACGAAATGGTTTCGTAACGTGAAACCAATAGCTGAGGGAGACATCGTCATCGTTGTAGACGATACAATGCCAAGGAATTGTTGGCCAAAAGGCCGCGTGGTTCGTGTAATTCGGTCCGAAGATGGACAAGTACGTCGTGCTGTAGTGCAGACCGTAACTGGAATCCTGGAGAGATCATCCGTAAAGCTCGCAGTTTTGGACGTCGGTGCAACCGTAAGTACATCGGACCAGTGATTCCGAAGCACTTGGGGGGGAGTGTCACAACTTCTCGTTGCTTCGCACCGTACATCCATCCGCCGTAATGATACGTACCTGTTCGTGTCAACAGACCATTAAAAGTGGACGCGTCGCATCACCAAAATGTTAGTTAAGGTACAAAAACACTTGAGATATAAACACCGATAAACGTCAGCAGGGAAGAGCAGATAAATAATTGCAAGTCAGAGAGTGTTGGTCTTAGCCAGTCGGAAAGACAAAAACAAAGAAAAAAAAAAAAAAAAAAAAAAAAGTCAGAGAGTGTGTTCACAAACTAACTTAAAATACTATTTTTCTTAATTCTACTTGAAATTATTGCTTATGTACTACTTAATAATATCCTACAGTGCATTATTTATTCTAAATGAACCACATAGCATGAATTGGTGGTCTCATGTTGGTACAATATAGCTAAATCTAATCTAATACTACGTCGAGTAAGCACAGGTGGGTGATATCAAATAAACAGAAGATATTATGTACTTATTCTAACATTAAACATAAAATACACAGCTATCAAACGAATCCATACGGAAACTCCAAGCAAAGGCAGAAGTGAACAGTATCAGGATCTAAAGCAGGTATTCGAGTGCATAATGTACTGTTGTGAAAAGCGCATAACCTTAATTATGGTTCTAGATCACCCACCATCGATTAAAGGACTAAATAACTAAAAAGAGACACTAAATGTAAGTCACCCTAAAATTACATACCCTATACTATTACATATGCTATTACCCTAAATGATACTTATATACAAATATGAAACCTTAAATCTATTATGAACAACATGAAATACTCATATTACGTATCAAATTATGTCATTTGTCAGGGATTTTTTAACGCTACTGTCGTCATCGTCACTGTAGCTGATTGTGCTTCAATAAATCGTTTAAAGAACCAGAAATTTGTCTCTTTCGTTGCAATATTTGCAACAATGATATAAAATTGCTTCCATCTTCAAAAATGTAACGATTTTCGAAAACATGTTTCACTGGCCAAAACGCCCCAGTGTAGGCAGGACGATATGCCCTTACCAACTGGACACTAGCGCAGCGAGCCTGCAGCAGTTGCTTCCAAATTGTATGGAAAATATTGAAATGTAATTCATACCTGCTTGGATGGACCTATTTTGGTTTTTTAATGTCAAGCGCATAAGAATTTGTAGCCTTTTTATTATGGGATTGATAAAATACTAATGAAGGGCTATTAAATGATTTTGGCTGAGGTGGGGCGTATTGCCCGGGCACTTTTTAAATTTCATTTTTTCACGACTTTTCAAAAAAGCTTTATTACGTGTTATCTATAATATTTTTATGTGACTACTCACGGGCAATGCATTTGTGACTTCCTGCACTACCAAATAACTTAAAGTTTGCATAAATTGCGTTGAAAAGTAAAAAGTTATCAAGGAGTTGCCTTAGGGGGGGGCATATTATACCGTCTTACCCTATTAATTAATTCAGAACTAACTAAATCAGTCATTGATCTGAACGAAATTCAATAGCGTTCAATAATAACATATATTTCGCCTTATGGATGCCTAATTTTGTAAAACTAATCTTGTTTAATACCTTAAAAATGAGTGAGATTTATGTGGTAGTAAATTTCAGAATTTGCACACATACGCACACATACATGCATATAAGTGGTCTATTAGTGTCTCAAAAGATGCTCACATTTGCTATCTAGCTTCCACTGAAGAAATTTTCGAAATCCCTTCAAATTTTTACGTTTTTGCTTTTCTGAGTAGATTGTTTGGTACATGTTTCTATATGTTCCGCAATTAAAATCAATTGTTTCTTTGAAACAAATCAGAAAAATAAGCATATTTTCATATCATATCACTTGTTGTAATTATATTTTCAATATCAAAGTGAATTTGTTTCAATTGCCATATATTTTACTTCATAATTCATTGGTTTATTGATAGATTAATACATAACACGCCTGCATAACGCATACAAAGTGAAATTATAGACACTTCCGAAGGAAGGGTAAAAAAACATATTTCCTAGCAGTGGCGCCGGGAGTGGGTGGGACAGGTAGGACATGTCCTACGCATGAATTTTTCTGGGTGGGACAGTCAAAGCATTGTCCTACCCATGATTATGGTAAGAACATATGAAGTCATTCGATGGTAAGAAATTTTGTGTTAGCAGAAGGTTATTTTAAAGTTTAACAGAGTCCAAACAATAATCATAGATGTTTTTGGGATCCTAGAGAAAAAGACTGATTGTTCTTTAGGACTTCAGGCACTTTATAATCCCTAAAGCGCTCATAGATGTCTAAACTTTACTTCTTAGACTATAAACGTTTTACAGAGGTAAAATAGAAGTTGTAGAAATCTGCGAATATTTTTTTTAGAAGTTATGATAAAGCACGATTATTAGAAGCCCACGGAAAAACTTTTCTTCAAACCTTAATAGATCTATTGAATTTGAGAAACCAGAAACATACCGAAGTCCGCTCTAAATCTGATCCGTAAGGGATTCCGAGCTCCCAAAACAGATTCTTTGGCAATCATGCGATTTTTGGTAGTTTGATTTGTATCGCTAGATCCATAACATTTTCTATAATAGGAAATCCTAGCAGTTAGCAATAATTAATTAAAACCATTGAGTATTTTTTCAAATTTCTGTGACCCCTGACTTCTTTTTGAAGCTTGTAAGGAGATATTCGATAATCGATAATGGAAAAGCAATATTTGTCCTAAAAATCGAGGAAATTTTCTCAAATTATATAAATATTCTGGACGTAAGAACTTTTCAAGTCCTGATTATTTTCAAAATTGATTAAATGGCAAACATTAGTTCTTAGTTCTTTTTGTGTTTCACGTTTTACCAAAATTATTTCTACCGTTATACCACACTAACTGTTCCATAACCTCCCGTGGCACCGATGAGAAGACGTAGCTCCATTCACAAGAACGTGACCAGGACAGATCTCGACTGTGCCTTGCTTCCATCTTAGAGATAGTGATTAGTTTAAAAGCATTATTTGTGTAGACGGATGGAAGTGATGCTACTTCCATACAGTGTAGACCAAGTAACATTTTTAATTTAATAACGATCTTCAAAACCATAATTTGCTTTCCATGACCTTCATAAAACCAGCATAAAACCAAAATGTTACTGGAGTAGGTTTGTAATACCTGCGATTTTATATGAAACGCTTAATGTTACCGCTAATACCAGACTGTAGCCCAAATCGGCATTTCCATTTGTCCTACCCACGACTCGGAACGTGAATGCGCCTCTGTTTCCTAGCATATTTCCCTTAACAAGGCCATCAGTAGCAGGAAGAGGAAGTGTTTCGACAACCTATGGCGAAGACCAGAGGGGGGCTGGCGCCTCCCAAACGGTCGCCGGAAAGGTTGAATCGCGTTATCGAGGTTCTCTTCCCGTCCCATGCCACAAGCCCTTGTCTACCCCCAGCACCGCAGAACGCGAGTGCTGATGCTGAAGTGGCTGAAGTGGCAGCGGTGACGAACGCAGAGTTGCTTGCGGTGGCCCGAACCCTTGACACGAACAAAGCTCCGGAGCCCGACGGAGTTCCAAACCTCGCTCTGAAGGCAGCGATCATGGCTAACCTGGACATGTTCAGGACAGCCATGCAGAGATGCCTGGACGAGCGCAGTTTCCCCGATAGGTGGAAGAGGCAGAAGCTGGTGCTGTTGCCGAAGCCCGGGAAACCACCAGGTGACCCATCGGCGTACAGACCAATCTGGATCAAGGAAACAATTGTATGGAACTGCTGTCCTGATATATGAAGCAACTTTATCTCACGGAAGTTCGTAGGAAATCGTAGATTCCAGCGTTTAATTTGGGGTTTAGTTCAGGAGGCCTATTATACGCACGGGGTCCATTTACTATCACTTACTCCCTATTAAAACTGATGCCAATATTTGACGCAAGGAAAACACGTCCCTTTTAAAGCACATTATTCTACCACACTCCATGGTTTTGGAACATTTATTTTGCATAGTAAAAATCATGTGGTCATAAAAATATCCCAACAAACATTTTCATCTGATAGAGCGCATTAGCGCTATTAGCATTTCCTCAGTTATTAATTGAAAGCTTTTCTATGCCTGCCATTGCATGAGTATGTATCTTGTGTGGCAAGTGCAATGGATACACCCAGAGCCGTAGCGTGGACTCCCAGCGCCCTTGGCGAAATCGTTATTGGGCGCCCCTTTTACTTTCATGCATGTTCAAAACAAATAGCATTATAAGAGATGGGATATTTTCAAAATCCACCTTTTTTATGTAGTAGATTTAATAAATCTTTGTTTTATGGATTCTTAAGCCTCTATAACCTGCATATGTTCCAAAAGGTGTAAGGATTATTAAAAAGGCCAGAACTTTTCCATAAATCCCTTTTCAAGAAATTTCAACGATATTCTAAAAGATCAAATAAACCTACGCAAATAGAAAAAAAAACTAGATCCAGTAGTGAGTGTGTTACTGACTGAAAATCCAAACATCCTTGTTGAGAATCTAGGCCAATAAAATCCATCTCTCAAGTGTGCCAGTCAGCGGTTGGATCACTATCGGACATAGTCGCATCAAGAATAACCCTACTTTGGAGTGAATCGAATGACGTTCGGAATCGCCATCAGACCTTGGTAGGTGGTTAGAAAGAAATACTGGACTTGGTAGGGTGTTTCTCGACTGGATAAGATGCAGTACTCGGAAGTTGGCTTTCTTAGTCTGAAGAATCAGGACGATGGTTATTTTTACTTGCCCGACATTTCGGCCGATGGGTTGTGGCCTTTTTCAAGGTTCGGCTTTTAATGCTTGCTTTTTGTAAAATTTTGGAAAAGTGATTTCATGATTGGGTTTGTTTGCGAATATACAACAAGTGCAACGTGGGGCAAGTTAAAAAACCCTTGTCCTTGATTCTTCAGACTGAGAAAACCAATCTCCGAGTAAAACTACTAAGTCTTTAAATGAAATTCAACTTGGGAGAGAATTGATAGAAGGTTGGAATAGCGATTGAACCAAGTCGTACCAAGAATAAAACAAACTCCGGACCTATTCGGATTATTATATATCAAATCGTAGAGTGGGTCTATCGGTAGTTTGGTGGCATTGGTTGAATTGGTTAGGCCAAAAAATCTCAACTTTAGAGAAGAGTATCTATTAGTTGAAGACGGCTTAGATTTCTTAGTCACGAACAAAAATTATACGCGTTTCTTACAGTCTACTCTGTGTTTCGACTTTGGCGTATTGAAGTTCTCATCTAGGGCTTCTTTTCCAGAAACTTGTTCCATTCTTCTTTTTATTTGTATTTCCTGTTCCTTTCTATTATTCACTTCCTTTTTCATCAGGCAAATCATAAAAGAACAGTTAGTGGAGGTGCTCCCTGAGCCGACGTTCTGATACCTGTATCAGTTATTGACGGAAAATATCCTTTCGGAAATTGGTCAAACGGTTGATTACAAAGTGATATCCCAGATCATCTTCCGTCGTCTGTCACCATTAGTGAACGAGTTCGTGGGAAGTTATCAAGCCGGCTTCGTTGACGGCCGCTCGACAACGGACCAGATCTTTACTGTACGGCAAATCCTTAAAAAATGCCGTGAATACCAGGTCCCAACGCACCATCTGTTCGTTGATTTCAAGGCGGCATACGACAGTATAGACCGCGTAGAGCTATGGAAAAATATGGACGAGAACAGCTTCCCTGGGAAGCTTACCAGACTGATCAAAGCAACGGTGGATGGTGTGCAAAACTATGTGAAGATTTCGGGCGAACACTCCAGTTCGTTCGAATCGCGCCGGGGACTAAGACAAGGTGATGGACTTCCCGGGCAGAAATCATGAACAGAATAACAAAACATGATATGGACTTGATTGATATAAGAGATAAAAGAACAGGCAACAATATCAAAAATTTGCACCGAAATATCATTTCAATATCAAGATATGCTATGGATAAGAACAAACTAATGGCACTTGATATTGATCACTTATTACAAATAACATATCTTGATATCCTTATGATATTTTAGTGCAAAATATTGATATTGTCGTTTGATCTTTTATCTCTTATATCAATCATGTCCATATCTCATTTTGCTATCTTATCAACATTTGATATTATTGAGCTATTTTTGTCTACTCGGGTTTCGTGCCTGTTGTTCAACATTGCGCTAGAAGGTGTCATGCGGAGAGCCGGGTGTAACAGCCGGGGTACGATTTTCAACAGATCCAGTAAATTTATTTGTTTCGCGGATGACATGGACATTGTCGGCCGAACATTTGCAAAGGTGGCAGAACTGTACACCCGCCTGAAACGTGAAGCAACAAAAGTTGGACTGGTGGTTAATGCGTCAAAGACAAAGTACATGCTTGTGGGCGGAACCGAGCGCGACAGGGCCCGCCTGGGAAGCAGTGTTACGATAGACGAGGATACCTTCGAGGTGGTCGAGGAATTCGTCTACCTCGGATCCTTGCTAACGGCTGACAACAACGTTAGTCGTGAAATACGAAGGCGCATCATCTGTGGAAGTCGGGCCTACTACGGGCTCCAGGAAGAAACTGCGGTCGAAAAAGATTCGCCACCGCACCAAACGTGTCATGTACAAGACGCTTATAAGACCGGTTGTCTTCTACGGACATGAAACATGGACAATGCTCGAGGAGGACTTGCAAGAATGCCGGACAGCAACCCTGCAAAAATGGTGTTCGCTTCCGATCCGGCAAGTACGAGACGGCGTGGAGCGCAGCGAGCGAGATGGGCAGACCAGGTGCAAAACGACTTGGCGAGCGTGGGGCGTATCCGAGGATGGAGAGATGCGGCCTCGAACCGTGTATTGTGTCGTCAAATTGTTGATTCAGTGTTATCTGTTTAGATGTAAACTAAATAAATGAAATGAATGACCCTCAGCATTAATAAAACTATGAGTTGTGTGTTCTTAACCAAAAAAAATCACAAAAATCGAAGAAAATTCAAGTGGTATCCAACCGCGTAAAGGTAACCTTGATAAGATTTGTCATCATTTCTCATAGTGCGTTCTGGATTTCAGCGCCCCACTTAAGCCTGGCGCCCTTGGCGGGGGCCAACCTGGCCAACCACACGCTACGGCGCTACACTATGCCCAGGGTGTCGAGAAAGTTTCCAACCCGAAAAAAACCTAGACAGGACCTAGAATCGAACTCGCCATCTCTGGATTGGCAATCCTACGCCTTTGCTCGCAAGATATTCATAGGGCTTCAAGATATTCATGGGGTAAACAAATATTGATTTTTTTGGCAAAAAAATATTTTTTAAATATCTTGAATTCTATAGGTTGAAAACTGATGACTTATTCAACAAAAACGCGTATTTTAACAATACAAAAAAGTTTGCGGAATATACTTGTACACTAAGAGTTGTAGTTTTCAAGATATTATAAAACCTTATGAATCAATATGGTCGAAACTCATGTGTGGTAAAATTCAAGTTATATCTGAGCTCTGGTCAAATTTTAAGCAAAATTGGTTCACACGCAATCGAGATCTAGATCTTTAAAGTTGACCATTTTGTATGAAAAACGGCGAGTGGGCTTTTTATTATGCAGGTCACTGTAGCTTGAAAAGGCACAACTTGTTTCAGAACTGCATTATGGTGTTGAACTTAATTTTAGGATTAAAAAAAACATTTAAATAAAGGATAAAAAAAGAACTGCATTAAACTAGAGTTTCTGTTTGCTCAGTTTATGGAATATGTTTTACATACAATAATGAGTGAAAGATCATGTAATAAGTTCCCTTCCTTTTGAAGAAATTTAAAACAACTTCACTGATAACGCGTAAACCGTCGGCTGGTGCACGCGATAAGCTTCTCCACACTTCACTCTGTTGATCACCGAAGAGAGCATGTTGTATATGCTTGCGCGGAAGCTCGCAAGGCGACGAGGACGCATCATGTGTTCATGCGCAAGCGTAAAAATGATTCTCGCGCTAATGTTCGCCGTCACCAAGTTCTATTCCGTCCGAAGAAAGCAGAGATCCTCAGTTGCGCGCTGACGATCGAACGGAACGGACGTTGAAAATAAAGGAAGGACCAGTGAGCGAAGTGGCCAGCAGTGAAAAAAAAAGTGAAGAAGAATATTCAAATGAGGCTGCCTATCTGATTGAAAAGAGTTGAACATATTAAACATATTGAGTGCGGTTTGGTGATAATTAAGGCAAGAGGCCTACCCAGGGGAGGTAATAGGAGAGGTTTTTGGGATCGTGGAACAAGATTTTAATATGCTAATCACGTTTTCTAACGCTACTGGGAGGCGATTTGGAGTTGTGCAAGATTTGCTGTTATGGATATGCTGACTGGTTGGATGTTAGAGGTTCGGCCCCTTTGTAGGGCATGGCTCGATGATCTCAGAGGGTGACACATGCATCTTGAACGGAAATGCAGCAGTAGATCAGCATGATGGACGAAATTGCCCGTAAGCATGCGGATTGTAAAAAGAGTAGCAAATTGTGCGGTCAAAAGTGCATGCTGTCGATTAATTTGAACCGACCACAGTGCACTAAAAGTGCATTCATCATCATCAGCGCCTCAGAACTGGCGGACGAAGCAAGTGAGAATGGGAAAATTGATGAAGATGCATTCATGGGCCGCCGACGTATTTTCGTCGTCATTTAATCTTTTTTTTTTGAAGAAGCAACCGTGAATGGAACGAAGAAACCAGAAAGTTATAATGTATTAAATATGCTCCGAGCCGAGGAGTTGGAGTGGAAGTGACTTAGCGTAGAAATGGGGGAAAACGAGCAAGAAGAAAAACAGAAGAGGCGAGACCCAGCCAGAATCGTATTAATCTTCGAGTTGTTTCTGCTGTTGGTGGATTTTTCTGGGAATGTGCTGCTGATGGCCGATGATGTGATGTTTGGTGGGTCGGCTGAACGTTCGGACGATCATGTGGAAGCATACATGTGTGTAAATTTAGAATTTTATGCTCGTATCTCTAGCTGCCATGTGCGAGACCGGTTGCGAACGTTCGAAACGTGCTGGATATTTACAACAAGCGTTTGAATATCGCGCCCGCAGTGGTTGAGGAGGATCTGGCGGGAAGGAAAGAGTTCTGCTAAAGTAAACAGAAGATGTGAATTTGAATCGCCGGTCTAACATGTGTTGATGGGGTTTTGATTCGTGTGGTGTTTATTTTGGTGAGATCAGCTTATCGTGGAGGAATTGCGTAATCGAATGCATCGGTCGATGATGGCACGAACAGGCTGGATGTTGTTCTGGTTGGCTCAATGGGTGTTTAATTAGATAATAATAATAAAAGAATTGGTCAGTAAGCTTGTGGATGTCAAAGTTTGGTCCATAGAAGAACAAGTTCATTATCTAACCCTTATCCGGTATACTTGTGACGGTAGGGGTAAAAATTCACTTAAAAATTGAATATCTCTGGCGTTTCTGAACCGATTAGTATGATTTTTTCTCAGAAGAACCGGATAGGTTTCTAGGTGGTCTATCATGGCCACATTGGTTTGGTCCTAGGACATCCGGAGTCTAGTCCCGGAGGACCACTTTTGCGAAAATTCCAAACATGGGTTGCGACATGTCATAAGTAATTATTTTTAATTATATGACCTTACCTGTCTCCATGTAGCCTTGCGAGCAAAGGTGTAGGATTGCCAATCCGAAAATGGCGATTTCAATTCTCGGTCCAGTCTAGGAAAATTTTGGGTTGAAACCCATTGCAATGTGCTTTGGTTAAGTCGTATCAATTACCGGAAGTCATATTCGTTATTTTCGGCATTCAAATTCCAGGATGTCCTTTTATATTTCATGATCACAAAATAATGAGACATAATAAGTCGCAAGTTTCCTTCTCTTACTAACTGTATAATAAAATGATATTGATTGTATATATCACAAAGAACCATGGCTCCGTAAAGTATTATACACACCTGAGTTTACCAAATAAACGAACTTGGAAAAAATGAGTCGCAAGTTATATTTGGAATTTTCGCAAAATTGGTCCACGGGGACTAGATGTGTCGCAAGTCATATTTGGAATTTCCTTTCCACATTGGCCATCACAGGATATAGATACCTTATAGCCGGTTCCGGAAGGGCGAAAAATCCCTAGACTGGTTGGAAAAAGTTCCATTACAGGCGGAATATGTCCGATATACATCCCCGAGTTTACCAATCACAATATTAGGTAATTTTAACAGCATAGACTAAAGATTCAGTCGCCAATACCCACTATAGGGTACCAATGAAAATGACATTTTCAAATTTCAAAAATCGACATTGCTCACAAGTTTCATTACCCCAAAAAATGACTCCATGCAAAACTTGAGCTTAATCGAACATGATTTAGGGGTGCCTAAAATTCATCAAAGTGTTGAAGAAAAAGTCGAAAATCGAATTTTTGTTTTTGATGCCAAATGACTTAAAAATGCATGAAACGTCGAGATCTGATGTTATCTAAAAAAATGTTTTTGAAAAAAATAGATTTTTTCTCTTAGAACATTTTTGGGACTTTATTTTTACACCGGACGATACGCAAACGTTTGTAGCCAAAAATATCCCCCTATGCAAAATTTGAGCTAAATCGGACATGACTTTTTTTTTCTCTTCTGTTTTTTGATGCCAAAGGACTCAAAATGCATGAAATTTTGAGAATTATTTTTTGAAAAAAATCGACTGTTTGGGACTTCGAAAAAATTACTTATGGCGAAAACAATTTTTCATCGAATATTAAAACCGAACGTTACGCAAACATTTCCTAAGCCCTTTTGCAAAATTTGAGCACCATCGGACTTGATTTAGGGGTGCTCAAAATATTGCTATCAATGTTTTGAATTTTTTGTAACTTTAAAAACTTTTGAGATCAGATTTACGGAAAAAATCATCAATTAAATGGCTAGGCAATATTTATTACACTGTGGTTTATTTTTACGCGGTACCGCATGAATCCAAAACACAACGTGTAAGGATCAAGTTACAAAAAATTTAAAATTTGAATAGCAAGATTTTGAGCACTCCTAAATCATGTCCGATGTATTTTCAAAATTTTTATAGCAAGATTTTGAGCATCCCTAAATCATGTCCGATGTATTTTCAAAAATTTTATAGCAAGATTTTGAGCATCCCTAAAATATGTCCGATTTAGCTCAAATTTTGCATAGGGACATATTTTAGGGCTTAGGAAATGTTCGCCATAAGAATTTTTTTTCGAAGTCCCTAAACAGTCGATTTTGTAGTGTATGAAGCAGTGTATGAAGGGCTGTGCGACCAAAAATCAAATAGACAAAACGTCTAATGTACATATTTTTAAAATGTTCAATGCAATAAGTAGATTAGAAACAATATGTTGAATAATATATTCAAAATATGCTTTGTATCTAAAATCTCGAGTCTGAAGATACGGGAACCTTTATTTGAAAGGCATGAAGGCTTTTTTTTAAATGCTCAGTTGCTTAGTTGCAAGAGAATTGGAACCTTCCTTCTACGCATCTCGGAAGTCTTCTTCCAAGCACCTCGGAAGCTTCCTGTCAAAAGACTCGGAAGCTACCCTTCAAGAGGCAAGGAAGCCTCTCTTAAAGAGTCTCGAAAGCCTCTTTTCAAAAGGCGCGGAAGCTTCTTTTCAAGAGGCGCGGAAGCCTACTTTCAAGATGCTCGGAAGGCTACTTTCAAAAGGCTCGAAAGATCCCTTTCAAGGGCTTTGAAAAACGCCTCCGGAAGATCCCTTTCAAGGGCGCGTAAGCCTTCAATAATCATAAGTCCTGTAGGAAGCTTAATGTATAAAGCTGCTTTTCGAGAGGCTCGGAAGACTCCCTTCAAGAAGCTCGGAAGGCTCATTTCAGAAGACTCGGAAGGCTTCTTTTAAATGGCTCGGAAGGCTCAGTCAAGAGGCTCCTTTTATGAGATTCGGAAGCCTCCTTATGAACCCTATTTAAATGGCTCGAAAGCCACCTTTCAAGAGGCTTGGAAGCCTCCTATCAAAAGAATCGGAAGCCCCCTTTCAAGCGCTTGGAAGTCGCCTTTTAAGAAGCTCTGAAGCCTCTTTTCAAGAGGCGCGGAAGCCTACTTTTAAGAGTTTAGTTTTAGTTTATTTCAGGATACGTGAAAATCACGAAATCGAAATTTACGCGCTACATTTTCATTTATTTAGTTTACATCTAAACAGATAACACTGAATCAACAATTTGACCCCACAATACACGGTTCGAGGCCGCATCTCTTCATCCTCGAATGCCCACCTCGCTCGC
This sequence comes from Armigeres subalbatus, assembly GCF_024139115.2. Taxonomy (NCBI): domain Eukaryota; kingdom Metazoa; phylum Arthropoda; class Insecta; order Diptera; family Culicidae; genus Armigeres; species Armigeres subalbatus. The sequence goes on along the minus strand of NC_085140.1, from coordinate 198,492,647 downwards.
TGCGCTCCACGCCGTTTCATACCTGCCGCATTGGAAGCGAACGCCATCTTTGCAGGGTTGCTGTCCTGCATTCTTGCAACATGTCCTGGCCATCGTACCCTTCCGGCTTTAGCTACCTTCTGCATATTGGGTTCGCCGTAGAGCTGGGCGAGCTCGTGGTTCATTCTTCGTCGCCACACACCGTCTTCTTGCACACCGCCGAAGATGGTCCTAAGCACCCATCTCTCGAATACTCCGAGTGCTTGCAAGTCCTCCTCGAGCGTTGTCCAAATTTCAAGTCCGTAGAAGACTACCGGTCTTATCAGCGTCCTGTACATGACACATTTGTGTGGTGGTGAATCTTTTTGACCGCAGTTTCTTCTGGAGCCGTTCACCTCAATTCGGGAGATTTGTGCCATCGCCTTCACAGCCTTTCTCATCACGCACCTGACGGAAAAGGAAGTGAACAAAAAGAAAAGGAATATGAATGGGGAAAAAATGGGAAGTTTGGGAAAAGTACCCTTGAAGAGGGCATACAACGTATACAACACGTGTCAAGGCCTTGACTAAGACACTGCAATTCTTTTTAGACAGATTAGCTAAATAGTTAGCTACTATTTACCGGAGATGGCTCTCGGATATACAATTTTGTTTGTCGACATGAATCCAAACTACTCCAATACCGTTTGTGCTGAGTGGACGTCCAAGAGCTAATCAAACGCTTCACCCAACACTTAGATATTGGAATAGCTGGCTCAGGACCAAAAGAGTCTTGTGATGCTCCAGTGCGAGCTAACTCATCAGCCAAATCGTTTCCAGCTATGGAAGAATGGCCAGGTACCCATATAAGGTGCAATATATTAACTGAATTCAGTTCCTCTATTTGAGTTCGACATGCGATTACTAACTTCGACCTTGAGTTGGCCGAAGCGAGGGCTTTGATAGCTGCTTGGCTATCTGCTGAACAGAAGTATATTACTTTGCCCATTATGTGTTTCTGCAGTGCGGATTGCACTCCACACATAATGGCAAATATTTCCGCTTGAAAGACAGTGCAGTGTCTACCCAGTGAGTGGGACTATTCCAATCTTAGCTCACGTGAGTAGACACCGGCACCCGCTCTACCTTCGAAGAGGGAGCCGTCAGTGTAACAAACAATGCTGTCCGACATACTTCTCTCCAAATAGCTAGATGTCCACTCATCCCGCGAGGGGAATTGTGTTGAAAATGTCCTATAAAGAAAACTACTAGCGAGTGTGAGTTCACTTGGAGCGAGGACTGTTCTGTCCCAATCAACCATGAGTTGTAACAACGAAGTGTGTGTTTACATGACTCTCTTCCATGAAACTGAGAACCCATAATCGGTAAGTACAAGAAAGTGCTTCTTGTCTGAGATGTATGTGTAGTGGGACAACGTCGAAGAGAACCTCGAGAGCAGCCGTGGGAGTCGAAGAGAACGCACCAGTCATTGCCATTAGGCACATCCTTTGAAGATGGCCTAATTTAGACTGAATTGTCCTCACTTCACCCTTTTGCCACCACACAAGACACCCATAAGCCAAAATTGGTCGTACAACTGTTGTGTAAATCCATTTGATATATTTGGGTTTAAGACCCCAAGTTTTACCAAAAGTTCGTCGGCATTGGCCGAAAGCCATACACGCCTTTTTGACTCTGAACTCAATGAACTCAATTCCAGGAGAGCTTGGAATCAAGAATTAGTCCCACATACTTTACCTGATCCGTTACATTGATTTCAGAGTCAAAAAGATGTAATGGGCGAATACCGTTACGGTTACGTTTTTCCGTGAAAAGAACAATAGATGTTTTATTCGGATTAACCGAAAGGCCATATTGGCGACACCAACTTTCGACTGCCTGAAGAGCGTTTTGCATCAGGTCGAATAAAGTAGTAATACACAAACCGACTATCAATATAAGATAGTCGTCGGCAAATCCATAGGTAGGAAAACCGCCATTATTGAGTAATCTCAATGTCGTATCTGCAACGAGGTTCCACAAAAGTGGAGATAATACTCCCCCAGCCACAGGGGGGCAGCCACAGACACTTAATTTCCTAATCGCTGCTTGACGTAATGTCGAGTAGAGATGCCGGTTTTTAAGCATCTGGTGAAACCATTTGGTAATTATATTAGGTAGCCCATGACAACGTTTATTATTTATTTATTCAGACTAAGGCCGAAGTGGCCTGTGCGGTATATAAGAGTCTTCTCCATTCGGCTCGGTCCATGGCTACACGTCGCCAACCACGCAGTCTACGGAGGGTCCGCAACCCAAGTAACAATCCTGTGACCGTTGGGTTTTATATGAATTTTAATAAGGTTTTATTGTGTGAATAATTAAAGCCTATTGTTTGAACATATACATAAACAATGCTATAGAACAAAGGTTTTCTATCACTCTTGAGATATCCATAAAACTCTTATAAAACATGTTTTAAAACTGAACTTTTTGTTAACTTTGAAGATTTAAAAATAGTTTTATTATTGCTTTCAAATGCGTCATAAAACCAGTTTGGGTTACTGCTTTAAAACTACTCAACGTGACTGGATCTATTCGCCATGTTGAATTTGGAAAGCAGTGTTGCTGTATAACTTATACGTGAATCATGCAATAAGACGCATAATGAGGTTAGCATTAATATCGACATAATGTGAGTGCCATGTGTTTCTGATTTCTCATTTCCCAAATTTAAAAACATAGCTTAAAAGGGACAGGTAAAAAATCCCCTGGTCATAAGAATCTCCGGTGTTATCCAATAACACCAATAAAAGTTTGTCAAAAACAATTCGATTTCTGTCAATAGTAATTATGTTCTTTGAGAAGGGTTATTTGAAAATTATTGAACTGTAACTCTTATGTTAGTTTTGATTTTGATGTGGGAAATGAGACACATAAATATGAAATGCTGTTAAATATATGCACTTAATTGGATTGCGGCTTTTCATGAAAATCCGTTGCGATGAAGAATCATTTTATTTCACGATGATTTCGAGTTTCAGGTTTTTAAAAAAGTGAAGGAGGAAATAATGTTTACATTTTCCTCATGCACATGTACTCCTGGTTAAAGAATTTGGCCCTGTATACACATATTTGTTTCCTACGAATTACACCAAAAATACGAAAGTGTGATATTCCATATATTCGTAGTTCACTAATTTCAGGAAATTACTAGCATTTGTAGATTTTTTATACGGATCCGCATATCCGCCGTGAGCTTTTATTTCCACCGATTTGGCATCTTTACCCGTAGGATGAAAAAGTGCTTCCCGCCTCTGCCACTAGGCTGCATGTTATCGAACCTAAGGCCATCTGTTGCAGGGAAGTGTAATCATGACAAAGTTTTATAACAAGTTTAAAACGGTCATGAAGTAACCAAGGAGAATTATTAAGGTTATCACAAAAGCCATTGAGCTATTTATCGCCAGATTTTTTGTTTTCATAAAAAGGAATGTCGCCATGTTGAAACAATGATCAACGTCATAGCCGTGATTAAAAAAATACATCAAATACGATCAAAAAGACTATTCATTAGAGGAATAGAATTATTTCTGATGTTTTTTGATAGAACCACGGTTACTTTATTACAAACTATTTAAAATTGAAATATTTTGAGTAGTTTGGAAAATTATTTAATTTTCTATTTTCATGTGATAATTTGATAATTTCGAGGCGCGTTGATTTTAAGCTTCTACAAACTCAATATTCACAATAAATTTGGTTGCGCATGTCATTCTGTTGTATGAACTACCTAAATAATGCTTCATTTTCAACATCAACCATAAGTAGAATCAGAAGCATTATTTTTCACACATCACCTTTACATAGGGAACATTGTTATCTAGTGAAAATGAAAACAAAGGCAATGGAATGACAATAAATATAATCCATAATATGAAATTTAAACAGTTTTATTGTTACTCTTATGATGGTCATGACAACCTCTTATAGAGTACCAACAAATTCAATACAATGTTTTATTGTTGTTTTATTACTACTCTTAATACGGTTTTAAAAACTTCTTCTAGATTGGTCCATTAGGCCGGAAGGCTATCTTAATGATGTTATAAAGAGGTTTTGGTGGAGTTATTAGTTTTATTAGCAGCTGGTCATGAAAACCTCTTATAGAGTATGATAAATCTTAAAATGTTACTTGGGAAGTCATCTTCCACCTGATCGATCCACCTTGCCCGCTGCGCACCTCGCCTTCTTGTGCCCGTCGGATCGTTGTCGAGAACCATTTTCACCGGGTTACTGTCCGACATTCTGGCTACGTGCCCGGCCCACCGCAGTCGTCCGATTTGCGCAGTGTGAACGAGCAGCTGATGCAACTCGTGGTTCATTCGCCTCCTCCACGTACCGTCCGCCATCTGCACCCCCCATAGATGGTACGCAGCTCTTTCCTTCCGAACTCCAAGTGCGCGTTGGTCCTCCACGAGCATCGTCCAGGTCTCGTGTCCGTAGAGGACTACCAGTCTAATGAGCGTTTTGTAGATTGTCAGTTTGGTACGGCGGCGAACTCTATTCGATCGGAGCGTCTTGCGGAGTCCAAAGTACGTACGATTTCCAGCCACTATGCGTCTCCGAATTTCTCTGCTGGTGTCATTTTCGGCAGTCACCAGTGAGCCCAAGTACACAAATTCTTCTACCACCTCGATTTCGTCACCACCGATGCAAACTCGCGGTGGGTGGCTCACATTGTCTTCTCTTGAACCTCTGCCTATCATGTACTTCGTCTTCGACGTGTTGATGACTAGTCCGATCCACTTACTTCCCTCTTCAGTCTGATGTAGGCTTCCTCCATCTTCTCAAAGTTACGTGCCATAATATCTGTGTCGTCAGCGAAGCCAAATAGCAGGACGGACTTATTGAAAATTGTACCACTCGTGTTAATCCCTGCTCTTTGTATTACCCCTTCCAATCCGATGTTGAATAGCAGACACGAAAGACCATCACCTTGCCATAACCCTCTGCGGGTTTCGAAGGGACTCGAGAATGCTTCTGAAACTCGAACTACGCACATCACCCGATCCATCGTCGCTTTGATCAACCGTGTCAGTTTATCCGGAAAACCGTGTTCGTGCATTAGCTGCCATAGCTGGTCCCGATCGATTGTATCATATGCGGCTTTGAAGTTGATGAATAGATGATGTGTGGGCACGTTGTATTCGCGGCATTTGGCAGTACTTGGCGAATGGCGAACACCTAGTCCGTGGTGGAGCGTTCGCCCATAAAACCCGCCTGGTACTGCCCCACGAACTCCCTTGCAGTTGGTGCTAGTCGACGGCATAAAATTTGGGAGAGTACCTTGTAGGCGGCGTTCAGCAATGTGATTGCGCGGTAGTTGCTACAATCCAGCTTATCGCCCTTTTTATAGATGGGACACACGACACCTTCCATCCACTCCTGCGGCAGAACCTCATCCTCCCAAACCTTGGTAATCACCCAGTGCAGCGCTCTAGCCAGTGCCTCACCACCGTGTTTAAATAGCTCTCCTGGTAGTTGGTCAACCCCAGAGGCTTTGTTGTTCTTCAGCCGGCCAATCTTCTCTTGGATTTCCTGGAGATTCGGAGCCGGTAAGATTATGTCCTGCGCGCGTTCTCCCAGGTCCATCACCATACCGCCATCTTCGTCTGCCACATCGCCATTTAGGAGTTCTTCGTAGTGCTGCCGCCACCTTTGGATCACCTCACGCTCGTTCGTAAGAAGGTTCCCGTTTATGTCCTTGCACATATCAGGCTATGGCACGTGGCCCTTACGTGAACGGTTTAACTTCTAATAGAACTTTCGTGTGTTATTAGGGCGGTACAGTTGTTCCGTCTCTTCACGGTCTCGATCTTCCTGCTGGCGCTTTTTACTCCGGAAAATCGAGTTTTTTCTGTTCCGCGCCTGCTTGTATCGTGCCTCGTTCGCCCTCGTGTGGTGTTGCAGCAATCTCGCCCATGCTGCATTCTTCTCTTCCACTAACTGCTCACATTCGCCGTCATACCAGTCGTTTCTCTGATCCGGGGGCACCGTGCCAAGTGCAGCGGTTGCGGTGCTACCAATGGCGGATCGAATATCTCTCCAGCCATCTTCAAGAGACGCTGCGCCTAGCTGCTCTTCCGTTGGGAGTGCCACTTCCAGCTGCTGCGCGTATTCTTGAACTAGTCTAGCGTCTTGTAGCCGCCCAATGTTAAGCCGCGGCGTCCGACTTCGACGCGTGTTGTACACCGTCGAGTGTTTTGAGCGCAGGCATACTGCAACGAGGTAGTGGTCGGATTCAATATTCGCACTGCGGTAAGTGCGGACGTTCGTGATGTCGGAGAAGAATTTACCGTCGATTAGAACGTGGTCGTTTTTTTTTTCGTTTCTTGGTTAAATGATCTCCATGTGGCCTTGTGGATATTTTTGCGGGGAAAGAAGGTGCTTCGGACTACCATTCCGCGGGAGGCTGCGAAGTTTATGCATCGTTGGCCGTTGTCATTCGATACGGTGTGCAGACTATCCGGTCCGATGACCGGTCTATACATTTCCTCCCTTCCTACCTGTGCGTTCATGTCACCAATGACGATTTTGACGTCCCGCAGTGGGCATCCATCGTATGTCTGCTCCAGCTGTGCGTAGAACGCTTCTTTCTCGTCGTCGGGTCTTCCTTCGTGTTCCCAGCTCGTTGGTGGTGCCACAGCTTTGGTAGAAGGTAGCCGCTCGATGCCCGCTTTTCCACACTCTCTGTCCTGTCCAGCAAATCTCCTGCAGCGCTACGACGTCGAAGTTGCGGGGATGTAATTCATCGTAAATCATCCTGTCGCAACCTGCGAAACCTAGCGACTTGCAATTCCATGTTCCAAGCTTCCAATCGTGATCCTGTATTCGTCGCCTAGGTCTTTGCCGATTATATCGAGTCGCATTATCTCTTATATTGTTCGTAATGATTGGTTTTCAAGGCGGCTTATTGGGCCTGCGCAAACCCTGACAACGTGCAGCTTCCAATATTGCATCGAAAGACACGTTGTCGAAAGCACCCTCAATATCTAAGAACGCACCCAAGCATGATTGCTTTTGAGCAAATGCTTTTTCGATGTCGTAGACAACCTTGTATAGAAGAGTCACGGTGGACTTTCCAGATTGGTAAGCATGTTGATGTTTGCCAAACAGTCCTCACGAACGTGATGATCGATAATGCGTTCTAAGCATTTCAGAAGAAATGAGGTCAGACTTATGGGTCTAAAACTCTTTGCTTCTTCATACGGAGCACGTCCTCCTTTTGGGATAAACTTTACAGTGACATCCCGCCAGGATATGGGAATATACCCAGTAGCAAAACTGCATACTAAAAGTTTTTTCAAAACATATTTGATATGCTCATAACCCTTCTGAAGAAGAACGGGATTGATCCCATCTTCCCCTGGAGATTTGTAAGGAACAAAACTATTTAGAGCCCATTGAATCGATTAAGTAGTTATGATTCTACGAGCCTGAGCCCAAGACCCATAACTACATGAAAAGACATCAGGAACATCCGAAGATGCTATATCGACACATCCAGGGAAGTGTGTATCAAATAAGTGCTCTAACGCTTCTTCGTCATGCAACAAACTCCTGTGACGTCCCTACGTCTATGGAGCGGACGTCCTTACGTCCTTAACCGGCTAACCTCGTTCTCTTCTCTCTCAGGGTCGCGTATGACCTGCTTAGGGGACACACAAATCCAAAACCGAGGTGGACAACCACAAAGCAAACTAATTCCCATGCAAGGCTAGTATGTCAAGAATGAAAGAGACAATCGTACATTTTACTTTTTTTATTCTAATTCATTTTATGGTTAGTATTGGTTTAGTATCGGTGCGGCCGTTTGTGGAAGAAGGTGAGGATCATACCTTTGGTGGTCGACAGGAGGTCGACGAGCGAGGGGAGAGGGTGGGTTCTACTCATGACTGGTTCGCTGGTGGTTCCTCGCCAGCATGCGGACGGCCGGTGGCACTTAACAGGTGTGGGTCGGTGTCAGGCTTGATACACTTCGCAATGGTTCGGCGGTGATGATTGCTTGCCGGGCGGTGGTGATTGCTTGCCGGGCGGCGGGAGCCGCGACCTCTTAGGATGGTTGGGCACTGTTGGGCTCGAATCACACGTGGCAATGGCGGTTCGAAGCTGATAGTTCCTTACCGGATGACAGAAAGCTGGTTCCAACTTCGCTTGGCTGTGTTGGGCTCGAAGCACACTTCGCAATGGCAGTTCGACGGTGGTGGTTCCTTGCCGGGTGGCGGGAGCCGCGATCACTTAGGGGCTTTGCTTGATCCTTCTAAGCTTGAATCACACTCTACGACGGTGGATCAACGGTGTCAGGGCAGCGGGAAGCGGTAACCACTTGGCTTGAAACTGCTGGGTTCGAATTGCACTGGCAATAGCGATACGAAGATGGTGGTTCCTTGCCGGGAGGCGGAAGCCGCGACCACTTGGAAAGCTGGCTTGAAACTTTTGGACCTGTGTCACACTTTACGACGGCGGATCACCGGTGGAAAGTCGGTACTACTTAGCTTGACACCAGGAGATCACGGTTCCGTTCAGAGGCGACATGCGGTTAATTCCTTCTTCACTCGATTTTCTTTCGGACCCCGTTTTATTCGCGTCCGATCGCTTTGACTGATACCATCCGAAACCTCGTATTTTCTCTTCCTCCTTTTCATCCCTTTTTTCTCCCTCTTTTCGCTCCGGATCTTGCGATGACGTTTTCTACTTCGCCCTCTTAGGGGTGATTCGCTTAGCGTTAGTGGGTACACGGTTAAGGGGGAATAACCGGTCATCTACCAAATTATTCCACATTTTGGGTACTGCATGCTGCATCTCACAAAAATATAATCTTGTTAGTTTTTTTTTGTCTCGTATTTATTTAAACAAACTTTAAGGCAGTTAGTCGGCTTATTGTTGTCGTATTCGGTAATAGTCAGAAGAAGTGTAGTCGCCATTTGGCTTGCGAATTTCGCCAACTTGGAAATCCTTGAATCTCGCAAGAATTTTATTCAATCGACTGGCTTCACCCAAATTGGAAACATTTGCAACATTTTTCCAGCCGAATCGTTCAGCAGATCGTAGAGCCTTCTTGTAAGCTTTGCGAGCCAACTTGAAAGAATCCGTTCCTGCTGAATGGCGTCTGTTCTAACTCCTTCTACACTGCTTCCTGAGCTTAGCCAAATCGGAATTCTACCACGGGGTTCCTCTTGAGGTTTTCACAGAACGCAAGGGGCAAGCTTCTTCAAAAGCTTCCACGATATGCAACGTTGTAGTATCAACGGCATCATCCAAGTCGGTAGGAGTTTCAATGGATGGTAGATATCCATGAAATTTTGTCGAGAGCAACTCTGTATAGAGATCCCAGTTGGTTGAACGGGGATTTCTAAAACGCAAGGTCTGCGAAGAAACATTCAACTGATCAAAATAGATGTAGCGATGGTCAGATATGGATTCCTCATCTGACACATGCCAAATCGTCAACTCGTGACTGATTCTATTGGAGCAGAGAATTATGTCTAATACTTCTGCTCTATTTGATACCATAAAGGTTGGGCAATTGCCTATGTTAAGTAAACCAAGTTCGGTACTACTTAAGTATTCCATCAAGCTGGAGCCTCTCAGATTGATATCCGAGCTACCCCAGATGCAGATGATGATGTGATGAGCATTAGCATCACTACCGACAATAAGCGGAAGGCCTTTTGACGTGCAATAACTGACAACTTGTTTGAAAGCATTCGTAGGGGATGGTTCATCATGTGGTAAATAAACCGAACAATAGACGTATTTCCTGACGGGGGATCCACCAGTTGCATCAATTGTGACAGCACATACATCTCTGGTTGTTAGTTCAGAGATAAGTGTAGCAACGATAGCGTTGTTAACAAGTACACATGCATGCGGAATTCGCCATTTCATTACTGAAAGCAGCAAAAACCGGGTTCACTAGGTTACCTAGGTAGAAGCTGCCCTTGCGAAAATAGGGTTCCTGCACCAAAGCCACTTGGGATTTGCCATTTTGCATAAGTCTACAAAGATTAATCGTTGCTGTTCTATTGTGCTGAAGATTGATTTGAGCTATCCTAACTGTAGCCATTGCGAATTACGATAATACACTCCACAACTTCAACATTTATGTGAACAGCAATGATGAAACCAAGTCGGTATCGTATCAAGAACGTCAAAGACGAAACACAGAGTACACTGTGAAAAACGCATAAAGCGAATCCATATAGGTGACAATTAGATGAAAAACTAAATAAAAACATACTCATAATCCCAACCTTATTTAACCTCAAGTTGAGATTGAATAGCGCAATAAGGGCTCAATACTGTGAAGGGTGCCCTGGTGCTTCACAGGCTCCGTTAGTGGTTAGGTTCTTTTTAGACCCCCCTAACCATTCATTCATAGGCACGGTAAGCATAAAGCCGCATCACACCAAGAATTAGGGGTCACCTGTATGGTGGACATTTACCACTGGAACAGGAAATCCGTAGCGTTATTCTTAGCCAGACAACCGGCTGCCGACACCACACGGCTATCTAGGCTGTTCGTGGAGAGAAGTTGACATTGACTTTACGTCAACTCTCAATGTGGCCGAACAGCCAACAAAGCGAGAGCCCGTCAACGAAGCCGGCTTGATAACTTCCAACGAACTCATTCACTAATGGTGACAGACGTCGGAAGATGATCTGGGATTTCACTTTGTAGGCGGTATTAAGGATGGTGATCGTTCGAAAGTTCTCACACTACAGCCTGTCGCCTTTCTTGTAGATGGGGCATATAACCCCTTCCTTCCACTCCTCCGGTAGCTGTTCAGTTTCCCAGATTCTGACTATCAGTTCGTGCAGGCAAGTGGCTAGCTTTTCCGGCCCATCTTGATTAGCTTAGCTCTGATACCATCCTTACCAGTTGCTTTGTTGGTCTTTAGCTGTTGGATGGCATCCTTAACTTCCCTCTAGGTTGGTGCTGGTTGGCTTCGATCGTCCGCTGAACTGACGTAGTCATCTCCTCCGCTGCCTTGACTTTTACTGCCTATACTCTCAGCGCCATTCAAGTGACATCGGAGTGAACATTTGTATGCAGGGGTTTTTGGGCCCGCGGACGGTTCTTAAAGCGGTTTGAGACTCCTCCCTCTCTGGAAGAGGGAGGGGGGGTCCATACAAGTGAAACACAAAATTCCTCATAATTAGAGAGCTAATCAAGCAAATGGAATTAAATTCGGCATGTGAACGTTCTTGAAGGCAAAAAAAACGTTTACTGGTAAAATCCTAAATGTAAAATCCACCAGTTACATGAAGCAGTAATATTATGTGATCCATCCAACAGCAAATCTTTCCGTTTTCCTACGCCGCAAGCATATTTACCAGGAAATCTGAATTGTCCAACATTTCGTTTTTGTAGACCATCCCGGAGACCCCCATCTGTAGTTCGATCACCTGATCGTACGCGATGGGTGGTAGTGGAGTTCGCCTAGCGGCGGCTGCTCTGTTGCTATCGGCGACGATAGCAACGGTTCAGTCGGAACTCACGCCACCGTACTTCAATCTTGCCGAGGGTCGCAAGATCAGTGCATCGGCCACTTGCGGTGTGGACACCGATGGTCCCGAGCTGTACTGCAAACTGGTCGGAGCCAACACCGAAAACGAACAGCAGAACCATTTCCAGTACCAGGTTATCCAGGGACAGGTGAGATATTTCGTTGAAATATTTTTTAAATGCTTGCATGGTTATGAAATGTGATCTTATGAGGCGGTCCACTTAGAAATAGTTCAACTTCGAGTATTCGTTTCAACCGTTTTCACTCCCTTATCGGTAACTGTTGCGTCGATGAGCGACAGGAAACGAGCATAGTTCACGTCTCATATTCCGTTGACCGACTGATAACGCTATCGTCGCATATTTCATTGAGTTTTTTTTTGTTGCTTGCTCTATTCCCTCTACGCATAGGTTTGTGACTTTTGTGATCTTAGCATCCCGGACAAGACGCACCCTGCCGAATATGCCATTGATGGAACGGAAAACTGGTGGCAAAGCCCACCGCTATCGCGAGGCATGAAGTACAACGAGGTCAACTTGACCATTGACTTTGGACAGGTTCGTATGGACGGAACTTTTCCTATAGCAGAAGCACATGCCTAGATTATTGTATCATGATTTTTTCTCTATGCTTTTTGACAATTTGTAAAATACAGTACGGCGAATCGATACTAGAAAAACTGATGAAGTAACTTCTCACTTTTACCACATGAGCACCGTTGTGTAAGCACACAATGCAATATGATCTAATGCTTCATCAGCAACTAAATTTAAACACACAAGTTCATATTGATAGAACGGAGCTACAATTAGAAGTCTCCGGCATCTACTACCCACATTTGCTCATTACACGTCGCCTATATTAATCTCAATTGTGCGGATCATAAAACTGCATATCTGCATCATTACATTACGCCTTTTTTCCTATATAGGAATTCCACGTAGCGTACTTGTTCATCCGTATGGGCAATTCTCCCCGTCCCGGACTGTGGACACTGGAAAAGTCGATGGATTACGGTAGCACGTGGCAACCGTGGCAGCATTTTTCCGATTCGCCCGCCGATTGCGAAACCTATTTCGGACGTGACAGCCTGCGACCGATCATGCACGATAACGATGTGATCTGTACGACCGAATACTCGAAGATTGTTCCACTGGAGAATGGTGAGGTGAGTAAATGAGCGGTTGAGCAATGAGTGTTTTGCGCCTGACGGGTAGGCAACTATGCGAGAAAATGTGGTGAATTTTGTGGTTCACATGGTGTAAAATCGAAACAAGGTTCAAATCTCTAAAAGGCAAAACACCATCAGATTTTTTATGGAGCAACGCACCATGCGGCCGCTTTTATTTATTTGGGTATGAAAATGCGTGCAAACATTTGAGGGTGAATTAAAAACAGAAATATAAAAATTCAAAAACTTAAGAAATTTAAAAAAAAATAAAAATTTAAAAATTTAAAAATTTAAAAATTTAAAAATTTAAAAATTTAAAAATTTAAAAATTTAAAAATTTAAAAATTTAAAAATTTAAAAATTTAAAAATTTAAAAATTTAAAAATTTAAAAGTTTAAAAATTTAGAAATTTAAAATATTAAAAATTTAAAAATTAAAATTTAAAATTTAAAAATTTAAAATTTAAAAATTTAAAAATTTAAAAATTTAAGAATTTAAAATTTAAAAATTTAAAATTTAAAATTTAAAGATTTGAAAATTTAAAATTAAAAATTTAAAAATTTAAAATCAAAAATAATTTAAAAATTTAAAATTTAAAAATTTAAAATTTAAAAATTTAAAATTTAAAATTTAAAATTTAAAATTTAAAATTTAAAATTTAAAGTTTTAAAATTTAAAAATTTAAAAATTTAAAGATCTAAAAATTAAAAAATTTGAAAATTTAAAATTAAAAAATTAAAAAATTTAAAAATTTAAAAATTTAAAAAATTAAAAATTTAAAAATTTAAAAAATTTAAAATTAAAAAATTTAAAAATTTAAAAATTTAAAAATTTAAAAATTTAAAATTTAAGAATTTAAAATTTAAAATTTAAAATTTTAAAATTTAAAATTTATAAATTTAAAAATTTAAAATTTGAAATTAAAAAATTTAAAATTTAAAGATTTAAAATTTAAAATTTAAAATTTAAAAATTTAAAATTTAAAAATTGAAAAATTTGAAAATTTAAAAATTAAAAATAAAAAGTTTAAAAATTAAAAATTTAAAGATTAAAAAATTAAAAAATTTGAAAATTTAAAAATTTAAAAATTTATGAATTTAAAAATTTAAAAAATTAAAAATTTAAGAATTTAAAAATTTAAAATTTAAAAATTTAATAAGTTAAAAATTTAAGAATTTAATGATTTAAAAATTTAGGAATTTAAAAGCTTGAAACTTTAATAATTTGGAAACTTAAAAATTTAAAAATTCAAAAATTTTAAAATTTAAAGGTTTAAAATTTAAAATTTAAAATTAGAAAATTAAAATTTGAAAATTTAAATTTAAAATTTAAAAATTTAAAATTTAAAATTTAAAAATTTAAAATTTAAAATTTAAAAATTTAAAATTTAAAAATTTAAAAATTTAAAATTTAAAATTTAAAAAATTTAAAATTTAAAAATTTAAAATTTAAAAATTTAAAAATTTAAAACTTAAAATTTAAAACTTAAAATTTAAAAATTTAAAATTTAAATTAAAATTTAAATTTCAAAACTTAAAATTTAAAAACTTAAAAATTTAAATTTAAAATTTAAAATTTAAAATTTAAAATTTAAAAATTTAAAATTTAAAAATTTAAAAATTTAAAATTTAAAAATTTAAAATTTAAAAATTTAAAAATTTAAAATTTAAAATTTAAAATTTAAAATTTGAAAATTTAAAATTTAAAATTTAAAAATTAAAAAATTTAAAATTTTAAAAATCTAAAAATCTAAAAATTTAAAATTTTAAAATTTTAAAAATCTAAAAATATTAAAATCTAAAATTTTAAAAATTAAAAACTTAAAAATTTGAAATTGAAAAATTAAAAAATTTAAAATTTTAAAAATTTAAAAATTTAAAAATTTTAACATTTGAAAATTTAAAATTTTAAATTTAAAATTTAAAAATTTAAAAATTTAAAAATTTAAAAATTTAAAAATTTTAAAATTTTAAAATTTAAAAACTTAAAAATTTAAAAATTTAAAAATTTAAAAATTTAATAATTTAAAAATTTAAAAATTTGAAAATTTTTAATTTAAAAATTTAAAAATTTAAAAATTTGAAGGTTTAAAAATTTAAAAATTTAAAAATTTAAAAATTTAATAATTTAAAATTTTAAAAATTTGAAGGTTTAAAAATTTAAAAATTTGAAATTAAAAAATTTTAAAAATTTAAAAATTTAAAAACTTTAAGATTTAAAAATTAAAAAAATTTGAAATTTAAAAATTTAAAAATTTAAAAATTTAAAAATTTAAAAATTTAAAAATTTAAAAATTTAAAAATTTAAAAATTTAAAAATTTAAAAATTTAAAAATTTAAAAATTTGAAGCTTTAAAAATTTAAAAATTTAAAAATTTAATAATTTAAAATTTTAAAAATTTGAAGGTTTAAAAATTTAAAAATTGGAAAATAAAAAATTTAAAAAATTTAAAAATTTAAAAATTTAAAAATTTTAAGATTTAAAAATTAAAAAAATTTGAAATTTAAAAATTTAAAAATTTAAAAATTTAAAAATTTAAAAATTTAAAAATTTGAAAATTTAAAAATTATAAATTTAAAAACTCAAAAATTTAAAAATTTAAAATTTAAAAATTCAAAAATTTAAAAATTTCAAAATTTAAAATTTAAAATTTAAAATTTAAAAATTTAAAAAATTTAAAAATTTAAAATTTAAAAAAATTTAAAAATTTAAAAATTTAAAAATTTAAAAATTTAAAAATTTAAAAATTTAAAAATTTAAAAATTTAAAAATTCAAAAATTTAAAATTGATTGATTTAAAATTAGGAATTTGAAAGAATTTAAAAGAGATTTAAAGATAAAAGAATTGAAATATTCAAATTTAAGGATTATTTTTTTAAATTTATGACTTTTAAAACATAAAATTAAACAAATTAAATATTTTTGAATCTATAGATTTTTGAAATTTTACATTTTTGTTAGTTCAATTTTTCAAATCTTTGAGAATACATTTTTTTAATTTTTAAATCTCCAAATTTTCAAATATTTAAACTTTAAAGTATTCGTGTTTTAAAATTTTTAGTTTTTGATCCTCCAAATTTTTTTTTTCATGTTCTTAATTTTTATATTTTTGTATTTATATTTCTTAACTTATTTTTTTTTAACAATGGAATATTTTAATTTTTGAATTCTGTAGTTTAAAAAAACCTAATATTTGTTTTATTTTTTAATGAAATATTGTATTACAAATTGGTCATAGATCCCAGTGATGCTGTTGAACAACCGCCCTTCGGCCAACAACTATTTCAACTCGACTGCACTCCAGGAGTGGACCCGTGCCACTAACGTACGAATTCGGTTGCTGCGTACAAAGAACCTTTTGGGTCATCTGATGTCCGTCGCACGTCAGGATCCTACCGTTACAAGAAGAGTAAGTTGGAAGAATACTGAATTGGTTTTCGAATTTATTTGTTTGATTCTACATTTTTTGCCCGCAGTACTTCTACTCGATCAAGGATATCTCGATCGGAGGTCGTTGTATGTGTAACGGTCACGCCAATACTTGCAATGTCTTGGATCATCGTTCGCCGACCCGAATTTTGGCATGTCAGTGTCAGCACAATACGTGCGGTATTCAATGCGCAGATTGTTGCCCGGGATTCGAGCAGAAGAAGTGGCGTCAGAACACGAACGCCCGACCATTCCAGTGTGAACGTAAGAATTGAATTTTGAGTTATTTTTTACTGATTCTAATATTTAGGTTAATGAATTCCAGCCTGCAACTGTCACGGCCATGCGAATGAATGTGTCTACTCGGAAGAAATTGACGAGAAGCAACTCTCGTTGGACATCCACGGCAACTACGAAGGAGGTGGCGTCTGTCAGAATTGTCAGGACAACACCGAAGGTATCAACTGTAACAAGTGTAAGAGCAAGTTTTATCGCCCGTACGGAAAGCATTGGAACGAAACGGACGTTTGCCACCGTAAGTACAGACGACCAGGCTATTAGGTTGAAGTTCTGCATTGATTAACTTTCCGGTTGGTTCTACAGCCTGTAACTGCGACCACTTCTTCTCCACCGGTAATTGCGAGGAGGAAACCGGTCGTTGTGAGTGCCGTCCGGAGTTCAACCCACCGAATTGTGATTCCTGCTCGTATGGGCACTTTGGATACCCGAATTGTCGACCTTGCGAGTGTAACTTGAACGGAACCATTGGATACCACTGCGAAGCCGTCAATGGAGAGTGCCCGTGCAAGCCAAACTTTGGAGGTGCCCATTGCAAACAGTGCGCCAACGGATACTATGACTTCCCGGATTGTGAACGTAAGTTGAAGAAACGATGACATACTCATAAAGGATCAGAACGATGTCTAACCCAACAAACATTGGAGACGAGTAATGCGCTTTTAAGTACAGTCAAAAATTGTCTTCTTCGGTTAAAAAACTAGTTTATTCAGGTTAAAGTGTTTGTTGGGAAGACACTCTGGAGTTGGGATTTTTAATATCTAGGAAACCTCTCGAGGCTTTGTAAGCTTCACACAAACGTTGCCTCAATTGAATACGTACCTTATCAGAGATTGGATATCGCCATTTAGTGTAAAACCCTTCTAGAAATGTTAAGTTCTGCTGAATAATTGATGCATTGTTCGTTTTTTCCGTAGCTTGTGGTTGCAACGAAGTAGGATCGGTTAGTGATGTATGCGACTTTGGATCTGGACAGTGTCAGTGTAAACCGAACTTCGCCGGACAACATTGCGAAAAATGCAAGGCTGGATTCTACAATTACCCATCTTGTTCATGTAAGAGAGTTGCTTATCCAAACAGAAACATCAGGTTAATAATCACTTTACTCTACAGATTGTAACTGCGACAACCGTGGAACATTGGACGAGGTTTGCGACGCAAGTAATGGGCAGTGTCTGTGTCGCGAGGGCTATGGAGGACCTCGGTGTGACCAGTGTATTCCCGGATACTATAACTACCCGGATTGTGTCCCATGCAACTGTTCTGGAGCAGGAAGTGTATCTACCGTTTGTGATATTACTGGAAAGTGTTCATGTCTACCGAACTTTTCCGGAAGACAGTGTACTATGTGTCTTCCAGGGTATTATCAATATCCGGAATGTTTGCCATGTAATTGCGATTTCCATGGATCTATTGGTTTATCTTGTAACAATGAAGGACAATGTCAATGTGCGTATAACTTCGACGGAAAGACTTGTAACCAGTGTAAAGAGAGTTTCTACAACTTCCCCTCTTGTGAAGAATGTAACTGCGATCCAGCTGGGGTTATTGCTAAGTTTGCTGGATGCGGATCGGTTCCGGCCGGAGAACTTTGTCAATGCAAGGAGAGAGTTCATGGCAGAATTTGCGATAAATGTAGACCGTTGTATTGGAATTTGAATGCCAGTAATCCACACGGGTGTGAGGACTGTGAGTGTTTCATCGACGGAACAATTGGTGCTTTGGACACGTGTGACACTAAATCTGGTCAATGCGCTTGCAAACCTTCGGTGACAGGTCGTCAGTGTTCGGAATGTAAGGATGGAACATTTGACCTATTCGGTGCCAGTTTGTTCGGATGCAAGGATTGTGGTTGCGATATTGGTGGTTCCGCAAATAACGTCTGTAACAAGGAAACGGGTCAATGCAAATGTCACCCCAGGATTACCGGCCGAACTTGTACCTATCCACTGACAACTCATTATTTCCCGACATTGTACCAGTTCCAATACGAGTATGAAGACGGATACACCCCATCAGGAGCTCAAGTCCGATACCAATTTCATGAGGACGTTTTCCCAGAATTCAGTAAACGAGGCTACGCAGTATTTTCCGCCTTACAAAACGAGGTCATCAATGAAGTTGTGATTCATAAATCGTCCGTATATCGCCTAGTTATTCGCTTCAAAAATCCCACCTCAGAACCAGTAGTTGCTCAGATTTTGATTACTCCGGATAACCCCACGGAACTTGAACAGAAGGCTAAAGTTCTTTTCAAACCAACTACATATCCCGAATTCGTTACAGTATCCGGAGCTAAAGGAGAAATCCCCTCTCCAGTTGTGTTGGATCCAGGTCGGTACACTATCGACATCAAAACCGACAAGAACGTCTTTCTCGACTATTTTGTACTCCTTCCTGCTGCATACTACGAGGCTTCAATTTTGACCAAAAAGATTGAGAACCCTTGCGAGTTCACCGACTTGGAGTTATGCCGCCACTTCAAGTATCCCAATGTTATTGAATTCAATCCTCAAGTGGAAGCTCATATTGTGGAAGGCGATGATTCGTTCAAACCAGGAGAGTACTTCAAAGACTATGAACATCTGGACGTCATCAAGGAAGAAAACCTGCCTCTACTAACCGTCGATCAGAATGAGCTAAGCTATGCACTGGATGTTCCGCGACCAGGCCGTTACGTTCTCGTTGTGGACTACATCACGAATCGCAACTATCCGGAAATCTCTGTACTTCAGATCAATCAAATCGGAGACTCGGAACAAGATGGTACAGTCACCGCATATCCTTGCACATATACAACGGTTTGCCGTCAACCGGTGATCGATAAGGAATCCCGCGAAAAGGTATTCTACATTGATCCAAACAACCGCAAGCCCATTACCGTTTCCAGCCAAGAACCTAACAGTGCAGTAGCTATCAAATCTGTTACCGCTATTCCCTATGAAGAATGGTCCACTGACTACATCAGTCCCAACCCGGTTTGCATCATGGAGAAGGGTAAATGTGTAGTAACTACCTACCGCACTGCTCCGGACTCGAAGAAGATTGAGTTTGAATCAGACAACGATAACCGCATTGCCGAAACCAATCCCCGCGATCTTTCGGACAACTCCACCAAATTGATTTATCTGGACTCGGATGAGCCTGCCCTGAATGTCAAAACTAAGGTTTTGCATCCCGACCGTTATGTGATCATCGTGAAGTTCTACCAACCGAATCATCCGGCTTTCAACGTTCAGTACCGAATCGAGACCGAGCGACAAAATTACGATGGTAAACTACCGCTGAGGCATTGTCCCGCTAATTCGGGCTGTCGTGAGGTGCTGAAACATGAAACAGGTTACATCTGGTTTGATTTGGAGGATACGTTTGACTTCACACTGTTGAGTACTGCTACGAAGGGAGTTTGGCTGGATTACATTCTGTTGGTCCCGGCTGATCAATTCCACGAAGATCTTCTGGAAGAGGAAACCTACGACCAAACTAAGGATTTCATCCAGAAATGCGGTCAGGATCATTTCCACATTCAACTAAATGCAAGTGATTTCTGCAAGGAAGCGGTATTTTCGTTGACGGCGGACTACAACACTGGAGCCCTGCCTTGTAATTGTGATTACTACGGATCGAACAGTTTTGAGTGTGAGCAATTCGGAGGCCAATGTCAGTGCAAACCGTACATTATCGGACGTCAATGCGAAGCCTGTAAGACTGGTTACTACGGATTCCCTGATTGTAAGCCCTGTGATTGTCCTTCAACGGCACTTTGCCAGAAGGACACCGGAGAGTGTATTTGTCCGGATCGGGTGACCGGTGAAAAATGCGATCAATGTATGCCTTATACGTTCGGTTACGATCAAATTATTGGCTGCGAGGAATGCAACTGCCATCCATTGGGCGTGGACAACAACAATCTTCAGTGCGATTTGGAGAGCGGCGTGTGCAACTGTAAGTCTAATGTGGTTGGACGATCGTGTGACCATTGTCAGTTTGGTTTCTTCAATTTCCCGTATTGTGAACCTTGCAAGTGCGATATCCGAGGCACCACCTTCGAGATCTGCGATCAGAATGACGAAACGTGTTTCTGTAAGAAGAATGTCCACGGAAGGGAGTGTAATCAGTGTGTGGATGGAACCTACAACTTGCAAGCTTCCAATCCCGAGGGTTGCACCAAGTGCTTCTGCTTCGGACATACTTCCGTGTGTGAGACGGCCTTCCTTAGACCATTCAATGTCAGTATGATGAAGGATGTATCATTGAACACAATTAAATTGTCAGGTGTGAAACCGCAAATATCCCCTTGGATTGTGCACGGTGAAATTATGATCAACGAAACAACTGCTGAAGTGGCTTTAAGTGACGTAGACAACGAAGAACTTCTGTCCGGCTTAGCTTACTTTGGAATGTTAGATCACCTGCTGGACTTGAACAGTCATATCACTGCCTACGGTGGATATCTAACATATAAAATCTTCTACACTAATGGTTTATTTGGTTCGTCGCTAATTGGTCCTGACATCGTCCTGGAAGGTAAGAACATGATCGTAACGCATCAAAGTATTGAACAGCCAGCGTCAAATACGTTGTTCAATGGGCGAGTTCAAATGGTGGAGACAAATTTCCAAACTGCTCTGGGAGGTTCCGTATCCCGCGAACAATTTATGGTGCTCTTGAGAGATCTTAAGGCCATCTATGTCCGTGCCTCATATTGGGAGAACGGTCTGTCAACGGTTATTTCGGATGTGAGTTTGACGATGGCGCATGACGATCCTGGAAATTACGACATGTATGAGGAACTATCTGTAGAACGGTGCTCATGTCCTCCTGGATACACCGGATTGTCTTGCGAAGACTGCGCCCCAGGATACTACCGTGACCCAGAAGGACCGTATGGAGGCTACTGCATCCCCTGTCAGTGCAACGGGCATGCTGAAACTTGCGATTGTAACACGGGTATCTGTAGCGAATGTCAACACTACACTACAGGCGAGCACTGCGAGATGTGCGTCGAAGGATACTATGGCAATGCCACTCGTGGTTCTCCGAATGATTGCATGATATGCGCCTGTCCGCTCCCAATTGATTCGAACAATTTTGCTACCACTTGTGAAGTTTCCGAAGACGGCTATGAAATCTTCTGCGAATGTAAACCCGGCTATACGGGAGAAAAGTGTCAAAGTTGTGCTCCTGGATTCTTCGGTCAGCCGGAAGTGGAAGGCGAAGTTTGCAGACCATGTGATTGTTCCGGAAACATCAACCCTGAAGAACCTGGTTCATGTGATTCTGTATCTGGTGAATGTTTGCTATGTTTGAACAATACGTTCGGACGAGCCTGCAATCTTTGTGCACCTGGGTTCTACGGAGACGCTATAAATCTGAAAGACTGCCAGAGCTGTATTTGCGATTCTGTAGGAACTGAACATTGTGACAATTTCATAGGAACTTGTAACTGCTTCCCGAACGTGATCGGTGAAAAGTGCGATCGCTGCGAAGACGATCACTATGGGTTTGAGTCCGGCCGTGGCTGTTCAGCGTGTGATTGTGGAGTCGCATCGAATAGCACCCAATGCGATGACCATACTGGAAAATGTGCCTGCAAACCTGGTGTCACGGGGAGACAATGCGATCGTTGCGAGCCTGGCTACTGGAACTACACCGAGGATGGATGTCTGCCGTGTTCTTGTAATACCGATTACTCCAGAGGCTTGGGATGTAACGCTCAGACAGGACAGTGCGAATGTTTGTCTGGAGTTGTTGGAGAGAAGTGTGACTCCTGCCCGTACCGTTGGGTATTGATTCCTGACACCGGATGCCAAGAGTGTGATGGATGTCACCATGCTTTGTTGGACGTGACAGATGAGCTGAAGAAAACTATCGACCCGGTATTACAAGACATTGAAACAGTTGCTGATGACTATTACACCTCACAGAAGTTGAAATACTTTGACGATTTGGTGGATGAAATCGAACCGGCTGTCCGCAAACTGGATCCACATGGAGTCAATCTGAATCCATCCAGACATCAAGTGGAATCGTTGGAAATGGACGTTAAGAATCTTGATCGTCGCATCCAATATGCTGATCAAAACGTGAATGACCTCTCTTCTAAGAGCGATAACCTTTTGAAAGGATCTTCGGATATTTTGGATTCCTGCCGATTTGTGAACATCAATACTCGCAATACAATCTCGGAAGTGGAGAAATTGGCTGAAAATTTGGGCAAGTCGGAAGTTCATAAACTGGAGCAAGCTCATGCAGAAGCTCTCAATTATCTTCAACTAATCAAGCATTATTCCACCACTCCTGCTGGCCTTAATGTTCAACTGGGAAATGCCACAGATTTGCTGGCAAAGGTAGAAGAATTTTCACTCCCCGTTCAAAGCCAACAGGAAAGACTCAACGATCTCATGTACAGCATTGGAAAGTTTGATGTGAAGCTAGAGGATTTGTATAACTGGAGCCTGAAAATCGAGGAAGAAAGTCGTGCCACAGCCAATTTGAATAACAAAAATAATGGTGCGTTGGATTCGAAGTTTGAAACTGTTGACGCTCAGCACAAGGAGGCAAAGGACAACATCGAGAATGCAAAGAAACTTTTGGACGATTCTGCCAAGATCAGCCTTGATATCTACACAACCCACACAGAGTTGGACAATACCAATTCAGAGCTGAAGCAGCTCAACAGCAAGGTAGATAAGGAGTTACCCGAAAACGATAGAGAATATCAGGAACTTGTCCCACAGATAGATAAGGCTAAGGACTATGCCACAGAATTGAAGGATGAAGCGTCTCGATTAACGGCCGATTATTCCAATGTTACGGCCAATTCAGAGACGGCGTTGAAGGCTGCCACTGCGTACTCCAAAATTGCTGATGCAGTCAACGGAGCCAAACTGAATGCAGATCAAGCAGACCTATTAGCCCAGAATGCAACGGATTTGACGAAAGGAGTCGATGAGCGTGCCGGAGAGTCAGACAGTGATTCACGCGACCTGCTCAATGATGCTACCAAGTCCCTGCTCTCTCTGCAGTCTGATTTGGAACCTCACATCAATAAGTCCGTCGCAACAGTAGACCATATCAAGAAGTCCAATCAGGACAGTGATGATGTTTTATACTCGATCAATCAGTCTCTCGATGGCATTCCGGAAGAATCTCACACGCATAGCTGGGAGAATGCCCGAGACCAGGCTATTGAAGCCCAAGAAGATTCACACAATGCTATCAAAATACTTGATCCAATCATAACCGAACTACCAAGAAGTTCGTATCTGGCTGAACAACTTCCGAAGGAAATCGATCGGACAAATAAAAGCATTCAGTTGGCTGCAAGTCAGATCGATCAGTACAAAAACATGATCCCGAAGGTGTCAATGATGGTAGATGAAGTGGAACAGAAGCAAGACATGATCGATTCGATGGTCAGTGACATTGGCGATCGTTTGGAATCACTGAAGAAACAAATCGCCAGTGCGAGATCCATGGCCAACAGCATCAAGTATGGTATGACGTTCCATCCGAACACAACTTTGGAAGTGAAGCCTCCGGAAGTTCTGTCCCAGATGGCTTCAAACTCAACCGTATCGGCTTACTTCAGAACAAACAAACCGGAAGGTTTCCTCTTATATCTAGGTAACGAGGTGAAGCCGGATGCAAAGAAGAGTTCACGAGATGATTACATGGCCCTGGAAATTGAGAATGGTTATCCTGTGCTGTCGATCGACCTGGGTAACGACCCGGAGAAGGTAATCAATCCGAAATATGTTGCGGATGGAAAATGGTATCAGGCCATTATTGACAGAAGCGGAAACGATGTGAAACTGACGATCCGCGAGGAACTGGAGAA
Source organism: Armigeres subalbatus (assembly GCF_024139115.2). NCBI lineage: Eukaryota > Metazoa > Arthropoda > Insecta > Diptera > Culicidae > Armigeres > Armigeres subalbatus. Next base: position 198,468,376 of record NC_085140.1, on the reverse strand, counting down.
TGGCACAGAAATGATTCATCCTAAAGAGCAGACTCTACCAGGTGCTTACAATGTGTTCAACGTTGATCAAAACAGTAAGCTCTTCGTTGGAGGTTATCCACCGGAGTATAATATGCCTAACGATGTGAAGTCAGGTGGTTTTGATGGAGACCTTCAAGAGTTACAGATTGGTGGCGAACACGTCGGATTGTGGAACTTTGAGCAAGCGCAGAACATTCAAGGTGGAAAAGACAGAGATAAGCTGATAGATGAGGACAAACCAACTACAGGATTCCGATTTGGTGGCAACGGATACGTGATGGTGGACGCCAAATCGTATTCATTCAAGCATCGGTCACACATCCAGTTCCGGTTTAAGGCAACTCAAGATTCGCAGGATGGCTTACTCTTCTACGCTGGCAGAAATCGACACTTTATTTCAATCGAGATGAAGGATGGACGAATTGTGTTCCAGTTTAAGCTTGGTCAACACGCGGAGATTGTTACAATCGGTTCTGGTCACGGCTTTAATGACGATGCTTGGCATTCTGTTTCGGCAGAACGGGATGGCGCTATTGGCAAGCTAACAGTAGACGGAAATGTTGTTTACCAGGAGTCATCCAGCGTTCAGGCGGATAGAAATGTAGAACCGTTGAAGATATCCGAATCTATGTTCTTCGGAGGATACCCAGGCAAGATCAATCACTCGGAAGTGACAACAAAAGGCTTCGATGGTTGTATCGACGATGTTTATATCCTGGGAACTAAGGTGGATTTGAGCATCAATCAGAAGGCTTTGGATATACGTCCAGGATGTCCAATGAAATTCTCATCGCTGTTGTCCTTCCCGCCGCATCAGTTTGGATACGTTAGCCAACCGGGAGTTGCATCAGCCAACGGTCTTCAAGTCAACATCAAGTTCAAGACACGCCAGGCTCATGGAGTATTGTTCTACACAGCGAACGACGACCAAAGCGCTACATTCGGATTGGCTCTGGAGGATGGCGCGTTGGTGCTGAGAAGTTCTAAGAAGGAGATTCACACAAGAAACAAACGTTACGATGATGGTGAATGGCATGCAGTAACCGCAACCCAAGAGAACTACCGTTGGTCATTGATCGTTGATGACAGCGATCCATTTGTCTCCGATGAAGAACCTCCAGTATTGGATATCGTAAGTGGAGAGATTTACTTCGGAGGTCTGCCAAAGAATTTTGTTACACCTAGAGACGCTATCGCTACTTCGGCATACTTCTGGGGATGCATTCGAGATGTGACCGTCAACGGACAGATAGTGAACTTTGCAAACCTGAAGGACAAGAAATCCGCAGTTCTTGATCAATGCTCAAAGGCTATCTTTGCTGTCGGTCCAAGTGAGGTGCCTCTCTATTATCCTGATGGTGGAAGTGAGCCAGTAGTGTTCACATCCAGGTTTGACCCAGATGAACGGAAACCGGAAGATAGAGAAAACGAAATTGTTGCTGAAACTACAGATACTTGGGAAGATAAGGAAGAACTGCCAGAAGTACCTGCCACAACTACGACTCCAGTAACTACAACGACAACAACCACGACCACAACCACAACCACTAAACGACCCCGACCACCACCTGAAAAACCAGAGCCCACTTGTAAGCTCCCGATTGTTCCCGATCAGGACGTCGACTTTGATGCCGGGTATCGTTTCGGAACTGGTCCATTCAGTCATATTGAGTTCAACGAAATTCCGCAGAAGATCAAGAAACAATACGAATTTTCGCTTTCCTTTAAAACGGAATTCTCCGAAGGAGTACTCTTCTATGCTGCAGATTCTCGCCATACAGACTTCATCGCTCTGTACTTGCGTGAAGGAAAAGTTTTCCACTCATTCAACTGTGGCTCCGGATCGGCCAATATTAGCTCAGAGCGGAGATATGACGATAATGAATGGCACACCGTCCACTTCTCACGTTTCCACAACAAGGGCAAACTGGTCGTCGACAGCGAAGATGAAGTTCATGGGGAATCTGCTGGAAATACTCGAACCATGCAGGTTCAGGCGCCATTCTTCATCGGAGGTGTCTCTGGAGGCGAGCATTACGAGGATGTTGCGCTCAATCTGAAGATCGATAAGAACATTTTAGAACGTGATCAATTTGTTGGATGTATTATGGACATTCAGGCTTTCAACAGGCCTCTTGGAACACCATCCAACATTACGCAAACCATTCCGTGCTCGACGCAAATCGAGACCGGCATGTTCTTCGGCAAGGGCGGCGGTTTTGTGAAGCTAAGAGAAAAGTTCAAGGTAGGAACAGAACTAACCGTCAGCATGGATATTAAACCACGTGCAACGACTGGGTTGCTGATGTCTGTGCACGGAAAGCGTGCATTCTTCGTGTTGGAGCTGATTAATGGCAACATCAGCTTGACGGTTAACAATGGTGATGAACCGTTTACCGCCATGTACATCCCAGATCCTAGTGAAAATCTGTGCGATGGCCAATGGCGCACAATTACGGCGATAAAGTCGTTCTACGTTATAACCATCAAGGTTAATGACGTTAGCTCGAACCCGGCGATAGGAGATGCTCGTTCTGGCTCGACGGACACCACTCGGCCACTGTTCCTTGGCGGACATCCTCACCTTCAGAGGGTAAGTTCAATGATGCCTACTTGTAATCTGAAGCGTATGAAACACCTTTTTTTTTCTCAATTTCAGATTCGAGGTCTTTCAGTACGTGAGCCATACCAGGGTTGCATCCGAAATGTGGTGATTCGCAACCAGCAAGAACAGATAACACCAAAAATGACGGTTGGAAATGTGCAAACCGGAGTTTGCCCAGTTATATAAGAGAATTCTGTTTATTGAAATCTGCACTGCCATGCTACCAGCCAAATGATAACCGGACTCACTGCATGTTTATAATGGATTTATGATTTTTGGACGACGATATGACGATGGAATAGGTTTATCATTGTTAGATGAAGTTACGATACTCTCAGATAGTAGCATATTTTGTAAATCACATTCAGAATGCTCAAATTGATAAAACAGTCTCAAGGCATTAATCGTCAATATTTGAAAATAGCAGCTCAAGATTTTTTAAACTTTTTAAAACAAAACATTTTAAAATAAAAAATATATCCAAAAATATTTGATTGGTTAAGTCCATAACATTTGATGAAACCACAGTACAGAATGATGTATTTCAAGAAAACAAAAAGAAAAAAGAAAAAAAATCATGGTACTGTTTTATGAATTGGTAGCATAAAATGGCGTTCTGTGCGACTGGAGAATGGTGAAGAGGAACATCAACATGTGACTATATTGTATCTTCGCAACAATCTACTGCTGATAACCTTATACTAATGACACACTGGTGGTATTCGTACCATGGTACAAGTTGTACCACTAGTGTGTCACCTTGTACCATGCTGGTACAACGTGGAAAACCATGGTACAATATGTACTAGGGTATATAACCGTGGTACTTGTACCACCAATGTGTCTTTAGTATTAGTCTTAATTGGTAAGAAACAGATGAGAACCAATCTTATTTTCTAATCTTCTACTACCGTGATGTGCCCTAATTTCGCGCACGCCCTAACTTCGTGCATTATAAAATCATTTATTTTTTTCAATTTTTAGGTACCAGTCAAAATTAAAAAATCTGGAGGATTACAAAATATCATTATTGTTGAATGCTTTTACCGGAAAAATTTGAAAAACAAACTTGGTTTAGTACACCAAATAAAATTATTTCAATTTAATCCTCCCATCGACCGCCATATTTGCTTGTGCTTAGCACAGCGACGAAGAACATGACCCAAGTAAACAATTGATTTTACTGTACAAAACTGACTACTTTTTGGAAATACTTGTATCCATTATGCTCTGTTGGATATGTTTATTCGTCATTACTATTGAAAAGTGTAAAATTTTATGTATTTTGTGTTTATTTAGACTTTCGCTTTGTGAGCGAAATTAGGTATATGAGAGTAATTATGGTGCCTAATTTCGTTTATTGTTGTTGCGTAGTTTCATTTGCAACATTCTAATGAAACAAAAACAATATAATACACAGGACAGTTTTCCACTGAATAGAACCCGAAGAGTTCATTCCCATACGCTTTTTATCTAATTTTCAGGCGGATAACCACCGACATCGACTAATGTTGACTTGAAAAATCTTATAGATCAGTGCCTGCAATTGCTACCTAATCCGATGTGTAAAATGATGCTAAAATGTGCGATGTGTAAAATGATGCTAAACTTAAGATAAAACTACAGCAGCTTTTTCGATAATGTATATAACATTGAAGATGTCTTGAATAAAACACATATTTGAAGATGTCCTATGTAAGAGATAGCGGAATTTAAAACTTTCTTTCATGACGTCTCGAAAATTAAAACTTTTTTATACACCAGCTAAACATTGCTCATACAATGCCTTTTTCTTAAAATATGGTTTATATTTCAGAAGCAAACGATATTTTAGGAATAATGACTTGTGTCAACTAAAATGCATAAAGTAAAATCTAAGCAAAGAATATAGGCACATACCATTTCGACTAAAGAATGGGTCACTGACGGCTGTCTGATACCGTTATCTGCATATTTTGAACAATGGATGCATGCTTCTATTGGTTAATTGATTATATTTCATCAAACCAATAACGATATTCAATTCCAAACATGAGCGAAGTTAGGAACACTTTTGCGCGAAATTAGGAACTATCCTATTTTCTTGCGCGAAATAAGGAGCATACAACGGTCTCGGATTCATACTCCAATTTTTTTTAAATAGCAGCAAAATTTGCAAGTAAAATTTTTTTGAGAACCTAGAATCCTTCTACTACGTGATGCAGTAGCAAATGTTTCCAAATGGCCACTACATGTTTTTAATGAACGTTTTAACTTTGTCAGATCTTAAGTGCGCGAAATTAGGGTACTTCACGGTATTAACGAAACTGGCATCCGTTTAGAATAGTGCAATAGCTTTTGAAACCCAGTGATTTATTTTCTGTACTGTACAAAGCATATCATAATTACAATATTTGAGAATTTCTATTGAAACTGTTAAAAGAATCTCCGTTGTTACGGCTTTTTAAAATTGGACTAGCAAAATCTTTGATTGAGGTTCATGGAACCGTCATCAACATTTTTTTTATTATAATGTGCTACACGCTAATAAGTATACAGTGATTGCATTTCCATAAAATCTTAACATTTTAAAATAATACTTTTTCCTTGTGTTAAAGTTATTACAATTCTATGTTTATGTGCCATGTTTCGAAAATTGACTTACATTCATTTTTCCAATCCAAATATACTAACTACTGCATAACTAAATACTGAAATTAATAGATCCGAAAGCATTGAAGGCAATTTTGGGACCTAGGTGGTGTTACGGCCTTCTTCGAGCAGACGGATGATGGAAATAAAACATCAAAAAACATCTTCTTTCTCTTTCAAAAGTTGTACCCAGAATAAATCCTTTATAGGTAGTTGGTTAGAAAGCATGCGATGGCCAATAAGTGGACTTCATAGCCGTGTGGTTAGTGTCAACAGTGTAGTTAACTGGATTTTACTGCGGAGTGTGCTTTTTATTCCCATTTCAGTCGTATAAAAATATTTGGTCAGTGCCACTGGACTTTGTATTGTAACCTGACAAGTTCCAATGTCTGAGAGAAAACATATATTGCGATTTTCATTGCTTGGATAGCGTATGGGAACGGTGATTTGGTTTTAGAACCGTATTTCCTGGGTTTACCAACGAATGGGGACGAAAACGGAGGGAACGGACGCACAGTGCTTCGAACGTATGGAGTTACGGGACAAAAATCATAACTTACATTCTACACGTTCTAACTCAATGGTGTCTTTAGGAAAATGGTTGTAAACTAGTTTTTCTACTAGTTGCATTACTGACCTATGTTAAAATGATAATTGCATAAGTGACGTAAACGCCAAGTTTCATAACATATAATATGCTTCGTATATTCGAGATCCATTTGGGAAAATTGTTACTTATGATAAAAACTAATATTTGCGTAATTGATCTATGTTGAATAGATAATTGCATAAATGTCGTAAACGCCATATTTTACGATATGCCTCAAAGAATCAGGATCTTTTTACGAAAAATATGAGGTATGATAACAGTTTCTAATGCAACAATTGACCAATTTCCAATTGATCATCTCATAAGTGACGTAAACGCCAGTTCTAATGGTTTATACTATAGAATCAGGATATCCTTAGAAATTATTTGAGGATTTGTTTTTTTAACGACGGTATCAGAAATCATTGGAATTTTATTATTTTTTCCAAGTTAGTTTATTTGGTAGGCTCAGGCGTGTATAACACTTTACGGAGCTATGGTTCTTTGTAATATGTAAAATCAACATCATCTTATTATGAAGTTAGTAACTGAGGGGTAGAAGCCAGCGTACTCGTGGTGACTCGAGGTTAGATTTACAATGTTTAAGGATGGATGGGGATTAGGATTCGGGAATCAGGGAATCATCATAATAATGCAATTTCAGCAGCTCATCTGGTCTCTTGGCGTCAGGGACGATGTGGCGTGTCGTCATGCTCGAGGAATGGTTTGACTGGGAGCATCTTCCGGATGGCCATAGAATGAAGGATGTTGAACATGGCCGCGGATTTGACCAGAGGATTGTGTTGTTTTTAATGTTAATGGAACTAGAGCTACGACAAGCAGGCTCTCATCTGAGCTCTTAGCCTTCGACAATTTTTGTGTGTAGGTGCTATGTCCTGAGCTTCCATCAAAATTATTTCAATATTTGTAATCGGATTGCGAGGAAGATTTACCGACGAAGACAATCAGCGAGAGTTTTGCTTCTCAAATTTCTCGGATGATCGAAAGCTCTGTGATCATTTTTGATCAATCCTCAAACAAAAGAATTTGCAAAACTGCTTTAGTTCTTCGGAGAAATTATCTGGATTATATAAATCCGACAGAAACTTCAACACATGAGCTTTTCGTTGGGACGGATTAATGGAAAGCTATTGTTTGTACATATCTATGTTATTGAGCGCAAGAGTATCACCTAGAAAATCGTTAACAGTTATTAATAGAGCAAATAAGAGCAGCTGGAATCACTTCCATTCTCTTAAGAATGCTATAAGTGAGCTCTGGTGCGATTTTCAGAGATGTGTTTTGATGTACTTTTTTAAAAAGCTGTTTGAAGTTGTAGATTATTTCTTCCTATATAACTTCATGCCCATGACTTGGAAGCTTTACTTATCACAATGATCAAAATATGTCCAACTGAAACACATTAAATTGGATCTTACTTACTTGATTTTAGGCTTTCCATATCGATTTTCACAGTGAAAGGTACCGTTCGAAAACTTAGGCAATGCAAAAGATGCTTTGCACTAACAGGTGATAAATCATCCACTTTCAGCGATGGAAATGTTTACAAACACGAATTGTTTTAATCGTCCCAGTGACCTCACAAAGATACTAATGCACATACAGCATAATTGAAACATATGTTAATATCATGGTCTACTGGATTCGACTAAATACGAGAGTCGATTTTTCCATTTTTGTCCAAGGGACAAAGCACTGTGGGACGTTTTAGGAGTGCAAGAACAAATTTCAATATGTAGGTAGATCGATATCGAAAACGTACGCGTGATGCCGATAATCATTGGTGGTTAATTAGAACAACTTATTCCAAGTTTCGGGCACCAGACAACCAACTTTCGGGTACTAACAACAGATTGCGGTTTCCGGCTATCCTCTTGGCCACATACTACCTGCCAATGAGGCCATCCACCGTTTTCCCGCCGGCCCAGCTATTACCGCCATTGCGATTGCCGTTGATTTTATCCGTCGTTCAGCAAACCTGCTGGCCTATCTACCGCCAGCCTATTCTCGCCGTTCCATCCGCCAATCAAGCTATCGCCGCCATCGTATTTTCGCTTATCCTACCCATCGCTTAGCAAGCCATCTGTCCCAGCCTGTCAAGCTATCACCGCCACTATCGCGATTGTCGCTGATCCAGCGCGTCGCACAGCCAGCCTGCTAGCTTACAGTGGCTGTTAGCTTCGCCATTCTTTCCGTGGTATTAGCCGTTAAAGGCTTTCCTTCGACGCCATCGTCAGCGTTTCATACCCAGCAGCGTATCAAGCTACCATCACTATACTCGCCGATCCGGTCCTTCGTTCCGTCGTCATTGGACCCCCGCGATCGAGGCTAGCGTGACCAATAGCAGTCCCACCTAATTGCCGTCATCGTCAAACTTGCCATTCCAGTCAGCGTCTACACCATGACTCACTGCTGCAGCTGTTGTAGCGTAGCATGCTGTAGCGATTCCATACATCGCGGTGTAATATCCGAGTGAGTAATAAAAGATCACAAAACTAACACCAATTCCGTCACTAATCAGATCCGAACGCCTCCCCGCTTCCTCAAAACGACCCTGGGACTCGTACCCGCCTTGTAGGCCTGACCAATAGTCTGGGGTTTTGACCGGACTCCCCTTCTGGGTTCCAGACTGAAATCTTCAAGGGCTAAGAGCTGTACCAGCAGAGTATACGTAGAGCCGTACCAGTACGCAACGATACTCCTGTCTCAGCATGCGCAGTCCACACTCAAACTTCTGCCATGCCTCGAGGTAACAATAGCGGTTACCCGCTACGACACTCCTACCTCGGCACAAGCAGATCGAGCGAGTGATGTGCCGTAGCAGCCCACGCGCTTCCCTACCGTAGTAGGGACAGTCCCCATGCACCTTAGGGATTTTGAAACGTCATATTGTTAGCTTAAGAGTTGACCCGAGCCTGGCGATATGACCGGATTTACACCGGGAGAGTACTTTTTTTTATAGAGGGATGAAGGCAAATCTGCAAACAGACACCTGAAATTATCACTCAGGGAGTGGGGTTGACAGAAGGCCGACCCACTAAACCCACCCAAGTAGCGGAAGGTTACTTGAGTTACCCTCTCTGCTAATATCCTGGTTTCCCCAGGAACTGCCTCCCAGCATTACTTCTGGGGGATAGGCAGTACTTAATGTACTCGCTCATTCACGCTCACACAGGCACTCATCCCGTATGAGGCTTACTTGGGTGCTCTCTCTAACATACTCTGACACTCTCTCTGACGCACCATGTGAGACTAACTTGAATGCTCACCCTACCATCTGATTCACGCTCTGGCCTACCAATTTAACTCTAGCACACACTGCCACACACCACACACACCATGTGGGACATACTTAGGTTCTCACTTCTGATATGCCATGCGAGGCTATCTTGAATGCTCACTCTATTCTCCTCTACCATGCCTCGAGGTGTCGATAGCAATAGGTAGGGGAAAGTGGGTAGACTTGATCCTCGGGGAGACTTGATCACCCCCTGTTTTATCGAGAACTAAAGTAGTTTTGTTCTAGCGTATTTTTTAGTATAGATCCTTTAGACAAATCTCGCCTAACAGATTTATATTTTTTTGAATTTTTTCGCCAAATTTTTTTATGGGTGACTAATGGGGGATCAAGTGTCCCCATATTGAGGCAATAACTTCAAATCCAAATATCCTAAAACTTTGATGGAATGTTGACATTTTCATCAGTACATATCATTAAGCACATTTATGACTTTGTGATGTGAAAAAACGAAAGCATTTGGTCATTGTTATGAAAAGTTGTTCAAATTTTGCGTGGCCAATAAAATAATCTTTAGGAAGGTCGAAACATGCAAACCACCCTGCAGAATAAATAAGGTTGTCAATCCAAAAAATAACTCACCACATAAAGGTCATTTCTCGCTTAACTTTTCAAAAGGACCTAAGTAACATTTTTTGATATGTTAATTCATGAAAAAATGTTACTCAGAATCCCTTTTGAAAAGTTAGTGAGATATTTACACTTCAAATTTGTTATCTAAGAAATCATAAATACTCAATAAAAAATTTCAACCGTCATTCAACTCAAACCTGCTGGCCTAAGTAACATAGGACCTAAGTAACATTTTTTGATATGTTAATTCATGAAAAAAATGTTACTTAGGTCCTTTTGAAAAGTTAAGCGAGAAATGACCTTTATGTGGTGAGTTATTTTTTGGATTGACAACCTTATTTATTCTGCAGGGTGGTTTGCATGTTTTGACCTTCCTAAAGATTATTTTATTGGCCACGCAAAATTTGAATAACTTTTCATAACAATGACCAAATGCTTTCGTTTTTTCACATCACAAAGTCATAAATGTGCTTAATGATATGTACTGATGAAAATGTCAACATTCCATCAAAGTTTTAGGATATTTGGATTTGAAGTTATTGCCTCAATATGGGGACACTTGATCCCCCGTTAGTCACCCATAAAAAAATTTGGCGAAAAAATTCAAAAAAATATAAATCTGTTCTTAGGCTTCTAATTTTTTGTAGATTTGATGAAGGGTTGGCAGGAAAAATTATTTATTGCGTAGATCTCATAGAAAGGGGATCAAGTCTCCCCAAATTTTAAAATTGCTTGTGCTATCGAATTCAATAACAAAAATCGTTCATGTATACGCAAAGCAATTTGATAATTCCTCGTATTTTGAAGGAAAAATATTTTAAATTATTTTTTTCTGATTTTATCTAAGCAAGTTCTTGGAGAGAGATCAATTTCCCCCGAATATTTTAAAAGTCGATTTTTGACAGCACTCCAAAAAATCGATTGTGTATCAATAACACCAACAATTTACAGACAGTCACACATCAGTAAATTTAAATTTTATATTTCTCAGAGAATCTGTGTGGAAATCGCGTATATTTATTTATTTTTGGTGGTGATACATTGGAAAACAGAAAAGGGGATCAAGTCGACCCAGTCTCCCCTACCAACAGCTCTACACGGTTAGAAAAAAGTACCTAATATTAGGTACTTTTCACTCAAATCGAGGGTTCAGTGTAGGAACCCAAAATTAAGTAATTTTTTCTTGAAATTAAGTAAAATTCACTTAATATTAAGTAAAATATACTTAATTTTAAATAGAAACTAACCAAAAGTTAGATAAATTTCACTCAACTTTTGTAAACATGAGATTACTCAACGTTGGGTTCCCACACTTTAATGCCCTTGTTGAGTGGTTTTGCTCTTCATTTTATGACAACAAAGGGAAGAGGGAGGGAGATGCAAGAGAAAAATGGGACCTAAAATTAGGTACTTTTTTCTAACCGTGTACGCTACGATCATCCTACCTCGGCATGTGCAGTCCATACTAACACCTATGCGCTCTTCTGCCATGCCTCGTGGTGGTGACTACGGTTGCCACCCGCTGCAAGACTCTTACCTCGACATGTGCATATCTCGAGCAACATATGATTAGGGCCGAAAAACCAACAAAGCTGAACCGAGAAAAATGAGGTTCAAATTTTCTAAGACTAATTTAATTCATTTATTGAAGTAGAAACACATTTCATTGCCAAAACCATGTCAATACTATACGTAAATGGTTATATTATAACAGCAGTTCAAGATTAATTGAAAAACCATTCGAAATCTACAAAATTTCAACAAAAACAAAAATCGCGCCGTTTACTCGCATCACCAGCAACACGTCTGGTTTTTAAGCCGTTTGCTCAAAGCTACTAACACCATCGGATTTGTTTAGATTTGTTAGCCAGATCAGTTCTGCTATGCGATGTATCGAAAACCTAGTAAGAATATAGATTTTAAAATAACTTGAAGCTAGTTTTTCTAAATAAACAATATAAAGTGAACGGCCTAAAAACCAAAGCAAATATTCCGCATGGTAGTTAAGGGCGCCAACAAAGGACTTAAAAATCACTATGGTGCAAATGGTTCATGAGACGTTCACTCAAAATAGCAATCAATGTGTTTCATAAGAGATATCAAGTACGGAGTTTCAACTAGCATGAAGAATAATTTACAAAGCAATCGTTCATGCAAGAAAATCAAAAATCATCGTTTTGGTTTATAAGCCGTAATCATATGTTACGCGAGATATCTCTCATTCACTTCCCCGCGCTCAGTCTGTTTTCGCTCTAACTAACTAATCACAAGTTAGTCATGCTTGTCGAATGCTGCTCGGCGCGCCAGATTATCTGTAAGCTGCAGGAAATCTGAGTGGTTGCAGTCGAAACTGCGAAAAAAAAACAAAACAAAAATTACAAGAATAAGAAATAAATCAAATACCTTTCCATTGATTTGTTTTTGAGCATGAGCATATGAGCATGAGCATGATGACCGTGCATTTCGTAGTTGCTACTCCGTGATCGAATAGAACAATCGCAATTGCACAGGGAACCAATGGATGGAAGCATGGAATTTGCGCTCCAACCTCAATGTGCACAGTCCGAGAGCTCTAGTATTTTAGAAGGTCGATAACGGCGCTGGCCACGTCCTCACGGTCATCGGGGATGGGAAGGAATTGATGATGCAGACACTCGCCCACTGCAAGCCGAGAACACCTCTGCACTCGCCACGAGTTCCTGCGGAGTTTTATTGGAATTTAGGGGTTAGGTTTTATGGCAGAGATTCGTCTTGGTTAACGGGTTGCCAATGTGATAGTAATGAAGGGGTGGTGAAGTATTGTAAATTGGATGCCGAAACGAACTTTTTTTTTCGCTCATTTCGAATTCTAACAGTTACCTGCTAGAACTAATCAAGTTGTAGTTATAGGGGATAGAGGATAGAAACGGTATGAAAGCCCATTTCTAATTCTAGCGATTGCTAGGATATGAGAAATATATGAAAAGATACAAAGTAGAAGAATGGAACGGGCCTGGGATTGAACCCACGACCTCCTGCGTATGAGGCAGAAGCGGTAGTCATATGACCACCAAGCCCGTTACCTTTCCATTGCTTTGTTTTTGATGGGATGAACATCGGAGCCATCAGATGAAATTCAGGAGCAGTTACCCTATTTGTTGTATTCTAGCAAAACTACTACACGATGATTTTGTTGATATAGCGGGTACCGTTTCTGTATATACGCAAAAGGTATAACAATGTAGGTTCGTTTCTTTCTTACCGTGTTTTCTAAATATGTTTTGCCCTTTTCTTTTTTCTTCTCGCAAATCTGTACGATTTGTGTACGATAGGTGATAAAAAAAGTCTATTTCATAAGAAAGTGTCCAAATAATTATCTTTCCATAGAATTCACAAAGACGACGTGACCAGATCATATCTAGATTATTGGATAATTCCTTGAATAAAAAAACACCCTAATAATGCTTCTACGTGCCTTTACCTTTTTATCTTATCTGATTACTCTTCAACTGTTGTCATTGCTCAGGGTATCAAGGGGCTTGCGAAGTGCGGATGAATAGTGTCTGCGTTTTTTTTAAAATTCTACTTAAAATTTTTACTTTTTACCACTTTTTAAATTCATTTTAATTTGTTTTGATTTTCTAGTTAACTGAGTGCCATCACTACTGAATCATTTAACTTTTACATCCGAAACTACATGGAAAATATCTGCATGTGTTTTCAAGTAGCTTCTAAGTGAAATTTATTCTGAGTGAACGTAAGCAAAATTGCTTCTAATATCGAACTTGTGGCTTTTATGAAGCATGCTTCTGATTATCAAATCAATGTCGACGATTTGTATACTCTTCCTATATGTTACCCAGTGAAAAAAAAAATGAAATTAATTAAATTCGGTTTAGCAGAACCCTTATTGCAAGACACCTAAAAAACCCAATCTTACCCAACCTGTGAGGTAAGAGTGCGCATCGTGTGGGGTAAGAGTACGCACTTTTCCAATCATGTGTTTCAAGTAAGGTACACTGGGGGAAGTGGAAAAGGAAAAATCGATAATTCATGTTCAAATTATTGTAAAAGCAATTTAAATGATCTAAATGCATTAAATCATTATGGGCTCTCAAAAACAGTCCAATTTGTACCAACTGTGCGATAATTCATACCATTTTAGTCGCTTGATATTTATAAAAATATATTTGAAATTTAGGCGTTATTTTTCCACTTACCCTAGCGGAATGGGGTAAGTGGAAAACTCAAGTTATCTTGACCTCCAATTGTGATAAGTAGTGATATGTGATTAAAATCAAGACGGTAATTGCTCTGAGTATCTTTTGCTGAATAATTTCATTGGATAAAAGGAATAGGTCTCCAAGGAATTCTTGTAATAGGTAGTGGAGGGCTGGTTTTGCCTTCTCGAACATTAAGTGTACGTAAAATCTATAGGTTGGCCACAAAGATGAACTTTTTTATAGGAAAAATAGGGCTTACAGGGTTATAAGCTAAGCAACTTAATTTAACGAATTGAGGTGATGTCTGTGTGTGCGTGTATGTATGTATGTGTGTGCGCAAAAGACGTACAAAAATATCTCCTATTTTCCTGCACTTGTCCCTACCCGATTTGTTCGCAACAAATTGCATTCAACGGCGAAACTTGTTATGAATATAAATGAATATGCATTATGGAATGTATTTACCTATCAGTGCTATTTTTATCTTTCTCATGATTTTTTTTTCATATGCAAAACATGTGAAAGGTATCAATACCGATAGGTGGATTAATCAGGCGTTTTCTTATGTATATTAGTCCAAACACCACTGAAATCACAATGATAACAAAGAAGGAACATATTAAGATTCAAAGCAATCGAAATAAACCATGAAGGGAAGGAAAAAAATTGCGTGATCAGAACATTATCCACTTCCCCCGCAGTGTTCGATACCAGGGGTAAGTGTAAAATCCTTAAATTATTTTCTTTCATGGTACCAACCACTACAAATTGAATGTGATTAGTTTAATTGTATTGTAATGGTCACCTGTGGTGCAAAATCACTGGAAAAAGGAACAATTTATGCACGTAAGAATTGATTTTATGAATGCAAAAATTAACTTTTCGCGGAACCTAAAATGACAGTTCCAGCGTAAACTGTGTTAGTGTACGTATAACACAGATTTTAGAATAGTATTAGTGTGAACATTAAACTATATTTTTGCACAATGTTATGGTGTGGTAAAAACTGTAAAGTCTGTAAAATTGAAATTTTTCGAGTCGATTTTTACACTTACCCCCTTTTTCCACTTCCCCCAGTGTACCTTATATATATATATATATTTTTTGTGGTTAAAATTCAGTTTTATTTTGTCATTTTATGTACAGTTATTTACAAATTGTAGTTCGACGTTTTCATGTCAATTTAAATCGAATTGGAACATTAAAGCGTCTATATCAATTTTATCGTTACACTCGACATGTACTTCACAAACTAGCGGAGAATTTCCACTCACGCAGATCTTGCAATTCCTGGCAAAACAGGGGTGGCATTGCGCATCTCGATTCGAACGAAATTCTATCGTCGAACATGTTTAGCATTACGGCTTTCGATTCGATCTCGAAAACGACTCATCGTTCGAGTATGTTCGAGGAGGTACAAGAATAACGAGATGTTTTGACATTATGGATACTCGAAAGCACACTGAAAATCGACTCAAGTCGATTGAAAAATGCTCGTCACCTTTATAGCTTTCGAATGTTGTTCGAGAGTCATCTCTTTCTGAATATTTTAATTATATTTGTTATTATTTCTGTACGGGAAGAGAATAAATGTTCCATTATTGTATCTTGAAGGAAAGAATGTCATTAGTATACCTACTTTTATAGTTTCCAGACAATATGCAATCTCTAATTATCCCGAAATCCGCGTAAAAACGATTTCAACTAAAATCGGTTTTTTGCAGTTTTCACGTATTTCTTGACGATTTCGATAAACCGCGTGAAAAATATGAGGAGAAAATCTGCGTAAAAACGTGTATATTCCAAAATCTACGTAAAAATAGTTGCGTTAAATAAAACAAACGCGCAAGGGATGACTCAAGTGCATTTAACTAAAACACATAGAAACATCAAAGTAATTTATCATCGAATCCTTCTTTTGCTTTAAATTATTTAGCTCAAAATTGGATCTGTAACATAAACTCGAATAAACATAAAACTTATAAATTGTGTCGTAACAATATCTCAATTTACAAAACATATCGTATCGGCATAATATTTTAATCGGTTGCAACTGCTCAATAAATAATATTGCTTTTTATAGTCATTGAGCACAATTTGTTTGTTTATAAATTAACTGCAAATTCATGCCCTGAAGGATGCATTTCCAACGTTTCCAACAAGCAGCATGCCACACGCAGATGAATTGACTCTTATTCTCTCTGTTTACTCATATTCGCCATGCGCTGAAGTTTGACTCTTCAGCGGGTGGCATAGGTCATTGCGCGCGGCAAACCTAACCTCACTATTTTGACAGGTACTGGTCCTGTTGTTTACGTTTCGGACTTTTTCTTATCCAAATTAAATCTGCATATTGCACGATGTTAAAGACATTCTGTACATTCCGCATTCAAATATTGGTAATTAACGATAAGTTTAGGTAATTATCGATCAGAAAATCCAAAGAATCATAGATGAATCTCAAAATTAAAATAAAGTCGTATGTAAACAACAGGACCAGTACCTGTCAAAAGTCGTGCGTGACGTCACTGTGCAATGGAGTATACTAAACACGGAGAGAGCTATCTCTTATTCTCTCTGTTTACATTTCGTTTGACAGAACATACTCGATTGAGCTAGTACAGCACCATTCGAAATCTTGAACTACGACTGAATGAAGTCGAACGAAATACATAATGCCGCAACTTTTTCGAAACGAATGCAAAAACGTACGAATCGAGTGATTCGATTCGAGATGCGCAATGCCACCCCAGGTCTTGTGAGGTCCTCGAACGACAGTCGCCTCCAACCATTTGTGTAGCCGGCTAGTCTCTGTTGTAGGACCGTCCAGGCCGGGCCGACACGAGTGCAGCTACAGAACTTCACGCTAACTTTCACCTACTTAGTGACTGATTAAAATTGTATTGCTCTCTCTTTCTAACCCACGGAAATTTTACTCAATTTCCGTCAAAAGCAGGACAACTCAAAACTATGAGTAATCCTGCTTTTGGCGGAAATCGAGTAAAATTTCCGTGGGAAGAAAAAAGATGGCAATACAATTTTACTCAGTCACGAGTAGGTGAAAGTGAGAGTGTTGTGCTGGAGCATTTCAGGTACCTGTATGTCACACTGTTGACAGTTCTCGTCCGCCACCCGTTGCATCACGTGCAGAAGCCTCCGATGCTCGATTTTCCCATTCACCAGCAGGTAAAGTTGGGATCGCTGAGATGAGAAAAGTTCCTTCATTCCAATATTTCGCCACGCGCGTGGCCAGTCAAGCGTTGGACTGTTTCGTTCCACCTTTGGCAGTTCGGTTTGCTGGACGAAGTGCCGGTGGATCAGATCGGCGGAGGGGTTTTGTAGGATATGGTTGGGAATTTAGGATAAATTTGATAGGATTGATTTTAGGTCAGGATTGTCTAATGAAGTTGCGGGGCGAGGAATTGCGTGGAAAAGAAGGGATTTATAGTAGGGAATGGATTCGATCTCTTGCAAATGTCGATTGGTAGCCAGGCTGCGACTTTTCAGTGCCAACACGTGCAAATTCAAGTCGCCGTTCTCTTTCTTCCGAACTAGCTGCATGATCGGAACGCGTGCGGGCATTCCTCTCCATAGATATACCCTCTTCGTTGCTGTGATTTTCCCCGTGTGAACACCAAGCGGGGCAGCACAGATGAAAGATACCATAGCTTCGACGTACCGAATGTATTTAACATTATCACTCGCTGGTGCAGATTCAGCCTACGCATCGACTGCAGCCACATTTGCTGCGAGAACTTGCCCGCCAGCGCATCCCAGTTGAGTGTGGTCATCAGCCTTATCGAGTTGGCGAAGGTAACACCCAGAATCTTGACTACGTTGGCTGTTTGTAGCAACTGGGTACCAATTTCGTTACCTTCGAAAAAGCCAGCATTCACTGCAACCGTTTTCCGCAAATTCAAATTTGCGCCGGCGGCAAGCCCAAATCGACGAAATATTTCATTCATCGCTTCTATTTGCCACGATGACGTCACAACCACGCTGATGTCATCGGGGTAGGCAACGAGCAGATCATCCCCACATATTTGCTCAAGCCTACACACCAGTGGGTGAAGATAGAGCACTTTGCCGCACGGACCGTGCGATCTCGAACGATCGAGAGAGGTGCCCATTTATGAGCAGCCGGGATGTGGACCGACTGGCTATATTCGAGAGAAGAGATATGAGTTCCTCATTAAACCTGAACCACCGCATGGTTTCGGCTACTTTCCGTCGATGTGGACGAATCGTCCCTATCGTTGCCGGCGGTTCGATTTTTCGATCACATCGCGTTTGCTGGCTTTTTATGCAACGTACACACCAGTCAAGCAGTTTGACGAACATTGACTCCGCCCTCAAGAAAACGCTTCGGTTGCTGCTTTGTTTGAACGTGTATGAAGTTGTTCGAACAATCATTTGACAGTTGGCGGCTCGGTTGGAAAGAATTAAAACGGTTTGATTTTGGTTTGAGTTGTCGAGGGTGGAGTCAAGGTTCGCCGAACATGTTTGAGCATTTGTAGTGAAGTTGCACAAACCCCCATATATTTTTGATGGTTCGTGCTCAAGTTGGCGCTTCGGTCGTTCGTGTGTGATATTGTTGGTCGAATAAATTGATTGTTCGTGCCGCTGTTGCTAAAACTTGATGGATGTTTGAATAAACGAGAGGTGGAGTCAATGTTGGTCCTGCTTGACCGTGTGTACGTTCCATTAAATATGTCAACCAAGCCCACTTCAGCAGTCTGTGGTTGTGTGCGTAACGACGACGATGAGTTGCGGTTTGTGTTTGCAACGGACTGGGGGGACACCGTTCGTGCAATTGGAGCAGTAGATTGGCTAGCAGTAAGGTTTTTTGAGACGGACAGTTCGGTCTGACTCGACGGCTGTGGCAGCTCGGGGAAAGCCTCCAGCGATGCTGGTGGTGGAGCGACATAACGCTGACCTACCGGTTTGACGCTCGGGTGTTTTGCAACGTTCACCTTCTTCGGTGGTTGTCGTGGCCCATAGCTCTTCTGGACTAACAGCTTTTTGTTCTGGACACGATATGCCAGTATGCGCTTGCTTTTTGCAGTATTTACAAGAGACTGTCCCTTGTAAACAATGTAGGCCTGCTATCCATTGATCGTTACCCACGAATCGATGTTCCGATGTACTATCATACGGGCCGACCAAATGCCGAGCGGTTTCCCACCGAACTCGAACGCTTCTCCCCATGTTAGCTTACGCAGCGAAAACACGCACTCAAAAATTCAACGATTTTTTCTTCGGGGACGTTTTCTGGCAGGTCTGGCACTTTAACCTCTACACATCCATCTTTCATGGTGATGCAAAGCTTGTACTTTTTTCCCGCGTGCTTCTCGTCATGTTCTTGCACTATTCGTTGGTTGTCAACCTTAACGAACGCCCATTGTTCACCTATGTGGCACTGTAGTCTCAACATTTCTTCTTTCTTCAGGCCGAGTACCGTACGGCAAAAGTCGTGAACCTTCTCGAATGACGGCTTCACCGGGAAACTCGAATAGTCAATACGAAAAGTATTTTCTCGCCCTATCGCGGATCACTAAAATGCGCGACGCGGCACGGACGGAATCGAACTTTAACCACTGTAATCGATCACTTGACTTTCCAAGAGCGCAATCGGAAACACGTCTGCACGTCTCAGAAGCTGAGCGGTAACTAAGTATATATTAGTATATATCTCGTTTAACTTTTAAAAAGGTCCTAAGTAACATTTATTTCATGATTTAATCTGAATAATGCAATCAATATATTTCATGTTAATCTGTTGATTGCAATACTCAAATTAAATCATGAAAAAAATGTTACTTAGGACCTTTTAAAAAGTTAAGCGAGATATAATACCGCGAGAATTTTTTTTCGCAAGCTGTCATGATAGAGAACTGATTCGGGATGGTATACCCCATGATAAATTTCTTTTAGAAAGCTCCAAATGTGGGGAGCACTGGAATTGATGATGCATTTCAACTTGTTCTACACAGCTGTGCAGTAACCAACACGAAAGGAGCGAAAACAAAGCGAAAATCACCATTTTTCTGTGGGGGCTGCCTATCCGATTATATTTTTTCGCTCTTGTATACAAGTTTGATAAATTTGTTATCATTTTCATTTCATTTCATTTATTGAATAATACTTGTAGTGTAAGGGTTTTCCCTTATAAAATACTACAATCGGTTATTTTTACTGTTCTTACCACTTCTATTCTAAGTTATTAACTAAAGAAAACAAAATAAAATATACGCTATGTCTATCGTTACTACTTGATATTCATTGATTCTTTGCTTCGTTCACTTAATTCCCCTCATTAAGCCAGGTCATGCAGTTACGGCGAAATCTTTCTACAGTAGAAACAGATTTTAGTTCGTTCGGAAGTTGATTCCACAAGATGATTGCACGCACGAAGAAAGTATTGCCATAGAATGAAGTGCTATGCTGGTTTAGAACAAAGTGTCGTACGCGTATACTTCTAAAAGATTGCAGCTTATCACTGAGATACTGAGGTCCTTCATGAATAATTCTGTACAATGTAGTGAGCCAACGCAACTTGAAATAGTTATAGAAGGAACATCCCAAAAGCTGCCGATGCAGGTGAGTTACTCTGGAATATCTAGAAAGGTTGAAAACCCAGCGCACGCAATGCACAATGGGGAAATCCGATTCCAAAGGTGGAAAAAATTGATAACTTTCTTCACGAACAACTTACAGAAGAGATCAAGAGCTTATTCGAAAGAGAATTTTGCAAAGAATTTAGTGAGTGCTGTTTCATGGACGTGGAACGCTTCTGTATGTAGTTATCGAGCTCGTTTTGCCCTAATGCCCCATATATCGCGAGTTTCTAAACTATTTGTCATTTTATCTTTAAGACGTTGTTCTAAAATTGTGTTTAACTCTTCACTGTGGATCCACAGAAGGGCACTAAATATATTTTGTTGGTAAAAGTTGGAAATTTAAGGGATTTTGGGGTCAAATAAGCATCAAAGTGCATTTTATGTGCAATTTTCATGTATTCTGTAAAAAATAATAAGATTTACAGATAAGTGTTGATATTATTGTCTCAAAGTGTTGAACAGATATTGACAAATGTTTGCCGAACAAAAATTAATGAAGTAAATCGTTTCACAAATGTTTTATTTGGTTATTTAATGAGTAAAAAACGATTTTTAAGAACTTTTGAATAGCACCGATGCCAAACATTTCCAAACCATACCCGATAGCACAACTAGACAAGAATAGTCATATGTTATGAGTCTTGATGTGATCATAGATAGGAGGTGATGGGAGATACTCTTTTTTCCTACCTTTTTGCCCAAATTCCCCTATGAAATAATATAGATCAATGATTCTGAGCAAGTAAATGATATAGTAATGTTAATTTAATTTATATTTTCCAATGATATAATGAAAATAACAAATAATCATATAATTCATAAAAAATTTTGAATTATAGGGGATTTAGGGGTCATACAGCTCATTTAATGTAATTTTTTATTCAAAATAGGATAACATTTTTCACGGGCGACCCACATAGAAGATTAAGGGCTTATTCGAAAGGGAGTTTTCCAAGAAATTCAGCGAGAGATGTTTTATAGACGTGAGACACTTCTGTATGTAGTTATTAAGCTCGTTTTGCCACAATGTCCCTTACATCACAGTTTATCATATTTTTCGTGCTTTTATCTTTCAAGTATTGTACTAAAGATGTGTTCTCCTCTTCGTTATAGATCCATAGAAAAGCACTATACATGCTTTGTTGGTAAAAGTTGAAAGTTTAACGGATTTTGGGGTCAAATAAGTAGTAAATTGCACTTTACGTGAATTTTTCATATTTAAATTACTAATGTAGTAAATCATTTCGCAAGTGTGTTGTTTTGTGATTTATTGGGTAAAACCCGATTTATTAAATGCTTCTGAAAAGTGCCGATGTCATAATAGATAGGAATAAATAGGAAATATTCTTTTCTTATGACGTTTCACCCAAATTCCTCTTATGAAATAATGAAGCTCAATGATTCTGGGTTAAGAAATGATGGAGTAACATTGATTCAATTATAATTTGTCAATGATACTATGAAAATAAGAAATATTCGTAGATTGCATTGAAAAAAAACATAGGGCTCAGGACTCAGAAACTTTTTTTTTAAATACATAATTAATGAATTTTTCACTTAATTATCCCAAAATATCTTTAAAATCCATTTTTAATGTAATAGGGGAACTGTTCCATTTTCCATCTCACTGAACATATATTCATCTCATCGCGAAACTAAGAAATACGGCACCGATTTCGTCGCTTCGTTTTGCTAACAAGCGTGCTTACTGCTGAAAAAAATCATAAAAATAATAAACAAACCAAATACCTTTTCATTGCTTTGTTTTTCGTGAGCCCAATATCGGAGCTATGAGATGAAGTCCAGGTGCAGTAACCCTATATCGATATTTGTTTTTTTTATGGTATCAATTTCTGTTAAAAAAATTTATGACAATAATATAAACTATTATCTGTAAATATCTGAATCATCAATAAGCTGTAGATTGCGCCAAAATTGACCATATGTAGAGCTACATCAATGCTTACAAGTTTTCAAATCACCGTATATTAACCCTGAATGATCATTCGACATAATATAGTGCAAATGATTTCTTGGGTATTATTATTTTTTACAGAATACATGAAAAATTCACATAGATGCAGTTTGATGATTATTTGACCCCAAAATCCCTTAAATGTCCAACTTTTTCCAACAAAATATGTATAGTGCTATGTATTGATCTACAATGAAGAGGAAAACAGAATTTCAGTGTAATTTTTGAAAGATAAAAGTACCAAAATATGAATAATTTTGATGTATGGGACATTGGGGCAGACATCGAGCAAACCAGCTCGATAACTACACACAGAAGTGTGTCATGTCTATAAAACATCACTCACTGAATTTCTTGGAAAATTCGCTTTCGCGTAAGCCCTTAACCTTATCAGTGAGTCGCTCGTGAGAAAAGTTATCCTATTTTGTATAAAACATTACATTATATGAGCTGTATGACCCCTCAGTCCCCCATAGTTCAATATTTTTAATGAATTATATGATTATTTGTGATTTCATTATGTCATTGGAAAATATAAATTAAATTAACATTACTACATCATTTCCTTGCTCATAATCATTGAGCTATATTGTTTCATAGGGGAATTTGGGCAAAAAGGTAAGAAAAAAGAGTATTTCCCATCACCTCCTATCTATGATCACATCAAGACTCATAACATATGACTATTCTTGTCTAGTTGTGCTATCGGGTATGGTTTGGAAATGTTTGGCATCGGTGCTACTCAAAAGTTTTGAAAAATCGTTTTTTACTCAATAAATAACCAAATAAAACATTTGTGAAACGATTTACTTCATTAATTTTTGTTCGGCAAACATTTGTCAATATCTGTTCAACACTTTGAGACAATAATATCAACACTTATCTGTAAATATTATTATTCTTTACAGAATACGTGAAAATTGCACATAAAATGCACTTTGATGCTTATTTGACCCCAAAATCCCTTAAATTTCCAACTTTTACCAACAAAATATATTTAGTGCCCTTCTGTGGATCCACAGTGAAGAGATAAACACAACTTTAGAACAATGTCTTAAAGATAAAATGACAAATAGTTTGGAAACTCGCGATATATGGGGCATTAGGGCAAAACGAGTTCAATAACTACATACAGAAGCGTTCCACGTCCATGAAACAGCACTCACTGAATTCTTTGCAAAATTCTCTTTCGAATAAGCTCTTGATCTCTTCTGTAAGTTGTTCGTGAAGAAAGTTATCAATTTTTTCCACCTTTGGAATCGGATTTCCCCATTGTGAAGGGTTGAAGCAAACCCTCAATCGATCAAGACTGGCAGCTGAAGCGTTTATTATTAGTTCAATACCGTATGACAAATGAGGCTGCAAGAGTGATTTGAACAGCTTAGTTTTGATGTGAACGGGCAATATTCCAGCTGTGAGTTTCAAATGCCGAAGGCTGCCATAAATTTTACCACACTGAGAATTTACTTGGTGGTTCCACTCAAGATTGTTTTGAAAAATAATGCCCAGGTTTGAAGCTCTATCGACATATTCGATTGGCTCATTGTTGATTAACAAATCAGGTAAAAGTACTTGATTTCGATGCCTGGAAACAAACATGGCTTTAGTCTTTGATGGATTTATAGGAAGTAAATTGTCATTAGACCATTTTTGGACGCGTTTGAGATCATTATTGATGAGCAAGGCCATTCTATTCAGATCGGTATCTGTTGAGCAAAAATAAAGTTGCACATCATCTGCAAACATATGAATAAAACATGATTTAAGCACTAAAGGGAGATCGTTTATAAACAATGAAAACAGTAGGGGACCCAGTACGGATCCTTGAGGGACCCCGGATAGTATATTGACAGGACTAGATAACCTATCATTCGCATCTACCACTTGTGTGCGTAAGCTCAAATAGGACCTAATAAGTTCAACAGAATTACGATGAAAATAGAACTGATTCGATAGTTTTTTTTTAAAGTTTGCCATGTGAAACTCGATCAAATGCCTTGGAAAAATCTATGAGTAGCAAAAATGCCACACCTTTTTTATCAACTGTTTGATGGATGTCGTCGTGGACTTTTAGTAATGCTGATGTTGTGCTATGTCCAGATCTGAATCCGGATTGGCGGGAACTAAGAAGGTCGAAACACTGGATATGTTGTTGAATTTGTGCTTTTAATATCTTCTCGAAAGCCTTGGAAAGTGAACATAGGATGCTAATTGGACGAAGGTTGCTTAAGCTGCAACCTGTAGGTTTTTTGCGTATAGGAATGACTTTGGCACATTTCCATGAACGGGGAAACTTTGACGTAAAAATGAATAAATTAAAGAGATAAGTAATAGGAGATATCACATAAGGCAGAATTATCTTGATAAATTTTAAGGGTACTCCATCTAAGCCAATCATGGCTTGTTATGATTCGGAACAGTTTTTGCCTCTCTTTTATCGTTGTTCGTTATCTATTGAGAGCGATTTCTGCAAACCCCGATTTTCGACAAATTTATTTAAAGTTGTAGCTGAAAGAACCGGTTCTTTCACATGTTTAGTAAATAAATGTTAGAATTAGTAAAACATAAAATTTTCCACACATCTGACTTGAGGTAATTGGATTTGCTATACCTGAAAGTTATATTATGAGCTGATAATTCTGATCGTTAATTAACTGCGTCGTTTGTAAAGCGTGGACACACTAGTTTTATTAGTATTAGCCCGCGGATGCATTTATAGTCTGAAACATGCTCATCCTACATCCCATAAATATGTAAAGCTTGCCCCTGCTGTGCGCCACAAGAATGTAATTACAGCGTAGGATAATTTGATTAACACACCGGGTCGTTTGGTTTATTATTTTGCATCGCAGCACACTAATGGCACGCAGGTCACTGGCGAAGCTGTCCGTACGTTCGTTGGCCAGTGGGATCCGTCGAGATGGTGTGAGCAGGGCATGTTTGAATATTAATAATAATTTCCTATTATGCACGAAACGTGTCACATAGACTGTTGTAGTGTTTGCCGTGGGTTGAGGCTGTTGACTGAGTTGAGTGACTGGCTCCTAGTCGATCCTGGTCGCGACTGTAATGATGATAATGACCACAAAACCGCGCTGGGACGCCGAACTACGTATCTACTAACTATAGTTCGCCGTACCACACTCGTTCCATAGTCGGTCTCCGCTGGGATATCGACCAGAACGTTTGGTGACTTAAATACCTGCCGGTGTTTGCCCGCAGGTCGGGAGGTATCAACTCGAGTTAAAGTGTGTGACAAATTTTGAAAAAACCGGAAATGAAAAAAAACTTTATTTTACAAAATTCTACTGATAATTCTAATTATTGATAGCTCACGTTTTGGAGGATAGTACATTTTACTCTTAAATGTTTACATGTTTGTTATTTACATCAGCTCGAGTAGTAAAAGCGACAGAGGAGGACTACCAAGAATGTCAGCGGCGACGGCGGCCACGTTGAGCGCCAGACGCGCGTGCGTGGTTTACAAGAGCATTAAACGTCTGTTCCGAGACACGAAAGCTAGAATTAAGTTGTAATCTAATAAAAAAATGGCGCAATTAAAGCTATAGACTACATGCTACCGGAGACTTCCTGCTTCTACTGAAAACACTAGCAAATGTCCTCTATTATATGTATGCACCCTGCGAACTCGAAAGAATGTGTACTTAATGCAAACATGTTTTTGGCGCGGTGAAAATTTATCGCCGGAGAAGTATGATTAATTGATTAGAATGTGCGTTATTAAATACGCCGTTGAAAAGCCGTTTCAACGAGATGAGATAATTGGACAGGACAGCTAACCAGCCTGCTGCTGAACTTGAGTCTTTAGAGCCCTGCTAGTCA
Source organism: Armigeres subalbatus (assembly GCF_024139115.2). Taxonomy (NCBI): domain Eukaryota; kingdom Metazoa; phylum Arthropoda; class Insecta; order Diptera; family Culicidae; genus Armigeres; species Armigeres subalbatus. Next base: position 198,441,998 of record NC_085140.1, on the reverse strand, counting down.
GTCGATGTAGAAAAACTGCATCATGGTTATTATTTAGCATTAGCACCAACTAAGAACACCATGTTTAGTACAATGGAGGTAGCTAATGAAATTATAAAAATGTCAAACCGCTAGCCTTCTATGGTGGAGTGGACTTTATTGAAGCATCAATGAAAATGTACGAGAGGCATATGATGGGGAAACCAGTTCAGCTTCATCAGCGTTGAGTTGTCTTCTCATTTTGGAGCAGCAACGAAACATCTTATAAATTACCAGAGATTGCAGAACAATAGGGTTGGCGAAGTTCCTGGCTGTGAAACTAAATTTAGAAATCGTTTTTCACAACGCAATCAAAGTCAATATTTTTCGGAAATTTCTAACTAACTCATACCGATGTTTTATAATCCCATTTTTGAAGCTCCTATATTTAACATTTATCTGGCAATCTCGTGACAATCTCGAGAATTTCATTAAAACAGCAAAGCTCTAGCTAACATATTGAAAAAAAAACTTCTTCTTATTATTATTTGTATTACATTTCCCACTGGGACATTGCCACCTCGCAGCACTTCCAAAGTTATTAACTGCGAGGTATCAGAACTAAATTATAATTTTTGCATTGGTTTATCATGAGGTTAACATGATGAAACTATTATTCCTAGAGAAGTCGGGAAAATTTATAACCCAGAAAATTCCTAATCCAAGCTCGTGGGAATCGTACAAAGCTACCTTCAGCATTGTCTTGCTTTGTAGCCACGCATCTTACGCGACTAAGAGAGAAAAAAGATAACTCTAATAATAACTCTTAATCGGAAATCTAAATCACAGTTTCCCAAACAATTTTCTGCTTACTTCTTTTACTTAGCCTGGGAGAGAAATAAATGGAATACAGCAAAATCCGTCACATTAAAAAAAAACACGACATGTATGTGATCGAATAATAAGTTCCAGAACTTTTTGAACGTTAAAAAGGTAGAAATAGACAGATATAGAAATATTTACATTATATGAAAAGTAAGGTCTAGTTTCGGTTGGAGCGTAGATCGAATAGCGAAAGAAAGTAGGTCAAAGCTGGCACAACTACCCTGCTTAGAAAGATGCCGCTTAAAGCTTGAACAATAATGACGAATATGATCACAGCCCCTCGCCGAGAAAAGCTTCTTAAGTCTCCGTTTTCCCTAGCTGCTCTCTGGCTTGTTTCCCTATATTCTAAAGTGGCAGTCCTTGAAACAGAATTACATATAATTCTTGTTAAACATAGATCGCGCTTGCGATCAGTAATTTCCGACGGTGTGCTCTCGTCGCATGCATCCTACTACACTTAAGGCTCACCTTACTTACGTTAGTGCGGGCCGGCTTCGAATCGCGTGGTGTCGACTACACTTCTAGCTAGCAGCACATTGAGGAGGGCCAACAACAGAAGAGCAACGGATAGAGCCTTTACTGCGAGCATGGGCATCCACCGAGGGCAGCGTGGGTAGAAGTGCTGAGGGAGACTTGCGGAAAAGTTCCATCTCGCTTTCGACGAGGATACCGTGTTTAACGCTTAGTCGGTTGGAGCTATTCTCTTCGGCAGTAAACTCCCTGCGGTTCACCATCGTATTGCGCAATTTGCTCTCCATAAATTACGATAATAATAAATAGGCAAATATGCCGGCAGGTTGTCGTAGAATTTTATTAGATTATAACTTAGACATTTAGTTCAATATCGACGATCGAAAGGTTCCAAAGTTAATCTACGAGATCACTTAAAATGTCCAACACAAATGAATAAGATATAATTGCCTCTAGATGGTAATGATAATTGAAAGATATATTATTATACTTTTAATCTACATTGTTTAAACTAGTTTCAATGTTAGATTTAAACGCCTTCAAACGATTCTTTGATGCTGACACGTGAATCCGATTTTAAAGTTCAATTACATATGTAGATTGGTACTGCGACGGAAAGTGATCAAACCGAGAATAGGACGGTAAAAAGATGACCACCTTCTTGGAATGCCAAGAAGGTGCAGTGTTTGTGTGTCAGCTACCCCTGGAAAAGTCGTACGTTTCTCAGCTGAAGGAAAGTGGCATTCATTGGCTATGCAAATGCACATTAATCTTTTTAAATTGACTTTATCTAATCGATTTATTTATTTATGTTTTATAGCGTTTTACTCTGCATATAAACAGCGTAAAATGTAGAGTTTCCTCTTGGATATGGCAGACTACTACTACCTAATAGGTAGTATCTCGACTAATTTATTGGTGTGATTCACGCCATATATCGATAGAAGTATCCAATAAAGTCGCAGCTTGAGGATTTTGTGGAACGATTGGGAATTGCATTGATTACATGTCTGTGTGTAAACTGAATAATTTAACGTAGCATAGTGAAATAATGTTTTACCATAGTCTGATTTGCAATTTTATGTATAAAATAAACGTTTAAAGAGGATGTCGAACTTCGGTGCATTCGTATATAATGAGGCTAACACGATGATACTTTTATGCCCAGGGAAGTCGAGACAATTTCCATTCTGAAAATGGTCTAGACCGGCACCGGGAATCGAACCCAGCCACCCCTCAGCATGGTTTTGCTTTGTAGCCGCGCGTCTTACCGCACGGCTAAGGAGGGCCCCTATCATATTATTATCATATTTAGCATATGCGGTACAGGCATACCTCGATAGTACGAACATTTGCGTAATTTCAGTGTACGTACTATCGAAGCAAAAAAAAAAAATAACGAAAATTTTGTTTTGCTTTTCTATTTATTTAGGAGTGGTGGAATGTTTATAAAACCGCTCGGAAGCTAAAATTTCGAGCTCTGTAAGCTAAGCATATTCATATTTGATATAGTACACAACGGACCAGCATGACCGAGATTTTTCTTTAAATGATGCCTACATGTAGCATTGAGCAAAACCAGCGTCTTTGTAAATGTGATGCTATTGTTTTACGAAATATTTTATATTAATGCTTCGAAACTTCCATAAATTGCGTAACATTTGGAGAAGTACTGTTTTAAGGGCAAGCATCACGGAATCCAAATTTAAAAGTACTCACGTTTTCAAGGGCACACCACTCAATACGAAAGCAACGCACAACTGTAATTTTCAGCTTAGCTGCGTCGCAGCATGCGTGAAATAATAAAAATGAAATTTGGATTCTGTGATGCGTGTCCGAGATATGTTACACATCATACATTATTATACATGTTACTATAGAACTATATTTTGTGACTATAGACGATTGGGGGTGGATCACCAATTTTTTTTATGGATTCCACCTATATATTTTATGGGAATGAGAAGCTCTATTGGCTTCATTGACGCTTCCTTACCAAAGCGATGAACTGACAGCTATAGCAACAGTCGCATCGCGTTGATTTGGAGGAACCTTTATTATGATTCGTCATTATATGAGTACATAACACTAAGATGAGTATAAAGATAGCTTGAGCTTGAGCTTGATTGACTGCTCGTAGTTGCTACTCCATTATGACCAGATCAGCTATTCTTGCACAGGGAACCAACAGATGTTTGCTTGGGACTAGCACACATCTTCAATGTACAAGTACTGGTGATCTCATTTGTTAGGTCACACTGGCGCCTGCTACGTCAGATTACAAGTCAATGTAGGGAAGGGCCCACTGCAAGCTGAATATACCTCTGCACTTGCCACGAGTTCATGCGGAATTTGTTGGAATTTTTGGGTTAGGTTCGAGAGGCAGAGGTCCGTCTTGGTTAACGAGCTGCCAATGTGATAGATAGGAGAAGGTAACTGATGGAATTTCTAATTGGGTGTAGGAAACGAGCTCTATAGTTCATTTCCAATTCTAGTAGATTACTGTTAGAATACTCAAGTTGAAGGTATAGGAATAGTAATGGAAACGGTATGGAAGTCCATTTCCAGTTCTAGCGATTGCTAGAACATGAGAAATAAAGAGAAAGATACAAAGTAGGATAATGGAACGGACCTGGGATTGAACCCACGACCTCCTGCGTATGAGGCAGAAGCAGTAGCCATATGACCACCAAGCCCGCTAAACATAACACTAAGATGAGTATAAAGATAACAAAAAAACTAATTTCAAATATGTAAAAAAGGGATAAATTTCTAAGCTATTTTGATTTTCTCGCCTGTAGAATCGTTTAAGCCTTTCTCGTATGCCAACGTGTAGCGTTAGATCCCTTTCTATTCAATACATTCTTGGCTATAAAGATACTTTTTCTGAAAATGTGGGAACTGTTCTTCAGGAAACTAAGGAATTGCTCCAAGAACGCCCCTTCAAATTCCTACTAGAATTTCTTTCTTATTTCAGTCGTAAATTTCTTCTCTGAAAATTCCTTAGGAAATTCATTTAAAAAATTTCTTATTTTACAATTGCTCCTAGATTTGTTTCAGATATTCTTCCAGGATTTTTTCCGAGAATATATCCAGCAAATCCATCGGTAAAACCATCAAGATTTTTTTCCAAAAAATCATCCTGAGACTCAAACCAGGAAATCCATCGCGAATTTCTTCAAGAATTACTTTAGGGAATTTTTCAGGAAATCCTTTTCTCCTACGAAAATTCCTTCGGAAATTCTTCCTGAAAAAGGAACTTCCCGGAGCAGTTCTTGGAAGCTTGAGAAATTTCTGTGGGAATTCCGAACCGAATTCCCGGATAATTCTTGAAAAACTTTTCGCGGGGACTTTTAAAGGTATTTCAGAAGGAAGGAAGATTCATTACAATTGTTGAAGTAATTTCCGGTGAAATTCTTGGCAGATTTTTTGGGAAAATACATGGAGGAATTTCTGGAGGAAAAAATGGGATGGTTTCTAGAAGAATTTCCGGGGTTATTGTTTTAAGATTGCTGCGAATTCCTGAAAAAAAAAATGCATTTTGGATAATTTTGTGTAGACATTTTAAAAGAAGTATCCGCAGACATTTTGAGAATTGCTGCAGGATCTTGCGGGAGAGTTCCTTAAATAGTTTCCAGAGGAATTTCAAGGGGATTTTTTGAGGTAATTCCGAAAGAGATTTGACGAAATTTTCGTAAGCATATCTGAAGCAATAGCCAGACGAATTTGCAGACGAATTTTGCAAGGAATTTCAGGGAGAATTCCGGAAGAAAAAAATCCGGGAACAATTTTCCGGGAGAGTTTTTGGAGTAATTTTCGGCTTCCACGTGAGTTTCTGAAGAAATTCGAAGGGAATTTGTGGAACCTCGAAGTAATTAATGGAAAGATCTTGGTGGAATTTCTGGAGTAAATTCAGAGAAAATGTAAAGAGGAGTTTACATGGGAATCATCTGAATGATTTTCCGGTGGATGTTCTGGGAAAGGAAACGTGGAAATTTTCCTAACTGTATTGCTGAAGAAATCATCGAGAAAATAATGGAATTTCTAGGGTATATTTGAAAGGATTAACGGAGGAATACGTGGCAATAATATAAGATGGATGTTCGGAGGAATTTCGTAAAAAAATGCGGATAAATTCCTAGAAGAACTTCCGGAAAAATTCCTGGAGGAACTAGAGGGACTTCCTGAGGAATTACCGGAATTCCTGAAGGAACATCCGGATAAAATCCGGGAAAATTGTAATACACGAAATTGATTGACGCCGCCAAGCCACCGCCACTGGCTGAAAATGGCGCACAGGTCTAGATAGAATATCAAGTGAAATTCTGTATGGAATTTTCGACCAAACTTCCAAGGTATCCCAGCAAGAACCCTTGGGAGAAACTACTGTTCCAGGATAAACTTAGTCGGAAATCCCAGTAAGACGTCTCAGAGAAAATTTTCAACCAAATAAATTTATCCTCATTTTAATAACGCTGCTAATTTGATTCTCAAGCAAAAAATTGTCACCGACAAGTGGATAGAATGTGAAAGTCATTTTTTAAAGTCCGTTGCCAACCACTGGTGTATTGAGAACTTCTGTCGGTTAAGCACCACTGCTCTATGGGAGCCGTATCTCAAGACAGTGGTTGCTACACACTTGTTGGGTCGTATTCATTACGGTGATCTCTAGGACAAACTTAAATTAATGTTTTACTTACCCTTGCTTATTTCATGAACAGACGGTACATTCAATCATAACAAAAAAGGGACGAAACAGCTTGATTTGCTTGGACAATGCACAATAAATTTGTTTATTAAACATTCTAACGGAACAGTGGGGATACGGAACGCATGTTTATTTTATTCATTTATGTAGGTACTTGCTCATTTTATGTTCACTATTCGAACTGGGGCGGGCTTCAGGCAGGAGGGGTGTGTGGCTGGGACGTACGCAGCTGGCGAGGGACACCAATCAGCTTCCACGTTCAATTCGAACAGGGCGTCCAGTTTTGCTTCCGCGGCAACTTGGCCTTGTAACAAAAGGCCTAACGTTTCACTGTGGGCCCGGGGAACGGTACCGTGTGCACTACTTAACGTGAGTCTTTGCTGAATCGAGTGGGATTTATAACTTTCAGGTCGGAATCACATGCGGTAATCTTCTAGCGGTCTTGTCGTCCGGTGGCTTCTACTACAGTAAACTGTCCGGCACTACACTACACCAGCACCGCTACTGGTTGAATTCTCAACGACCTGGCTTTCACGCACGACGTATATACGCTCTTTTTATTAAAGACCGCTAGAACTGGCTTTAAGTCCACACTAATCCCACTCGATAGTTCAATTAGTTCCTTCGGGACAGTATCGAAATTACAAGAGAGCTCTCCAAGGGGCTTGTGGTCTTTTAGGGTTATGCGCTAATTCGTCCATGGCGCTAGTATCCGTCATATCAAATTCTAAATCACTAAATACTCGCGAATCGTAAACTAACATAATAAACTAATCATCTGGCGAGATAGAAAAAAGTGTACACTACGATCTGCATTCATTTAAATTACATGCATTACGTGCAAGGTGTTACTTACTTGAAATACAGTTTAATTTAACTTAGCGACTGTGACTTTTCGCACAATTTCCTACGTTATCCGTGCGACGAAAGAAAATCCAGTTCGTTCACTGCTGTAGAAGACACGCAACACCGTCACCAAAATCAACGTAATTCACTGATTTTCACCGCACTTTTTCACATAAATTTCTCACTACGCACTAAATAAAAGCAATGTTTATTGCTGAAGTGAAAACTAATTGAAAAATAATTACCGGAAGGCGTTCAAATGATCTGTTTTTTCAAACTTTAGAGCGTTTGAAATTTATTTTCTTCGTCGCCTTGTTTATAGTCGAAAAACGCGTTGCCAAACTGGCGGATTGAATTGAAATAATCTTATGTTACACATCAGATAATACATCATGCAGTCAATAAAAGTAGGTTTTTCAGTTATCCTCCGCTAGCGTCTTTCAAATAAATATTTTTCATGCACATTCGTCATTCATACTAAAATTTTCTACTATTCCAAAAGTTTGAAACAGGAGAAATAATTTCATAATAGAAATTTGCTGGCAGCACTACCCACGTACATGTTAGGCATGTGTGTTAGTTGTTCGACAGACTGAGGCATTTAACTGAATGGCAGCACAATCAAAACCATTTTTATGCGGTCGAAATGGGATTGCACTAGGAAATTTTTGTTAACTGGAACCGAAATAAACTTTCAAACTTGACTTTCAAAATTGACCGAAATGATAGTTATTCTGCATGAAGTCACAGATAAGTCATCCAGTTATCCAAGAAATGGCTTGAGCTCAGGAACAAAGATTTGCAGTCCTGTTTTAGGTATAGTACGTGCTCCTTGTGGTACAGAGAAAGGATACATCTATTTTCCGATTTCAAATATGGAACATGCTCTCTGTAGTACAAAGAACAGAATGTGTTCTTAGCATATATTCTTGGTCATCCAAGAAATCCCTGGAATAAGGCCTTTCGATCTACACGCGTAACTAAAGATCAATTTTCCGGTCTCAAATATGGCACATGCTCTCTGTAGTACAAAGAACAGAATGCGTTCACAGCATATGTTCTTGGTCATCCAAGAAATCCCTGGAGTAAGGCCTATCGATCTACACGCGTAACTAAGGATTAGTTTTCCGGTTTCAAATATGGTACATGCTCTCTGTAGTACAAAAAACAGAATGTGTTCCAAGGCATATGTTCATGGTCATCCAAGAAATCTCTGTAGTAAGGCCTTTCGATCTACACGCGTAACTGAAGATCAATTTTCTGGATTCAAATATTGTACATGCTCTCTGTAGTACAAAGAACAGAATGCGTTCACAGCATATGTTCTTGGTCACCCAAGAAATCCTTGGAGTAAGGCCTTTTGATCTACACGCGTAACTAAGGATTAGTTTTCCGGTTTCAAATATGGTACATGCTCTCTGTAGTACAAAGAACAGAATGTGTTCTACGGCAAATGTTCTTGGTCACCCAAGAAATCCCTGGAGTATAGCCTTTTGATCTACACGCGTAGCTGAAGATCAATTTTCCGGTTTCAAATATTGAACATGCTCTCTGTAGTACAAATAATAGAATGCGTTCACTGCATATGTTCTTGATCATCCAAGAAATCCTTGGAGTAAGGCCTTTTGATCTACATGCGTAACTAAGGATTAGTTTTCCGGTTTCAAATATGGTACATGCTCTCTGTAGTACAAAGAACAGAATGTGTTCTAAGGCATATTTTCATGGTCATCCAAGAAATCCCTGGGGTAAGGCCTTTTGATCTACACGCGTAACTAAAGATCAATTTTCCGGTTTCAAATATGGTACATGCTCTCTGAAGTACAAAGAACAGAATGCGTTCACAACATATGTTCTTGGTCATCCAAGAAATCCCTGGAGTAAGGCCTTTCGATCTACACACGTAACTAAATATTAGTTTTCCGGTTTCAAATATGGTACATGCTTCTTCCATACGCACATTATATCATATGTACCAAAACGGGTACATTACATTTACAAAACAGGCCTTTAGATCATTGGTTATGCCTGTAGACCTTATGGCCTTCACTTCAGGGATTTCTTGGATAATCGTGAAGATCTTCCATATGCAGATTCTATCATATGTACCACAATGGGTACATTACATTTACAAAACAGGCCTGTAGATCATTGGTTACGCTTGTAGATCTGAAGGCCTTCACTTCAGGGATCTCTTGGATAACCGTGAATATCGTCCATACGCACATTATATCACATGTACCACAACGGGTACATTACATTTACAAAACAGGCCTGTAGATCATTGGTTACACGTAAAGATCTGAATGCCTCCACTTCGGGTGTTTCTTGGATAACCGCGAACATGCTCCATACACATTAGGGTGGTTCAAAAAATCGATTTTGCTCCACAGTGCTCATCTGATTCTTTGCCATGTTCTGAGTGTCCTCTGAAAATTTGAGCTCATTTGGATTAAAACTGATTTAGCACAAGCCGTTTCAAGTTTGCATGCAAATTAGTATGGATAAATTTATTTTTTCGTTATACAGTTAATGACGTTCCCCCATTAAGCGCAGGTTAAAAGAAAACCTACACAGCTAAAAGGAATACTCAACAGCTTTCACCCAACGAAAATCGCATGTTGATTAATCGCCCCAATAATGTGGAGCACTGTGGAGCAAAATCGATTTTTTGAACCACCCTAATACACATATTCTATTTTATGTTTCACAATGTACACATATCACATTCAGAACAGGCCAATATTAATTGATTTTTTTGGAAAAATACTTGAAGCTCTTTTAGTCGAGTCAAGTACGAGACACTGAAGACGACCACACAGTTGTGGTCGAAATACGTATCTGCAAAGATATCGAAAATAATTGGTGGAATTAAATGGAGCGTACTTAACTCGTCTTAGACGGTTGAATTTTTTGTTATTTTTATTTAACACGGTATGATACCGCATAAAAAACTAATTTGGTGTACTTGTAGAAATCGCACACCAATACCAACAGATTTATTTGACAGCAATCCATCGAATTTTAGACTGGACGAATGAAAATTCTCATGGACGTAAACAGATTTTCATAAGACAAATTTAAAAATTTTGAAGGGTGTTTTTGTTTGCCGATTCTCAATAAACTATGATTTGTTCAATGCGCTAATACTACACAATGAAAACTAGGAACTCTAAAATACGTGTTACATACAACTTTGTTAGAGTAAGTAGTTGGGATAGCGTATAAATAAGATTTGAAAACCAGGCACTACCAACTACGACGGGAATTAGCTCACTACCCTATATCCTTTTCCCAAGAACATCAAAAAAATTTCCCACGCCTCGTTATGCCTATCGCCATCTTCTTTCCGCCCCAGTGTGATGATCACAGGTATTGTTGTTTTTATTTTCGACAATGATTCAAGGGGTACATAATATTGTGTTGATGCCAATTTCATTTCATTTATTTAGTTAACATCTAAACAGATAACACTGAATCAACAATTTGACGCCACAATGCACGGTTCGAGGCCGCATCTCTCCATCCTCGGATACGCCCCACGCTCGCCAAGTCGTTCTGCACCTGGTCTGCCCATCTCGCTCGCTGCGCTCCACGCCGTCTCGTACCTGCCGGATCGGAAGCGAACACCATCTTTGCAGGGTTGCTGTCCGGCATTCTTGCAACATGTCCTGTCCATCGTACCCTTCCGGCTTTAGCTACCTTCTGGATACTGGGTTCGCCGTAGAGTTGGGCGAGCTCATGGTTCATTCTTCGCCGCCACACACCGTCTTCTTGCACACCGCCAAAGATGGTCCTAAGCACCCGCCTCTCGAATACTCCGAGTGCTTGCAAGTCCTCCTCGAGCATTGTCCATGTTTCATGTCCGTAGAGGACTACCGGTCTTATAAACGTCTTGTACATGACACATTTGGTGCGGTGGCGAATCTTTTTCGACCGCAGTTTCTTCTGGAGCCCGTAGTAGGCCCGACTTCCACAGATGATGCGCCTTCGTATTTCACGACTAACCAATTTAACCGATGCCAATTTAACCAATTTAAATTTGAATTTTATTGCATGCAAGTTTTATTTAATTTAATTATCAATTTGATACTACTTAATTTTATTCTAATTCAATAAGTTGTAAATAGAGTATAAATAAATAAATAATTAACAAAAATATAAATAACAAAAGTATGAATAATTTGTGGCATCAACATGGCTAATAAATATATAATTAAGATTACACTCAAACGTGTATTAACAACGGAGCATGAACCTTAATTTCGTATTTATACATTTATTAACATAATATTACTTATTTACAAAACATATTTACAAAATCAAGCTGACGTTCACAAAAAAAACTTGGCACATTGTAACCAGTAAACGATTGGTTACAAATGTAACTAACTGTAAACTGAATTAAACAATAAAACATCTTGTTGCAAATTCAATTTTGATGGAATTAATTTACTCTACGGGAAATATTCTCCGGTCTTTCAGGTGAACTAATACATATGGGGAAGGGTTCTAGAAATGTAACTCCCTTGATAAGGTACACTGGGGGAAGTGGAAAAAGGGGGTAAGTGTAAAAATCGACTCGAAAAATTGGAATTGTACATACTTTACAATTTTTACCACATCATAACATTATGCAAGAATATACTTTGATGCTCACACTAATACTATGTTGAAATTTCTATGATATATACACTAACACGGTTAACGCTTGAACTGTAATTTTAGGTTTCGCGAAAATTTGATTTTTGCATACATAAAATCAATTCTTATTTGCATCAATTGTCACTTTTTCAAGTGAATTTATATCACAGGTTACTATTACAATACAATTAAACTAATCCCATTCAATTTGTAGTGGTTTGTACCATGAAAGCAAATAATTCAAAGTTTTTACACTTACCCCTGGTATCAAACACTGCGGGGGAAGTGGATAATGCTCTAATTACGCAATTTTTTTCTTCCCTCCAGGGTTTATTTCGATAGCTGTGAATCTTAATATGTTCCTTCTTTGTTATCATTGTGATTCCAGTGGTGATTGGACTAATATAAATGAGAAAATGCCTGATTAATCCACCTATCGGTATTGATGCCTTTCACATGTTTTACATATGAAAAAAAATTATAAAAAAGTTAAATATAGCACTGATAGGTTAATATATTCTAAAATTCACATTAATTTTTATTCATAACAAGTTTCGCCGTTGAATGCAATTTTTTACGAACAAATTGGTTAAGGACAAGTGCTTAAGAATAGCTGATAATTTTGTACGTGCTTTGCGCACACACATACATGCAAATACGCACATACAGACATCATCTCAATTCGTTAAACTAAGTTGATTAGTTTATAACCCTGAAAGTCCCATTTTTCCTTTAAAAAGTTCATCTTTGGGGCGAACATATAGATTTTACGTACACTTAGTACACTTAGAGAAGGCAAAACCAGCCCTCCCTTAGCTATTACGAGAATTCCTTGAGGATCTATTCCTTTAAGGTAATGAAATTATTCCACAAAAGATACTCAGAGCAAATATCGTATTGATTTAAGTTATATGTAACTACTCATCACAATTGAAGATCAAGGTAACATGGGTTTTCCACTTACCCCATCCCACTGGGTTAAGTGGAAAAATAACTCCTTATTTTAAATTTTTTTTTCACAAGTTTCAAGCGACCAAAATGGTATGAATTACCGCACAGTTGGTGCAAAATTGACTGTTTTTGATAGCCCATTATGATTGAACGCAGTTAGATCATTTAAAATGGTTTTACACTCATTCAAACATGCACTATCGATTTTTCCTTTTCCACTTCCCCCAGTGTACCTTATATAAAATAATTCATAAACATAAGAATTGTTCAATTAAGTGGATTGCTAATCCTGCTTACTAGAAAAAACAAACCCATACAATTTTAATCATTGCTGATAATACTCTTATGACGATGACATACTCACGCGTGTGCGTGTGCAAACTCGTCCAAGATAAGAGAATTCCTTTTGCTGATATTCTGCTTTATGAGTGCTTGTGCGCGCTCACTCGATGCGTCAGCATGTTATTACCCTTAGAGTATGTAATCAGCTGTTTCAGATGTTTCTTGAATTGTTTAAAATATTAGTATAATATGTGTTACGTAAGACTGTCATACATTTATGACATGCTTTTTCAAAGTTTTGCTACTAAATTCGTTATAAACTCACGATGGTGTTTAAATCATGTGCCATGATCAAGGCATACTCAATTTTTAACTAAAACCGTACAGAAAATCCAACGACATTTTTTTTGTGTACGTACTATCGAGGTAAAATGTACGTACAATCGAGGGTACGTACTATCGAGGGTATGCACTATCGAGGGTACGTACTATCGAGGTAATGCCTGTATTTCGAAAAATTTCGTTTCAGGTGGTTTGAAACGAAATTCCGCGCAATTTCGCGAATTTAAGCATGGTGAAATCTGATTTCTTGATTTTGTTTCGTTTCGTAAAATTACAAAAAAATCGCTAGAAAAAACTAGCTGCTAGCGAAATTTAACGGAATTCCGCGGAATTTCGAAACAAATTTAAACTTAAACCATACTTTATATTATCAAAAATTTTGGCTGCGCCGCTGAACAAAATCATAAAACTGTTTTCAAAACTTTAGGTTATACAAAATAACCCCATTCTAATTCGACAAATACGTATGTAGTTTTCTTCTATAAAACGTCTTCAGTGTTTCCAAGATTCAAATTTAAATTTTGTGATACCTATTTTTTAATTGTTTGCACAATATGAATGCAGAATCGATCGTGTTGCTGCTGGTCATGCGACGACAGCTAGTCCAGGAGGACGCGAAGTGAAAAACATCTACCTTGCGTAGCAGAAATTTGTTAAACCAGTGTGTGCAATCGATCGTGTTGATGCTGATCACGCCAGCTAGTGTGAGAAAACGCGAAATGATAAGACTAATGTCTGCATCGAAGAGCACAAAATTATTTAGTGCGGAATCGATCGTGTTGTAGAAACTTGTTAAATGAAGCACATTGATCTTGCGTTGGATTGATTTGAAACAGAGTTTTCATCTTCTTGTTTTCAAAATAACTTTACAATACATATTTAGTCGTTTACCAACCAACGATTTTTTTCCCGTAGCGCTCACGGAGATGCAGAGCATTCCTCGGCCTCTTATAACAATGAGCGTGAAACTAATTTTCCTCTACTAATCCTAAATTGACTGTAAGGACGTGACCAGCATGATTATTGGTCATGAATTGGAAACTCCGAATAAGAATAACTTTTTTGTATCCCAAGAATGATTAGCAACTACGATGTGTACAGGCAATCAAGCTAAGCTCTTCTCTTAACTATTGGCACAATATGTAAGGAACATTGCAGAGTTGTAGGTATTTCTAGATCTTCGCATGGAATTTCCAAAAAAAAACCAGAACTGGTTGAAAGATCATTTAAATTGCTGCAAGTTCTTCACTCACATATGGTTGCTTTCAGCTCATACTGACCATAACAGCTGTTCTCATATCCCAAGGACATACAGACAATAGCTCAGTACGTCGAGCTGATTGTTTATAAGACTATGGGTCTGTGAAATTCAATCTGAAATACATATCTTTGAGCATTTTAGAAAGGGGATTCTTCATGTGAGCGAATGTATGCTATATATATGTAGACGAAGAATCAGAAGGAATAAATTTTGGCTGTTGCGCCCTTTTCAAATGTTGGTCTAGTAATATCATTTCTGTATCTGCGTATACGCCTTGCAGATGTGGATACATAATTGAGCATCCCACTAAATAAAAAATTAAATCTATGCATTCATTTTCTAGTTTTGAGTTAGCTCAATACTAGAAAACCTCGCTGATAAGACAAGACAATATGATATAATATAGCATAATCACCTTCGATGAGTTTTTCTCATTAGTTCGTCAGGAAACATTGATCAGCAGGCAGCAGAAATGGATAAATAGGGAGCTGGGTAGACGGCTGTATTCAATTCGCCCGAAGGTGTCGATTCGTCCATGGTTCAAAAAATTGAATATAGGACGAGACTTCATTCGAACCATGTGTCGTCTAATGTCTAATCACTACACTTTAAACGCACATCTTTTCAGAGAGGGGCTCTCGGAAAGCAATCTCTGTGTTTGCGGCGAGGATTATCAGGACATCGATCATGTCCTGTGGGCGTGCGAGGAGAATCTCGGCCCCAGATCTGCGTTAACTGAACATCTCCGGGTCCGCGGAAAACAACCAAAGCCTATTTACTTAAGCACCCCAAATTCCCTCCCTTTCCTACTATTGTATTCCCTAACCTCGACCAAACCGCGAGTCTTTCGGTTCCCCCAAACTACACTAATAAAAATCCACACATTTTTATTGGCAAAAATCTGAAGAAATTTACAAATAAATTTTATGTGTGCGTTAATAACCACCCGCTATAGAAGAATCCACATAAAGGTTATTAGTTAATAACGGTTATGTGTATTTCCACATATATGCTATGCGAATTCACATAGCCGTTATGTGGAAAATGCTATAGTCAAAATTTATGTGTGCCACACATAATGGATATGATTGGATTTTTGTCAGTGTAACATTATGTATAAGATTTAAGAAATGAATTGTTAAACTTGATTTCGGCTCCGTAACGCTTCACGGCAATTGAGCCTCCAAAATAAACGAAAGATAAAAAAATATAGCATAATCACATAAGGTTTTGAACGAAATTCGAATCCGTATATGAAAAATCCCACAATTTCTATATTTTTATATGCTTTCTGATTTAAAACTGATATAAAATTGAACAGATTCGGGAGCACTCGCTCTACGATGAATTCCTTTGAAAGCGGCACAAATGCTGAGGTTTTGCGTCATCGCCACTGGTATATGCGGCGATTCAACACAAACTGGTTCTTCTGTCATTATAACTCTATTGGTCGTAAAACAGTGTTTTGACTTCGAAAAAGTGAAATCAGAATTGCGTACCTAATGTAAAACCAATTTAATAAAAATTCCGCGAAAAAAAAATCGTTTCGTTTCGTTAAATTTCGAATTAAATGAACCTTGATTTCGAATCGTTTCGAAGTCTCGAAAGTAAATCTATATTTCGTTTCGTTTCGATCCGAATCAACATACACATTTTAAATTTCGTTTCGTTTCGTTTCGTTAGGAAATAGTGTGTTATTGCATACCCTTAGTTGGAACCAGCATCATTCAATATATATGTTAAATTAAAAAAATATGGGCTTCACGAGAATCACGAAAAAAAATGCGTCGTGTGCGTCGTGCCAACCTGTTGCTGAAAAATGAGCTTGCTGTCGAGGGTCAAGCGAAGGTCGCCCTCATTGGTCCATTCCACAGTCGTGCCATTGAGGATGATTTTACAGTGCTCAGGCGGAACATTTTTGTGGGATTTAGAGTGCGGGAAAATGATGGCCCGGGTCTTCGACGCGTTGATACAGATCTTCCAGCTGGTGAGGTACAGAGACAGAATACCGCCTTCTGGAGGTTCTGGCATGTCGGAGGTGAACAGATTGAAAAGCAGGGGCCCGACGATACTGCTCTGGGGGACGCCTGCGACGATGTTGTGGAACTCGCTCCGCTGATAGAGACCTGGAATGTCCTTACCGACAGGTAGTTGTCCAGGTAGCTGGGAAAATTGTAGCGTTGTAGTTTGTACACCAGGCCATCATGCCATACATTGTCGAATGCCTTCTCGACATCGAGTAAGGTCATGGCGGATGTTTTTGAGACAAACTTGTTCCGTCTGAGGACGTTGGTAACTCGTGTCAGTTGGTGAACGGTTGATCGACCACGTCGGAAACCAAACTGTTTCTCGAGTAAGATGTTGAGATTATCGGCCGACTCAAGTAGTCGGTGGTGTATCACTTTTTCGAATAGCTTGGATCTGAGAGGTTTTTGGAGAGGAAGGATCCTTTCCAGGCTTCCGGATGGGAATGACTTTCGCAGACTTCCAGGACGATAGGAAGTAGCTGAGTCGCAGACACTGATTGAAGATCCGCGAAAGGCGTTCAAAGAATAGAGCACTCATGTGTTTGAGCTCGAGATTTAGAATGCTGTCGAAACCTGGGGCCTTCATGTTTTCTTGATGATTTGTTATAGGCCGTCAATTCGTCAGCTGTGATCTCCAACTCCTCCGAGAAGTCGTTTGGAGTCAAATGGATGTTGTTCGCAAGCTCGCTGACGACTGCTTCATGTTCATGTTTGTGATGTACAAGTCGGTTGTGGAATGGACATCGGACCGACTCAGCCGAGTGAGGGAATCCGGGCTCAGTATCGTATAGTGACCTTTTTCCATGTCGTTGCTCCCAATGGTCGCCGGCAATGATGAACTGACCTTGTCTCCGACCTTGAACGCCACGTCTATTTCCTTCTCCTCAAGGAAATCCTTCAGCTCGATCAGGCCCACTCTAGCAGCCATTTTCAATTATGAACATGCCAAGAGTGAAGACCTGGTTGAAACGGGTTTTACATCCGTGTAGCCGAGTGACGAGCTGCGGGAATATCGGCATCAACTGCTCCAGGGTGTAGAGAGAAGCAATTTCTTCCGGTGGAACATTGTCGTTCTCTGGCTTCCAACGGAATCCAGGAGGAGGGAGCGGGGGCCATTCGCTGGAGGATGGAGCTGGCGGTGCTGGAGCTTGAACCGACGCAGCTGCTGCTGCCAGTCGCTTGTGCGGTTGTAATGGTGGAAGGATTGGAATCGCTCGTCGGGGAGCCACCGTGGCCGAATAGTTCACCTCGTTGAGTGCAGGAACACGGTTCTTCTTCGGTAGGGTCCTGGTGGAAGCCTTCTTCCGGATTTCCAGGAACTCCGCTCGCTTTGGGCAGCCCATTATGGTGGCCCGATGTTTGTCGCCACAGTTGGCGCACTTGGGATCGACCACCTCGCACTCATCAGTCGGATGGGGTTCGCCACACTTGCTGCAGCGCGGCTTCATTCGGCAGTTCCTGGTACCTACCGTGCTCGAAGTTGAAGCAGTTGGTGGACTGTGTGACGTCGCGATGCACGGGCCGATATCGCTCCCAGTCAACAACGGTGTAATTTATAACGCCGACTAGCTTCATGTCCTTCCAGATGGTGGAGCTGTGCTCCAGATGAACCAGCGTTTCCTTTTGACGAGCGTGGCTACCGAAGGCAACTTTCTTTCAGTATCGCCATTGATGTTGCGAGATTGTAAGAGACGCCATTTTTTACCATCTACCCTTTCTTCTCATAAGAAACAATTTTCTTTTCATAAGTTGGTGTGGTACTACAAACAGGTCAGTACCCGGGCAAATCTGGGTATTTTCCGTGTTGAAATAAAACTTTTGAAAAGAAAACTGAAAACCTTGCAACATTTTCAGTTGCGAACATGCCCCAGGGGTCTTAATGAAGCCGATATAAATTGCTTGTTCACATAATTCTTCCTCTGTTATGCCACATTTATTTGTGTTTCAATAACAATTTTCTATAACAAATAACTCCGACACATCCTTTCGCTTTGACTGAACCGCAAAGCCATTACCAGTGCCGAACGAGGAAGAGAGGAAGACCGGCTCAAATAAATTCGCACGAGGTGAAAGAAAATATCAAAGAATCTCTTAATCTTTCCTCCCCCTTGTCGATATTTTACAAGTTTATCAACATCGATAAACTGCACCAGGGAGGACCTGGAACCTACCAGTCGATAATTCATCCGATCGCGCGCCATCCACCGCCACAGAGGGACCCTTTGGGAAAAAATATTATATCAAAGAATGAATAATTAAAGATGCTGGTCGTTTATTGTATATTTTTTATGCATTTTACCCTTTGCTTCGTCTGTCTGCGCCTCGGACGATCGTTATCGGTTACTCCGTTCAAGCTTTTGTGCAAATCTAAGAGGCCGTTAGGGTGCCCCACAGTGACCGGAAGCTGCATATGCTGTAGCTGAATATCATAAAGGTATAACATGAGATGCGAGTGAAATATTGAATACGTTGCCTCAGGGTATGTCGATTGTTTTTTGGTTCCGGTATCAAAACTGAAACGATGATTATTTCAGTCAATTATTGACGACTTCTTGAAACAATTGCGAAGAACAACTTCATAGAAATAATGATCAATGAAGAAAAAGAAAACTTCCAATGAAAATCAATGAATAATATATAAATTTATATAAAGAAAATTATTAAGTCGATTAAGTAGAGTCAAGTATGAGACACTGATGTTGGCTTTACAGTTAAGATCGAAATACGTATCTGTGAAGATTACAATGTGGTGGAATGAAATGGAATAGTACTAAACTCGTCTTACAACAGGTGAAGACATTCCACTAAAAGAGCTTAAGGTCACTCCTGACGGAATCCAAGAATAAAAGTGCTCGCGTTTTCGGGGGCACACCACTCGATTCAGAGGCGGCGCACAACTGTCATTTTTGTTGTTTTAGCTTTGCTGCGTCGCAGCATGCGTGAAATAATAAAAATGACAGTTGTGCGTTGCTTTCGTACCGAGTGGTGTGCCCCCGAAAACGCGAGCACTTTTAATCTTGGATTCCGTCAGGAGTGGCCTTAAATAATTCTATTGCAAAATTTCCATTTCAAAAATGATTAATTATTATTGGTAGTCTTAGGGGAAATGTTACATAATTAAAAGACTTTACTATTCCATTTGCTTCCACTATTATCACTTTGTATCAATAGATACGTATTTCGTTTTCTACTTGAAAACTTCTTCAGTGTTTCGCTATCGACAAAGTTTTCAAGTAGAAACCGAAATACGTATCTGCTGATACAAAGTGATTATAGTGGAAGTAAATGGAATAATGAAGTCTTTTATTTCAAAAATATTGTTTTGATAATTTCTTGCAACTTTGAATTTTCATCGGGGTGAAAGAATTAGGATTTTTTTCCAGTTCATATATTTCCTAAAATGCTATACATAATTTGCTTGCGTTTTTATCAGTTGAAAACTTCATTTCTACGATTGTCCGTTCTTCATGCTTCTTGAAAAAATATAATATCAATGCAATATCTCACTACGCGGGAAGGGAGATTGAAACAAAAAATTGTACCGCCCATAACTCTCAACCACGGGTATGTGATGTTCTTATCCTAACAACGTTTCTGGTTTTGTCCAACTTTCTTTCGACGATTGGTCGCTGTGCTTCCTATCGCCGTATGTCGATGAATGATCTCGCTCCCCATCGTGGGTATGTGATGCAAGATCACCCAAAAGGGGAATCCGAACAATGAGTGCAGAGCGCACTATGTGTATGATGCGATGGTGGTGGGTGGATGGGATACCCGGTGCTGTAATTGCGAAGAGATGAGATAATATTTGCTTTTGCGGAACGTGAGCGCGCGTGGAACATAATGACCAGTCGATATGGATGGGCAAAATGTCGATGGCTTAAGAATGGTTTGGTTATGCACGCGTGCACTTGCGTGTGCTGTTTGCGTTGGAAATATAAGTTCTACTTGTTCGCAGCGTAACGGCCCTGCTGGATATTGCCCTGTTTTCAAGCAAGCAAATACTGCTTTAAATCAAACACATATTTGTTGCAATTTTAGAAGTTCCTTGATTTAACTTATTTCTACGCATACACTGATCATATCACTGATCACTGATCATATACTAATATCCAGCTCAAATGATGTTCGCATCCATCCTTTCTGCATTGTCATCTATGTGCTCAGCATCACAGAGCAAAGTGGAGGTCTCGTTGTTGATACATGGTAACTGAATTGTTGCATAAATAGGGCCAGAAAAATGTTCGATATTGGGGTATCAAAATAATTTACATTGAATTGCCATAGTTTCGTTTTCGGTTCGGTCTAGGATGTTTGCGGGTGGGTCCAATCCCAGGGAATAGTGCATCGATTATACTTGCCACGGAAGATACATATTCATACAATGGTATGCATAGAATAGTATGATGCTGACACCAGATGAATTGAATTTTACGACAACCGAACATATTACTACTTCATTAACGCCCATTCCAGGGCGCTACGCAACACCTTTTTGGGATTCTACTCCGATTCCTCTAACTCAGTCGAGTTAGTTCCTACCAGCGCTCTTCTAAGTCTTCCTGGTCCTGCGTTTAGATGCGGATCGGAGGTCTCCCATCTTGTTATGCCAGGCAAGTACAACATTGAAGCAGATCTGGATAACCATTGATCGCAACGATCGTCTACTTTATATTATGTATGCCTCATATACGGGTATACCCCGTTAGGCATAAGTACGTTAGGCATAAAGACGCTAGGCATAACTACGTTAGGCATAATGGACGTTAGGCATAACGGACGATAGGCATAATGGACGTTAGGCATAAAATGACCCAAAGAACAGCCTATGACATAAAGAAGGCAGAATTATGCCAAACGTCCATTATGCCTAACGTACATTATGCCTAGCGTCCATTATGCTTAACGTACTTATGCCTAACGTCGCGGACCCTCATATACATTCCTCCGAACAGGGCTCGTGACTCCGAGAACATGGATGCTCATTGCTTCATCAAGTAGCGAGATATACTATCAGAGACTTCAATCTAGCCTCGGTATCTTGGTCAAACAATGGATTTCTTCATTTCGACGGAGAAAGTTCATCATTCCTCTCAGGGGCATTGAATCTGATCGATAGCTACAGTACGGCACCCTTAATTCAAATCAATCCACGGACTTTTTTTTACCGATGAACAAACCGCTCCGATGCCGAAATATCCCTTGCAGTGAATCTGGATAATCCCTGGGAAATATCGATATATATAGTCCCATGGGAAAACTGTCAAATTGTACACAAAGGTATCTATTCTGCTCAGCTCTTTAGGTTTCCCAATCAATTTTCTTTGGATTTTCGAACGCCTTCGAACGCAGCTCCCTATTCGAAGATAATGTGTTTATAGTCTTGCATTGATATTTCTTCAGAAACACGCCTGTTTTTTATTTTGTCATAGACCGGTTACATATAGTCAGGTCTAAAACTTCTTGACGAATAGAATTTTGTCAAGTACGCTTGTTATCACCATTACAAATGACAATGTTCTTGGAGGAAAGAAACTATAGCAGATACTTACCCCTAGTGCTCGGCATACAAAAAACAAGGCAGACTCAGCACGCACGTAAACATTCAATTTGAATGTAAACATGGAATGTCACTACTATCTTCGCACAAGCTGAACCGAGACGATGCTTTACGGTCTGAACTCTCTGCATGCTTACTTTCTGTAGGGTAAGACGGTATAATGCGCCCCACCTGGCCAAAACGCCCCCCTTCGATTTCTAGAAAACTATAACTAACTAAGGGTCAAAATCAGTTGGTACCTATAAATATTTGTAAAACCATCATACTATGTGAATGTGAAAGTTTTTTTGTACTACATAAGGAAAATATTTGCAAAATACAAAAAGGTACAATTTTGATGTAACTTTCAATGCTGTTTCCTCAACATTCTGGAGCGACGCTAGCATACTGTCTTCAAAATTTGCACTGAAACACTTAGTTGGGCAACAAAATAACTTTTCTCAGTGGTTAATATGATATAAAGATGCTTCCATCTTCAAAAATGTAACGATTTTCGAAAACATGTTTCACTGGCCAAAACGCCCCAGTGTAGGCAGGACGATATGCCCATACCAACTGGACACAAGCGCAGCGAGCCTGCAGCAGTTGCTTCCAAATTGTATGGAAAATATTAAAATGTAATTCACACGTGCCTAAATGGACCTACACTGAACCAAATCATCCGCCTTGCAACGTCTGAAACGTCATTCCATATCAAAAAAATAAACAGCATCTTCTTTCCGTGTTACTGTAATTCGATATTTATTTTTGCATATACTACCAAATGATCATCCTTCTAGATTTGGATGATTCTCTTCCAGATATTGAATGATGAGCAGAGCGGAATTGGTATGGTGTTTGTTTTGCTTTTGCCCCAGAACTGAAATCATTCATTTAACGTTAGATTGTTCACTCCGATTGAACGTTTTGTGCTCGGTGTTGTGTGCTACAGATTTTTGCAAGTCAAATCATTTTCATCAGAGCACCGAGGAAGTTACTTTTCCATCTTAGAGTTTCGGATACAATTTTGCATTTATTGAAATACATTCAAGAGGTATGTTGTATCAAATGCTAGTAGAATTTAACAATCTAATATGTGTACACTTTTATTTCTACAGTGAAATGATGGATTTGGACTCACCCCGCAAGTGCTTGAAAAGAAAGAGCCTTTTTTTAAAGAACGCTCTAAACAGATTGGCCAAATACTCACCCCGCGGCACTCCTAGGAACGATCATACGGCGGTTCTGCTTTCCGGAAATGGAGGTAAGCTATGAATGTAGAATCTTTCCGGTGATTTTAAAACTTTAATGTGAATAATTATTGCAGTACTGCCAACGGGCAAAATATCGATTCTTCCCTTCGCAACACATCAGAAGACAAATGTGTTCCTGGATGCCCTTGCTAAAAAATATTCCATCATAAGGTGCTGGATCCCGCCTCACGAGTTATCATTCAAATTAAAACTAAATTTTGCTTTCTACCTATGACAATAGCTATTTCTGGAAATAATTCAATTCCTCCTGATAACCTTATATGTATCTAGAAAATAGACCTAAATAAATCATGTGACATAAACGATTTCTTTAGCTTTTCCTATATTTAACGAAATTTCCCAAATTTATTTCTATTAGTACCTATTCTAATATTGAGTCGTATGCATCCATAAACTAAATTTTTAATCATTTGTATTTCGTTTACAACATAATACGGTTAGCGTCTGATTGTAAATTGATATTCGTGCCAAATTTCGTATCACAACCAGATGATTCGCATTTGAATGAATGTCATCCAACGTTCGAACAAACCATATGAACGTCATCCGTTTCATGAATGAATGTCGTAAAGGGGCGGGAGCAAAGTAGTTGTCAATCGTTTCTAGAAGGAAGATTGTTTTCAGTGTATGTTGGTTTTTTAATGTCAAGCGCATAAGGATTTGTAACCTTTTTATTATGGGATTGATAAAATACTAATGAAGGGCTATGAATCGTCTTTGGCTAAGGTGGGGCGTATTGCCCAGGCACTTGTTGAAATCCATTTTTTCACGTCTTTTCAATAAAGCTTTATTACGTGTTATCTATAATATTTTTATATGACTATTCACGAGCAATGCATTTGCGACTTCCTGGACTACCAAATAACATAAAGATTGCATAAATTGCGTTAAAAAGTAAAAAGTTATCAAAGAGTTGCCTTAGGGGGGGCATATTATACCGTCTTACCCTACTCCACCACGTGGCGATAAAAATGCGTCACTCTTGAAGTGTATTTTTCTTTCAAGCCTACCTTGTTTTCTGTATGTCGTGCCTCTAGTGTTTAATTTAGTACTTCCCCATACAGTAGTGTGATGAGTATTTGCATTTTGCATTTCGTCAAAGACTAATTCAAGACAAAATTTTCAAAACGACTTATCTGCTTTTGTAAACAGAGATTGAAACGACGATTTGACGAATCAGATAGCACTACCACGCAAACCAACACTTTCAATAGGTAGGTGACGGTTTCGGGTGGGTTCAAGTCCCATCGAAGGGAAAGTGGTTACCTCCAATACATTTTCCAAATCAATATCTTCTACATAATGTACATATTCACATATGACTTGCCAAAAGTTGAACATGTTCAACTTCCCTTTCGTTCAAGTGAATTGAATTAAGGTGTTTACACGTTCAGTTCACGTTCGATTCAAGCGACTTGCTTGCCTCACTTGCCTTGTCTAAACGTAGCATAAGGCTCATGCGAGAGACTACTTCTAGTACTGCATTTGGTCTCTCGGTACCCAAGTTCGACGTTCGATAGACCACCTCCATTCGCATCAACTTCACGAATATGTAGCCTATGGTAACGAGTTGATGTTTGCAATGACACTTTCTAGATTGTTTTGATATGTAGAAGATAAAAAGTATGTGGTTCAACAGTAGGCAATTGAAACATTTTAACCCTTATGCGGCCGACAGGGTACCCGAGTTCCTTTTTCAACTTCAAGTGGTGATATTTCAATGTCTTTTTATAGCTGAAAGCTGAAATTCGGTGACATCTAAGAACTCCATAAAATGTAGCAACTGTGAAAAAATCACGTTGATACAGTGAGGAGGGACGTGAGAGGGGCATCTGATTTTTTTACCACGTGGATGGCCGACAGAATACCCGTGTTCTCATAAATTGATATTGATAGTTTTGGAAACAGAAACTTATATACTTTTTGCCCATTGTCAAGGTTTACAGCTTTTGTCTATGGTTATTCAAGAAATCTTTGAAGTAAGGCTCAAGAAACTACACGCTTAACCAAATGACTATCAACCAGTTTCCAATATATTACATGCTCATTGCGCTTCTTAGAATAGTCGGTGTTCACAGTATATGTTCTGAGTCTCCAAAAACCCCTGGAGTAAGGCCCCAGTCATCCAAAAAATCCAAAAAATTGTCCATGTTTCTTGTCCGTAGAAGACAACCGGTCTTAGTAGCGTCTTGTACATGACACATTTGGTGCGGTGGCGAATCTTTTTCGACCGCAGTTTCTTCTGGAGCCCGTAGTAGACCCGACTTCCACAGATGATGCGCCTTCGTATTTCACGACTAACGTTGTTGTCAGCCGTTAGCAAGGATCCGCGGTAGACAAATTCCTCGACCACCTCGAAGGTATACCCGTCTATCGTAACACTGCTTCCCAGGCGGGCCCTGTCGCGCTCGGTTCCGCCCACAAGCATGTACTTTGTCTAACGCATTCACCACCAGACCAACTCTTGTTGCTTCACGTTTCGCGGCCGTCAGCGAAGCCGGTTTCATAACCTCTCATGTAGGCGGCATTAAGGATGGTGGTTGCTCGAAAGTTCTCACACTCCAGCTTGTCGCATTTCTTGTAGATGGGGCATATTCCACTCCTCCGGTTGCTGTTCAGTTTCCCAGATTCTGACTATCAATTTGTGCAGGCAAGTGGTTTGCTTTTCCGGGCCCATCTTGATGAGCCCAGCTCCGATACCATCCTTACCAGCTGCTTTCTTGGTCTTTAGCTGTTGGATGGCATCCTTAACTTCCCTCAAGGTGGGGGCTGGTTGGCTTCCATCGTCCGCTGAACTGACGTAGTCATCTCCTCTGCTGCCTTGACTTTCACTGCATGTACTCTCAGCGCCATTCAAATGTTCCTCGTAGTTCTGCTTCCACCTTTCGATCACCAAACGTTCGTCCGTCAAGATGCTCCCATCCTTATCCCGGCACATTTCGGCTCGCGGCACGAAGCTTTTGCGAGATGCGTTGAGCTTCTGGTAGAACTTGCGTGTTTCTTGAGACCGGCACAGCTGTTCTATCTCCTCGCACTCTGCTTCTTCCAGGCGGCGTTTCTTCTCCTGAAAAAGGCGGGTCTGCTGTCTCCGCTTCCGCCTATAACGTTCCACGTTCTGCCGGGTACCTTGCTGCAGCGCGACCGCCCGCACTGCGTCCTTCTCCTCCAGAATATGTCTGCACTCTTCGTTGAATCAATCGTTCCGTCGACTTCGTCCCACATACCCGACGTTGTTCTCCGCTGTGTCGTTAATGGCTGCTTTAACTGTATTCCAGCAGTCCTCAAGAGGGGTCCCATCGAGGTCACCCTCTTCCGGCTTCCCTCTTCCCGAAGCTATTCCCGGAGGAATTCCCGAAGGAATTCCCGGAGGAATTCCCGAAGGAATTCCCGGAGGAATTCCCGAAGGAATTCCCGGAGGAATTCCCGAAGGAATTCCCGGAGGAATTCCCGAAGGAATTCCCGAAGGAATTCGAAGGAATTCGGAGGAATTCGAAGGAATTCGGAGGAATTCGAAGGAATTCCCGGAGGAATTCGAAGGAATTCGGAGGAATTCGAAGGAATTCCGAAGGAATTCGAAGGAATTTCGAAGGAATTCCGGAGGAATTCATGAAGGAATTCGGAGGAATTCGAAGGAATTCCCGGAATTCGAAGGAATTCGAAGGAATTCCGGAGGAATTCGAAGGAATTGCGGGGAATTTCGAAGGAATTCCAGGAGGAATTACCAAAAGAATTCCCGGAGGAATTCCCGGAAGAATTCCTGGAGGAATTTTCGGAGGAATTCCTGGAGGAATTCTCGGGGGAATTCCTGGAGGAATTCTCGGAGGAATACCTACTTAAAATTCGTCCGGGAATTCATCCAGGAATTCTTCCGGGAATTCCTCCAGGATTTCTTCCGGGAATTCCTCCAGGATTTCTTCCGGGAATTCCTCCAGGAACTCTTCCGGGAATTCCTCCAGGAATTCTTCTGGGAATTCCTCCAGGAATTCCTCCGGGAATTCCTTCGGGAATTCCTTCAGGAATTCGTCCGGGAATTCATCCAGGAATTCTTCCGGGAATTCCTCCAGGATTTCTTCCGGGAATTCCTCCAGGATTTCTTCCGGGAATTCCTCCAGGAACTCTTCCGGGAATTCCTCCAGGAATTCTTCTGGGAATTCCTCCGAGAATTCCTTCGGGAATTCCTCCGGGAATTCCTTCGGGAATTCCTCCGGGAATTCCTTCGGGAATTCCTTTTGGAATTCCTCCGGGAAATCCTCCTGTAATTCCTCCTGTAATTCCTCCGGGAATTCCTCCGGGAATTTCTTCGGCAATTCCTTCGGAAACTTCTTCGGAAACTCCTCCGGGAGTTTCTTCGGGAATTCCTCTGGGAATTCCTTCGGAAATTCCTCCAGATTTTTTGGGATCTTATCCGGGAATTCCTTCGGCAATTCCTCAGGAAATTTTCTTGGGAATTTATCCTGGAATTCCTCCGGGAAAAGTTCCCGGTAGAATTTCCGGAGGCAATCCTAGAGAAATATTCGGAATATTACCTGGAGGAATTATAGAAGGAATTCCTGGTGGAATTCCCGGAGGAAATCCTGAAGAAATTTCCGAAAGTTTTCTATAAGAAATTTCCTGAGGAATCATGGAGCAATTTCCAAAGGAATTCCAGGAGGAATGTCCGGAGGAATTCCTGGAAAAAAATCCAGAAGAAACTCCTGAAAAAATGCCCTGATTTCCGGAGGAATTTCCGAAGGATCTCCTGGAGGACTTTTCGAACAAACTCCAGGAAGTATTTCCGAAGGAATTCTCGGAGGTATTCCTGGAGGAATTATCGGAGGTATTCCTGGAGGAATTCCTGGAATATTTTTCGGAGGATTTTCCAAAGGAAATCGTTGGGGAATTTGCGGAGGAACTCCTGGAGGAAATCATGGAGAAATTGCCGGAGAAATTTCCTAAGAAATTTCTGGATGGATTTCCCGAAGAGTTTTCGGAAGAAATTTCAGTGATATTCCTGTAGAAGCTTCCAAAAGAAGTATTGGAGGTATTTTCGGAGGAACTACTAGAGGAACTTTCGGAGCAATTCCTGGAGAAATTTGCAAAGCAATTCTGGAGGAAATTCCAAAGGATGAATTTACGGAGAATGAAGAAATTTCAGGAGGATAGCTGTGAAGGAATTACTGCAGGAATTCGCGGAGGAATTACTGGAGAAATACCTGATAAAAGGAGGAAGAATTTTTGGAGGAATTTCCGGAGGAAACCCCAGAAGATATACAGTATATATACATATATATGTATACAGTCATCATCCTAGCTGGAGCTTTGTGGGGAGAATGTTCGGGCTATGTCTGGCTTCGTCCATTGCTAGCAGCTCTCCATTTTTTCAGGACCTAATGGATGGGGTTGTACCTACTCTAAACCCACTCAGCAGTTTCTTGATTCTTACAGGTGAAAACCATGTAGCCGGATATGTACATTCAGGTTTAATTGGCTCGTGGATTTGCAAGGATATTTCGATCCCAGCTTATCCTAGGCAACAAAACATATACCAACAAGTGACAATAGCGAGTCATAAGTTCGATTGTATTCCGTCCAAATTTCATTTATTGTTAGTTGTAGTAGAAAACTAGTCGACCCGGCAGACGTTGTCCTGCATAGTAGGCGAGAATGTGCATTCCGAACTACCCATGCAAAGTTCGCATAGGAATCACAATTTTAGTTATTCACGGTTTGCTCAACTTTACTCGTAATTTTCCCATTAGGAAATATCATATAAACCCGTCGGAAACTATAACGAATGTTTCTGCTGAAGAAATGAAAAAATCCATCCAGCCGTTTTCGAGTTATGCGGATACGAACACAGACCATTTCATTTTTATATATAAGAAGAAGAAGAAGATTAGAATAATTTAGTCTTTTGGTATACTAATAAAATAAATAAAAATAAAAAAACAGTTTGGATGTTTGGATTTTAATTACAAGAAAACTACTTTACTTTGGAAAACAATGAAACTACACCTCTTTGGACATTTTTGATTCAACCTTCATACTGTATGTATGGAAGTGGAAGATGATCCAATCTCATCCAATAGACCAATTATTGTCACCCCCGATGATGGTCCGATAAATAAAATAAATGTAATGTCTATACAATTACGTTCATGACCAGACAGATCTCAATAAAATTGTTTCATTTTCACTGAACATAAAACTACTAGTTGTTTATAGGGCAAGGAAAATTTTCTCGTGCTAATGTTTCCATCGGCTGCATTCAATAAAGTGAAGATCAATGAGGCAAAGTGCAAGAAGATTACAATAAATCCGCCTGGAATAATAACAATCTATAATGATAGCGCCGATGCAGACACGTCGTCATCGATTGTAGAACATCATCGTATGAGACCATAAATATTGATCCCACGAAGAATCACCTCGGTATGCTTGCTGTCTTTGAGATGATTATGCAGTATGGAGCAAGCGGAACCTAATTCACGTGCACACGTTTTCGATTCAATACACCGCTCGCTGTTGATCAATCGATCGTACGTACAACAACGTGTCGAAAACAGTCAACACAAAATTATTTGCATTAATACTTAATAGCTGCATGTTGACCTAGCAATAAATCGTTCAGCCGACCATTGCCAGCACTGAGAACTACGTGAACCTTGCATCTTCAAATACTCATCATAAGGACCCTCTCGACAACATGTAGCGCCATCGATCTTGTTGAAAATTCCGCGTTAAACACTGGCGAGTGTCACTGAAAGCAAGCGAAGCAACTTACCTGCCGAGATAACGTAATTATTACATCCCCTGATTGCACTCCATTACCGGCTATTAGCACTCGTGTCTCTCAATAATCTTCAAATTGAGTTTCCATCTCTTGCCAATCGCTGCCCCGGCGAGTGAATGATCAAGATGATCATCATCGTGATCGTTGATTGCATGGTTTCGCACGGGGCCAGTTTGCGCTGGCTGCGGCGTTGTTTGTGCACAGTAGCATCTATTGAAGAGATTTATGAGGGTACTGCAAGATGGACAAGCAAATCGTTTCAACGGAAGACATAATTTAGCTTTATGTGGTGTACAATGAGAGTTGCTTCCAAACTGCAGTATTCGAATTTGAATTAAAAGACATCCTCTGGTTTTCTTTGGTATCTATCAATAGTCATTGTTTTTATTCGACAATGCATTTTAGATTAATGATAAGCATTTATTGCGAGTAGATGTAAAACTGATCATAAGGATGCCCCGTCTTATCTTTACTATTCGTATGTTCACACTGGAAAGTAACCTGTCTTTTAAGTAGTGTTCGTAAGAACAATTAGTCAAAGGTTTTGCTATTTCTGCACTAATCCGAGATACCGTGAATATCCTCAATTCAAAATGAGGAACTTGTCGCCTTCGGATGGTTCTCACCCAATTATACTGCCGTAATCTGGCAAAGTGACGAATACGCCATTTTCCAAAAATGGTGTTAACAAGTAATACTAATCGTACACTTTAACAGAAAAATGGAAAACATGCATGTTGTAAAATGGCGAATACGTCACTTTTTTAGATTACGGTAGTATGGAAGCGTCATTATTATTCCTAATATATAGCCTTAATTAATTTAAATAGCATGTATTTGCAATTCGGTTTTTTCAAACTACCGAATCATTAGATTGAGACATTTTAGCTTAATAAGTAGGTAACTCCACTAATTCTCTTACCAGTTATAAACCAGAAAGCGGAACAACACACGAGCATTTACTACTGAGCAAACGCACTCGGTGTCACTGGCGGTAGGTTTTTGTTTATCTATTAATTAACATATTTATTAATGAACGATAATGCATTCCGCGTGCGTGTGCGAATATCATTTTTGCGCTAGACGGTTAACGATGCCCATGAGGGGTACTTATCAACCGGCCACAACATTTGCGTTGCAATAATCATACATCTAGGATAGAAATGAATGACGTTTTGCACTGCGGGACATGCATGTACTACAAGCTCCTTCGGTTGCTGACGACGGATAGGCAAAGTGACACCACCAACGATTGTGTATAGTGGACACGCATTACTGTGCATATGGGTTTTTAAATATCCTAGTGAGATAGAAAACGCCTTCGGGTAAAATGTTTATTGACAAACGAATTAGTTTTATTAACTTTCGTATTGATGTCTTGCCATAAATTATGACGCTTTCAAATGAAATTGGTTACTAGCTGCTTCAAAACCCTGAACACATCCGTTGATTTTCATATTAAGTGATTAGACGCTATAGTCATTGCAGGGATATGATTCCTAATCCTACAGTCATGATAGTTTGTTAGACTATTTTTTGTTTTGGCTTTTGCTTACCTAGGGGAACTGTTCCGTTTTACATCTCACTGAACATATATTCATCTCATCGCGAAACAAAGAATACGATACCAATTTCGTCGCTTCGTTTTGCCAACATGCGTGCTCAGTGCTCACTGCTGAAAAAATCACAAAAACACGAAACAATTCAAATTCCTTTTCATTGCTTTGTTTTTCGTGGGATGAATATCGGAGCTATGAGATGAAGTCCAGGAGCAGTAACCCTATACCTTTGTCTAACAACATTTTACTTCAAAGATGTGTAAAATTTATGCGCAGTACAAACAGCACGAGCTATCAATGCACTATGGTCCAGGATACAGTTTTACGCAGAAAGATGCATTTTACGCCAAAACTATATTTTTAGAAAAAAATGCTGATCTACAAAATTGTTAGAAATAG
Source organism: Armigeres subalbatus (assembly GCF_024139115.2). Classification (NCBI taxonomy): domain Eukaryota; kingdom Metazoa; phylum Arthropoda; class Insecta; order Diptera; family Culicidae; genus Armigeres; species Armigeres subalbatus. Next base: position 198,410,080 of record NC_085140.1, on the reverse strand, counting down.
TAAGGCCACCATTATGGTGCTATCAAAAAATAGGGTGGCCCATGACATGTTATGTTCTACAAAGTTGTAGCGCAGCTTATTCCAATGTGAAGTGAAAATGTAGAAGTTAGAAGTGAAGAGTGGTAAGTGAGAAGAAGAGAGTAAGTAAGAAGAGAGTAGTGGGAAAAGTGAGTTGAGAAACGAGTTATGCGAATCGAGAAATAAAAATTATATAGTGAAAAGTGAGAAAAGAGCAGTGAGTAGTGAGTTTTGAGAAGAGAGTAGTAAGAAGGGTGGACAGAGGAACGAGGAGTGAGAAACGAGATTCTTCCTCTTTCCTTCTTCCTTTTTTCATCTTCCTTCTTCTGTCTTCCTTTTCATTGCTGTCTTATATCTTCCCACTCACTTTTCACTACTTGACATCTCGCTTCGCACCTCACAATTATCATCTCTCACTTCGCAACCTTTGCTTCTGTTTTACTCATTACTCACATGTTACTGCACACATCTTACTACTCAATACTCACTTTCGTATATCGAGTAAGGGAGAGTTCACTGTAGATAAACTTTTTGTAACGCCACAACTAGGAAATTTGTTATTATTCGCAATAATAATTGTTCGCAACCAACATTGCGAAAATAAAACTTTACCATCCATCAAAGCCCATATTCCCAATTCCCTTTTTGAACATCAAATCCAAAGTGCAAATGTGTGTGTGTGTGTGTGTGGTGCATGGCAGCTGCGTTCGCCGGTCGGCGATGGTCTAGGCGAAGTTTTCCCTCCACAACAACGGCAACATAGCATCGTGACGTGACGGCGTCGCTGACAGCAGTGCGCTTATTGGTTCGCGCCAATCCCAGAGCGGCAACCAATCACCGTCCAGATGAGAAGCGGAAGAGAAGGATTTCAGCTATAAATATAGATGCCCTAAGCAAGCATTGTGATTACAGTCCACACTTTTGTGCAATAAACATCGCGGATTTAAAATCGTGTTTTTTTCCTTCTCCAAGCGAGCCGAAATCCAAAGGTCTTTTTCAAGACCAGAGTTAAAGAAATAATTTTCTTCCGAGGTTGAGCTATCACTTCATCGAGGCTACCTTCATCCGAAGGATCCGCCAGTTCCTGCAATGGTCTAGGATCGACCAATAATCAATAAAACTATTAAACAACTATTTGCTGTAGTAATAGAAAACTGTGAAGCAAAAAAAAAACGTTCAGGGAATTTGGTTTAGACCGTTATTAATAAATAAAAATAAAAATTACTTCAAGTTTAGTTAAACATCATCTTATTTCGTGCGCTCAAACTTGTGACGCATAACGAATTGGTTTTTCATTTAACCAGAACATACTCCTCACTCCTTTTTTCTTCTTTTTCTATTTTCGTTATTTTTTCTTCCACTTTTTTCCTTTTTCATTATTCCTTCTTTCTCCCTGTTTCTTTCTTCCCCCTTGGGTCTTCCTTTTTCCTTCACCCTTCCTGCTTCTTTCATCATCTTTCTTTCTGCTTTCTTGGTTCTTCCTTCTTCCTTCCTCCTTTCAACTTCTTAAATTTCGCTTCCAATTTCCTAATCATCATGTTTCACTTCTCACCTCTCACTTTCTCACTTTCCCCTACTCACTTCTCATAACTTTTCGCTTCTCACTCTTCACTATTTACTTCTCCCTTCGGATGCTACTCACTTCAGATTTATCTTTATTTACTTCTCACTTCTCCCTACTTACTTCGGAAAACAAACTGCTCACACTTCATCCGAACGGCTTCCGGCCAAATGACTTACACCCTTGCAATAACGATTAAAAGTTGACTACATTTAGAGGGAGACGATTTAGGCAATACTCAAATAACCTATTAGTGCTGGCAGCCCTCGCAAGTCGCAAGTCGCAAATGCATTGCCTGTGGCTGTGAGTAGTCATATGAAAATATTATTGAGAACACGTAGTGAAGCTTTTTTGAAAAGTCATGAAAAAATGGATTTCAAAAAGTATCTGGCAAAACGCCCCACCTTAACCAAAGAAGTTTTATACCCCTTCATTAGTATTTCATCTACTCCATAATAGATAGGTTACATACCCTGCATTGGTCGGGTTCTTTACGTTCAACGTTCAAAATGTCATATTCTGCGGTTATTGCGACGACGCTTTCTAGATCATTTTTTTGCGTGATTGGTTTTCCTCACTACTCACCCCAATATTGCATTTTCACACTCAACTTTCCCTTTATAACTTACTATTTTTTTGTAGATAAAATAACAGAAGAGCCCAAGGCGAATTGATCGGTAAGGAAATCTTGCAAATCGGTCATCCCGTTTGTGAGTTATATTGCCTCAAAGGAAATGCAAGCTCATTTTTATATGGAAAAACTAGACAAACCTGCCCGTTCAAAGATTGTGTTCGGGTTGAATTGATGATTTATCTCAAAAATTTTTTTTGAGATTTTTCTTAGAAATAGGGTGTTTATGATCGAATTAAAAGCGAAAGTATAGATTTGATAGTTCCGTTAGGATACGGGTACGGCAGGCATGAAGAATGTTTTATAGAAGTCTATTGGAAAGCGAACGGAGGGCAATATTTGTGATGGTATAAATCACACGACCGTCCTTCTGCCAAACTCCCGTATGAAGGGGGTTTGTTTGTTTAACTCCGAAAACAACAAGTATTCTTTAGGAAATTCGAATTACAAATTTTGTTTAGACAAATGGCATTTTTCAAGTGCTAATTATTGATGTAACATGCCTTTTTAGTAAAATCATTGTAAGTTACCAATATATTATTATCCAAATTTTTTTTTCAAGAGGCACATTTTATATGCCTATCCTTAATTCATCAACTAAATTCACTGTTTTAGGCTTGCTTAATTTCTTTACAAGTCCGTTTTGCCCACAAATTATGTCCATTTTTTTTCCTATTTTTAATAACACGAGGTTAATATTACCATTCGATAATGGAAAGATCGATTTGTGCTAAATTTGGTTGTTGAAGAAAGAAAAATCATTAAACTGGCGATTTATTTTCTGGATACATTGTTTCCCGTCGGCGGCCATGACAATGGGTTAAATGGGAGTTAGAATGGGTCACTGTTTCAACTACTAAAAATGCATGTAGAAAAGATTGAATGTATCTTAGGGCAAGAAGACTAAAATATAAGAGACCTTTTTGAACGATTTTGCTCAACGACCTCCAGACTGTCGGTGAGAGCGATTACCCATTCTCACCCCCAAACCCATTGTCATCCCCGATGGCGGTACGCAAAAAATAGTATCAATAAATTCGGCACCAACATTTCAAAACGGCGAAACTGTTTTTGTAAAAAAGAGCTTCTCACGTCCATGGTGGGCTTATTTGTGCCCTCCTACGCAATCCAGCGCCATTGAATGAAAGCTGCTTCCATCAGTGGCGTTGAATTGCGTGGGATAGCTAAAATTAGCCCACCAGCGACGTGAGAAACTCTTGTTTACAAAAGCAGTTTCGCCCTTTTGAAATGTTGGTGCCGAATTGTTCAATTGTTGGTTAGTTTCTATATATGCAGATTAACCACTGAGTTGAAAAGTTGAAAGTTTTTTTTTTGCTCAACTGAGTGCTCCAATGCAAGTTTTGCGGAAAGTTCCATCACACCTTTAACTTTTTGAGTTTTGCTATTTTTTTTCCATTACTTACTTGATACTTGATGGACTACACCTTCTCGATGATCCTACGCCGAATGGAGTATCCTCCTCAACTGGATTTGATCCTGGGCCAATCGCTTCCAGTCGCCGTGAACATTTAGCGCCATCAGGACCTCTTCTGCAAAAAAACATCGTGTACGCGGCCTTCCACAGAGCCTACGACCTCTTCCGGGTTCTCTACTGAATATTATCTTTTGTCGAATTCGTTTTTAAAAAGTTCCAACCTAGGTTGGAACCAGTTCCAACCTAAGTGCTGTCAAAGTGTTTTTTTATTCGCTCAGGTTGGAACTAGGTTCGCACTAGTTCCAACCCCAAAGCTGTCGGGTTCGCACTGTGTTGTTTCACGGTTTCGCACCAGGTTCACCAATACAACTGCACTTCAACTGTCAAAACCATATGGGTGGAATAAACAAGCCAAAGGGAAATACAAACAGAGTAAAAACGAAACTGTTTGTGCATTTAGCCGTTTTACGGAAATTTTTTTATTCCATATGATATTTGTCAACATTTGCATTATATTTAAATTCCCTTAGGACTTTTTTCAGTAATCCCAGTATAATTTGTTTTAAACGGAAATATTATACTGCAATTTGGTCTAAAATTCCCCTATTAATTATTTCTTTAAGTAGTTCTTAAAAAAATCATATGGAAATTCTTCAAAGAATTCTTATAATTCGTTCAGGTATTCCTCCTTGAAGTCTTGTATGCATTCCATTGCGAATTCTTCCCAGAATGCATTAGAGCAATATTTCAGGCATTCCTTCATAATATTTTTCCAGAAGTTCTTCTGGAAATTCCTCCAAGAGTTCCTACGAAATTTCTTCCAAGAATTTATCTGGAAGTTCCTCCAGGAATTCCTCCCGAAGTTCCTCCAGGAGTTCCTCCGGAAGTTAATCCAGGAATCCCACCAGCTATTCCTTCAGGAATTATTCCGGAAGTTCCTTCAGAAATTTCTACGGAAGTTTCTCCAGAAATTCCTCCGGAAGCTCCTTCAGAAATCCATCCGGAAATTCCTTCAGAATTTTCTCCAGAAGTTCCTCCGGAAGTCCCTCCAGAAATTTCTTCGGAAGTTCCTCCAGGAATTCCTCCAAAAGTTCCTCCAGGAATTCCTTCAAAAGTTCCTCCAGGAATTCCTCCGGAACATCCTTCAGAAGTACCTCCGGAAGCCCTTCCAGAAATTTCTCCGGAATTTCCTGCGGAAGTTCTTTCAGAAATTCCTCCGGAAATTTTTCCCAAAATTCCATCAGGAATTCCTTCGGATGTTCCTCCAATAATTTTCCCGGATGTTCTTTCGGAAGCTTTTCCAGGAATTGCTCCGAAAGCTTTTCCACGAATTTCTCCGGAGGTATCCTGAGAAATTTCGGGAGGGATTTCCGAAGGAATTTTTGGAGGGACTTCTGGAGGTATTCCTGGAGGAACTTTCGGAGGAACTTCTACAGGAACTTTCGGAATGAATTTCTGGAGGAACTACCGGAGGAATTCTTGGAGGAACAGCTGGAGCAATTCCTGGAGGACCTTCCGGAGGAATTCCTGGGAGAACTTCCGGAGGAATTCCTGGAGGAACTACCGGAGGAATTTATGGTGGAACTTCCGGATGGATTTCTGGAGGAGCTTCCGGAGGAATTTCTGGAGGAACTTCCGTAGGAGTTTCTGGAGGAACTTCCGGAGGAATACCTGGAGGAACAGCTGGTGGGATTCCTGGATGAACTTCCGGAGGAATTCCTGGAGGAACTTCCTGAGAAATTCCTGAAGGAAGTTCTAGAGGAATTCCTGGAGGAATCTCTGGAGGAACTTCCGGAAGATTTCCTGGAGCAACTTCCGGAGCAATTTCTGGAGGAACTTTCGGACGAATTCTTGGAGGAACTTCCGGAGGAATTCCTGGAGGAACCACCGGAGGAATACCTGGAGGAAATTCTGGAGTAACTTCCGGAGGAATTCCTGACGGTACTTCTGGAGGAACTCCTAAATGAATTTGAGTAGGATTTCATGAATGAATTTCCAAATGATTTACTGAAGGAACTTTCGGAAGAAGTTTTGAAGTATTTTTGAAAGGAATTCCTGAAGGAATGTTCCAAAGATTTTCTGAAGGAACTTCTGTAGGAAATTTTTAAGGAGCTTCGGAACTTTCCTAACGAACTCCCGAGCTCCGAACGTAACTTCAGGAAGAAGAGGAACTTCTGAATAGATTCCTGAAGAAATTTCCGAAAGAATACATGAAGAAACATCCGGAGGAATTCCGGAAAGAAACTCCGAGTAAATGCCTGCAAGAACTTGCGGAGGAATTCCTGAAGAAGCGAAAAGGAATAGAGAAGCTGGGGTAGATATATCCATCCAAAAGTAAATTTCGTAATTCGCGAAAATCAGAGCGCGTACTTGATCATTTTTATCATGATCTGATTCATTGTGGCCCACAAACTGCCAGTGCACTGGTAAAGTCCGGTATGGTCTCGATCATATGTTTCGAATCAAAGCAAACACACCAACATATCCAATTACAGATGGAACTGAAAACGTTTTTTTATTCAGGGTTTAAGTTGGCACTGACCCAGGTTTAAAAACGAATTCGACATTTGTTTTGTGCTAGTCCGACATACGATTATTTTCATTATGCAATACAAAAAAACTCGTATCGCATGGAATGATGGTCTTATAAATATTAAAAGGTACCAATCGATTTTTTATTTTAACTAGTTATAGTTTTCTAGAAATCACACAAGGGCTTTTTGGCGAGGGGGCACATTATACTGTCTTACCCTACTGTATCTGCTACAAATCCGCTAGGTGGAATGACATACTGAGAAGTGTGGTTTCAATTCTCAATGTGGTAGATAGTATATTTTTTTTGCATATTTTCATAAAATATTCTTCATCTCAAACACATGTTTTCTTTCTTCAGTATCATTTTACGTAGAGTGAAAACATGACGAACGTATTTTTTTAAAAGAAATTACTCTATATTCAAACTGGAACTGAGGTCTGCTTTTCAACTTAAATAGCATTTCCAAGGTTATTAGTTGAAAGCTTTTCTATGCTCACCATAACATAAGTATGTATCTTGTGTGGCAAGTACAATGGATACACTATGCCCAGGGTGTCGAGAAACTTTCCAACCTGAAAACATTCTAGACCGGACCGAGAATCGAACTAGCCATCTCCGGAATGGCAATCCTACGCCTTTGCTCTCAAGGCTACTGGAGACCCCAAGTGTATACGTATTGAGATTCTCACGTCCGAATGTGTGAGTGGCGATAAAAGGAAAACAAACACTCCTAGATGGTACAACTCAGCAAAGATTGGGTAAAAATGAGTAAATTTTCATTATTTTTTGACTCTTTTGAAATCATTGTGATGACCCGATCATTTTTGAGGTTATGAGCAGAAGGAAAACAAACATGTTTTTACACATGCCGAAGTGCACATTAGTGTGCGAGCGCTAAACGTCACTCATCTCTATAGTCGAAAGTATATAAACTTATAATCTGGGGTGGCATTGTGCATCTCGATTCGAACGAAATTCTATCGAGTCGAACATGTTTGGCATTACGAAAACGACTCATCGTTCGAATATGCTCGAGTTTTGGCATTATGGATGCTCGATAGCACACTGGAAAACGACTCAAGTCGAATGAAAAACACTCGTCACCTTTATAGCTTTCAAATGTTGTTCGAGAGTCATTTTTTGCTGAAAGTTTTTAATTATATTTAATATTGTTTCTCTACGGGAAGAGAATAAATGTTTCATTATTGTATTTTAAAGGAAAGAATGTCATTAGTATACCTACTAGGATGGTTCAAAAAATCGATTTTGCTCCACAGTGCTCATCTGATTCTTTACCATGTTCTGAGTGTCCTCTGAAAATTTGAGCTCATTTGGATTAAAACTGATTTAGCACAAGCCGTTTCAAGTTTGCATGCAAATTAGTATGGGGAAATTTATTTTTTCATTATACTGTTAATGACGTTTCCCCATTAAGCACAGGTTAAAAGAAAACCTATCCAGCTTTCCACGCTCGGTAATGGCGGCTTGTCGGTGTGTAAAAATAAATCGGTCGCTGTACTGTTTGACACTAGCTGGAGGAAAACTCACTGTCGAAAAGGCCTTTTTTCCCTTCCCCTCGCCCAGGAACGCCAGTGGGCTTTCCTCCAGCTAGTGTCAAACAGTACAGTGACCAATTGATTTTTACACACCGGTTAGCCGCCATTATCGAGCGTGGAAAGCTGGATATAGTTAAAAGGGATACTGAACAGCTTTCACCCAACGAAAACCGCATGTTGATTAATCGTCCCAATAATCAGTAATCGATTTTAAGACAGGTTGCGAATCTTTAGTCATGATCGTTAAACTTCTTTGAGGGCATCACTGAAATGTGCAGTGCAACATAGTAGCCTGAATTTGTGTGTGCTATCTTTCGCGCCACGAGTAGCAATGTTGCCTGTTAATGAGTTATGCAATTAGCTCCAGAAAACCACGGTATAGATTAAATTCGATTACTAATTATTGGAACGATTAGTTGAGATGCGGTTTTCACTGAGAGAACGCTGTTGAGTATTCCTTTTAGCTATGTAGGTTTTCACATAACATGCACTTGATAGGGAAGCACCACTGTTAACCTTTCCGTCCCCAACGTCTGTTTTTAAGGGCTTTCAAAAATCCAAACTGCTGTAAAAAACGCATTTCTTGACCGATTCTTTCGCAACAAGTTGCATTCCATCCGGATGGATCCCAATTTTTTATTTATACTAGTTTCGAGGCTATCCACAGTATGGTTCCAGAATTATTCCAGATTCCGTTGGAATCAGTTGTCCCCGGAAAAAGTGGCCATTTACAATTTTAGGTCAAAACAGGTCGTGCGACACCTCAAACTTCATGATTTTACAAAGCAACGACACGAATGATATTTTTGGGGCTCCTGGCCCACTTGGATTCAATCTGGCCACATTGGTCACAATCCGGGGACCAACGGAATGGCCATTTCCAAAATTGATTCAAAATAGGTCGTGCGACACATCAAACTTCTTGATTTTACAAAGCGATGATGGGAATGATATTTTTAGGATTCCTGTTCCACTCGGATTCAATCCGGCCACATCGGTCACAATCCGGGGACCAACGGAATGGCCATTTTCTAAATTGATTCAAAATAGGTCGTGCGACACCTCAAACTTCATGATTTTACAAAGCAATGATGAGGAAGATATTTTTAGGGTTCCTGGCCCACTCGAATCCATTCCGGCCACAATCCGGGGACCTACGGAATGGCCATTTTCTAAATTGATTCAAAATAGGTCGTGCGACACCTCAAACTTCATGATTTCACAAAGCAATGCTGGGAATAATATTTTTGGGGTTCCTGGCTCACTCGGATTCAATTCGGCCACATCGGTCACAATCCGGGGACCAACGGAATGGCCATTTTCAAAATTGATTCAAAATAGGTCGTGCGACACCTCAAACTTCATGATTTTACAAAGCAATGATGAGAAAGATATTTTTAGGGTTCCTGGCCCACTCGAATCCATTCCGGCCACAATCCGGGGACCTACGGAATGGCCATTTTCTAAATTGATTCAAAATAGGTCGTGCGACACCTCAAACTTCATGATTTCACAAAGCAATGATGAGAATGATATTTTTAGGGTTCCGGACCCACTCGGATTCAATCCGGCCACATCGGTCACAATCCGGGGACCAACGGAATGGCCATTTTCTAAATTGATTCAAAATAGGTCGTGCGACACCTCAAACTTCATAATTTTACAAAGCAAAGATGAGAATGATATTTTTAGGGCTCCTGGCCCACTCGAATCCATTCCGGCCACAATTCGGAGGACCTACGGTATGGCCATTTTCTAAATTGATTCAAAATAGGTAGTGCGACAACTCAAACTTCATGATTTTACAAAGCAATGATAAGAATGATATTTTTAGGGTGACCCTGACCCACTCGGATTCAATCCGACCACATCGGTCACAATCCAGGGACCTAGGAATTCCACCAAAAATTTATACAGAAATTATACCATAAATGAAATCAACAATGGAATTTTCAGAGGAATTTCTAGATTAATTCCCAAAGAAATCCTGATAGAATTCCGGTGGAAACTTCAAGATTTCTACTGGGACATCCTCCAGGAGTTTTTTTTTGAAAATTCCTCTTGGAGTTCCTCCGGGAATTCCACCGGCAGTTCCTGCATGATTTTCTCCGAGATTTATTCTGCTAGTTCTATCGGTAGATCCTACGGGGGTTCCTCTTCCGGGAATTTCTCAAGAATTTCCTCCAGGAATTTATTCAAGCTTCCTTTATGGAAATCATTTAGGCTTCTTCAGGAATTTATATAGAAAATCCTCCAGAAGCTCCACCGAGAATTTCTCTGGGAGCTCCTGAAGGTAATCTCCGGGAGGTCCTCTGATGATGATGATCCAGCTCAGCTACATACCCCTAGAAAGGTTTCAGCTAGACGAGATTTGTGTATAAGATGAATTATCCAAGATTTTTTTCGAGCATTCTTCTGATAATTTCACTAGCAGTTCCTTCGGGGGTTCATTTGAAAATTCTCCCGGGAGTTTTTTCAGAAATTCCTCCGGAAGTTATTTCAAGAATGCCTCTGGAAGCTCCACCAGTAACTCTTCCAGGAAATCATGCAGGCTTTTTTCAGGAAATCATTTAGTCCTTCTTCAGAAATTTAACTGGAAATTCCTCCCAAAGTTCTTCCAATAGTTTCTCTGGGAGTCCCTCTAGGAATTCTGCTAGGAGTTCCTCCTGAAATTCCTCCGGGAGCTCTTACGGGAGCTCTTTCGACAGTTACTACGAGAATTCCTCCGGGAGATCCATCGGCAGTTTCTATGAGCATTCCTCTGGAAGTTTCTACGGCAGTTCCCCCCAGTGTTTCTCTAAGAAGGAACTCCTGGAGTAATTTCCGGAGGAGCTCCTGGAGGAATTTCTGGAAGAATTTCCGGAGAAATTATCATAGGATTTTTCGGAGGAACTTCCGGTGGAACTTCTGGAGGAATACCTTAAAGAACTACAGGAAGAATTTCTAGAGTAACTCTCGTAAGAACTCTTGGATGAACTCCCAATTGAACTTCCGTAAGAATTCCAGGGGGAACTCCTGGAAGAGTTCTCAAAAGATCTCCCAGAGCAACTCCCAGAGAAATTCTCCGAGGAACTTCTGGAGAATTTTGTAGATAAATACTAAAAAAGCCAGAATGAATTCTCGGAGGAGCTACTGCTGGAACTCCCGGAGAATTTTTCAGAGGAACAGTCGTTGGAATACCCGGAGTTGAATTTCTAGAGGATCTTTCGAAATCCCATTTCCCGTATAATTCTTGCCATATATCCTCCTGGATTTCTCTGTGAAGTTCTTGGAGGGATTCTCAGAGGAACTCTTGGAAAAACTCCTGGAGGAGGTCCCACAAACACTTTCGGAAGACTTCTCACAAGCAAGTCCTGAATTAATTTTTGCAGAAGTTCATGGAGGAATTTCTGGATGAATATCTGAAGGAATTCCCGGAAAAATACCAGGAGAAATTATTGCAGAAATTCCCAGATGAAATGCTGAAGAAATTCATGGATGAATTTCCGGGGATAGTTCTGAAGAAATACTTGGAAGAACTCTTGAAAGATATCTTGGAGGAACTCTCAAATTAATATCCAAATGAAATTGTGGAGTGAATATCTAGTGAAGTCCGGAAAGCATTCCAGGACAATTCCGCGGAAAAATTTCGGGAGAAATTGCTGAAAGAATTCCTGGAGAAGTACCTGAAGCAATTCCCGGGAAGAATTTCCGAGGAAATATATGGACGAATTCCTAGATAAATTTCTAAACAAATTTTTAGATGAATTCTTGAAGGATATTCTGAAGTAATAGCTGAAAGAATTCCAGAATGAAATCCTAGGGGATTTCGCTATTAAATTTATGGAGGTATTACCGGAAAAACCCCTGAAAGTTATCCTGGAGGAATTAAAGGAAGAGTTCCTGGAGGAATGCCCGGAAAAGTTCCTAGAAGAATTTCCGAAGGAATTTCTTATAGATTTATAAGTGAAATTGTGGAGCGAAATCGGAGGATTTCCGTCATAAATTTCTGAAGAAACTTCTAGCGGAATTTTGGAAGGAAATTCCGTTTGTATTCTTGAAGGAACTCTCGAATGTATTCCTAAAGGAAATGCAGGGAGTTTTTTCTGGAAAAATAGCCAAAGAAATGTCTAGAAGGAAAAATTGGAGAAGAAAAGAAATCTTCAAGGAATTTCCTCATGAATTTCCTAAAAAACAAATTTAGTGAGGGGTTTCTAGATAGGGAGAAATTACAATTACATGAGAAAGATTTTTGAACGATTTTCAGAGGAATTTGTGGATTACTTTCCGGAGGAATTTAGAAGTCCCCAGGGGAGCTTCTAGAAGGATTTCAAGGACAATTCTTGAGCCCAAAACTTTTCGAGTTATTTTGCCCCAACCTGACTACTCTGGCTACGCCCTTGTATCATTCCCATCATTGCTTTGTAAAATCATGAAGTTTGAGGTGTCGCATGACCTATTTTGACTCAGTTTTGAAAATGGCCATCCCGTTGGTCCCCGGATTGGGACCGATGTGGCCGGATTGAATCCAAGTGGGCCAGGAACCCCAAAAATATCATTCCCATCATTGCTTTGTAAAATCATGAAGTTTGAGGTGTCGCACGACCTATTTTGGATCAATTTAGAAAATGGCCATTCCGTTGGTCCTCCGGATTGTGGCCGGAATGGATCCGAGTGGGCCAGGAACCCCAAAAATATCATTCCCATCATTGCTTTGTAAAACCATGAAGTTTGAGGTGTCGCACGACCTATTTTGAATCAATTTAGAAAATGGCCATTCCGTTGGTTCCCGGATTGGGACCGATGTGGCCGGATTGTATCCGAGTAGGCCAGGAACCCCTAAAATATCATTCCCATCAATGCCGGAATGGATCCGAGTGGGTCAGGAACCCTAAAAATATCATTCCCATCATTGCTTTGTGAAATCACGAAGTTTGAGGTGTCGCACGACCTATTTTGGATCAAGGTAGAAAATGGCCATTCCGTAGGTCCCCGGATTGTGACCGATGTGACCAGATTGAGTCTGAGTGGGTCAGGAACCTCAAAAATATCTTCCTCATCATTGCTTTGTGAAATCATGAAGGTTGAGGTGTCGCACGACCTGTTTTGACTCAGTTTTGAAAATGGCCATTCCGTAGGTCCCCGTATTGTGACCGATGTGACCAGATTGAGTCTGAGTGGGTCAGGAACCTCAAAAATATCTTCCTCATCATTGCTTTGTGAAATCATGAAGGTTGAGGTGTCGCACGACCTGTTTTGACTCGGTTTTGAAAATGGCCATTCCGTTGGTCCCCGAATTGGGACCGATGTGGCCGGATTGAATCCGAGTGGGCCAGGAACCCCAAAAATATCATTCCCATTATTGCTTTGTAAAATCATGAAGTTTGAGGTGTCGCACGACCTATTTTGAATCAATTTAGAAAATGGCCATTCCGTTGGTCCTCCGGATTGTGGCCGGAATGGATCCGAGAGGGCCAGGAACCCTAAAAATATTATTCCCATCATTGCTTTGTAAAATCATGAAGTTTGAGGTGTCGCACGACCTATTTTGAATCAATTTAGAAAATGGCCATTCCGTTGGTTCCCGGATTGTGACCGATGTGGCCGGATTGAATCCGAGTGGGCCAGGAACCCCAAAAATATCATTCCCATCATTGCTTTGTAAAATCATGAAGTTTGAGGTGTCGCACGACCTATTTTGAATCAATTTAGAAAATGGCCATTCCGTAGGTCCCCGGATTGTGACCGATGTGACCAGATTGAGTCTGAGTGGGTCAGGAACCTCCAAAATATCTTCCTCATCATTGCTTTGTGAAATCATGAAGCTTGAGGTGTCGCACGACCTGTTTTGACTCAGTTTTGAAAATTGCCATTCCGTTGGTCCCCGGATTGGGACCGATGTGGCCGGATTGAATCCGAGTGGGCCAGGAACCCCAAAAATATCATTCCCATCATTGCTTTGTAAAATCATGAAGTTTGTGGTGTCGCACGACCTATTTTGAATCAATTTAGAAAATGGCCATTCCGTTGGTCCTCCGGATTGTGGCTGGAATGGATCCGAGTGGGCCAGGAACCCTTAAAATATCATTCCCATCATTGCTTTGTAAAATCATGAAGTTTGAGGTGTCGCACGACCTATTTTGAATCAATTTAGAAAATGGCCATTCCGTTGGTTCCCGGATTGTGACCGATGTGGCCGGATTGAATCCGAGTGGGCCAGGAACCCCAAAAATATCATTCCCATCATTGCTTTGTAAAATCATGAAGTTTGAGGTGTCGCACGACCTATTTTGGATCAATTTAGAAAATGGCCATTCCGTAGGTCCTCCGGATTGTGGCCGGAATGGATCCGAGTGGGCCAGGAACCCTAAAAATATTTTACCCATCATTGCTTTGTAAAATCATGAAGTTTGAGGTGTCGCATGGCCTATTTTGAATCAATTTTCAAAATGGCCATTCCGTTGGTCCCCGGATTGGGACCGATGTGGCCGGATTGAATCCGAGTGGGCCAGGAGCCCCAAAAATATCATTCGCATCATTGCTTTGTGAAATCATGAAGTTTGAGGTGTCGCACGACCTGTTTTGCCTTAAAATTGTAAATGACCACATATTCCGGGGACAACTGACCCCAACGGAATCTGGAATAATTCTGGAATTCAGACTTCAACTAAAATCGTTTTTTACCGTTATCACGTATTTCTTGACGCTTTCGATAAACCGCGTGAAAAAGCTATGGAGAAAATCTACGTAAAAATAGTTGTGTTAAATAAATAAAACGTACAAGAGATGACCCAAGTGCATTTAAGTAAAACACATGGAAACATCGAATCAAGTTATCATCGAATCCTTCATAAGCATTAAATTATTTAGCTCAAAATTGGATCTGTGGCATAAAACAAAACATATCGTATCGGCATAATGTTTAAATCGGTTGCAACTGCTCAATAAATAATATTGCTCTTTATATTTAGTCATTGAGCACAATTTACTTATTGATAAATTAACTGCCAATTCATGCCCTGAAGGATGCCTTTCCAACAGGCAACATGCTACACGCAGATGAAATTATCTCTTATTCTCTCTGATTACTCACATTTGCCATGCGCTGAAGATTGTCTCTCCAGCGGGCGGGATACTAAACACGAAGACACCTATCTCTTATTCTCTCTGTTTACATTTCGTTTGACAGAACATACTCGATTGAGCTAGTACAGTACCATTCGAAATCTTGTACTGCGACTGAATGAAGTCGAACGAAATACATAATCCAGCTTTCCACGCTCGGTAATGGCGGCTTGTCGGTGTGTAAAAATCAATCAGTCACTGTACTTTTTGACACTAGCTGGAGGAAAACTCACTGACGAAAAGGCCTTTTTTCCCTTCCCCTCACCCAGGAACGCCAGCGAGCTTTCCTCCAGCTAGTGTCAAACAGTACAGTGACCGATTGATTTTTACACAGCAGCAAGCCGCCATTACCGAGCGTGGAAAGCTGGATACCGCATTTTTTTCGAAACGAATGCAAAAACGTACGAATCGAGTGATTCGATTCGAGATGCGCAATGTCACCCCTGGTGTTTCTTTAGTACCAGATAGAGAGAGTTCCACACTTCAGCATGCTAAGCGTGGTATATCGGCAATTACCTTTTGTGGGCATGGGTCACCTCGAAAAAAGAAAAAGAAATAAATAAGCCTACTAAGCTACTGAAAACTGGTTTATTTTTTATCTAATTAGGATTAATTAGCAGTATTAGAGGTATGATCGTTGTAGACTGCAGTGGTCGAATTAAGAGGAAAAATGAGAAAATGTTTTCGAATAAAATATAGGGGAAATGTTCCGATCTCTATCTCACTGTACATATATCCATCTCATCGCTAAACAAAGAAATACGGAACCAAATTCGTCGCTTCTTTTTGTCAACATGCGTGCTCACTGCTGAAAAAAATCACAAAAATAATAAACAAACCAAATTCCTTTTCATCGCTTTGTTTTTGATGGGATTGAAATAGGAGCTATGAGATGAAGTGACGAACCGTTCCCCTACCAAACTTTTTTTGAATCCCATTTCTCAATTATCAAAATATTGTCAACATTTTTCGGTCGTTTATAGCAAAAAATGATATTCATGATACGAAAATAATATTCATGATACGATGTTGAGAATAATTCTGTAATTCTGAATGGCAATGCTTTGTGTAGTCATAAAAGTCATCTAGCAACATTGTTCCATGCATGAGCACAAAACATTTTTTTTATCTCAATGCAACCGTTAAAAGGCGTAAGATTGCTGTGCCTCTAGTTATTGATTTCCATCGTTATTTGTCCCTGCGGGTTCAGCTAACATCTTCATTTGTTTATGATTTTCGATAAGTTCTCCCTTGCGGCCAGTGCTGATGTACGATGGTCGATTCTCGGTGAATGCAGCATTCAGGGCTCGTATGCATGCATGTGCGCGATTTGTATCATAAGTCTTTGCTGCAGCAGCACTTTTCATCGTAACAATAAGTAAAAATTCATAAAGTCTGGCGCCTCCACTCGAGTAGATTTATGGATTTCTTTCTGGCGGCGATAATCTTTTACAGTTTTTTTCGTCATAAATCGTGCATGTTCCTTTGTTGTATACATTAGGGTGATGATGAATATGAATATTATTTCTCGCAAAAAAGCGTTCCTTAATTCGTGAACCAGCAAAAATACACCATGATTTAGGTCATGGATTTGACACTTTGTTTCAACATCATGTTGAAAACTAATTATCGAAGATTTACTTACACTACTGCTAGTTCCTTTAAACACAACTTGCAGATTGGTTATATAAAAAGCCTTCACAACCCAAGTTCTGTAAGGTAATTATTTTCATTGTATTAATCGTAATTTCATTTTTCCAATAAATACTTTGCATTGTCACCCTATCAAATGTCTTTTCGCAATGGCAGGAATGAACCAAAATGTGAACAATCGCTTTCCAGTGCACTGCTGCAGTGGAGGGCAGAGCGCGAAAATGGTTTATTAATTTATCACTTTTTATGGCGTTCCTGAATTCGAATCAGATTCAATCTTTTTGCCGCAGGTGCGAAAGTTCTGCACAGCTCATTCATACACTCCGCGCAACGAAGATAAAAGTCAACGTCTGCGCGTGGAAATGCTTGTAATTTTGATAAGACCATAAATCCCACACCATGTTCAACATGAACTACAAATCGACGCTGGAAAGTGCCTAAAAGATGTGCAATAAAAACAAATTAATTGATTCTATTTAGCCATACGCGAGTATCGTATGCAAAATGGCCATCATAAATTTGCCAAAAACAAGATAAACATTTTACACACCATGCATACACAGGAATTAACACTAATTTATACGTGGCGGAAATGAGTGAGAAGAAACATCATCGCGGTGTCGTCGGCAGGCCCATTAACGACGTCCGAGAGCGAAGGAGACATTCGGTCAAGGCGATATACGAAGAACTTTTCTTTCGGGCCGCCGCAAGCGAAGAATCTTCATTTGAATAATTATTTAAACAAGCCAATTTGCTTGCACGATTTTGGTCACCAACGAGCACTCAAGCACACGCGGCCGCCGCCGGATACATTTATGTAGGGGGGGACCAATCTGATGCGTTGGTTTGAGTTTGACCACGGCCAAGATGGGCCTTTTCATTGGCGATGCGGCGGTGTGAAATGACAAATAATATTAATTAGGATTAAGGAACGTGGCTATTTGGATATTTATCACCCGTACTTATCATTAAAACGACTCATTTGCATGATTCTCACGTCGGGCGGCCTATCGCAGCAGCAGATAGGAGTTGTTGATGGAACGTTGATCGGAATGGATGGATACATACCCGTGTGGGAGATATTCAGTTCACCAGACATCAAACGAGTATTTTTGTGGTGGAAAATGAGTTTATGAATTTATTTGCACGTTACAGATGTGAAACAGGTTTCAATTATTACTGAATGCATATATCAAATGTTTGAAATCGTTTTCATGATTGTAATGTATTCGATAAGTTTTATTTATAGAATTATAAAATAAAAAGCATTGAAAGCGAACTGAAGATAGATATAATTAGTTGAATCACAATGTGTGAACGAAAACAATGGAGATAGTTTATTTATTTATCATCAGACTAAGGCCGGAGTGGCCTGTGCTGCACATAAAAGACTTCTCCATTCAGCTCGGTTCATGGCTGCACTTCGCCAACCACGCAGTCTGCGGAGGGTCCGCAAGTCGTCCTCCACCTGATCGATCCACCTTGCCCGCTGTGCACCTCGTCTTCTTGTTCCCGTCGGATCGTTGTCGAGAACCATTTTCACCGGATTACTGTCCGACATTCTGGCTACGTGCCCGGCCCACCGCAGTCTTCCGATTTTCGCGGTGTAAACGATGGATGGTTCTCCCAACAGCTGATGCAACTCGTGGTTCATTCGCCTCCTCCACGTACCGTCCGCCATCTGCAACCCACCATAGATGGTACGCAACACTTTCCTTTCGAAAACTCCCAGTACGCGTTGGTCCTCCACGAGCATCGTCCAGGTCTCGTGTCCGTAGAGAACTACCGGTCTTATAAGCGTTTTGTAGATAGTCAGTTTGGTACGGCGGCGAACTCTATTCGATCGGAGCGTCTTGCGGAGTCCAAAGTACGTACGATTTCCAGCCACTATGCGTCTCCGAATTTCTCTGCTGGTATCGTTATCGGCGGTCACCAGTGAGCCCAAGTACACGAATTCTTCAACCACCTCGATTTCGTCACCACCGATAGAAACTCGTGGTGGGTGGCTCTGATTGACCTCTCTTGAGCCTCTTCCTATCATGTACTTCGTCTTCGACGTGTTGATGACTAGTCCAATCCGTTTAGCTTCGCTTTTCAGTCTGATGTAGGCTTCCTCCATCCTCTCAAAGTTACGTGCCATGATATCAATGTCGTCGGCGAAACCAAATAACTGGACGGACTTCGTGAAAATCGTACCACTCGTGTCAATCCCTGCCCTTCGTATTACTCCCTCCAAAGCGATGTTGAATAGCAGACACGAAAGACCATCACCTTGCCGTAACCCTCTACGGGTTTCGAAGGGACTCGAGAATGCCCCTGAAACTCGAACTACGCACATCACCCGATCCATCGTCGCCTTGATCAACCGTATCAGTTTATCCGGAAATCCGTTTTCGTAGTTTCGAGATAGTTCTAATTGTTAATATGCAGCGAGAAAAAAGAATGTAATCTGTGATCCAATTGGAAACGTTGGATTGGAGCAGAGGTATAAATACAATAAGCTTAAAAAAATTAGGATCGCGACAGTTCGGGGCCCTCCTTAGCCGTGCGGTAAGACGCGCGGCTACAAAGCAAGACCATGCTGAGGGTGGCTGGGTTCGATTCCCGGTGCCGGTCTAGACAATTTTCGGATTGATCCCTGGGCATAAAAGTATCATTGTGTTAGCCTCATGATATACGAATGCAAAAATGGTAACCTGGCTTAGAAACCTCGCAGTTAATAACTGTGGAAGTGCTTAATGAACACTAAGCTGCGAGGCAGCTCTGTCCCAGTGGGGGATGTAATGCCAATAAGAAGAAGAAGAAGAAGAAGACAGTTCAAATACAGTGCAGTAAGAACAGAAACTCATGTACCTAGACATGACAGAAGAGTGTTTGAGAAGTAAGAACAATCAGTCATATTGAATTAAATCTAATAGATCTCCTCAAACCTGGAAAATGGCATGCCATGAATCGCATTTTAGTCAAGATTTTTGGAGCTGGTTTCCGTTTATCATTTCATTATGTCTTGCACCTCACCATTCTATTTAAAAAAAAAAAACGTAGTAGAAGCATTCGAAATATATTTGATGTATAATCTAATATTTAAGTGTCAGACTTTCCACACGAAACGGATTTGGTATCTTCTGTTTTAGATTTTCCACATACAGGTCCGGGCTCCTTGGAGGACTCATTTTCGTCACGTGGTTTTTTAACCTCAGCTTCCGCTGTTGTACAGTGTCCAATGGTTGTTTCTATGTTGGATTGATAACACGGGCCTTTTTCTTTTTTCGATGTAGCTCCTGGTGCACCTCCGTCCTCTCCGTCCGTAGCGCTTTCTTTCATGCACTCAACAGAGCATCTGGGCGGTGGACAGCATCGTCCAGAGTGATCCTCCTCTTCGCCAATGCAGTTCTTTCGCATCATCGTCAGCAAATCTTCTTCGGCAATGGAACTTGGTTGAGGGAGGTGCATGCACTGGATACCCAGCTCGAAGTCGTAGTACGAGTAGTTGTGATAGGAATAGTACTCTGGGTTCTTGTAGTCACCAATTTTAGCACCTTCATCGATAGACGGTATTGGCCCTAGGCCCTGGAACGAAATAGCAGCAATTTAGAGCCTTACCAATTTCAAAAGGGCTAATCTGCCTGTAACCGCATATTTGTTGCATCTTTGCTGGGTATCCTATTCATATGGGACAAATATGCGATTAAAGGCAGTAAAAAAAATGTGAGTTTTCCTTGCGCACATGCATACATACATACATACACACATAGACACCTCAGCAGCAGGGACTTTGTCCAAGGGCTTGACGACCCCTCCCCAGCTGTCTGTGAGTCAGGGAGAACTGCCTAGGGCGTGGTGGGATTTAGCAGTGGGCTCTGCTAAAATCCCTCCCAAAAACCACAAGTGCCCGTAAGCAGACTCTATCAAAGCGACTGTGTGCCGCTTCAAAAGCACAAGCCCAGAGTGCCACTGGCACATCAGGGTTGATATCAGTAAGACCCTGATTATGGCATACTGGTTGCGTGTACTGGTTTCGTATTTGGATATTGTTATATTGTGAAGTGAGGGCTGGCAGTCTGACATTCTACTCTCTTAGTAGGGTCGGGTGACACTGACTCGAAACGGCGAGTGGGCTAATGGCTAGGCTGTCTTCCGTCCCATAAAACCGTGGCGGGCCTTGTAGCACGCTGCCCAATCCTGCCATCCAGTTTTGCCTACTGGGTGGGAGTAGGCTCAGATGCCCTTTCCTGACTTGCGCTGATCTGGCTCTGAACACGCAAGTGTCAACCCTTGCATGGCCTCCCTGCTTGCCGCAAGGCAGGCATAGATAACCATGGGATCACTAAAGGCGACTACTCCAGTAGGATTCGGCGGCAGCCGCAAGGGGGACCCATAAGAAATGAGTACTGAACGAAACCTATCTTTGGAGTTGAGGTGACGGACCCCTTTGCCAAAGGGGCCTAGCGAGGTCCCCTATTAAAGAGGGGCAAGTGGAGTGACGGCTGCTGCTATTGGCAGCACCGAAGAGTCTCCAGCGGTGGTGGGGAGTAGCCCTGCCTGCACGCCTGACGAGCCACTACCCGGGATACGGGTGGTGGCCGAGCAACTCGATGAGATCATCGAGTTCGTAAGCGGCAGGCAGAACACCAACAAGGAGCTCAAGCAGAGCCTGTTGGTGCTCCGGCGAGCTGTTCGTGTCGCAAGACAAGAACAGGTCGCTTACATCAGGCGTGTAGCGGAAGCAGAGAGGATAGCCAAAGGTACGCAGACCAAGACCCTCTCCTCCCCTAGCGATGTTACTGCGGCGAAAGAGGCGACCGCCCTTACGGCCAGTGAGGGCAAGAAAACGCCAAGTAAGAAGCGACCCAAACGCGCTACCATTAAGGCGAAGCGTCGCCTGGATGGTGCACCGGAGCCTGAAGGGCGTATGCCCAAGAAGGCGAAAGGCACTAGACAGGCACAAGTTGCTGAGCCACAAGCTGGCCCCAGCCAGCCATCGGTACCCGCCGAAGGGGATGCGAATCCTTGGCAACTGGTCAGTAGGGGGCGGAAGTCGAACACCCCTCGACCAATGAAGAAAGTGAGAGACAGAGGCGAGGCCTTGTTGGTGAAAACCGACAAGGACAAATACGCCGATGTCCTTAAATCGATGCGAGCGGCCGATAGCCTATCGGCCCTGGGCCAGGACGTGCGCAGCGTTAGACGTACCAAGAACGGTGAAATGATCTTGGTACTGAAGCGTGGCGCGCAATCCAGCGGGGCGGCTTACAAAAAGCTTGCCCAGGAGGTCTTGGGTGACGGCGCTCAGGTTAGGTCGTTGGGTGCGGAAGTGACCCTCCAGTGTAAGCAGCTGGATGAGGTCACGACCGCGGAAGACGTCGTCTCTGCCGTCAAAGAGCAGTGCGGCACAGAGGTTGAGCGGTCCTCTGTACGTCTAAGAGGGGGGTTCTTTGGTACGCAGGTAGCCTATCTCAGACTACCGGTGGCTGACGCCAAAAAGGTCATCGAGAAAAAGAAGCTGAAGATCGGCTGGTCAGTATGCCCAGTAAGCGTGCTCCAGCCACCTTCAGTGGACAGGTGCTACCGGTGCCTTGAGTCCGGGCACAAGTCTTATGACTGCAAGGGCCCAGACCGAAGCAAGATGTGTCGTCGCTGCGGCGAGGAGGGACACAAAGCACAGGAATGCGACAAGGCACCTAGGTGCCTTATCTGCGCCAGTAAGAAGCAGGCCCGGAACCATGCTATGGGCGGGCCTGCGTGTCCCTTCGGAGAAGCCAATCGGAAAAAGCCGTGCAAGTAACACAGCTGAATCTGAATCACTGTGCACCTGCCCAGCAGCTGCTGTGGCAGGCGGTCTCGGAGTCGAGGATCGATGTCGCCCTCCTGTCCGACCCGTACAACGTCCCTGCCGGCAACGGCAACTGGGTGGCGGACGGGTCTGGGTCGGCGGCAATTTGCACAACGGGCAGGTACCCCGTTCAAGAGGTTGTACACTCCTCCGCGGAGGGTGTCGCGATAGCCAAGATCAACGGGGTGTTCTATTGTAGCTGCTACGCCCCACCAAGGTGGCCAATGGAACAGTTCAACCAGATGATCGACAGGCTATCGGCCGACCTAGTAGGTCGGAGCCCGTTCGTTATAGCGGGAGACTTTAATGCTTGGGCAGTGGAATGGGGCAGCCGCTGCACCAATCAGAGGGGACAAGCGTTACTCGAGGCACTTGCAAAACTCGACGCAGTGCTTGTCAATGACGGAGCCAGTAGCACATTCCGTAGGAATGGGGTCGAGTCATGGATAGATGTAACGTTTGTCAGCCCTAGTCTGGTCTCGGACCTGGACTGGAGGGTAGACGAGGGCTACACCCATAGTGATCACCTAGCAATTCGCTTCAAGATCAATTATGGTGTGCAGCGTCCGAGGGCGGTGATCCCTGTCAGGTCCGTGGGTGGAAGACCACTCACTTCGACAGCGAAGTTTTCACCGCGGCCCTGGGACTGGAGGCCAACACCGACAGTCTAAGCGGGGATGCGCTGATAGCTGTCTTATCACGCGCGTGCGACGCTACTATGCCGAGGAAAGCCCTGCCAAGAAATGGCAGACGCCCGGTATACTGGTGGAGTGCCGAAATTGCAGCCCTACGATCAGCCTGCCTCAAGGCTAGACGTAGGACGCAACGAGCCCGCACCGAGGAGGAAAGAGCGGTCCGCCGGGAAGTGTTTCAAGCTGCGAGACTGGCCCTTAACAAGGCCATCAAGAGCAGCAAGAGAGCGTGCTTCGACAACCTGTGCGAGGGTGCCAATGCGAATCCGTGGGGTGACGCCTATAGGATCGTGATGGCCAAGACCAAAGGGGGCTCTTCACCCCCCGAACGGTCACCGGACCGGTTGGCGAGGATTATCGAAGTACTCTTCCGTCCCGAGCCACAAGTCCCTGGCCTCCTCCTGCGCTGCAAGGCGCTGGGAGTGTGGCCGAAATGGTGGCTCCGGTGACGAACGAAGAGTTACTCGCAGTGGCTAACACCCTTGCGATGAACAAAGCTCCAGGCCCCGATGGAGTTCCAAACAGTGCACTTAAGGCAGCGATCATAGCGAACCCGAACATGTTCAGGCTAGCTATGCAGAGATGCCTGGATGAGTGTTGTTTCCCTGAGAGATGGAAAAGGCAGAAGTTGGTACTGCTGCCGAAGGCCGGAAGCCTCCGGGTGACCCATCGGCGTACAGACCAATTTGCCTGATCGACACGACGGGTAAACTGCTCGAGAGGATCATCCTCAACAGGCTCACCCCGTATGCAGAGGGTACGGATGGCCTGTCGAGTAACCAGTTTGGTTTTCGGAAGGGTAAGTCCACGGTGGACGCTATCAATTCAGTCCTCAAGACTGCAGAGGTAGCGATCCAACGGAAAAGGCGAGGAATTCGATACTGTGCGTTGGTGACACTGGACGTGAAGAACGCTTTCAACAGCGCAAGCTGGGATGCCATCGCGCTCTCGTTACACCGGCTTAGCCTGCCGGTGGGACTGTACCGGATCTTGGAATGCTACTTCCAGAACCGTGTGCTGCTATACGAGACCGATGCCGGTCAGAAAAGTGTTCCTATTACCGCAGGAGTCCCGCAAGGGTCAATCCTGGGTCCGGTACTATGGAACCTGATGTATGACGGGGTTCTGAAGCTAAAGTTCCCTCCTGGTGTGAAGATCGTCGGCTTTGCTGACGATGTAACCCTAGAGGTCTACGGGGAGTCAATCCCGAAGTAGAGCTAACCGCAGAACACGCGATCAGCACTGTGGCGGACTGGATGAGTGCGAGAGGCCTTGAGCTCGCTCAACATAAGACGGAGGTGGTTATCGTCAGCAACCGTAAGTCGGCACAACATGCAGTTGTACACGTGGGAGACGTCGCGATCACTTCAAAGCGGAGTCTGAAGATTCTTGGGGTCATCATAGACGACAAGCTTACCTTCGGTAGGCATGTCGAATATGCGTGCAAGAAGGCTTCGACTGCTGTGGCGGCATTATCGAGGATGATGTCCAACAGCTCCAAGGTGTGCGCCAGTAGACGTAGGCTACTGGCAGGCGTTGCCGCATCTATTCTTAGGTACGGCGGCCCGTCCTAGGCAAAAGCACTGGGGTAACCAGTTACCTGCAGAAACTGGAGAGCACCTACCGCTTGATGTGTCTCAGGGTGATATCGGCCTACCGCACGGTATCGCGCGACGCATCCTGCGTGATAGCGAGTATGATGCCAGTCGGGCTGGTCATCCGGGAGGACGAGGAGTGTTTTGACCTACGTGGCACCAGAGGAGCCCGCGAGCGTACCAGGGTGACTTCGGTTGCCAGATGGCAGCGCGAGTGGGATAACTCCTCGAAAGGTAGGTGGACCCACCGGCTGATTCCTAACATATCAAGCTGGGTGGGGAGACCCCATGGGGAGGTTCACTTCCATCTGACACAATTCCTGTCAGGCCATGGCTGTTTCCGACAGTACCACCACAGGTTTGGACACGCGGAGGTCCCCGTGTGCCCTGACTGCCCAGGTGTTGACGAAACTGCAGAGCACATACTGTTTGTATGTCCTCGTTTCGACGTCGAAAGAAGAGCAATGCTAGACGTTTGCGGCCGGGACACAACTCCGGATAATCTTATCCAAAGGATGTGTCAAGCGGTGGAGAAGTGGAACGCAGTCTCGACTGCAACCACTCAGATTGCCTGCAGCTTGCAGAGAATCTGGCGCGCCGAGCAACAATCGACAAGCATGACTAACTTATGATTGGTAAGTTAGAGCGAAAGTGCCGAACGCGAAGAAGTGTGTGAATAGTCTGCCCATGCAGAGGTAATGGCGCAGCGGGTGGCAACCGAGATCGTCACCTCGAAGCATGGCAGAAGGGTGAATGAATAGGTGTATGTATGGACTGCACACGCCGCGCTGGGAGTAGCGCAGGAATGTTGGTTCCTACGACTACTGATACCCCGTGGCGTGGCAGAGGAGTGTGGGGGAGCATCCAAGTCAGTCTCACATGGTACGAAAGGAATGAGTTGAGTCGTGTTGAGCTAGTCTCATATGGCATGAATGAGGTGAGTCAGACTCACATGGTATGTCAGAAGTGGGAACCTAAGCGAAGAGTCCCACAAGGGATGCCAGGGGAGTGTTAGGTCGAATGACTCGAGTAGTATGTGTCAGCGCGAACTGAATGAAAGAGGTGAGCAGTCTCACATGGTACGATAAAGGTGGGCATAGAATTAGTCCCGCACGGCATGAGAAGGGTGGGCACAAAAGTTAGTCCCGCACGGCATGAGAAGGGTGGGCACACAAGTCAGACCCATAGGAGCGTTAATGTGTGTGCAAGCATGGAGCGTATGAGCATGAATCAAGGGTTTGGGGGGGCATACAAGTTAGACCCACATGGCATGAGAAGGGTGGGCACACAAGTTAGACCCGCACGGCATGACAGAGGTGCAACAGAGTATGTAGGGTGTGTTTGAGGGTGCGATAGAGCGAGCACCCAAGTCAGTCTCGCGTGGGACGAGTGCCTGTGTGAGCGATAATGAGCGAGTACGCTTAGTACTGCCGTCCCCCAGAAGTAGTACTGCGAGGTAGTTCCTGGGAAACGATGGTGGAGCCCAAGGAGTTTAGTCGGTATTACCGGTATGGTCGAGTCCGACGCTCCAATGCTCTTGGGTGTGCTAGTTTGGCAACTACAATGCACGTGTACGGGGTTAGTGGGTAAATGCATTCTCCCCGGTAAAAAAAAAAAAAAAAAAGACACCTCAGCAGCAGGGACTTTGTCCAAGGGCTTGACGACCCCTCCCCAAAGCCACTGCGAGTTAGACCGGGACCATCGTCCCTAACCCCTAATCCCAAGGCGTCAAGCGACCCGTGCCGAGGGGATGCATGGCCAGGGGGGTGAAATAATAAGCTAGGCTTTTAACGGAACCTGGGCACCCTCCACAGTAATTGTCCCTTACCGCGTCATGCTGGGCTCTGGCGTGGTGGACCTCTTTTCCCGAGCAACTCGTGGGACCAAAATGGAAAACCAAGTCAATTCTTCAATTAGTATGGTAGTAGTGTAGGCAACAATCCCTTCGCAAGAGGTGGGTTGTTCAGGTCTCCGCCTAGGAGGCCAGAGGCAATAGTCGGCAGCTCAGTGCGCAGCGCCAGCGTGGGTCACTCAACCTTCCTCTCGGCTATAAAAACGCCGGTAGGGGTTATTGACGGCCCATGGCTTGTGGAGGCGATGAACCGCAAACGCGATGGGCTTTCGGCCTTCGAGGTGGCGACGGAACAGCTGGACGCTATCATCGACTTTGCGTCATCGAAGCATAATATCAGCAAGGACCTCAAGAGGAGCTTGCAGAAACTTCGAAAGTCGATGCTGGACGCCAAGCTGGAGAGGGCGGTCGGGACGGCAAAGTGTAAACCCGTGAAATCGGTGGAGTCGAGGTCTACCCAGACTGAGGCCCAAGGATTCGCGGACTCGGGCAAGGTCGAATCGACCGAAGGCGTGCCAGCGAAGACGGTGGTGCCAAAGTCTACCCAGACTGAGGCTCAAGTATTTGCGGGTACGTCTGGGTGACTACTCCAACGGAGCAGACACAAAAACGGGGGAGACAGTCTCCAGGGGATGAGCTCCCTGGGGGCCGCTCCAAAACGCGGAGG
The DNA here is from genome assembly GCF_024139115.2 of Armigeres subalbatus. Classification (NCBI taxonomy): domain Eukaryota; kingdom Metazoa; phylum Arthropoda; class Insecta; order Diptera; family Culicidae; genus Armigeres; species Armigeres subalbatus. The sequence continues at coordinate 198,382,947 of NC_085140.1, read as the reverse complement.
GTTACTACCCCGAACAAGGGTAGTGGGGCTGGGAAGCTGAACCCCGGTCAGGTACCTCCAAAACCGGGGGAGGAAGGACCTGGAAAGGTCCGTCCACTCAGGAAAGACGGTGGTAAGGGGTTACGGCAGGCTGAAAGTTCTCAGCCGCACCATTCCAGGGAAATAGAGGAGGATGACGCCTCCTGGACCCTGGTCAAGAACAAGAGGAAACCGAAGACGTCAAGGGCCGAAAAGAAGGCCCAGGCGAATGAGGGTAGCAAGAAGTCTAGGGTAGGCGCCAATCGCTCCAGGGGCGATGCCCTAGTCATCACGGCGGACGAGGCTAAGTACTCGGATGTTTTGAAGGCGATGAGGAGTGACGTCAGGCTCGGTGAACTCGGCGCCGACGTACGTCGAATAAGACGTACCCGGATGTGCGATATGATACTCGAGCTGAAGCGGGGCGTCTCGCAAAAAGGCGCCGCCTACAAGAAGTTGGCGGAGGAGGTCCTAGGCGAGACGGTCAAGGTGAGGGCACTCACGACGGAGGTGAATCTAAGGGTTAAAGACCTGGACGAGATCACTGAAGTCGAAGAGCTCGTCACGGCACTGCGGCGACAGTGTGAAGTGGAGACGCCCACCGCAGCCGTACGGCTACGGAAAGGTCCGGCAGGGACGCAGGTAGCATTGGTTCGGCTATCTGCAGCGGACGCCTCCAAGGTAGTCAAGTTAGGGAGCGTCAAGGTGGGATGGTCGGTATGCCCTGTGCGCATATACGAGCAACCCGAAGTTTGCTTCAAGTGCCTGGAACCGGGGCACAAGCAATGGGACTGCAAAGGCCCTGACAGAAGCAATCTCTGCCGACGCTGCGGATTGGATGGACATAAGGCACAATGCTGCACGAACCCTCCCAATTGTTTGATTTGTTCCAGCAAAGCTGTGAACAGCAAGCACCCCATGGGGGGTTCGATGTGCCCGGCGTTTAAACGTGCTGCAAAATCAAAGTGCAGGTAACGTAGCTGGCTTGCTCAGCTTCGCCCGAGTGTTTGGCGTGCGCAGGTTTAGAGGAAACGACGGAACACGTGTTGTTCGTGTGCTCACGTTTTCGCGCAATGCGTGACCACATGCTTGCCACATGTAGTCTGGACACTACCCCGGACAACCTAGTTCGGAGGATGTGTAAAGATGAAGTTGGCTGGAACGCCGTTTTATCGGCTATCGCCCAAATCGTCTCGGAGCTACACAGAAGGTGGCGCGTGGACTCAAGGATGGCTAGTTCAGGCGCAAATAAGAAGTGGTCCAAGGGATCGGAGTCGGCTTCATGGGTCATACCTGTGGTCGAACTCGATCCTTTTATCGAACAAGTGGCCGCGCAAAGAACAATATGGTATCGTCGCTTTCGCGGCGTCGGTCAACCGGGCGGGTTCCGAGCCCGAGGACGGAAAGGGGTCCTCGTCAAGGCTGGGACAGGCGTAGGCCTCGCGTCGGCAAGTCCCTCTGTGTGCTGGCGAATAGGCCCTATCGCAAAAAGGTCAATTTGGGGTGCACGCGGCATCATCATTCTTGATACCAGTCGTGCAGAGGGAAGCAGGCGCGAAGTCGACCCTTCCCACCTTCCGAGGACATAGGCGTAGTAAGGCCACCTGGAAAGCCGGCAACGCGCTGGCACGATACCATGGTGTTCTTCTAAAAAAGCGAGTTACGATGTTCGGTGCTGCAAGGACACGCAGCTAACCTCGAGGGTGCGTTGTGCACTGGCCCCCCTTTGAAGCATTACTTTCTGGTTGTACCAAAGTGACTATGGGCTTGGCGGCAATGGAAACGGTTTAGCGGGTCGGGGATGTAGTCCTGCCTCCCTCGGTGATCCCTAACCCCGCACTTCCTGGTCAACCCAGGATGTCTGTTGAGCAGATTCCCCCTCCATTGTTTAGGAAGAAAAAAAAACACAGACACCTCGCTCACCCTGGCAGCATACAGGTCGCGGATGGGCTGCGGGGACCACTGTATGTAAATACGGTCCACGCGCGGTTGTTGTTGCCGGGGTGCTCTTCTCCAAACGTGAGTTAGTGAAAGAGTCCGTTAGGACTCTAGCACAGCTTGTGATCGACGGGTGGTGAGGCTACCACCTAGCAGTCGATGTGTTTCATAATGCCTTGTACGTTAGCATAAGTGTGAGCGTTCTCAATAGTCCCCTTGATGTACTGCTTGGTTGCGGGCCGGGCCGGGGGCCGGGGGCCGGGGTTGCGAAAAAGAATCCACGTGATTTGGAGAAACTTGAACCCTCAACCTCCTACTCTACAAGATAGGCATGATAATCCCCACACAACAAGATCACTAAAAGTCACGTTTGTGGAAAAGCCAGCAATATCCGAGTACGATGCTGGGTCATTAGGTCGAAGGCCATTAGGCCGAATGAGAACTGGGGAGTGAGAAATGAGTTGTGCGAAGTGAGGAAGAAGGAAGAAGGAAGAAGGAAGAAGGAAGAAGGAAGAAGGAAGAAGGAAGAAGGAAGAAGGAAGAAGGAAGAAGGAAGAAGGAAGAAGGAAGAAGGAAGAAGAAAGAAAGAAGATGGGAGAAAGAAGGAAGAAAACGGAAGAAAGAAGAAAGAAGAAGGAAGAAGAAGAAGAAAGAAGAGAGGTGAAAGAAGGTGGAAAGAAGATGGAAGAAGAAAACAGGAAGAAGGAAGAAGGAAGAAGGAAGAAGGAAGAAGGAAGAAGGAAGAAGGAAGAAGGAAGAAGGAAGAAGGAAGAAGGAAGAAGGAAGAAGGAAGAAGGAAAAAGGAAGAAGGAAGAAGGAAGAAGGAAGAAGGAAGAAGGAAGAAGAAAGAAAGAAGAAGGAAGAAGGAAGAAGGAAGATGGAAGAAGAAAGAATGAAAGAAGACGGGAGAAAGAAGAATAAATAAGGAAGAAGGAAAAAGGAAGAAGGAAGAAGGAAGAAGGAAGAAGGAAGAAGGAAGAAGGAAGAAGGAAGAAGGAAGAAGGAAGAAGGAAGAAGGAAGAAGGAAGAAGGAAGAAGGAAGAAGGAAGAAGGAAGAAGGAAGAAGGAAGAAGGAAGAAGGAAGAAGGAAGAAGGAAGAAGGAAGAAGGAAGAAGGAAGAAGGAAGAAGGAAGAAGGAAGAAGGAAGAAGGAAGAAGGAAGAAGGAAGAAGGAAGAAGGAAGAAGGAATAAGAAAGAAAGAAGATGGGAGAAAGAAGGAAGAAAACGGAAGAAAGAAGAAAGAAGAAGGAAGAAGAAGAAGAAAGAAGAGAGGTGAAAGATGGTGGAAAGAAGATGGAAGAAGAAAACAGGAAGAAGGAAGAAGGAAGAAGGAAGAAGGAAGAAGGAAGAAGGAAGAAGGAAGAAGGAAGAAGGAAGAAGGAAGAAGGAAGAAGAAAGAAGGAAGAAGGAAGAAGGAAGAAGGAAGAAGGAAGAAGGAAGAAGGAAGAAGGAAGAAGGAAGAAGGAAGAAGGAAGAAGGAAGAAGGAAGAAGGAAGAAGGAAGAAGGAAGAAGGAAGAAGGAAGAAGGAAGAAGGAAGAAGGAAGAAGGAAGAAGGAAGAAGGAAGAAGGAAGAAGGAAGAAGGAAGAAGGAAGAAGGAAGAAGGAAGAAGCTAGAAGGAAGAAGGAAGAAGGAAGAAGGAAGAAGGAAGATGGAAGAAGGAAGAAGGAATAAGAAAGAAAGAAGACGGAAGAAAGAAGGAAGAAAGAAGAAGGAAAAAGGAAGGTGTGAGGCAATATAATTTGCATGAAAACGATTTTTCGAATAAACGCATTTTCAAAAAAAAAACCTGTAATGAGTTGTGTTAAATTTGACTATTTTTTGTGCAAACAATTTCTCAAATTAGTAAAATTAACTAAATACCAGTCCTTGTTCATTTTAAATGCGCAATGGTTGTTGAAATAACTAAAAAGCATAGTAATTGTTACTGCTGTATTTGTTTATAAGCCCATAGTAGAACTAAATGCATATTGTGTGTGATACAAATACGATATGTAGACTGTACAAAATTAGTGGCGTTGTGTTTTTAATTTAATCCTTCAATATAGTATTTTTGACTGCGAAGCTTCTTTCAGTGTAGTCACTAAATCAATTTGTACTCGCTGTGCTCCCTGCCTTCTTGTATCTGCCGGGTCGGTAGCGAGCATCATCTTCTTGTAACATGTCCTTTCCATCGCACACTTCCAGCTTTAGCTACCTTCTGGACACTGGATCCGCCGTACAGTTGGGCGAGCTGATAGCTGATAGCTCCCCCACGCAAACCAACACCATCAACAGGTAGCGTAATCCTTCCTCTACTTATGGATGGTGTTGGTTTTTATTTATTTATTTATTTCGTCAAACATAATGTAGACTACATTAAAAAACTTATAACTATGTTCTCTTGTAACTAATGTTCCTAAAATATTTTCTTAGGCTCATACGAGGCATGGCTAAATCAATTGCTTCACAATACTGATTGTAAACAGACATCATTTGATTCATTGGACTAAATTTTGCATAATTTGTTCGATGATGACAGGTGGCAAACAAGTTTCGATTTCTCAATTGCCGAGTAGGAGTGTAAAAATTTAAACAAGACAATAGTTTGGTGGAATCAATGCGGTGCGAAACAATATCATTCACAAATGAGATCATGGCAAATTCACGACGCTTTTTTAATGATTGGATATCTATAAGCATACATCGCGCCTCGTACGACGGAAGTGGAATGTTGTCCACCCTAATTTGCGTAAGGCATATAAAAGGAATTGCTTTTGAATTGATTCTATTCGATCATCATGTGATTTCATATACGGAGACCATACAATGCTACAATATTCTATAATTGATCTGACATACGCAACGTACAAAGTTTTAATTGTATAAGGATCTTGAAAGTTGTAACTAAATCTTTTAATAAAACTGAGCATATTTGTTGCTCTATGGATAATAGTGTTGTAGTGGTCAGTAAAGGTTAGCTTAGCATCTAAGATTACACCCAAATCTCTAACCCTTTCACATTTTTGTACTGGTTGATTTCCTAGAGTTACAGTTATCGATGGTGTGCTCCGTTTTCTACTGAAAGTGATCAAATTACATTTCTTGACATTAAGTTGTAGTAAGCTTTTGTTACACCAGTTATCAAATATGCGTATTTCGTTCAAGTAGATGTCATTGTCAACAGTATTTTTGATTTCCATAAATAGTTTCATATCGTCCGCATAAATAAGGATTTTAAGATGCTTAAGAATGAGTGATATATCGTTTACAAACAATATGAATAGAAGAGGTCCTATATGCGAGCCTTGGGGAACTCCAGATGTTACATTGACTGGAAGCGACTGTTTCCCTTCAAATCGTACTATTTGTTGGCGGTCAGTTAAATACGATTTAATCCATTTAAGGAGTCTCATCTCAATTCCCAATTTCTCAAGCTTGAAAATCATCATAGGAATATCGAGTCTATCAAATGCTTTGCTAAAGTCTGTGTAAAGCGCCTCAACATGACTACCTTTGTCCATAGCATTCAATGAGTAATTTACAAATTCTAAAAGATTGGTTGTAGTCGAACGTCCTTTAAAGAACCCGTGTTGTGCATCTGTTATTATATGTTTTATTTGGTTGAACATCCTTCTATTGATGATTGATTCAAAAGTTTAGGAATACATGAAATAATGGCCACTCCACGATAATTTCTAATATCAGATTTTTCCTGATTTAAAAATTGGTATTAGAAAAGACTTCTTCCATTCTTTTGGAAAGCTACTGGTTTCTAAAGATAACTTGAATAACCAAAATAAAGGTGTCGTAAATTCGCTTGCCAACTTTTTCAAAAACATAGGTGGAATTCCATCTGGTCCGGATCCTTTTGAGACATCTAAATTCTGTAGAGCTGCCAAAATCTCCGTTGCATTAATTTGGTTTACACCAACACTGCTTAAATAGTCAGGAAAATGTGAAAATATTCATAATCACGATCACTTTCGGAAAATTCGGTATATGTCTCTTGAAAAAAGGTTGCAAAAAGAGTACAAATTTCATCAGCATTATCTCCTAATTTTTCATCTAAAGTCATTTTCGATGGAAAATTGCTGGATTTTAGCTTGGTTTTGGCATACTTGAAAAATTTTTTTGGACATGATTTGATTTCATTTTCGGTTTTAGCATTATACTCCGTAAGAGCCGAAGACATGGCTAAACTAAGTTGATCGCAAATATTCAAATAGTTTTCTAAATTTTCTTGACTTGTGTATTGTTTATAAAGTTTATGAGCCTTTTGCTTTCGGTTTTTCAAATTTTTGATTTGTTTGTTGAACCATATTGGGTTTTTGAGTTATAATTGCGACGTTTCCTCACGAATGGTACTTCATTCCGAACAATGTCTAATAAAATTGCATAAAAGTCTGTAACAGCACATTCAATGTCAGTTTGATTTTGTAAAATTTGTTGCCAATTAGCTCTGTTCAATTTTTGTTTAATGTTGTCAAAATTTGCATTTTTATAATCGAGAATATTTTCGAAATCATAGCCATAAGGATCATGGTTCCGATGCACAAATACAGAGTATTCTATTGCTGTGTGAAATGCTTCATTTTCCATAACGGCGATAGAGACTCATTTACACAGAAATCATCGAGAGTGTTTGTGAATAAAAAGTCCAAATAGCAATGTTGACAATTTTTTACATGATTTATTTGATTCAAGCCTAAACATGCAGTTTTTCAAAAATAAATTGTAAAGTCTCATTTTCACCGACAACTGGCAGCAAAATACTTTCATTCTCAGAATCTGGAATGAAGTCTGCATTACGTTGGTTGAAATCGCCGTAAATGTGAACTTTGAATTCAGGAGGAAAATGGGAAATAATTTCATCGGCATTATGGAAGAACTTTTCATATGAGGATTTACAAGCTTGATCTGGAGGAAAGTACACTGTTGCAAAAATGTGAGTTTCACCATCAATACATGCTCAAATTCATTAAATTTGGTAGAATCAATGAGCTCCGAATTATGTTTTGAGGAAATTGCGATGAGAACACCTCCGCCAGACATTCTTTGCGCTAAGACGAGATCTCGGTCATCTCTAAAAACATTATAATCACTACCAAAAACTTCCTCGCTTTTAACGCTTTCTGACCAACTTGTTTCAGTTCCTAAAATAACCGAGAAAGAGGAACTCAAAATTTGTTTATGTATTTCGTTCATTTTGATAGCACTTTTCATACGATTGAAGTTCTGACAGTATACAAGTAGTTCTGTTGCCTGTGCGTTTGATGAAGTTTTTGGTAGTTCGTCAATACCATTACAATTTTCTACGACTTCCTCCAATGAGTGCGTTAAGTTGATCGGAAGTACTATTTGTTGGTCACATTCTGCATCTCCCGACTGCGTCAATTCCTTTAAAACCCCGTCTGTTGGCAGGAGCATGAAGAACCATTGCTTTCCTCTAAGGAGTTCGTCAATTCTGGCAAAAACACTGACAGACACAGGGCCTCGGCGATGGAGATATTGCGTTGGTTGTTCTTGAATGGTTAGCAGCAAAGTATGGATTTAACACCTCTCCTCTCCGAAAAGCGATGGTTGGGCGGTACGGGTGTTGGCTTGATGGTGGTGGCGGTCGCGAAAAGTGTTCCTTAGCCGCCGCGAGCAGCTCTCTATCGCGCGGAAGTATAGGTGTATGGCTGTTTTGTTTGTCACTGCGCCACGGTGGGTAGTATGGTGGTGTTGATCAGTCTTATTGTTACAATAATTCCGTTTATGTTTCTGCTTATCACGCGATCTGTCTGTTTTTTTCTGCTTCTGTCGACGAATGCATGCATCAAACTCCGACCAGTCCCGTTTCCATATCCACCTCCCTTTCCAGCGCCATAGTGGGTCATAATCGCGCGGTTCCTTGTACTTTGCGTGGAAATTTAATTCGTCACGTGTCTTTTCTGGAATGGGGCGAGGCAGATTCAAATCAGGTTGATTATTTGATTCGAGGGACTGTAGACCATTAGTGTTTTTAGGTTCGGCAGCCAATTCCGTTTCGAGCGATTGCAGTGGGCTCTCGTTGTGGCATCCCATGATGTTGGTTGAAAGCGTTTTCAATTCATCTAGAATGTCAGTCCCCAGCCACGGGTTGGAGCACATGGTTACTGTAGAAGATAAATCCAGGGTGAGGCTACTAATTCGCCTCATTTCTTCGTTTAAAATTTTCATTTCTTTGGAAATGTCAGTTCTCATCGACTCCACTGAATTTGTTATAGTCACTTGTGCCATGGACATATCCAACGATTGATTAATTACAGAATTTCCAATAGAATCGTTGATCTTCTTGGATGTCAGCAAATTTTTTATTTCGCCCGGGTGAGCTTCGAGTCGATCAATGGCTTCATGAATTATGCCATCGCTTGTATTATTTACCGCTGCGCGATGAATCACTTCAGTGTTTTTATGAATTTGGTCTGCCAATTGCTCCTGTTGTTGCACTAGTGCATTGAATTCAAAGCTACCAGTAACAAGATGTATCCGTCACCCTTTTATCTTTCCCCCGCAACGAACTACGCTGGACAGCTACTCCCACGCAGGCGGCATGGAAATTACGAGGACATCCAACACAAGTCCACATTACTGAATCCTCGGACGAATCTAGCGAGCAAATTTCGCAACTCATTATCACTATACGACACCGACGCGCGACAATCAAAACGTATGCAAAAAGTAATAAAAACAAAAAAACAAAAAACGACTACGGTCGCTAGCAATTAAAAATACGTCCGACCCGATTGACGATCAATTGTGAAGTATTTGCGTGGGTGAGCTATCAGATACAAAAGCAGATAAGTCGTTTTGAAAATTTTGTCTTGATTTCTAAGCCACTCTGCATACCTAGTTTTTCAAAACTTGTCAAGAGTAACATATGATGAGGGCCTAATTTTTTTTCATGGATTTTTTATAAATCGATGTAACTCTAAAATGACAAGACCTACATAAAAGTGTTGTATGGCGGACTGTCGTGAAATTCCCAGAAGTTTTTTGGAAAAATATACAAAAAATAAAATACCGATTTCTACACTGAAAAAAATTAATTTAAAAAAATTAAAATCGATATTACAAAAAGACCTCATCTTAGAAATCGATGAAATTTTTTATGCAGATAGGTATTTTAATTATCTAAATTTGATGGGAATAATGTTCCAGTGACATATTTAAGGAAAAAAGTTTTTCTAACAAAAACTTTTTTCATGTCCATATTGAGTGAAAATTTATCAGCGCGTTTTATGCCTACAGCGCCAATTATAGGTTCAGCAGCCTATCATCAACCAACGACACATTTTGGACGTATAAAAATCTGTTTAGGAAGCAATTTAGCATAATCTAACATTAATGTGGACCAACATTTGAAATGGGTTTATGTTTTATTTTCAGTCCGCCATACAACATTTTTTATAGGTCTTGTCATTTTAGAGTTACATCGATTTATAAAAAATCCATGAAAAAAACAAGCAATGGGTAATGTTTTCAACATAACCGCGAGTAGACGTAGGACTTGTATAAACGTAACGTATTTACATTTAACTTCTATCTTTTGGATCTATGGAGTTTGATTATAGGTATTGATATTGGAAACGATAACTTCCATGCTGTGTAGAATTATTAGCAATTTGTTTATTCAAAACTTCTAGAAATAAAACTAATAATTAAATACATAATTAGAATTACTTTGTTTCTAACTATTAAGCCTTTATTGATTTTGATTCCAAACTCCGAGTCAAGTTTAATAATCTAATTTCTCAAAAATGAAAAACAAAGAATAAGATAAAGTTTATTTAAATATTCTTCTGGAAATTATTTTTTGCGGACTTTTTCAAAACATTTACATGTCATACAGCGAAATTTTTTAATCTAAAATGGATATTAACACTTCTGCTGATTGTGCATCTTTAATTGCTAATGCCTTCTACAAATAAATGAAAGTAGTTATTTTAATCAAATTTTTATTTTCATCAGTGTAGTTGTAGGAATCAGAACCATGTTTAAATGTACCAAGCACAACTTAACATATGGTCAGTCATATGACATAACTCGTACCCATCCCGGGATCATGTGGATTATGACACCAATCACCATTTTTCTTCATCCACCACCGCTGCCCTCGGCGATTGCATTCATAGCAACCGACACCACTGCATCCGACCATCATCAAGCACAGAATGACAAAAAAATGCGCCCACTTCTTTCATGCATATTCGCAGACCCACCGTCAGTTCTACCGCTGGCGACTGCATGCTGTGTAGATAAACACAACGAACGAATGAACGAAACGAAAAATACGCCATCAAAAAGCACGTCAGCACGCGCTGCTGTCACAAATTGTACTGACTCGCACACGGCAGGCAGTGCTTCTTTTATACAAAAAAAAAAAATCTTCCGGTAGACTCGAAGGCCCGTGACATACCGCATTCTGATGTCCGTGTTAGGAATGCACGGAATTGATTATATATGAAATTTTTACTGGCTTTGACAAGAATTGAAATTTTCAATAACTTATCGTTAATAATCTTAAGTTTCAATGAAATAGGCAAAATGGTGGAGAGTTTTCGAGTCGATTGATATATAAATCTTAAAAATACATTGAAAGATAAAGGCGCTAGTAACGTTCAAAATCTTCCCTTCCAGCGTAACGCTCTCGATTTCCAAAAATCTAAATGACACCCAGTATAGTAAAGAAAGACGTAAGTCCTACGTCAAAACAGTTGTTCTTATGTATGGCGACAATTGGTACACCGACCCCAGTACTTTTTTCGAAAAATCTTCCAGGCAGTTTTTTGTAAATCTTCTAAACATTACAGCCCCCACTGGGACATTGCTGCCTCGCTGCTTAGTGTTCATTCAACACTTCCACAGTTATTAACCGCGAGGTTTCTAAGCCAAGTTACCATTTTTGCATTCGTATATCATGTTATTATTTATTTATTCAGACTAAGGCCGAAGTGGCCTGTGCGGTATATGAGAGTCTTCTCCATTCGGCTCGGTCCATGGCTACACGTCGCCAACCACGCAGTCTACGGAGAGTCCGCAAGTCACCTTCCACCTGATCGATCCACCTTGCCCTTGTGCCCGTCGGATCGTTGTCGAGAACCATTTTCACCAGGTTACTGTCCGACATTCTGGCTACGTGCCCGGCCCACCTCAGTATTCCGATTTTCGCGGTGTGAACGATGGATGGTTCTCCCAACAGCTGATGCAACTCGTGGTTCATTCGCCTCCTCCACGAACCGTCCGCCATCTGCACCCCACCATAGATGGTACGCAGCACTTTCCTTTCGAAAACTCCAAGTGCGCGTTGGTCCTCTACGAGCATTGTCCAGGCCTCGTGTCCGTAGAGGACTACCGGTCTAATGAGCGTTTTGTAGATTGTCAGTTTGGTACGGCGGCGAACTCTATTCGATCGGAGCGTCTTGCGGAGTCCAAAGTACGTACGATTTCCAGCCACTATGCGTCTCCGAATTTCTCTGCTGGTGTCATTTTCGGCAGTCACCAGTGAGCCCAAGTACACAAATTCTTCTACCACCTCGATTTCGTCACCACCGATGCAAACTCGCGGTGGGTGGCTCACATTGTCTTCTCTTGAACCTCTTCCTATCATGTACTTCGTCTTCGACGTGTTGATGACTAGTCCGATCCGCTTAGCTTCCCTCTTCAGTCTGATGTAGGTTTCCTCCATCTTCTCAAAGTTATATCGTATATTATGAGGCTACCGTTTTTGTAGTAGTGGACGTGACATAACCAAATTTTTTTTTCGCCATCGCATCTTGTCGGCTCAGTGGGCAGAAAATATTCTATGCTTTTTTACAAATAATTATATGGCAACCGATTCTGTTATTTTGATCTTATGTTCTTCATACTCGAGGTTAGTTGTTCACTATAAATTTTCGTAGCAAATAACAAAGGGGCTCTTAAAAAAATCTATTGGGATTCTGAGCAGCATCTGCTCGAGATTCAGAGGAAAATTCGTTCGAGATTCTGAAAAGAATTCGTTTGGGATTCTAAACAGAATCCATTTGCAATGCTGTAAAGAATTCTGTCGGGAATCTGAACAGAATCCGATCAGAATGTTAAACACAATCCGTTTGGAATTCTAAATAAAATCCATTCGCGATTTTAAGCAGAATCCATTTGGAATTTGTTTGATATTTTGATATTTTTTTGATATTTTAAATAGAGTCCGTTTAGGATTCTGTTTGAAATTCTGAAAAGAATCCACTTAAACTTTCTCAACAGAATCTATTGTTGATAGTCAACGTAGTTTCTGGAGGATCAATTTCAGTTTAATTCTCCAAAACCTAACTTATTTTTACCTGTAGTTCAATGTTAAGTTCCCTTAAATCTGCGATTAAATACAAGTTTGCTATTATCATAACCCGAGGCGATAACATCGAAGTGCATTTGCTGTCGACCTACATATCCCGAGCAGCACAAGTCAGTCAAAAATGGTTGCAGCAACTGGATTGTGACCTAATCTGGTCACATATGAGTTGCAGTAACCTACGTGGAACATGTGTGTCACTAGGGATCATCTACATATGTATGTACGTGCTTCAACATCCTAGTGATGTGAACTTGACAGGTTCCCGAGTACATCGAGATATTAGGAATGATAAAAAGCTTTTCGTGTCATATAATGCTTATCAATGGGCCACACGTACTCTGTTCTCAGAATAACTTCGCGGGATGCAGGAAAAGGTTTGGAGGGATGTATGCGGCTCTTTGGGGATCACTGCCCTAGGGCGTTTTGCCTCGCCGAAATGCTATATGTTGGTTCAAAATGTAAAAAAAATCCAACCTTCATATCTATTATTTTGACACTTTTTTCGTCTGACATATATAACTTAAGGTCTAGTTTTGTTAAGGTCATCTTTTGGTTCCTCTTTTCCTTCATTTGTTTAATTAAACGGATGTGATGAAATTTGCATAAAAAGATTAGTAACGTAAGATAAATCATTGCACAATTGTACCATGCGTCTCCTTATGATGTTATGTTTATATACTAATGAATAGATAAGAAAGGCTCTTCTTCACTGAAAAAAAAAACTCACAGGAGCATACATAGGGTATAACGGTATAATATGCACCACTCCCCACCTTAAGACATTGCCTCGTGGGGCCCTCCTTAACCTAGCGGTAAGATACGCGGCTATAAAGCAATACCATGCTGAGGGTGGCTGGGTTCGATTCCCGGTGCCGGTCTAGGCAATTTTCGGCTTGGAAATTGTCTCGACTTCCCTGGGCATAAAAGTATCATCGTGTTAGCCACAATATAGGGTATGCAATCATGGTTTGAACTAGTGAAAAGCGTATCATGGTTTGAACCATTTTGAAATCTGTAGAAATTACCATCTCATTGGTAGGAAATGAACCTAAAACAGTATGAATGGCATATTTAGGTATACTAGAAGTGATAGAGTTTATTTAAACATTTGTACATATTGTTTAAGTAATATAATAAAGCGATTTAAAAACGTCCTGAATTAGCGCTAAATTCCCCCCACTTACTTACTTTACTTATGGATCCTGTACACCTCCGGTGGTGCAAAGGGCCGACTTGAAAGATCTCCATCCTGAGCGATGCCCGGCTATCGCTTTAACCTGTTGCCAGGTTAGATTTCGGTCGACTTCTTTTATTTCTTTATTGAGGCTTCTCCGCCATGAGCCTCTGGGTCTGCCTCTGCTGCGATGTCCCGCTGGGTTCCAGTCTAATGCTTGCTTACAGATTTCGTTTCCGCCCTACGTAGAGTGTGGCCGACCCAGCCCCACTTCCGATCCCGAATTTCTGTTGTTATCGGCCTCTGGTGACAACGACGATGGAGCTCGTTGTTTGAGATCCAGTTGTGAGGCCACCAGGCCCGAATAATATACCGCAGGCATCTGTTAATGAACACCTGCAGCCGTTGAGTGTTCTCCACTGATACACACCATGTTTCGCTAGCGTATAACAGCACAGATTTCACGTTAGAGTTGAAAATTCGTATTTTGGTGCGTTCACTTATTTGCCTGTTTTTCCAGATATTTCTTAAACTCGCAAAGGCAGCCCTTGCTTTCTTGATCCGTGCGCCTATGTCGATCTTGGTACCGCCGTCTGACGCCATTTGGCTACCAAGATATTGGAAGCTTTCAACATTCTCCACTAGTTGCCCGGCTACTGTGAAACTGGAAGGAGTCACCGTGTTTACATCCAACGATTTGGTTTTGTTGACGTTGATGACTAAACCTGCCGAGGAGGAGCGATTGGCAAGGTCGTTGAGCTTACTCTGCATATCAGAGCGCCGTTGCGCGAGTAGTGCAACGTCATCCGCCAATTCGAAGTCGTTTAGGTGCTCCATGGTTATAGGCTGCCATAACAGCCCGCGGTTTGGTTCACGGTCAATCGCATCTACCAGAATCTCATCGATTACGATGAGGAACAGTAACGGTGATAGAATACATCCTTGCCTCACACCAGCTACGACCCGGATAGGGTCGGACAGGACCCCATTGTGCAGCACTCTACACGAAAAGGCCTCGTACTGTGCTTCGATGAGGCCGATGATTTTCTCAGGAACCCCTTGCGTCTCAGGGCGCCCCACATATTCTCGTGATTGAGACGGTCGAAAGCTTTTTCGTAGTCAATGAATACCAAGTAAAGGGACTCTTGGAATTCGTTGACCTGCTCCGTGACAATATGGTCCACACAGGATCTTCCGGCACGGAATCCGGCTTGCTGCCGCCGGAGAGTCGCATCGATCTTCTCCTGAATCCGGGCTAGGATAATTTTGCACAGAACTTTGAGAACGGTACACAGCAACATAATGCCTCGCCAGTTATCGCATACAGTCAGGTCACCCTTTATGGGCACCTTCACTAAGATACCTTGCATCCAGTCGACCGAGAAAGTTGCGGTGTCCCAGATATTACGAAATAAACAATGCAGTAGTTGAGCGGATGTCATGGGGTCAGCTTTGAGCATCTCGGCTGATATGCGGTCGACCCCTGGGGCTTTATTCGATTTCATGCTTTGGATGGCTGTTTGAATCTCTAGCAGTGATGGAGCTTCGGTATTGACACGTGTTATACGTCGGATCCTAGGCAGATCATGCCGAGGTGGTGATGGCCTGGTTGGCACTTGAAAAAGTTGTTCGAAGTGCTCGAACCAGCGTTTCAGCTGGTCAGTTGGGTCGGTCAATAACTGATCATTCGCGTCTTTCACAGGCATCGTTGCATTCATCTTCGCCCCGCTTAAGCGTCGTGAGATATCGTAGAGGAGGCGAATGTCCCCGGTTGCGGCGGCTCTCTCTCCTTCGTCGGCCAGAGAGTCTGCCCACGCTCGCTTGTCCCGTCGACATGAGCGTTTTACTTCCTTCTCAAGAGCCGCGTATCGTTGACGGGCTAAGACTTTGGCTCCTCTGGTTTTCGATCGCTCTATCGCGGCTTTGGCTTCTCTTCGCTCCTCTATCTTCCTCCAGGTCTCATCGGTGATCCATTGTTTTCTCTGGGTGCGTAGTTCGCCCAGATTGTTCTCGCTGGTGGCGATGAAGGCATTCTTGATGGCGGTCCATTGGTCTTCCACGCTGCCACCTTCCGGAATATCTGCAGCACGCGTCTCCAGTTCTTCAACGAAGGACCGTTTCACCGTGGCATTTTCCAGTCGGCGTGTGTTGAATCGTCGTCCAACTCTTTCCTCCTGCCGACGAATCCGCGCAATGCGCAGGCGTATTTCGCCGATGAGGAGGTGATGATCAGACGCGATATCGGCACTACGTTTATTCCGTACATCAAGAAGGCTCCGTTTCCATTTTCGGCTGATGCAGATGTGGTCGATTTGATTTTCTGTAAAGCCGTCACGGGAGACCCACGTGACCTTGTGAACCGGTCGATGAGGGAAGAGCGATCCCCCGATCACCATGTCGTTATTACCACAAAATTCTGCGAACAGCTCGCTCATTTCTCCGAGACCATGGCGTCCCATAATGCGCTCATGGTTCGAGTGGTCGGATCCGATCTTCGCATTGAAGTCGCCCAAACAGATCTTGATATCACCCTTCGGAATTCTATCTACGACGGCATTGAGTTGACTGTAGAAGTTCTCTTTGTCTTGCAGATCGGCAGCATCGGTTGGCGCATAACATTGGATTATAGTAAGGTTTCGGACCCGTGTTCTAAATCTGGCAACGATTATTCTTTCACTTATAGGTTCGCACTTCATAAGCGCAGAGTGTGCCTGAGCGCTTAGCAGGAAGCCAACTCCGCGATGCCGGGGAGCGTGTTCACCTCGTAAACCAGAGTATAGCAGAACTTGTCCCGACGGCGTTCTGTGTTCTCCAAAGTTTGGCCAACGGACTTCACTCAGTCCCAGGATCTCAAGCTTCATGCGGCGTGCCTCATTGGCAAGTTGTGCCAATTTACCCTGCTGGGCTAGGGTTAAAACGTTCCATGTTCCTATTCGTGTCCGTTGTTTCGCGCTAAGAGTCGTCGCCGTAAAATCAGTCCGTATTCTTTCATTATCGGATTCTCGAACAAATTGATGTTTCGGGAACAGTAGGTTGTTGGCCCAAGGTTCCCTATCCACCGGGATGGGGCTGCCATCTTAGGTATAGCTTCCGGGGAATAGCATTTCATACTCAGCCGCTGGATGCCAGAACAGACGCTGTTGGAGCCGCACCTCCTTGGTGGACAGACGCTCGATCAGTCGGGTCAAATTTGTTTAAAGTCCCACCCAACACCAGGACTAGGCTAGTGCGCTTTGAGCGGCACACGGTCGCTTTGATAGGGCCTGCTTGGGGACACATGCAGCTTTTTATAGAAGTTCAACAGAGCCCACTGTCGAACCCCACCACATCCTAGGCAGACCCCACAGTACGCACCCTCTCACTCTAGCTGATGTCAGAAGGACCAAGGAAAATTCCCCCCACCAGTGGCATAATTTCAAAAAGCTCGTAAAGGACGCATTTTATGACACAGGAGTGAGATCAATATATCAAAAGAAAGCTATTTTTATCTGTAATCGATTGACATCATCATACAATTGGGAAACAGTTTTAAATAGTTAAAATAGTTACATTTATACAAGGTAAAAACTGATCATGGTTTGAACTAAATTCGTACCATGGTTTGAACTTGTAAATGCAGTCATATTCTGCTGCTGTCCGCTAGAAGCGCTGCATGCGCCTAGCTGGAGCATTTCGTTTACATTTCCAATATGAAAAAATCGCAATTTTCATATCGATAATTTAGACGATTTTCACACGTTTCAAGTTACTAATCTAATGCGAGAAGATGAATAGTAAAACAAATTTGCTTTTCTATAGATTTCCTCAGCGTTTCATGCATGTCATTAGTATTATATTTAGGAGCTGCTGGCTGCTGCAGTAGTTCAAACCATGGTACGATTTTAGTTCAAACCATGAACAATGTAGTTCAAGCCATGGTACGAATCAAAGTTATGTAATTATTAAGTTTTTTCAATGAAACTAAGCATAATTATGTGCACCCAGGATGTTTTTAGTAAGATAATGAACAAAGCTTCCATATAAAATAGAAAGCGCAGTTCTAACATGTCCCTTTAATGAAATAAATCAACTTTGTTTTGACGGCTCATCTGAAACCCGCCATTTGGTTCAAACCATGATTGGATACCCTATACTAATGCGAAAATGGTTGGCTAAGAAACCTCACGGTTAATAACTGTGGAAGTGCTGAATGAACACTAAGCTGCGAGGCGGCAATGTCCCAGTGGGGGATGTAATGCCAATAAGAAGAAGAAGAAGAAGAAGTCGCTGTGGAAATGACGAAAACCGTAGAAGTGGTAGCTATATGACTACCAAGCCCAAGTTCTTTCGAAGAATTTCCAGTAAAAACATTAAATAATTCTAAGTGGAAATTAAATAGAATTTCCTGTGGGAATTATGAAGGATTTTCGGTGGGAATTCAAAAAAAATCCAAGGAAAATTACAATGAATTGCCTGTGTATTTTGCAAAACTTTATTAAGGCGTTTAGAAAAAACCGTTGAATATCGGTAATTTTCAAGTGGTGTCCATAATTCCAGATCACTCTTAGGGAATTCGAAAGATTTCCTTGTGGAAAGTCAAAAGTTACACACAATTTTGTAATGTGGATTAACCTGTGGTCATTTCGATCAAATGTCATTCACTTGAATGTCGTCGTCGACTAGAAGTGATTTGGACGTTCACCGTCAAGCATAATTTCGTCACATGGCCCGATTCATGACCAGCGCCCATAGTAACATTTTGGAACTGTATTCAACAAAAACAAATAAAAATATACGGGTGCATGGAATAGAGAGTTAATATAAAAAAAAACAAACGTGCTTGCAGTTTTATGAAATCCTGACGTACGGTTTCGCCCGCGTGCAGCTCCCGGAAAACGAACTTTTTCACCTTTCCCAGATTTTCATAGGATTTGAAGTCGTCCGTCTTGATTTGGTTACGAATCGATGGTTTGGTAGCGTAAATGTTCTGAAGGAATGACGGTGGATCAGTGAGATCTTTGACAATTGCTCTGTTATCTGATTTGGACTTCTTACCTGGAGAACAAAAACTTGGGAGCTGGAGCAAAATTTTCTTGGAGTTTTTTGAATAAACCGAAACATGTTTGACAGTGCAACAGGTAGTCAGATTGTCAGATTATGAGGTAATAAATTTATATTAAAAGTATGTCATGATGTATTTCACAGAGAACAAGTTACCAAGGACTACCAAGCGTTTCCATGGGCAATAGGTCAACAATATGAAAATTCGTTTCATTCTCATTCAAAGTGCAGATTCGGTAGAGAGCGGAAGCAAAATTCTAGTAACGATTATTAAAAAAATTGCAGTGATCGTAAATTTCAAGACCATCTAGACGACAGCAGATAATAGACTGATCAAGAATGTGTGATCCTTGCTGTGATTCAATCTGTGGCCCATGTGGTCCTTGTGGCCCTTGCGGTCCTTGCGGACCTTGTGGTCCTTGTGGACCGTGTGGACCTTGTGGACCATGTGTAAGTTTTTGGACCATGTGTAAGTCAACATTCTTCTCAATACATTTCTAATCCGATATATTTCCATTCCATTACCTTACCGAAGCCCCCCTGCGGACCATGTGATCCATGCTGCGAACCCAGAAGCTTCAGTGCCGGTCAGCTTGCATGCATGCCCCAGTGTCCCACTGGATGTCCTCCGCCCACCTGTGGCCCACGGTTCATAACAGTTCAGCAGCCTCCACGGTTAGTGTCTCAGAAGAAAGTTATCAACTGCACCCGCACCGTCATAGACAAGCACGTATTGCCACAGACAAAGGCCATCGTCGAACCGAAACTCATCTATCAGCCGAAAACTATTGTGGAACCTTGCGTGATATTCAAAAAACGAGTCGTTCCAGAGCCGAAGGTTATCTACTATAGGCGCACGGTTCCCGATCCAAAGGTTGTATGCACGCAACGAACCATCGTCGAACCGAAGGAGTACTGCACCACGATGGTGTGTCAACCGAAACCGCAGATTGTTCCGGTTCCGCCCGCCAAAGAGTACTGCTGCATGTCAGCGGGAACAACGTTCTTCAACAATGCATGCTGCCCACCGACACCAGGGCCGATATGCCCACCCAGAAAGTGCTGATTGGGAGAAAAGAACAGAGTTGACAAGAAGACCGATAAACGTTGATAACTTTGCATAACTAACTAAATGAAGATTATACGAACATCCAGAACTAAAATTGGAATTCTAATGAAATGAACTGACATTTCCATCACATTTTGCCAATAAATTCTCATATCAAGGGTTATAAATTGTTTTATTGTAAATGATATTTCATTTACCACTTGCGTTGAGCCACGTTAGGCTAGGCACCAAAATATAAAATTTTAACCGTTCGAAGCGTCATCTGTATGTCAAGTAGCGTTAAGCTGGGCACCATTTTTTAAAAATATTTCATTTTTGTTAAACTAGGCACCAAAATTGAGTTCGAAATATTCATTACAATTTTTATTGACCAAGGCGAACATTTTTTGGCTTTCTTGTATATTTACGTAATATATGTGAGTGAGTATTAAAATAAAGAACAGACGTTCATCTTATGTCGCGAAGTTGTGCATGGGCGTAGCCAGGATTTCGAGAAGGGGGGTGGGGGGAAACTGTTTTGGTCTTCTAAATCGTAGTTTTATAAGGTTTTATAAAAACAAATGAATATTGACACATTAAGCCAAATCCAAACCAAATTGAAACAATAATGATTAAAACAATAATGGATTTAAAAATGCGTGATTTATTGCTCATCAGATATTTTTAAATAAAGTGAGAAAAATATTAACGAACTTAGTATTCAGAAAGAATATTAAATCGTGCGGTAAGACGCGCGGCTACAAACCAAGACCGTGCTGAGGGTGGTTTGGTTCGATTCCCGGTGCCGGTCTAGGCAATTTTCGGATTGGAAATTGTCTCGGCTTCCCTGGGCATAAAAGTATCATCGTGCTAGCCTCATGATATACGAATGCAAAAATGGTAACCTGGCTTAGAAACCTCGCAGTTAATAACTGTGGAAGTGCTTAATGAACACTAAGCTGCGAGGCGGCTCTGTCCCAGTGTGGGGATGTAATGCCAATAGGGCACTGCATGAAAACATCTCTTTCTCTTTCGTTCCTCATAAATTTTGACGTTTACTGGCCTTGTTGTTTTCTAATTTCTTTGCAGTGAGAAAGAGACAAAGCAGTCCGTGCAGTGCCCTATAAGAAGAAGAAGAAGAAGATAAAATCGGCCATAACAATTATTATAAAAATGCTGCATTCTTCCATAAGTTTAAGAAAACTAGAACCATTCATCTGAATTTCTAAACAAATCCTCTCTGAAATAATATTTATTATAAAATAGGCAGAAAAATCAATATGCAAGCTTTCTCCAGGAATTCCTTCGACAATTGCTCCTGGCATTCTATCCGAAATTCTATCAGGGATTCTTTAGGAATGCTTCCAGCAATTTCTTCAGCAGTGTCTTCCACCATAAATTTTGCCGGGAATTGATCTGAAAATTCCACCATTATTTACTCCAAGAAAATCTTCACGAACTTCTTTATAGGTTCTGCAGAATTCCCTGCAATAATTCAAATAATTTCATGCTGTTTCCCATAATTTTTAAGAATAAGAATATTCCGTGGGAATTCCGCAGAATTGCCAGTAAACATTCCTGAGAATTTCACGAAAAATCTTCGAATTTCTTGTGTAAATTCCATAAAATTTTCCGTGAATTGTTTCGAATAATTTCTTGTGAAAATTTCAAAGAATTTTCCAGGAATTCCACCGGAAATTTATACAAAAATTATACCGAAAATGAAATCAACAATGGAATTTTCGGAGGAATTCCTAGATTAATTCGCAATGAAATCCTGAAAGAATTCCGGTGGAAACTTCAAGATTTCCACTGGGAGATCCTTTAGGAGTTTCTCCGAAAATTCCTCCTGGAATGCTTCCAGGAGTTCCACCGGCATTTCCACCAAGAATTTCTCTAGGAATTCCTTCGAGAATTATTCCGGTAGTTCTATCGGCAGTTCCTCTGAAAATTCTTCCGGGAATGTCGGCAGAATTGGAATTTATTTAGGCTTCTTCAGGAATTTATATAGATTTTCCACCAGAAGCTCCTCCGAGAATTTCTCTGCGAGCTCCTCAGGAAATTATCCTGGATGTCCTCTGATGATGATGGTCCAGCTACAAACCCCAATAAAGGTTTCAGCTAGACGAGATTTGTCTATAAGATGAATTCTCTTGTTTCCGAGAATGCTTCTGGTAGTTTCCCCGGGGTTCCTTTGAAAATTCTCCCGGGAGTTTCTTCAGAAATTCTTCCAGAAAACTCCTTCGAGAGTTCCTCCGGGAATTCCACCAGCAATTCATCCGGGAGTTTCTCCGGAAATTCCTCCGGGAGTTCCACCAGAAGCTATTCCAGGAAATTATTCAGGCTTTTTCCAGGAAATCATTTAGACTTTCTTCAGAAATTAAGCTGGAAATTCCTCCCGAAGTTCTTCCGATAGTTTCTCTGGGAGCTCATCCGGGAGGTCCTCTAGGAATTCTTCTAGGAGTTCCTCCTGAAATTCATCCGGGAGTTCTTACGGGAGATCTTACGGGAGCTCCTCCGGCAGTTCCTTCGGGAATTCTTCCGGGAGATCCACCAGCAGTTTCTACGAGAATCCCTCCGGGAGTTTCACCGGCAGTTTCTCCGGGTGTTTCTCTGAAAAGGAACTCCCGGAGGAACTCCCAGAGTAATTTTCGGAGGAACTCCCGGGGGATTTTCTATAGGAATTTAAGGAGAAATTGTCAGAGGAATTTTCGGAGGAACTGCCGGTGGAACTTCTGGAGGAATTTATTGAAGAACTACAGGAAGAATTTCCGAAGGAAATCCTGGAGAAACTCTCGTAAGAATTCTAGGATGAACTCCCAAAGGAACTTCCGTAAGAATTCCAGGAGGAACTCCTGGAAGAATTCTTAAAAGAGGAATTCCCGTAAGAACTCCCAGAGAAATTCTCCGAGGAACTTCTGGAGAAATTTGTAGATAAATGCCTAAAGAAATGCTGGAAGAAATCCTGATTGATTTCCCGAAGGAACTACTGGTGGAACTTCAGAGGAACAGCCGGTGGAATACCCGTGAAATTCCTGCCAAATATCGTCCAGGAATTCCCTGTAAAGTTCCTGGAGGTATTGCCGGAGAATTTCTTGGAAAAACTCCTGGAAGAACTCCCGGAGGAACTCCCAGAAGCACTTCCGGAGGAATTCCACATGGAAGTCCTGAAATAATTCTTAGAGAAGTTCCCAAAGGAATTTCCCGAAAAAATATCTGAAGGAATTCCCAGAAAAATACCAGGAGGAATTAATGCAGAAATTCCCAGATGAAATCCTGAAAGTATTCCCAGATGAATTGCTGAAGAAAATCCCTGCGGATTGTTCCGAAGAAATTTCTGGAAAAACTCTTGGCAGATATCCGAGTAAATTCCGAGTGAAGTCCGGAAGGAATTCTAGTACACTTCCGCGGAAAATCTCCCGGAGAAATTCCTGAAAGAATTCCTGGAGAAGTACCTGAAGAAACTCCCGAAAAAATACCTGTAAGAATTTCTGGGGAAATACTTGGACGAATTAAAGGAGAAGTTCATGAAGATATTTCTAGAGGATTTCTTGAAGGATATTCTGAAGTAATTGCGAAAAGAATTCCAGATTGGAATGCTAGATGATTTCGCTATTGAATGTTTGGAGGTATTCCCGGAAAATTTCCTGGAAGTAATCCCGGAGGAATTAAAGAAAGATTTCCTAGAGGAATGCCCGGGGAAGTTCCTTGAAGAATTTACGAAGGAATTTCTTATAGATTTTCAAGTGAAATTATGGAGCTGAATCGGAGGATTTCCGTCATAAATTTTTGAAGAAACTTCTGGTAGAATTTTGGGAAGAAATTCCGTATGTATTCTTGACGGAACTCTCGAATGCATGCCTGAAGGAAATGCCGGATTCTTCCTGAAGAGAGAATAGCCGAATATAAATATCTAGAAGTAAATCTTGGAGAGAAGAAAAGAAATCATCAAGAAATTTCCTCGTGAATTTCCTAAAATAAATTAGGGGGGGGGGGGGTTTCTAGATAAGGAGGAATTACAATTACATGAGAAGGATTTTCGAACGGTTTTCAGAGGAATCTGTGGATAACTTTCCGGAGGAATTCAGAAGCTCCCAGGGAAGCTTCTAGAAGGATTTCAAATTTTTGAGCCCGAAATGTTTCGAGTTGTTTTGAACTTTCATATATTATGGATTCTGGATGCCCTAATAAGTTTTGGGAATCTTTTGAATTTCAACCACCTATTTCTGTATATGATTGGATCGTAAAGTGCACATTAGAGTGATTCATATTTTGACTTTTTCGCTCCCCTGTGCTTAAACGATTGTTTTTGCTATTTGAATAGTCCTCCCAAATTTTTAGCTGATTTGGATGTAATTTGGTTGTGCACGTGCCGTTTGAAGGTTATATGAAAATTACTTTGAGAATTGCCACTTATGTAAAGGATCGTTTCGTGATGCAGTTTCCCACAATTCAGTATTTTCCTAATAACTTTTGTTGCCAGCATCAAATCGTTTAGCAACAACAACGATATTTTCCATTGTTAAATTCTCTATGTTGCTAACGTATTCATACATTTTTAGAGCTTAATGGGCAATGATGGGGAACGGTTTTTCATAAAAGTTACTGTTTTCATAGTAATTTTCATACAAGCTTCAAACTGCTTGTGCTCAGTCAAATTACATCCAAATTAGCTAAAAATTTAGGACGATTATTAAAATGGCAAATGCCATCGTTTAAGCATAGGGGAGTAAAAAAGTCAAAATTCGAATCACTCTAGTGCACATGTTTAAGAGAATTCATTTCAGTACCCGTTCAATCTTTCCACAATTTAGGGGGAGCGACGCCCCCCCTGCCCTCCTCTGGCTACGCTCTTGAAGTTGTGTAAAACTTTGTACTGGTCATTTTGAAGTCTGTCGTTAAGCCCCCGTTGCGCGGTGCCAGTGTGCTAATAAATTGGAGAAAATCGGCCGTTTCTTTACTTTTTACTGCTCTTTACTTTTACTGCTCCCGGTTGGCTAGACCGGCAATTACAAAAGATAAAATCGACGAAAACAAAAATATATTAAAGACTTTTTTTTCGCCCTTTCAATATTTTTGGAAAGTCGAAGAAGGGGGGCAGGTGAATGGGGGTTACACAAAATAAAAAAAAAGGTATCGGCCTTATTTGAATATTATTTTTACTCCATTATACAAACGCCCTATCTTATACGAGATGTTGAATACCTGTCTTGTTTAAAAATAAGTGATAATAATGAAATCGAGTATAATTATTATAAGACCGATCTTTCCTACGCTGTGGATGGCTTTCTTTCAAATTGGGCAAACGCAACTAGTCGAAACATCAGCTGAAAACATTTATATATTTCAAAACACATGTCTTGGACGACAGGAATGTTCTTACACTGTAAAATCATTTTGCTCAAAATACTTACACATTTAGAGTCTTTAAAACAGATAGTACATACGAAGGTTTACTCTTCTGGATTCGTCACAATTCGTTACATGTTTTGTGCCAGTAGTCTGTAGTACTTTTTGCTTTATTATAATCACTACTAAAGATGAAAAATGCATTTCTTATTCTACTCACAATCACATCCAATAAATTATAAGTACGGGTGCATTTTTTAAGTTAGGATTTTTTGAATTTGCTACGCAGTTACGGGTCCGTTCGGATAATAATACAACACTGTATTATCGGAGGAATGTAAAATCATAATAAACTAATTAACACAAATAAACTCATTTTTGCTTAACAAGTACGGTAGATTTGATACGTTGTTCAGGAAATATGTACAAATGGAACTTCTAGGGTGTAAAACTTTGCAATGTGCTTTGCTCTGTTTCCATAGACATAGAATACTTTGTGCTAAAGATGTGATGATTTTTTGTTTTCAATATACAAATCGACACTAATGGCAACTTAAGAACACGACATTCAGTTGAACGATTTCCGTTTCTTATGATTAGCAAAATATTTTCCTTAGGGTGCTACTATTTATAACGTAGATAATAAAAAAAAGTACAATTCCCAACTGATGTGGAGAGTTTTTGAGTGTTGCTCATTAACCTGCAGTGCAGCGAAAGGATGTTTTACATTGAGTTGTGGTAACATTAAGTTTTATCGATACGTTGAAAAAAGGAGGCTTATTCCGGAACTCCGAAGTGAGAGAGACTATTTTGGCTTATATAAGTAAAAGGAACAGTAGAACAAGAGAGCGATAGTTGCTTAATTTGACCGTAATTTTCGAATTCTGTAGCGGAGTGCGGGATAAGTTTGACTTTTTGTCATAGATAAGTGCCGTGACATATAATCAAACAATTGTCCCAGTTGAATGTTTTTGAGATCTTTTGATGGTAGAAAACAGTGAAATGGAATATGCAATTTAAACTAACTAACATTTATAAATTTGTTTTGTGTTTTGGTATCATTGGCTTAATACTTGCATTCAGACGATAAACTACTAAATATTCATAACACTACTAAAATCTACAATGATTTGACAGGTGCAATATTTATATTTTTACTGAGCTGGAAAAGGTGCTAATGCTAATGAACTTTAAAGGATAAATCTCGCTTAACTCTTCAAAAGGACCTAACATAGTAATATTTTTTTCATGAAATAATTTGAATAGTGCAATCAACAGGACAACGTGAAAGCTTTTGATTGCAGTACTCTAATTATTTCATGAAAAAAGTCACTTATGAAAAGATAAGCGAGAAATATCAAAATGATCAAAAAGAAAGTATTTAACAATGTTACATGTTACCATGTTACTATGTGGATATTCTGAATTATTTCTCGTCGTAATGCATAACTCTCCCGTCGAATTCCGAAGAGTTTTTCTTGGAAATTCTGAAGCATTTTCTTTGAAAATTCTGACTTTTTTCATCTTTTTAACTGGGTGTTAGCGTGTAGCTAAACAAACACACAACCAGTATGTAATAATTAAATTGTTTAACAGCGTCAAAATCAGATTCAAATAACACAGATTTTGCGAAAGTCTGTTTATAGAACGAAGACACGATCAAACGCGCACTTGAAATACTTCCCGTGGTAATACAGGAAAACATTCCGACAAAAGCAAGAAATTTTTTTTCAATATTCAGTAGGACAAAAATCAAAAATATTTTCAAGAAAAGATCTACGAAAAATCAGCACGAGAAAAAAACAGTGAAATCTTTCGTAATAAATGCAGGTTAGTAAAAATTTGCTACGAAGCTAAAAAATTCAGAAGCAGAAAAAGTCATTTCAAGTTCACTCAAACAGGTGACATCCAGCCAAGCATCCAGCACACAATCAAGTCACCAGTTCTTTTCAAAACTGACTTTGCGAATGAATACTCACTTAACTTTTCGACCTAAGTAACATTTTTTACATGAATTAATTTGAGTAATGCAAAAGCTTTCTTATTGGTCTGTTGATTGCAATAATAAAATTAATTCATGAAAAATATGTTACTTAGATCCTTTTGAAAAGTTAAACGAGAATAGGATGGCGTTTGTAGATATTAATAGCAGCAAGCGTCGACTCTCGGTTATCAGTATTGTTGCGTGTGGTGTCAACATTGAACTTCAGTTTGGCATATTGAAACTCAATTTGAAATCTCAAAATTTGAACATCATTAAAGATGGAACTGTAAGGCTCATGCGAGGGACCAGTTCTACTACTGCATTTGGTCCCTCGGTACCCAAGTTTGACGTTTCCGTGCAGACCCAAGTTTTCATCTGCCTTACGACTAAATAGAGTCACTAGTAGCCTATGGGGGCAGCAGGGACTATGTCCAAAGGCTTGACGATCCCTCCCCAGGCCATCTGCGAGTTGTGGCGCCTGCCTAGGATGTGGTGGGGTTTGACAGTGGGCCCTGTTAAACCTCTATAAAAAGCTGCATGAATCCGCAAGTAGGCTCCGCCAAAGCGACCGTGTGCCGCTCAAAGCGCACAAGCCCAAGTCCTGGTGTTAGGTGGGACGCTAAACAGCCCTGACACGACGGCCCTCCGACGAGACAGGAGGTTGGCGCAGGCCTAATAAGCTGCCTTTAAAAACAACTATTACGAACGACATAGAAGATAATACGACTCGATACAATCGGCAACGACCTATGCGACGAATAAAGGATCACGATTGGAAGCTTGGAACATGGAACTGCAAGTCGCTAGGCTTCGCAGGTTGCGACAGGATAATCTACGATGAATTACATCCCCGCAACTTCGACGTCGTAGCGCTGCAGGAAATCTGCTGGACAGGACAGAAAGTGTGGAAAAGCAGGCATCGAGCGGCTACCTTCTACCAAAGCTGTGGCACCACCAACGAGCTGGGAACCGGCTTCATAGTGCTGGGAAAGATGCGCCAACGCGTGATTGTGTGGCAGCCACTCAATGCAAGGATGTGCAAGCTGAGGATAAAAGGCCGTTTCTTCAACTATAGCATCATCAACGTGCACTGCCCACACGAAGGGAGACCCGACGACGAGAAAGAAGCGTGCTATGTGCAGCTGGAGCAGACATACGATGGATGCCCACAGCAGGACGTCAAAATCGTCATCGGTGACATGAACGCTCAGGTAGGAAGGGAGGAAATGTATAGACCGGTCATCGGACCGGATATAGTCTGCATACCGTATCGAACGACAACGGTCAACGATGCATGAACTTTGCAGCCTCCCGCGGAATGGTAATCCGTAGCACTTTCTTCCCCTGCAAGAATATCCACAAGGCCACATGGAAATCACCTAATCAAGTAACGGAAAACCAAATCGACCACGTTCTAATCGACGGTAAATTCTTCTCCGACATCACGAACGTACGCACTTACCGCAGTGCGAATATTGAATCCGACCACTACCTCGTCGCAGTATGTCTGCGCTCAAAACTCTCGACGGTGATCAACACGCGTCGGAGTCGTCCGCCGCGGCTTAACATTGGGCGGCTACAAGACGGTAGACTAGCCCAAGACTACGCGCAGCAGCTGGAAGTGGCACTCCCAACGGAAGAGCAGCTAGGCGCAGTATCTCTTGAAGATGGCTGGAGAGATATTCGATCCGCCATTGGAAGCACCGCAACCGCTGCACTAGGCACGGTGGCTCCGGATCAGAGAAACGACTGGTATAATGGCGATTATGAGCTGTTAGTTGTGAAGAAGAATGCAGCATGGGCGATATTGCTGCAACACCGCACGAGGACGAACGAGGCACGATACAAACAGACGCGGAACAGACAAAACTCGATTTTTCGAAGGAAAAAGCGCCAGCAGGAAATCGAGACCGCGAAGAGACGGAGGAACTGTACCGCGCTAATAACGCACAAAAGTTCTATGACCGTTCATGTAAGGGCCACGTGCCACGTAAGGACATAAACGGGAACCTTCTTACAAACGAGCGTGAGCACCTGAATGGCGATATGGCAGACAACGGTGGCGGGATGGTAATGAACCTAGGAGCACCCGCGCAGGACATGCGACTTCCGGCTCCGAATCTCCAGGAAATCCAGGAGGAGATCGGGCGGCTGAAAAACAACAAAGCCCCTGGAGTTGACCAACTACCAGGAGAGCTGTTTAAACACGGTGGTGAGGCACTGACTAGAGCGCTGCACTGGGTGATTACCAAGGTTTGGGATGATGAGGTTCTGCCGCAGGAGTGGATGGAAGGTGTCGTGTGTCCCATCTACAAAATGGGCGATAAACTGGATTTAGCAACTACCGCGCAATCACATTGCTGAACGCCGCCTACAAGGTACTCTCCCAAATTTTATGCCGCCGACTAACACCAATTGCGAGAGAGTTCGTGAGGCAGTACCAGGCGTGATTTATGGGTGAACGCTCTACCACAGACCAGGTGTTCGCCATACGTCAGGTATTGCAGAAATGCCGCGAATACAACGTGCCCATGCCCACACATCATCTATTTATCGACTTCAAAGCCGCATATGATACAATCGATCGAGACCAGCTATGGCAGCTGATGTAAGAAAACTGATTTCCGGATAAACTGATACGGTTGATCAAGGCGACGATGGATCGGGTGATGTGCGTAGTTCGAGTTTCAGGGGCATTATCGAGTCCCTTAGAAACGCGTAGAGGGTTACGCAAGGTGATGGTCTTTCGTGCCTGCTATTCAACATCGTTTTGGAAGGAGTTATACGAAGGGCAGGGATTGACACGAGTGGTACGATTTTCACGAAGTCCGTCCAGTTATTTTGTTTCGCCAACGACATTGATATCATGGCACGCAACTTTGAGAGGATGGAGGAAGCCTACATCAGACTGAAAAGCGAAGCTAAACGGATTGAACTCGTCATCAACACGTCGAAGACGAAGTACATGATAGGAACAGGCTCAAGCCATCCACCACGAGTTTCTATCGGTGGTGACGAAATCGAGGTGGTTGAAGAATTCGTGTACATGGGCTCACTGGTGACCGCCGATAACGATACCAGCAGAGAAATTCGGAGACGCATAGTGGTTGGAAATCGTATGTACTTTGGACTCCGCAAGACGCTCCGATCGAATAGAGTTCGCCGCCGTACCAAACTGACTATCTACAAAACGCTTATTAGACCAGTAGTTCTTACGGACACGAGACCTGGACGATGCTCGTGGAGGACCAACGCGCACTGGGAGTTTTCGAAAGGAAAGTGTTGCGTACCATCTATGGTGGGGTACAGATGGCGGACGGTACGTGGAGGAGGCGAATGAACCACGAGTTGCATCACCTGTTGGGAGAACCATCCATCGTTCACACCGCGAAAATCGGAAGTAAATATCAAGTAGTAGATCATCAGCTTCAGCCCGTTATTGGCAAACCGAGTTGGCGAAGCTATTCCTGTTTTGTCTTTCTGACTGAAAAGCATCATCATAGGCATTAGAGTGGGGCGCAGTTGTATAGAAAAACGCAAACTTCATCCAATCAAGTGAGATCAAGGTTTTTCTTAATCGTTTTGGGACCCCAATCAACTGTGCAAAATATGGGCTCAATTGGTTGCGTCCTCGCTTTCCGCATCGCGTTTTAAATTTATATGGAGATTGGTATTTTAAATCGTACTTTTTAACATTTTTGCTTTTAGTGGCTTCAATTTATCGTCAATCACGTGACTCATTTCACGTGACGCATATAGTCTGAAAGATGCCGCAACATTTTGCTGAAGAAGGTACGTTGCTGGAACGTCTTCAAAAAATGTTATTACGCTTCGAAGATGAATTATTCGAACCATATGGAAGACATCAATGTTTCTGCCAGCACTACCAGGCCATATATGGTTGTTTGTAAGCAAAAACTTTCTTCATTCTTGACCCTATTTTAAAAGTTGAGAAATTATTCCGAATAACTCCAATTAGCATCCCAGCCTCATAAGATCAATGATTTCGAAATAACAAGATGAATGATTGGTCCATGTAGTTCGGCAGTGCTAGCAGAATAATTGAATTTTTTTTACATATAGTTTGAACAAGCAAACTTCGAAGGGCTATAACTTTTTTGTGGACATTCTAGCAACGTGCCTTAAGTTTATCTCCTTTAGTTGGAAGCATTTTTAAAGGTAGCCATCGAGCAAGCAAGTGCAGTGGGCGTTTATGTCGTCGGGAAAATAATAAAATATCTATCTTGTTTTCGGTGGCTCATGCGCATACGTAGCATATATAATGGTGTAAGGTTTCAATACAATAAATGTAAGATTTTTATACAGATGCTGTATTAAGGACAAGCCTTCCGAAATTCAAAACTGATTGTGTTTTCTAGGGCACCCCATTCAATACGGAAGCAACGCACAACTGACATTTTTATTATTTCAACTTGCTTGAAATAATAAAAATGATAGTTGTGCGTTGCTTCTGTATCGAGTGGGGTGTTCTTGAAAAAGCGAGTGAAATTTGTTTTGGATTCCGTGAGGCTTGCCTTTAAAACAATACATAACTGTAAGATTTCAATACAACCAACGGATGTATTCAAATCTTCCGAAATTGTATATGCCAAAATAGTATACAGTTTCTGTTAGGTTCTTATACATAACTGTATTAAAATCTGCCATCCGCTGGTTGGGTGATAGCTGATTTTTTGGCAAAGTAGAAAGTAATCACATTGTAGCGAAATAAGAAGGGCTACTTATGCCATCTATGAGTCATTTAGTTTCTTGATGAAAGTTAATCAAATTTTGTTAAGTGATGGCTTCGGATGAATCCGTCCCGAAACATTCCCGTTTTAAAACGCTCTTATCTATAAACTGCTATGAAGCCCGATATAGAAAAAAAAAAACAATCTCCACAAAAGAATTCCAGTAGGAAGCCCATTCCAGTTCTAATATGTCGCTGAGTCAGCTCAAAAATTCAACCCGCTCAGCAGGCGTCGACATAATCAACATTCGAGCTCAAATCAAACAGGTGCCAACGACGACGATCCGGCTTACCGAATGAATGCAAGATTGCCAGCTCAGCCAAAATCAATCGATGGGGAAATTATTGATCGGATGATGCTGATGGTGGGTCGTGATTAAATATTTACTTGGGAGAGATTTTCGAGATAGCTTGATGTCGAATTTTAAAACTAGCTACGGCTATTTTTGCTTCTTGTGATGTCGGGAGGAATTACTTCGGTTTTCACTTTCGTTCACAGGCGGCCTGCGGTGGATTGCGACGACTGTGTCCTATTTGCTTGCCCGTTCATGTGGGATGTTCTGCTATGGCAGAACCTCCGAATGTGGAACCTTACAGCTCGATTAGTTTAGTAGTTAGGAAACGATGATGCCTCTCTCAGGTCGCCGGTTCGGTTTACTTATTTTTTGGTAGATGCCGTTTCATGTGCAGCGCCAAATGGTCACTCCGGGCGAAGCTCCTCTCGCACACGATGCACTTGAACGGTTTGGCACCGGTGTGTTTGCGGTAGTGCCTCGTCAGCTCGTCGGACCGCGCGAAACGCCACTCACATTCGGGCCACTGGCAGGTGTACGGTTTTTCGCCTGTCGGGATGAGAGTGAAGAGAAAAGTCAAATATTAGTGTTTGCAAACAAGCCGGAGCGGGTTGAAAAGACGGTAGCTGCTGCCGCCTGGTCGGGGTTAGCTTTGCTAACCGCAGATCTCTTCGACATGGGAATGCACTTTTATGGTGTTATGGGGGATACCTCGGCACGTATTGAAATAAAAAACATAACCTCTTAGACGTGGAGCTGACTGATGGATTTATGTGAGCTCAAATGAAGTTTTCTTGGTATGTTGTCTATAATTTCGTTTTTTATTGTTATTATTATGACACACATTCTATCGTGTAGTATGAAAAACATTGCTGGATCGAGGCTTCAGCTAGATAAAACTGAATTTCAGTTTTTATAGTTTTGAAACACATATGTATATATACTCTTAGTATTGTTGCTCATTCCCAATTCGAACAAAATATTCTTTGACAAAAATAAAAATAATAATCCAATTAGTTACTTATCAGGTATTCAAAATATAATAAATACTCTTAATATTTTTGACAATGTGGGAAAGTAGTATTGGTACTTCATACTACTTGCCACATTGCCAAAAATGTTTACGTTATTTCCGTAAGGATTTAATTTACGGCCGTGCCCCGAAAGTACTTTAGTGAAATAATTCCCTTCCTGAGAAGAATCGGTAAGCGCAGAACCGTAAACCGATCGCTATTCATCTGTCAGCTTCGAACAAACAACAATGCAATTGTGCCAACTTCCATAGGCATCCTCAATATTCGCACGCGAGAGTTTGATTCATTGCACAAAATGCTGCAACGAGTGCGGGCGGACACGGAGGCTGCGTGTTTCGAATCTTGTATTCGCCACACCACATGGAGGCAGCACAGCAGTCAGCATCAGCGTATACATGCGCATGAGATGGCGAGATTTATGACTATTTTAACGGTTATGGTGGCTTTTAAAAAAGATTGCAAAATGCCTGACGTGCGCGACGGATGCAGTTTCTGTGGATAAATAGAGATGCGTGATGGAGAAATTAGTCGCGGATTCCGCCACCGTTTTTTTTTGTGGCGGCGGTTGAAGGTGAACTATCCGTTAATGGGCCATACGGGATGATGTACGGAAGCCGTGGGAATTGATCGTTGGCCGATTAGGAGGGGTGGATTCCACCAACTAACTGTTGGTCGTCGCTCGGAGAGGGAAATGAACTCGTTAAACGGCCTGGAGATTTGCGCGATGATATAAGAGACGAACCGTAGGTATGTGGTAGGTCGGCTGCGCTGTCATTTCAGGAATATAAACAACTATGATCTATGGCTTTACTTGATTGATGGCTAGAATAATAGAATATTTTACGATTAGGAGTTACTTAACCTGGTGTTTAGAACTATGTTTACAAGCGCTTAGAGCATATTTTATCTATTTTGTTAGTTGGACAACTTCATCGTATGCATTGTAAGAATCATTTGATAGTTGTGGGGTCATGTAAACCATTAGTCTTACAATTCTTGCTCATCTTGTCGTACATAGAATTACCATATTCTTACACAAATATTGTAGAACGGTTACAACAGTTTTACATACTTTTTATACAATGTCAATGGTTGAAGCTTACATTTGTTGTGTTTTGTGTTCATCGGTGTGGAGTATTCCCTCGACCTGCTACAGGAAGGAAAATTCAGGCTCAATGAAGACCACGGTCTTCGGTTGGTGTGAGGGTGAGATATATTCGTAATTGGGCAATCCACTTCCAGCGTGCATTGATGACACATATGCAAATATCATCCGTATAACAGTTCGGTTGCCAACATTTACAAGTGAATAGCAGGCCATGAGTTTGCCCCCCCCCTTCCTCGTCGGGCAACTAACGGAGTCTCATGATTGATAGTGCTGTCTAAAACGGATAGCTCGTTCGGCGGAACTAGGCCGCACATTTGGTGATCCTGCCAGATTGCTCCTGGTTGGAAATGGTTGTTTTGTAAGTATCCTGTGGGCGTGATTGGGACATTTTTTCTTCGGTTTCGACTTGTGATGTCGAAGGAAAGAGCGTCGATGTCGAAGACGCCCTAGAAGAGCGTCGTATTGAATAATTTGCTCATCGATTTCGACTTGTAATGCCGAAGATGCTCGGATTGAATGGTTTTCTCATCGGTTTCGATTTGTAATGTCGAAGACGCTCTGGAAGCGAAGACGCTCTGTATTAAATATGGTCTGCCGGATCGAATTCTATTGGTTTTGGATATATTTGCAAAAAAAAAGAAGGAATACAACTGGAAGATCATGAACATGAAATTATTGACAGTTCACAAGGCGCAGACGCTGGATTTATTTGTTTAGTAAATATGCATTCGCGTATTTTGAATTGAAAAAAAAAAAAATGATTGTTTCAGACATTGGTTTAGATGAAACATTTGATTTTGATAATGGGTGAGGTAACATGGTTATGAGGTTTGAAAATTGGAATTGGTTTGGTTGCAAATATTGAAATTAATATTAGATTAGAATCTACTTTTGGTTATAACTAGAGATTGTTTTTGATGGACTTGGTGATTGATTAGATGGACTTGGATTAGAATATTATTTGTGAAAACTGGATATGAATATAAACAAAATAGATACTGATACAAGATACATAATCATGCAATGGCAGGCATAAATAGACTTTCAATAAATACTGTGGAAATGCTATAGAACACGTAAAGAGTAGATCAATTACCAGTTGCAATGCAGAGCTATTGAAGAAAAAACTTGAATGTTTTATATGAATGTTTGATTTTGGTATTCCATTTGAAATTTTGAAATAATAAAATAGCAATATAGGATTTGCATTTCGGGTTCATACATTGGATTTGAGTATCGAATTGGAAAATCGTATTAAACGTATGGTTGAAATATTTGAATTCAAATTTGAATTAGGATGATTTTGAATATGGGAATTGAGTATGGATATTGGATATTGGTTTGTAAAATTAGTCATGGCTGATATTAAAAAAAATCGATTTAAATAGTTGTTTATGAAAATCCCAAGTCAATGTTTTTTTCCTTTTTCAGTAAGAGAAGATGGGAAATGTGAGGGTGGGATATATTCGTAATTAGGCAATCCACCGTAACGTCCGGCAAGGCATCCGCCCCTTTTATAGCCACGCGTTTTCTGGTTCAGCTAGCAGAAAACGGAGATACTGCATATGTCAGTGAAGATGTTACGGGAAGAGTTTTGCGTTGATGACATGATCACTCGAGTTGACAATACCGAAAAATGAACAAGGCTGGTTGAAGACACGATCGCACATATAATCTCCTCTGGGCTCTCGCGT
Organism: Armigeres subalbatus; assembly: GCF_024139115.2. Classification (NCBI taxonomy): domain Eukaryota; kingdom Metazoa; phylum Arthropoda; class Insecta; order Diptera; family Culicidae; genus Armigeres; species Armigeres subalbatus. The sequence continues at coordinate 198,347,182 of NC_085140.1, read as the reverse complement.
TGGGTCTCTCTCTGACGAAAGGTTGGGTATGGAATCATGCCTTAGAAATTAAGAATTCAGCTGACGTTCTTTTACGAGACATATCAGCCACTCTCGTTGAACGGACCTGTTTGGTTGCACCAAGGGCAAAGCTTCTGGCCTGCCACTCCTGAAGTCCTAGCTTCCCTAAAAAACGGAAATCCGTAGCATTGCCACTGCGAGTCACCGCACCAAGCGAACTATTCTCGCTACGTTCGTCACTGTTTCACAAACTTCCACTGAATGTATTTTTGGTTGCTGACCGGATAACAGGCCATGGATGGCGGAAAGAAACGCCGAGGAAAACGGGTCAATCTGGAGGGATCACGCGAAAAACGAAAGAATAGAGCCAAGTCGGCCACCGATGCTGGAACGTTGAAAGAAAGACGCCCTTCAGTACCCCACAAAAGAACCTCGTCAACCAGTGTTAGTTTCCGTTCCGAGTGGCTATTGCAAGCCCCATCCAACTGCACGCTGAGAGACGCCTGGTACCGGAAAACATTTTGTTTGACCGTACAGTAGATCTGTTCAAATATCAAAAAGTTTCTTAAAGTCGACCGGTCAACTGATATTCACAATTCTTATGCTAAGATAAATTTCTGCTAGAAATTTCAGCTCAATTGGTTGAAATTTAAGTGTGCTTCAAATCGATTTAGTGTTTCGGCATGATTTTGCCCCCCTCTGGGTGGGATGAACGAAAATTATTGCAACAGCAACTAAATGAAAGCCATACCTATCCTCGAAAACTTTGTAGAACACTGTTTTGTAATCTTCAGATCTTCTATGTGTTTCAACAGATTTCGTCCTTCGAGATACCCAAAAATCAACATTTTTCGTTGATAAAAGGCCTGTGAAATCTACTTACAGATATTTTTTTTTTTGATTGAAGTTGCAGCTACACATTCATTTTAGTATAGCCCGATATTAAATCTTGAGCGAGTATCAAACAAAATTGAAGAAAATTTAGAAATGGATTCACATTTTACTTTGCTTAATTGATTACCTTATTACAAAGACTTGCACGCTGGCAAGCATTTTCATCGAACAAGTTGCTATTGCTTTTCAATGATCGCCATCAAATATTTTTGATTGGGACCTGAGATGTTGAGACAAAGTAATCATTGGTGACTTGGTAGAATGTCATTCAACCGTAACATCATCCTGCAACGACAAGCGTATCTGGTGTAGTTGATAGGGCGTTCGGCTGATAATCACAGTGTCATGAATCGAATCGCACAGAAATTGAACAAATTTTTGTTTGACAATTTTTATCATCTTTCAAACTTGAACGTACATGTTCATGATAGAATTAGAGGCGGAAGTACAAATTTACTATCTGTACTTTCGCCTCTAATTATATTATGAACACGTACGTTAATGTTTGAAAGATGATGTTAGTATTTTGAAATTCAATATCAAGAAGCAACAAACTCATCTCAGTTGTTATGACGTGGTTGATGTGACAAGCAGGGTTTCAACTTTTCGTTTCAATGAGACTAAAGCAAGCGTTTCTCGGGCCAAGGGAGAATCCTTTTTCGTTGTTTATGTTGAGGATCATCTTTCACCCATCAATATTTCTCTACAATTAGCCTTGGATGATAAACGAAAACCTTGCCTATTAGATGAAAATCTTTTTTCGTTTCATCACTTTTACCCACTCACTCACTTTTCGCGAGAATTATCGCAGAACAATTACAAAATTGTATGGCCGCACCGGGATTCGAACCCAGAATAGTAACAATAATAGTTGTAGGGATGCGCTTACTCTAGCCACATCACCACGCTATCTGTATGAAAGCATTAAGTTATTTGTTCTACATAAGCTACTACCATTTGCATTGAAGATGCCACGAAAAGACTCGAATATGAAAGAAAAAGAACAAACCAACATTTGGCGGCAATCGAAGTGAGCGAAAAATGGTTATCACTCTCCAGGCTGTTTTTCTTTCCCGAAAAGTGATTTCTCCCCGAAAATTTCGTGAGGGAGCAACCTGTGCTCCTGAGATTGAGTGAGCGATACGAACCCTGGTGACAAGCAATTGCTTTTGTCAGATTATTTTAAAAAATTTGTAAACAAAACTTTTGTTCAATTTCTGTGCGATTCGATTCATGACACTGTGATTATCAGCCGAATGCCCTACCAACTACACCAGATACGCTTGTCGTTGCAGGATGATGTTACGGTTGAATGACATTCTACCAAGTCACCAATGATTACTTTGTCTCAACATCTCAGGTCCCATCCAAAAATATTGGATGACGATCATTGAAAAGCAATAGTAACTTGTTCGATGAAAATGCTTGCCAGCGTGCAAGATGTGGTGCAAGTCTTTGTATTAAGGCAATCAATTAATCAAATTAAAATGTGAATCCACTTCTAAATTTTCTTCAATTTTTGTCTGATACTTGCTCAAGATTTAATAACAAACAATACTAAAATAAATATGTAGCTGCAACTTCCCGACAAATTCAATCCAAAAAATATCTGTATGTAGATTTCATAGGACTTTTATCAACGAAAAATGTTGATTTTTGGGTATCTCGAAGGACGAAATCTGTTGAAACACATATAAGATCTGTGCCGATTACAAAACAGTGTTCTACAAAGTTTGCGAGGATAGGTATGGCTTTCATTTAGTTGTTGTTGCAATGAATTTCGTTCATCCCACTCAGAGTTACGATTTTTTTAGGGGCACAATCATGCCGAAAACACTTGATCGATTTGAAGCACACCTAAATTTCAACCAATTGAGCTGAAATTTTCAGCAGAAGTCTATCTTAGCATAAGAATTGTGAATATCAGTTGACCGGTCAACTTTAAGAAACTTTTTGAATTTTGAACAGATCTACCGTACAGGCTAGCCATTCGCCATTGTCGCCATTCTGTCCCAACTCCTTCCTTGCGATGACAAATCATCGGTGAAGGATAATCCCACGCCCTACAAGAAACGATTGATTGTCGCAACCTTCCAGTCACTAGTTCATCGTTGCTTTTGTCTCAGTGACCCACTCCCACCGGTCTGTCGCATCGTGCCACCCTACACGTTCGGCCCCAACCGACCGACAGTTCAACAACGGAGCTATTTCATAAGTGAATACAAATTCTAAAACCAAATCCCGATTCTCTTTACTGACCACGTCCGAAAGCCTTCCTACCTTCTCGTTACGACCCTGGAATTTGGGCATCCCAAAAAGGCCTTTTGCGCCAGCTTCGTCGGTAGGCCTTTAGCGCCTGCCTCAGTAGTCTGGAGTTTTGACAATTTCCTCTTTAAGGATCCCGAATTTTATCCTCGAGTGCTGTACCAGAAGTGGTATCAATCTTACGTCGATTTTATCACAACTCGCAAAGAAAGTTCAGGAAACTTGGCTACATCAACACGTAGAATAAGAAGCTACCCTACTGCAACTGGTTCACCTCTCCAAAGGAGAATGCTCTCCCCAGGAGATTGTAAGTCGGTCTCGGGAGAGTCAGGTGAAAGACTCCTCCGGAATATCATCACTTCATCCCATACTACGAGATGGAATACTTTGCGTTGGCAGTCGGCTTCGGAATGTAACTGTTTCGCAAAATCGGAAGCATCTAATGTTCGTTGATCCACGTCATTCCCTCGTCACGTGAAGTGACACTCCGGACAACAAGTAGTCAAGCACCAGAGAACGTTTCTGGATCCGAAAGCTGTTGTGCAAAGTTCTTCACGAAAGTGTCACCTGCTTCCTAGTCGAACCCAGATGGTTAAAAGCGCTGATGACTGCTTCCTGAAAGGGTAACACCGGCACCGTCATTGCTGAAGGTCGATGTGGATTACTGTAACTAGTTTCTGGTTTCCTACCTTCATTGCCAGTACTCCATTAAAGTGCTTTGTTGCGGTATTCGTCTGCCTTGTAACGAAGGCAGTTCATGTTGAACTAGTCGCCGATCTCACAGCGGATGCATTTTTGGCAGCGTTAGAATGCTTCACTGGTCTGGTACTTATGAGGTACAATGGCTCGAATTTCGTAAGAGCAAAGCAGAAGATATGCCAGCTGTTGGACTTGTTCGAACAGTAACAATTCCAGAACGCCGTAGCTTGCAACGCACATAGGAGTACGTAGTGTGAAAGCGTGGCCAAAACTATGCTAATCATTTTGTCGGCTGTAAATGCATTCAATTAACAGCAAAAAAGTATTTTTTTGTTTTTGTGCTCTTTGTATTAAACTAGTAGTGAAGTATGACCACCGGCGGCGTCAGTAGTTGTTATTAGGTAGAGCACCACTTGGCTTTGGGAACTACAGCGTGCTTGCGACGAGTAGTGTCCTCCTCTGACTCTGTCATTGAGTATGATTTTTTTGTTAATTTTCATTCTTAAATTATTACTTACTAAGATTTCCGAAGATGTGCTTTGTTTGTTCACTTTGACCATATAAATTTGTCATCGGATAATGTTAAAGTCCCTGGATAATGTGTTGATATTACAATCAATGGAGCAGATCAGATAAATTCGTTGCACTTCAGCCGCTTTATTTCTTAGCAACCTTTTACATCCGAAAAATGCGTATACTTTTTATCAAAGTCCAACTCTTAATTGAAAGCGAACCATTTTATAAGCTTTGTCGCTAAAATCATAAATATTTATTCGCCTAGCTTTTCTTAGAAAACTTTACTATATTCAAATAAAAACAACTCACGATTGCGTGAGGATGCGTGAAATGTTTTTCATGGAGCTTATTGAGGAAACTCCAATCTTTCCAACGCTGACAATTTTGTTGCTTGATCGGGCTTGGAACCTAATTTAAAGTTTAATTTTGTAAAACATATTATTGTAAAAAAGGTAAAACAAAGCTAGCAATTAATATCATCATTTTGGATCACCTAAAACAATTTCAGATCGAATCATGCTTGGAAAGGATTTTACATACCCTCATTATTGGTACCTATATTGATTTTCATCTTAAAAATCAATAAAAACCCAGAAAACACGATAAAACATGAACATTTTTTCATGGACAGTTGCGATAAAACTAGCATGTAAATTATTATGAAGTTTTGGCAGCCAGCATTGCTCACAAGTAATCAATATTGATCCAAAAATCCCAGCGCAAGTTAGTATTACTATTTGAGAGTACAAAAGCGAAAAATAATATGGGGATATCTAAAAATATTGTTTTTGACTTTTGGCCAGGATTTGGGCTGAAATACTCCTTAGTGCAACGTCGCGAATCAAGTTCATGTGGGAAGCCACCGTGACGTGCTGCGTTGTTGTAGAACAAGATTCATACTGTGCTGACATCTGGGCATTTTCTGATACAGCATCCACTCACGGCTGAACCCGATTTGGATAATATTCCGAGAAAACGTTCCTACCTGCTCTTTACACGACTTACCTTTCTAACCTGCACAACCGAATGAAGTGGACACGCCAGCGTGATAACATCTCCGTTGGCCCAATGGTCTTGTTGATAAACGAGCTGCTTTCGCTGAATTTGGAATTTTAATCTTTTGACTGCCATTTTCCGAGGCTCTGACGATAAAGAATAAGGAAGAAGGAGGTAGAAAGAAGGAAAAAGGGAATAAGGAAGAAGGAAAAAGAAAGAAAAGGAATAATAAGTAAGTCCATTCTGACCTTTTGTCCCTTTCGGTTTTTTGTTACTTTCGACCTTTTGTTCTTTTCGACCGGCCCTCCTATCTTTTTCTTTCTGTCTTTCGACCTTTTGTCCCTAACACTAGTTCTACGTTGATGCATGGCGAATTCGTCACATTTCCCCGAGGTATATCCTGACATCAACCACAGGTCCAGAAGCTGCAGTCAAAGTTTGGCCAGCCCATCGAGCACTTTGTGGTTGCAGGATCTATGGCACGGTATGAGCTCACCGCAACCGTCAGAACTCAACCTTGGTAACGCGGTAACGGTTTGGTCAACGTGCAACCCGTTCAAACCGTTAGACATCGACAACGGTGTTGGTTGCGGCCGCAGACGCTACGAGGGTCTCCGCTACAGGCAAGTTGTTGTAGTATACAGAGGCGCATCCACGTTCCGAGTCGTGGGTAGGACAAATTGGAAATGTTGAATTGAGTCGATTTCTGGTATTAGCTCTAGGGTGTTACAAGCCTAGAATTTGGTATGAGAGTAGCATCACTTCCACCCTTTTCCACAGAGAACTGCATTCGTTACCACAGAGGTGCAGATAACTCTATGATCTCTCAAAGGTGCTAAGGGAAGTTTTGGAGCTGTTAGTGTGGAAAGTATAACAGTAGAAATTGTTACGGTATAACGTGAAACAAAGAAAAAACTAAGACAAAAAGATTAAGAAAGGAATGAGCTTGCGTTCGAACCCGCGACATCCTGCTTGAAGGTAGTAGCGGTTGCCACAAGATCACTGAGTTTGTCTCCCGAAACGCTGCACATTTTACCTATATTGCCGCTAAAAGCATAACATTTACTGTCCCATGTCCATCCCTATCAATATAAGACATATGTGCTTGGGGCTGCAACTTAATCATTTCTATAAATAACTTGACTTTACTTGATTACGGATAGACAACGGTACATAATCTAAAAAATTGTCAAACATTTTCAGGACAAATATTGTTTTTCCAAGATTGTGTAAGGATTGCTCAGAAGCATGACATACATCTTTGAATTCTTACGATTATCGAACATTTTTACAAGCTGGTGGAGGTGGTCATGGATCACAGAAATTTGTATAAATATTCAATGGATTAAATCAATTTATTTGTTTCTTTTTATTAACATTCAGACATTATTAGGAATTTACTGATTCAAAGTAAACATCCAAGAATTCGTATGATTGTATAACAATCTTTATGGGAGCTCAGAATTCATGACGGAGAAAATCTGTTTGTAGTTCTTTAGTTTGCAATGAATCTTTTGAAGTTTGTAGAAAACTTTTTTCCGTGGGCTTCTAATAATCCATTTAAGGTCACTCCTCACGGAATCCAAAACTAAATGCATCGCAGCATGCATAAAATTATAAAAAAGTTACTTCCGTATTGAATGGTGTACCCTTGAAAACGCTAGTGCATTTAGTTATGGATACCGTTAGGATTGTCTTTAAATGTACTTTATTTATCATAACCTTCCAAATTTGCTGATGTTAACAACTATTCTTTTACCTCTGGAAAAAAATTTAGACCAAAGATATTTTCGATCATTTAGTAATCTGGGTTCGATTATTTAGAAGCTTGTCAATAACTGATTCTTCATTCTTCTTCTTCTAGTGCGAAGGTTTTCTACAACTCTGTCTAATAGGTCGTAAAACTAAATGATATTTTGTTATCAATTATAAGTTACTGCATCTAGCGCTTTAACTTCGTTATTAGTGGAATTCAAAGAAAGACTTGTTAAGCAGAGTTGTAAAAAAAACTTCAAGCTAAAAGTGCAGCGTACAACATATTTTGGAATTTAGTCTGTGGGATGAGTTATTGTCAAACTACTAAATGATCGAGCCCAGATTTTCTACAGATTACATCCTGAGCGCTGAGTGCCTAAAGTCCCTAAATCAGTACTCTATTCCTTTAGAATCCCAGGAATGTTTATGATTATAATGAAGACTCCGATAAACTTTGAAATCACTTTGATAACACACAGACTTTTTCCAGTCAATAAATTCATATGTTCTTACCAACATCATGGGTAGGGTAATGCTTTGACTGGCAAATTCATGCATAGGACAAGTCCTACTTGTCCCACCCACTCCCCGCGCCACTGGTAGTATACATGATTCCAAGTAAAAAATGCTAATAGATGTGCTATTTGTTTTCTTCTATTCTGCAATGAGAAGAAACACAAAACACATGAACCATATTACCATATAGGAGCAGCTGCCATAGCTTGGAGTATTCCCACACAAATTTGATTGAAAGACAATTGTATTTTGCGATTATGCAACATCATGTGTATTTCAGTTTAAATTGATTTGGGAAAAATAATTTTCTAAAATTAAGCTAAGTTAAAAACATATTTAATACTATGCTTGTACTAGGGCCTTGTTATTCGGCTATCTTGATGAGCTTTCTTTTGTCGATAATTTAAATAACATGTTATTCAGGCTGTAGTGCGATCATAGTATAAGCAATAGAATAAAATCCGTCTAAATGTTGTTCTACAGAAAGTCAGAGCGATCTATTAAGAATGTGGTTATATCTATATATATAAAAATGAAATGGTCTGTGTTCGTATCCGCATAACTCGAAAACGGCTGGATGGATTTTCTTCATTTCTTCAGCAGATATGTTCGTTACCGTTTCCGACGGGTTTATATGATATTTCTTTATTCAAAAATCATGAGTAAAGTTGAGAAAATCATGAAAAAATTAAATTTAGATTCGTATGGAAATTTCACATGGAAAGTTTACAGCGCTCTTTTTCGCCTACTTTGCAGGACAACGTCTGCCGGGTCGACTAGTATTTGATAGATATCTCCTAATTCTAAAGAAAAATATGTTAATTGGACACTTAACTTGTATTATGAAACTTCCGAGCAACAGCCGTACTATATGTCAAACAACGCCATCGGTAATCACGAAACGAATCTATCGAATTCGGTTTCAAATTGACGTTATGCAAATTAGCCAACAATTTTAAGCACGCAATCATACCTTAAAAGTGGAATTAAGCCATCCACTGCTTCGCGAAACAAATTATTCAATCGAAGGAATGATCTCTATCTACGGCTGACCGCCATCGCCAGATTCTTTCCCCTTTCCGTTGACCCCCTATCCCGCCAAATTCTATCATCAACGTTCCTCTTCGCGGTATGAAAACGATCCTTGAATGCCAATCGTACAACCGCTTCGGTCACTAGCAGCAATCGAAAACTGGAGAATCAGATTGCGTTTCCATGCCCCACTGACTGGTCAAACCCCTGAACCTGCGAAACGCCGTGGCTGCGGCGGCTCAGCTGAGGCGCGATTTCAACATGCAAACAGGACAGGCCACGGTCGCCATCGCCGAGAATTGCATCATCGCTCGCGAGCACCACACTCTGAACCTCATCCAATCCGGACTTCGACCGGGGCTGCACGCCATTATTTAGCGTGAAAATCGACTCCTCGCGCCAAGAATTCCTGCCGCGGCAGCCAAGCTAGACAAATCTCGATCCTATAAATCAAATTTCCCATTGAGTTCCACTCTCCCTTGCAGCCTCCGCCAGCCGGTGTGTCGACAGTCATCGATGACGATGGACGCGGGCCGACACGGTGTTGACTATGTATATGGCAATTACGCAGTTGTGGAGAGTCATAACGTTCGGACCCCAAGAACATGAGTCAAACGCTCCGCATCTCTCGGGCATTCATGGATTGGATGATCGCCTCACCGCGGCCGTAATCCTAGCAGCAGCAGCAGCAGCAACCGCGGAGGGAAATATGCGCCCCAGATTCCATGGTCAAACATGCTGATCGATGACGAGATCCTTCGTGCGCGTCGTTTGGACAACAGCAGTGACTCCCAAGTTATTTTGGGCATTTGCTTTCGATAGCCGATCTCGTTAATTTCCAATGAAAGGCAAACCGTTTTTACTACTCTTACAGAATTCTAAGAACGAAATATACCCCAGAACTGAAATTAGTTCAAAATTTGTGTCTGTGGTCACAGGTGGGATAAAATGGAATAAACTATTTTAATGTTATCAAACTTGACTATGTGTTGGAAAAGGTGGAAGGCAATGTTTTATAGAAAAGACCGGAAGAGGAAGTCGTTTTTCACGGATTGTGAATCACTGGAACTGAGCTGGAGCGCGTGTTATTTGTACCCCATAATACCCACTACCTGTTTGCTGTCAAATATCCGACCCTCGGCCAGAGATGGTCGGGGGCAAGATCGAACGATGACAGGCTCCTCCATTCAATGTTGGAACTTGTATGCAACAAGATTAATAATTTCCTTTAATAGGTAGGAATATTGATGAAATAATTGATTAATTATTTGTGCCGCGCGTGGTCGACTGTTTAGGCCATAGCTGGAAGCCGTTACAGATTTAATTCAATTTAAGATCCCTCTCCGTCTTGTTGACGCTTGGTGCCTACCGATGGCCATGAACGCGAGTCCATGTGGACCGACTAGATCAACTGATGGCGCTTTGACATCAAACTGTCCCAAGCTCAAAGCGGTTCCATTTACTTCCAATCATCGCGGGGGGTAGAAAGAAATAAATTACACCTCCATTCAAAGATGGCGTAAACATTAGGGCTCAAATCGAGCGCCTACCGAAGTTGGGATTCGTTGAGTTTCCTCAGCTTGTCTGTCGTCGGTGGTAGCCTCCAAAGCATTCGACGGCAATTAAAATGAGTCACAACAATGCTGAACCGTGTCCCGGCAATGACCATAATCTCGCGGAACAGAACCCTTCGCTCGATACTGGTCCAAATTAGCAGACTATGAGCTTGTGAAGTTCATAAATCATTACACCTCTTGTGCCGCGGGGGAAGTTGTCATAGCTGTGCAGTGCCTCGGTATCAGAATGTATCGGTTCTCTATGGAACCGGGGAAAAAAGAAATAATGGCAGTCGAACGTTGGAAACGGCAAAAAGGTCGGGTCAAATATTATGTTGAAACATGATGTGGAGCTTATTTATGCCGACAAGTACACGGTCGATGTGCCGTCAACAATTGTGAATCGGTTATTACAAGTGTGTGGTATGTCATTTTAATGAAGCGTATCAGTAAACTACATTTATGAGGCACTATTTATTTGGCATAGACAAGAGGTAGTAAACATTATATCGTTTCTGTTATGTGGGAAGCACAACTAATTACATGTATTAGAACTATGTTCGACTCAAGTGCTTCAAGACTTAAACACATCATAAAACGTTATTTTCAAAGTGATTGTCAAAGCAAGATATTTCCGGAGTAATTTGCGATTAAGGCGTACATGCTTTTGTAATCAAACACTTAAAGATTATAAACTTCCTATCAAAACAAGCACTATCTTTGGAAACCACAGTACGTATCCGACAAATTGAACCTTCTTTAAATCTGGTAATTAGTATCGAAGGAAACCGTTGACGAAAAAATGCGGTGCATCGCGCCTTTTCAGCATGTAGTATGAGGCAAATGTCAATAAAATATCCCACAAATTTTTCGTTAGTCAGCAGTAGTGTAGATTAACCAATATTCTACAAGATTTCAATTCGATAAACGTTACACTTGCCAAACAGGGCGGCCCGTCTTCTCCAAAAGGCGAGACCCGGATAATACATGTTAGGTAGGCTTGATTTAGGCTGACTCGGCCGGTTCACATATGCAGCACTTTTCAGTTTTTGTTAAAGATTTTTAAAATAGTTTTTTTTTTTGAAAAAGGTAATCTTACATAAATAGATGAATTGACTGGGACAATAAAACGAGATAAAAATTTTGACGAAAATCGTGGATTAGAATTGTTATCATACGCACTTATACAGACAAAACAACATAGTGATAGTTTATGATTTAAGTAACGATTTGACTTCCGCCAAGTTCTATATGACGTCTAGGATTATAATTCTTGCTCTTTATCTGTTTTCAAAGAGCTGGATGTACAGTAAGTTTGTCGTAGAAGTCAACAAAAATCTTTGTGAAGCTAGTATTATTTTTCATCAGATTTTAACCAACAAAAATTGAAAAATCAAAAAGTTTTGAGATCTAAAAATCTCGAGATCCAAAAATCTAAAATACTAAAAATCTAAAAAAATCTACAAATGAAAAAATCTAACATCTAAAAACTCAAAAATCTAAAAATCTAAAAATTTAGAAATCTAAAAATCTAAAAATCTAAAATTTCAAAAAATCTAAAAATCTAAAAATTTAAAAATCTTAAAACCCAAGAATCTAAAAATCTACAAATTTAAAAATCTAAAAGTCTAAAAATCTAAAAATCTTAAAGTCTAAAAAAATCTAGAAATCTAAAATTCTAAAAATCTAAAAATCTAAAAATCTAAAACACTAGAAATCTAAAAATCTAAAGATCTAAAAATCTAAAAATCTAAAAATCTAAAAATCTTAAAATCTAAAAATTTAAAAATCTAAAAATCTAAAGATCTAAAAATCTAAAAATCTTTAAATCTAAAAATCTATAAATATAAAAATTTAAAAATCTAGAAATTTTAAGATCTAAAAATCTAAAAATCTAAAAATCTAAAAATCTAAAAATCTAAAAATCTAAAAATCTAAAAATCTAAAAATCTCAAAATCTCAAAATCTAAAAAGCCAAAAATTTAAAAATCTTAAAATCCAAAAATCTAAAAATCTTAAATTTAAAAATCTAAAAATCTAAAAATTTTAAAATCAAAAAATTTAAAAATCCAAAAATCTTAAAATCTTAACATCTAAAAATCTAGAAAACGAAAAACCGAAAAATCAAAAATTTAAAAAATCTAAAAATCTAAAAATGTAAAATCAAAAGAACCAAGAATCTAAAATCTAAAAATCTAAAAATCTAAAAGTCTAAAAATCTAAAAATCTTAAAGTCTAAAAAAATCTAAAAATCTAAAATTCTAAAAATCTTAAAGTCTAAAAAAATCTAAATATCTAAAATTCTAAAAATTTAAAAATCTAAAAATCTAAAAATCTAAAAATCTAAAAATCTAAAATTTTAAAAATCTAAAAATCTAAAACTCTAAAAATCTAAAAATTTAAAAATCTAAAATCTAAACATCTAAAAATTTGAAAATCTAAAAATATAAAAATTTAAAAACCTAAAAATTTAAAAATCTAAAAATTTAAAAACATAAAAATCCAAGCATCTTAAAATCTGTAATCTAAAAATCTAAAAATCTAAAAATTCTAAAAGTCTAAAAATCTCAAAATCTAAAAAGCCAAAAATTTAAAAATCTTAAAATCCAAAAATCTAAAAATCCTAAATTTAAAAATCTAAAAATCTAAAAATCTAAAAATCTAAAAATCTAAAATTTTAAAAATCTAAAAATCTAAAAAAAACAATCTACTCTAAAAATCTAAAAATTTAAAAATCTAAAATCTAAAGATCTAAAAATCTGAAAATCTAAAAATATAAAAATTTAAAAATCTAAAAATTTATAAATCTAAAAATTTTAAGATCTTTAAATCTAAAAATCTAAAAATCTAAAGATCTAAAAATCTAAAAATCTAAAAATCTAAAAATTCTAAAAATCTAAAAATCTCAAAATCTAAAAAGCCAAAAATTTAAAAATCTTAAAATCCAAAAATCTAAAAATCCTAAAATCCAAAAAATCTAAAAATCTAAAAATCTAAAAATTTAAAAATCTAAAATTCTAAAAATCTAGAAATTTAAAAATCTAAAAATTTAAAAATCCAAAAATCTTAAAATCTAAAAATCTAAAAATCTAGAAATCTAAAAATCTAGAAATCTAAAATTTCAAAAGTCTTAAGATCTAAAAATCTAAAAATTTAAGAATCTAAAAACCCAAGAATCTAAAAATCTTAAAACTTAAAAATCTTAAAGTCTAAAAATCTAAAAATCTTAAAGTCTAAAAAAATCTAAAAATCTAAAATTCTAAAAATCTTAAAGTCTAAAAAAATCCAAAAATCTAAAATTCTAAAAATTTGAAAATCTAAAAATCTAAAAATCTAAAAATCTAAAAATCTAAAAATCTAAAAATCTAAAAATCTAAAAATCTAAAAATCTCAAAATCTAAAAATCTAAAAAGCCAAAAATTTAAAAATCTTAAAATTTAAAAATCTAAAAATCTTAAATTTAAAAATCTAAAAATCTAAAAATCTAAAAATCTAAAAATCTAAAAATCTAAAAATCTAAAAATTTAAAAATCTAAAAATCTAAAAATCCAAAAATTCAAAAATCTAAAAATCTAAAAATTTAGAAATCTAAAAATTTAAAAATCTAAAATTTCAAAGATCTAAAAATCTAAAAATCTAAAAACCCAAGAATCTGAAAATCTAAAAATTTAAAAATCTAAAAGTCTAAAAATCTAGAAATCTAAAAATCTAAAAATCTAAAAACCCAAAAATCTAAAAATCTAAAAACCTAAGAATCTAAAAATCTAAAAATCTAAAAATCTAAAAATCTAAAAATCTAAAAATCTAAAAATCTAAAAATCTAAAATTCTAAAAATCTAAAAATCTAAAAATCTAAAAATCTAAGAATTTAAAAATCTAAAAATCTAAAGATCTAAAAATCTGAAAATCTAAAAATCTAAAAATATAAAAATTTAAAAATCTAAAAATTTAGAAATCTAAAAATATTGAGATCTAACAATCTAAAAATCTTAAAATCTAAAAATCTTAAAATCTAAAAATTTTAAAATCTAAAAATCTAAAATTTAAAAATCTTATAATCTCAAAATCTAAAAAGCCAAAATTTAAGAATCTTAAAATCCAAAAATCTAAAAATCCTAAATTTAAAAATCTAAAAATCTAAAAATCTAAAAATATAAAAATCTAATCTAATCTAAAATTCTAAAATTCTAAAAATCTAGAAATTTAAAAATCTAAAAATTTAAAATCCAAAATCTTAAAATCTTAACATTTAAAAATTTAGAAATCTAAAAATCAAAAATTTTAAAAAATCTAAAAATCTAAAAATTTAAAAATCTAAAAACCCAAGAATCTAAAAATCTAAAAATTTAAAAATCTAAAAGTCTAAAAATCTAAAAATCTTAAAGTCTAAAAAAATCTAAAAATCTAAAAGTCTCAAAATCTAAAAATCTAAAAGTCTAAAAATCTAAAAATCTTAAAGTCTAAAAAAATCCAAAAATCTAAAATTCTAAAAATTTAAAAATCTAAAAATCTAAAACACTAAAAATCTAAAAATCTAAAAATCTAAACATCTAAAAATCTAAAAATCTAAAAATCTAAATATCTTAAAATCTAAAAATCTTAAAATCTGAAGATCTAAAAATCTAAAAATCTAAAAATTTGAAAATCTAAAAATCTAAAAATCTAAGAATATAAAAATCTAAAAATAAAAAAAATTAAAAATTTTAAAATCTAGAAATTTAAAAAATTAAAGATATAAAAACCTGAAAATCTAAAAATCTTAAAATCTAAGAATCTAAAAATCTTAAAACCTAAAATCTAGGAATCTGAAAATCTGAAATTCTAAAAAGCCAAAAATTTAAAAATCCTAAAATCCAAAATCCAAAAATCTCTAAATTTAAAAATCTGAAAATCAAAAAGTCTAAAATTCTAAAAATCTAGAAACCTAAAAATTTAAAAATTCTTAAAATCCAAAAATTTAAAAGTCTAGAAGTCTAACAATTTTAAAATCAAGAAATCTAAGAATCTGAACATTTAAAAGTCTAAAAATCTTAAAATCAAAAAATCTAAAAATCTAAAATCTTAAAATCTTAAAATATCTAGATCTAAAAATCTAAAAATCCAAAAACATAAAAATTTATTAATCTAAAAATATAAGAATCTCAATAACTAAAAATCTAAAAATCTAAAAATCTAAAAATCTAAAAATTTAAAAAATCTAAAAATCTAAAAATTTAAAATCTAAAAATTTAAAATTTAAAAATATAAAATTCTAAAGATCTAAAAATAAAAAAATCTAAAAATCTAAAAATCGAAAAATCTAAAAATCAAGAGATCTTAAAATCTTTAAATCTTAAAATTAAAAAATCTAAAAATCTAAAAATTTAAAGATCTAAAAATCTAAGAATCTAAAAATTTAAAAATCTAAAATTCTAAAAATATTAAAGTCTAAAAAAATCCAAAAATCTAAAATTCTAAAGATCTAAAAATCTAAAAAACTAAAACACTAAAAATTTAAAAATCTAAAAATCTAAAAATCTAAAAATCTAAAAATCTAAAAATCTAAGATTCTAAAAATCTAAAAATCTAAAACTCTAAAAATCTAAAAAATTCAAATTCTAAAATTAAAGTCTAAAAATCTGAAAATCTAAAAATATAAAAATTTAAAAATCTAAAAATTTAAAAACCCATTTAAAAATCTAAAAATTTATAAATCTAAAAATTTTAAGATCTTTGAATCTAAAAATCTAAAAATCTAAAAATCTTAAAATCTAAAAATCTAAAAATCTAAAAAACTAAAAATCTAAAAATCTAAAAATCTAAAAATCTAAAAATCTAAAAATCTAAAAATCTAAAAATCTGAAAATCTGAAAAACTAAAACTCTATCTGAAAATCTAAAAATATGAACATCTGACATCTAAAATCTAAAAATCTGAAAATCTGAAAATCTAAAAATCTAAAATCTAAAAATCTAAAATCTAAAAATCTAAAAATCTAGAAATCTAAAATCGAAAATCTAAAAATCTTAAAATCTAAAAATCTCAAAATCTCAAAATCTCAAAATCTCAAAATCTCAAAATCTAAAAAGCCAAAAATTTAAAAATCTTAAAATCCAAAAATCTAAAAATCTTAAATTTAAAAATCTAAAAATCTAAAAATCTAAAAATTTTAAAATCAAAAAATTTAAAAATCTAAAAATCTTAAATTTAAAAATCTAAAAATCTAAAAATTTTAAAATCAAAAAATTTAAAAATCCAAAAATCTTAAAATCTTAACATCTAAAAACTCAAAAATCTAAAAATCTAAAAATTTAGAAATCTAAAAATCTAAAAATCTAAAATTTCAAAAAATCTAAAAATCTAAAAATTTAAAAATCTTAAAACCCAAGAATCTAAAAATCTTAAAGTCTAAAAAAATCCAAAAATCTAAAATTCTAAAAATTTTAAAATCTAAAAATCTAAAAATTTATAAATCTAAAATTTTAAGATCTAACAATCTAAAATTCTAAAATCTTAAAATCTTAAAATCTAAAACTTAAAAATCTAAAAATCTAAAAATCTAAAATCTAAAATCTAAAAATTTAAAAATCTAAAAATCTAAAAATCTGAAGATCTAAAAATCTAAAAATCCTAAAATCCAGAAATCTAAAAATCTAAATTTAAAAATTTAAAATCTTAAAATCTAAAAATTTAAAAATCCAAAGATCTTAAAATCTAAAAATTTACAGATCTAAAAATCAAAAAATCTAAAAATCTAAATATCTAAAAATCTAAAAATCTTAAAATCTTAAAATCTAAAAATCTAAAAATCTAAGAAACTAAAAACCTAAAAATCTAAAAATTCAAAAATCTAAAAATTAAAAAATCTAAAGAAACTAAACATCTAAAAATCTTTAAATCTACAATCTAAAAATCTAAAAATCTAAAAATCTAAAAATTCAAAAAATCAAAAAATCAAAAAATCTAAAAATCTAAAATCTAAAAATATAGAATTCTAAAGATCTAAAAATCAAAAAATCTAAAAATCTAAAAATCTAAAAATCTAAAGATCAAGAGATCTTAAAATCTTAAAATCTTTAAATCTTAAAATTTAAAAATCTAAAAATCTTAAAATCTAAAAATCTAAAAATCTAAAAATCTAAAAATCTAAAAATCTAAAAATCTAAAAATATTAAAGTCTAAAAAAATCCAAAAATCTAAAAATCTAAAAATCTAAAAATCTAAAAATCTAAAACACTAAAAATTTAAAAATCTAAAAATCTAAAAATCTAAAAATTTTTTTTTTTTTTTTGTGGGTAAAATTCAGTTTTATTTTGTCATTATATGTACAGTTTTTACAATTGTAGTTCAGCGTTTTCAAATCAATTTAAATCTAATTGAAACATTAAAGCATCTACATCAATTCTATCGTTACACTCGTTAACAAAGACGATGTACTTCACAAACAAGCGGAGAATCTCCACTCGCGCAGCTCTTCCAATTCCTGGCAAAACAGGTCTCATGAGGTCCTCGAACGACAGTCGCCTCCAACCATTCGTGTAGCCGGCTAGCCTCTGCTGTAGGACCGTCCAGGCCGGGCCGACACGAGTGCAGCTACAGAACTTGTGCTGGAGCGTTTCAGGTACCTGTATGTCACAGTGTTGACAGTTCTCGTCCGCCACCCGTTGCATCACGTGCAGAAGCTTCCGATGTTCGATTTTCCCATTCACCAGCAGGTAAAGTTTGGATCGCTGCGATGAGGAAAGCTCTTTCATCCCAATATTTCGCCACGCGCGTGGCCAGTCAAGCGCTGGACTGTTTCGTTCCACCTTTGGCAGTTCGCTTTGCTGGACGAAGTGCCGGTGGATCAGATCGGCGGAAGGGTTTTGTTGGATATGGTGGGGAATTTGGGATAAATTTGATAGGATCGATTTTAGGTCAGGATTGTCAATAGAAATTGCGGGCGGGGAATTGCGTGGAATAGAAGGGATTTATAATAAGGAATGGAGTCGATCTCTTTCAAGTGTCTGTTGGTGGCCAGACTACGGCTTTTGCATGCCAAAACATGCAAATTTAAACCGCCGTGCTCCTTCTTGCGTATCAACTGCATAATGGGAACGCGCGCAGCCATTCCTCTCCACAGGAATGTCCCCATCGTTGCTGTTATTTTCGCTGTGTGGACACCAAGCGGAGGCAGTACAGACGAAAGGTACCACAGTCTCGATGTGCCAAACGTGTTCAGCATAATCACCCTCTGGTGAAGAGTTAGTGTGCGCAAGGACTGCAGCCACATTTGCTGTGAAAACTTGCCCGCCAGCGCATCCCAGTTGAGTGTAGTCATCAGCCTAATCGAGTTGGCGAAGGTAACACCCAGAATCTTGACTACGTTGGCTGTTTGCAGCCACTGGGTACAAATTTCGTTACCTTCGAAAACGCCAACGTTCACTGCAACCGTCTTCCGCAGATTCAATTTTGCGCCGGCGGCAAGCCCAAAGCGACGAAATATTTCATTCATCGCTTCTATTTGCCACGATGACGTCACAACCACGCTAATATCGTCGGCGTAGGCAACGAGTAGATCATCCCCACACACTTGCTCAAGCTTCACACACCAGTGGATGAAGATAGAGTACGAACAGATGCATGGACAACGGGTCGCCTTGCCGCACCGACCGTGTGATCTCAAACGATCGAGAGAGGTGCCCATTGATAAGCAGCCGGGATGTGGACCGACTGGCTATGTTCGAGAGAAGAGAGATGAGTTCCTCGTTGAACCCGAGCGACCGCATGGTTTCGAAGAGGAACGAGTGCCGCACCCGATCGAAGGCGTTCTCCAGATCGAAGCTGATGAGCTTACCGGCGTGACGGTGGTGACGGAGATTGGCGATCCGATCTTTCAGAGCGAGAGTGGCCTGGAAGATGTTTCGCTCTGCGTTTGAACATTTCTGTCCGTTGCTTAGGACGCGGTGGGCCTGCATAATTCGTTCCATCCTGTTTTTCAGGATGCGGGAGAGCAATTTATAATCGCTGTTGAGCAGCGATATGGGCCGGTACGCTCGGGCTGTGTTGTCGCCTCCCTTCTTCTTCACCAACACGATGACGCCCTCTACGAAGGCATGGGGGAGATTTCCGTTGAGTGCTTCATTCATAAGCATGTTCAACTCACGGTGGATGACATCGAACATCCGGAGATAAAATTCTCGTGGGATCCCGTCGGCACCGGGGGATCGTTTGGGTGCGCTCGCCCTGATAGCAGACAGAATTTCTGCTGTTTGTATCTCCTCCATGCACGCTTCGTTTAGTGGGTCGTCCGGTGGGATAACACGTTCGCAAGCGAATTCGTCCCCGTTGTTGGCATTGCCGTCATTTTCTGCTGTTTCTTCTGAGTAGAGGCTCGAGAAAAAATCAAACAGATTTGCCTCGATCGCTTGAGGCTCGACGATGATTTCGTCTTCTCCCGTCTGTAACTGCGTGATCGTGGTTTTCTTCCGTCTTCTATCCCCCAATTGGAAGATTGACATTGGCTCCCCTGCCACGTGCGTCTCGTTGATGCGCATGAACATGTGGGAGAAATTACGCTGCAGTGCCAACATTTCTCCTTTCAGCCGGTTGATGGTGGTTATGGTTTGTGGCTGCAGATAGTAGCCGTCGTACGCTAGCCGTAGTTGCGCATAAAGGTGCTGGTGCGCGTCGTGGAATTCCTCGAAAACGGTTCGAGATTTCCACTTGAAAAGGACTTGATTTTTGGCTTAGCGTACGACAGCCACCATTCCATCCACGACCCGTAGTTTCTGCGCTGCCGGGTCCAATATTGCCACTTATATCGGAACTCAGCAACGTTTTCTTCGGTTAGAAGATGCGGTCGAAGAGCCCAGAAACCGCGCCCGGGCTCATGTCCCAGTGGAGGGAGACAGAGTCTGAGCGTTAGCGCTTTGTGGTCTGTAAAACAGCAAACGTGCGTGTAGGCGGACTGCAATTTGTCGCGAAGACCGCGGCTCACGTATATCCGATCGAGGCGAGATCGCGCGTTTCGACAGACATACGTAAAACCGGCATCACGTGGACATAGCTTCTCCCACACGCGGTTTTAAGAGAAGGACTGGTGTTCGGGCTGGACGAATCGCACGCACGCAGCACGCAATTGAAATCGCCAGCTACGATGACGTTCTCGGTGTGGTGGCGGAGATAATAGGCAAGCGTGCCATTGAAGAACTCCTCTCTAGCAGCGCGCTGAGCAGTGCCGGAGGGAGCGTAGACGTTGCAGATCGTTGTGTCGTGCACTCGCAGCGCGATTAGTCGGCTGTCCAGGCTCTTCTCCACGTGAGTGACATGGATGTGCTCCTTCACCGCAACAGCTGTGCCTCTCCTCGTGTGGTCCACATTCGCGAAAACGACAAAGCCAGGCAAGGAAAGCTGTTCGTTCTCGACTTCTTGCAGACACACGATATCGAGGTTTTGGCTGCTTATGAAGGTTCGGAGTGCGTTCAGTTTTGTGGGGTTCGTGATCGTGCCGATGTTGATGGATGCGAGGTTGTAAGACGTGAGAGCCATTTATGGAAGAAAGTCCACATCCTGCTCGTCGTCACCGTCGTTGCATCGCTGTTTCTTGCCGGGCGGGCGTCCTCGGCTTCGGCTGCTTCTCGTCGATGTGGATGAATCGTCCGTGTCGTTGCCGGCGGTTCGGTCTTTCGCTCGCAACGCGTTTGCTGGCTTTTGAATATGTCAACCAAGACCACTTCAGCGGTCTGTGGTTGTGTGCGCAACGACGACGACGTGCTGCGCGCGATTTGTGTTTGCAACGGGTTGGGAGACACCGTTCGTGCAATGGGCGCAGTCGGCTGGCTTGCAGTTGGGTTTATTGAGCCGGTCTGACTCGACGGATATGGCAGCTCGGGGAAAGCCTCCATCGAAGCTGGTGGGGGAGCGACAGAACGTTGACCGACCTGTTTGGCGCTTTGGGGTTTTGCACCGTTCGCCATCTTCGGTGGTTTGTCGGTGGCCCAGTTTGCTTCGCCACGTTCGCATAGCTTTTCTGGACTAGCAGCTTGTCGTTCTGGATCTGGACACACGATATGCCGGTATGCGCTTGCTCTTTGCAGTATTTGCAATAGACGAGTTGTCCCTTGTAAACAATGTAGGCCTGTTGTCCATCGATCGTTACCCACGAATCGATGTTTCGATGGACTAGCATTCGGGCCGACCAAGTGCCGAGTGGTATCCCACCAAACTCGAATCCTTCTCCCCATGTTAGCTCTCGCAGCGAAAACACTTCACCGGACGCACTCAAGAATTCCACAGGTCGTGTACTTTAACCTCTACACATCCATCTTCCATGGTGATGCGAAGCTTGTATTTTTTCCCGCGTGCTCCACTTCATGCTTCTCGTCATGTTCTTGCACTATTCGTTGAGCGAGCGCCAGGTTGTCAACCTTGACGAATGCACATTGTTCACCTTTGTGGCACTGTAGTCTCAACACTTCTTCTTTCTTCAGGCCGAGTACCGTGCGGCAAAAGCCGTGAACCTTTTCGAATGACGGCTTCACCGGGAAACTCGAATAGTCAATACGAAAAGTATTTTCTCGCCTCATCGCGGATCACTAAAACGCGCAACGCGGCACAGACGGAATCGAACTTTAACCACTGTAAACGATCACTTGACTTTCCAAGAGCGCAATCGAAAACACATCTGCACGTCTCAGAAGCTGAGCGGTAACTGGATTCTAAAATTCTAAAATTCTAAAATTCTAAAATTCTAAAATTCTAAAATTCTAAAATTCTAAAATTCTAAAATTCTAAAATCTAAAATTCTAAAAATCTAAAAATCTAAAAATCTAAAAATCTAAAAATCTAAAAATCTAAAAATCTAAAAATTTAAAAATTTAAAAATCTAAAAGTCTAAAAATCTAAAAATCTAAACACCTTAAAGTCTAAAAAAATCTAAAAATCTAAAATTCTTAAAATCTAAAAATATAAAACTCTAAAAATCTAAAAATTTAAAAATCTAAAAATCTAAAGATCTAAAAATCTAAAAATCTAAAAATCTAAAAATCTAAAAATCTCAAAATCTCAAAATCTCAAAATCTCAAAATCTAAAAAGCCAAAAATTTAAAAATCTTAAAATCCAAAAATCTAAAAATCTTAAATTTAAAAATCTAAAAATCTTAAAATCCAAAAATCTAAAAATCTTAAATTTAAAAATCTAAAAATCTAAAAATCTAAAAATTTTAAAATCAAAAAATTTAAAAATCCAAAAATCTTAAAATCTTAACATCTAAAAACTCAAAAATCTAAAAATCCAAAAATTCAAAAATCTAAAAATCTAAAAATCTAAAAATCTAAAAACCCAAGAATCTGAAAATCTAAAAATTTAAAAATCTGAAAGTCTAAAATTCTAGAAATCTAAAAATCTAAAAATCTAAAAACCTAAAAATCTGAAAATCTAAAAATCTAAAAATCTAAAAATCTAAAAATTTTAAGATCTAAAAATCTAAAAATCTAAAAATCTAAAAATCTTAAAATCTAAAAATCTAAAAATCTAAAAAACTGAAAATCTACAAATCTAAAAAGCAAAAAATCTAAAAATCCTAAAATCCAAAAATCTAAAAATCCAAAAATCTAAAAATCTAAAAATCTAAAAATCTAAAAGTCTAAAAATCTAAAATTCTAAAAATCTAGAAATTTAAAAATCTAAAAATTTAAAAATCCAAAAATCTTAAAATCTAAACATCTAAAAATCTAAAAATCTAAAAATCTAAAAATCTAAAAATCTAAAAATCTAAAAATCTAAAAATCTAAAAATCTAAAAATTAAAAAATCTAAAGAAACTAAAAATCTAAAAATTAAAAAATCTTTAAATCTACAATCTAAAAATCTAAAAATCTAAAAATCTAAAAATCTAAAAATTTAAAAAATCTAAAAATCTAAAAATTTAAAATCTAAAAATATAAAATTCCAAAGATTTAAAAATCAAAAAATTAAAAAATCTTAAAATCTAAAAATCAAGAGATCTTAAATTCTTCTAAAAGTCTAAAAATCTAAAAATCTTAAAGTCTAAAAAAAATCTGAAAATCTAAAACTTTAAAAATCTAAAAATCTTAAAGTCTAAAAAAATCTAAAAATCTAAAATTCTAAAATCTAAAAATCTAAAATCTAAAAATCTAAAAATCAAGAAATCTAGAAATCTAAAAATCTAAAAAACTTAAAAATCTAAAAATTAAAAAAATCTAAAGAAACTAAAAATCTAAAAATCTTTAAATCTACAATCTAAAAATCTAAAAATCTAAAAATCTAAAAATCTAAAAATCTAAAAATCTAAAAATCTAAAAATCTAAAAATCTAAAAATCTAAAAATCTAAAAATCTAAAATCTAAAAATCTAAAAATTTAAAAATTTAAAAATTTTAAAATCTAACAATCGAATGCAATTAAATATTGCCACGCCGATTCACGTTACGCACCGCCACTCCAGGCTTAAATGACAGCACGTGGGCTTCGTGGCCGTGCGGTTAGCGACGTCAATCGTGTGGGTTCGATTCCCGTCCCGGTAAGGAGAAAACTTTTCGTAAAGCGAAAAGTTCTCCATTGATCCACAGGGTGTTGTGTAAATGTCCTGTCCATTGTTCAATGCTAGATGTTAAGTGTTCAGTCTGTGCGACCTCTGGTCGAGAACGGTGAAAGACGCCGAAAGCTTCAAAAATTTTATTTTTTTTCCTTGTATTTCAATTTATATATTCCTTCAGGGTTTCCTCTGTAAAATTTTGCAATTTCCTCGAAAAACTCTTCGTGGCTTCTTCTACAAATTCTTTGTAATTTCTCTTGCAAATCCTTTGCAATTCCATTGGCAATATGCGGGTAAATTCTAAAGAATTTTATTTCGGAAATCCTTTGAGAAATTTGAGAACTTTCTTGAGATTTGAGGTTTAGAATTTTCTTATTTATGGTATTTAGTTTTTTAGATTTTATAAATTTCTGATTTTCATATTTTTTTTTATTTTCTGATTTTTAGATTTTAAAATTTTGATATTTTTAGTTTTTTTTTAAAGATTTTTCAGATTATAGATTGCACGATTGTGTTTGTTAAGTTCAGAATGGTTCATAGGATTACTCAAGAAAAATTGACCTTTCCCGCCAAAATTTTTTATTCGCTCAATCGACTATTGGTAAAATCGAAAACAAAAACCGAAAAAGTGTTGCACGTGTGAACCGGCCTGAAAAATTCACCCGATATTCGTTAAAAATCGGACCAATCGTTAAAAATAAACAGTACTTTTTAGATTTTAAAAACAGTTAGGCCGTTACAAATATTTAATTAACTTTTTGTCCTACTGGTCTCCGAAAGGTGAAGGGAGGGGAGGGGGATAATTAAAAATAAATACTAAAATGAAAAAAAAAACTTCTCGGATTTGTTAAAGAATGTTTTGAAAATCCTCAAAATTATCCGAATTTTATTTTGTTGCCCCCTAAAATATTATTTTTGGGAAAAAAAATCCGAGGAGGGGGGGGGGGACAAAATAGATTTTAAATATTTGTATAGGCCTTAGAGGCTTAAAAAAATATGGATTCTTTGGGAAAATTGACCTCAAATAAGCCAAAGAATCGACTGAGACAATAAAACGAGATACAATTTTTGACGGGAAAGGTCAATTCCCGACGAATGCTGGCCTTAATCAAAGTGCGAAACAAAGGTGTACTACAGCGGACTTAAGGAGAAATGTTTTTGTTGTCAAGTAAAAGGGCACTAACAAACGTTAGTCCAGGAGCAAGAAAAGTGGATCGACCTTAAGGGAAAGCGACTACCTATGCTGTTTTTGTGATACTGGAAAAAGATTATCGAGAGCGTAAAAATAATTAGGGAAAAGAAGTAAATACACAGAAAGCAGACACAACCGAATATTTCAAGTCAAACTTCAATTGTGGACGAGCAACACTGAAAACAAATCGATGATGCAGTAGATCAGGTAATGAATTAGAAATAACACAATTTATCGGTTTTCTTGGTATGAGGACTAACAAAACTAAAATAATGCTGCTCAAATTAATTTATTTGTAATCGCTTGATGCGCAGTAACATGTACGTGAACATGGTTAGATATATACTGGTGATGTACTGGCTCCATAGTTTAATGTATTTATATTACATAGCAGTGAGAGTTGCTTTATGACATATAGAATTTTTTTTTCTTCTAACAGCTTAGGGGTCGTACACTGATTACGTGCAGTTAAGGGGGAGGGGGTCTGCCATTTTCGTACGCTCCATATAAATAAAAGATGATTTGTATACAATATATAGGAAATAAATCTTACATGGGGAGAGGGGGCTTTGAAAACCCAGAAAAATTGCTTACGTAATTAGTGTACGGCCCCTTATCTCTAAAATACTGGTTAGACTGCTATGGAATTAAAAACTTTCGCATATACATCCCTCGAAAATTTTACAATAAATATCTACTTATGGCTTCTAGCAAAACTATCTGAATTTTGAAGGTGATTTCTGTTTAACATACACTTGAAAGTTGTTACTCCAATGTGCACATTCTCAGTTCACAGCGAAAAAATCCTTAAAAGTTCCATTAATCATACTCAACGCTTGCCACTCTCCTATGTAATCAACACGCCTCTCGATTTCGTCAAAAACTGCCGCAAAACAAATGCATATCGGCCCACAATACCGAATCGGTCACATCAGAACCTACTCAGCTCGGCTCGGCTATGAGCTGCAGGCGGTGTGAAAGTGCATTTGCAACTCCTACTTACCCGGCTTGCACTGAGCTATCCGTTCCGTATGGATACTTTACATCGTCGAATTAGCGAACGACATCCAGTCAAGAACAACAACAACAAAATTATTGCAAATTTGCAAACTCGAGGGGGCTTTCGGGAGATTTGCGCTCCCACTCGCTAACGAGATTTTGACTGCACGCCGCATTTGGAGCTCCGCGAGCACGCACATCAGCCGGCTAACGAGTCTGAGAGTAGCCCACAGGAAAGGTGTTTGCAAAAATGACATATTTTCCCCCCGTAATTAATTGCCACTTATTGTCTTTATGCTAATTAATTCCTAATGACATACCGCAAGGGAAGCGGGCTGCAACTGCGATGGGTGTAGGAGGCCAGGAGGAAGATTGAGTGCACTGAACGGGGGGAGAACAAATCGATTCGGTCTCAATATGCAGCAGTTTTCCGCCTTACATCGCCGCACGGACGTAACATGACAGTTACTCGGCATTTATTAGACCGGTTCATAGTTGGACGTGAAAATGGGATGGCTTTAAATCCCCCACTGCTGCGTGGTTTCTTAGTTTAGAGACAACAACTGCAAACACCAAGCTACCAGCTTCTAGATACTTCCGCTCCTCGAACCACTTTGGGTGGTGCGGTGGTGGGAATTATGCATGTACATACTCTTTCAATCAACTCTTCCACATAGTATTTACCAGGAACTGCAATGACTTGTATGTTTTCGTTAGCGCTTTTGCAATGTCCAAACTTCTTTATCCGCTGATTAAATGCCACACTGTAGAGGTGTGCGCCTCTACGGATTTTTCCATGGCAACTATGAGGTTTTGACTTTAATTTCCAAGGGAAGCACATTGAAATGTCCATGGAAAATTGCTTGGTATTTCTTTGGGAAATTCTTTGGAATTTACATGAAAAATTCTTCAGAAAAAATGTTCCTAGTTTTATTTATTGAACGGCTCATTCAGTCTTGCAATTATTACAACGAGTTTTTTTTATTTACCCAACGTTTCGACACGGGGATTGTGTCTTTTTCAAGGCGAAAATATTTTAGTTGTTTGTCGTCGTATGTTTAGTCTAACTTGCACCGTCTGTTTGTCTAATTGTCCGTACATGACTTCGGAAGCACTGGTTCAATTTTCATTTTTCCTAGCTATCTTAATTGGTTTGACCGAAAATGACATGTGGCCGAAAGCGACAAACAGCCGAGAGACACATTCGGCCGAACTGGTAACTTGACCGAAAAAGTTGTTTCCCCTAACAGCTCATTATACTGAATATACCATTTGGCCGAAAAAGTGATTTGATCGAATAGATCATTTGACCGAAAATGCCGTTTGGTAGAAATGGTCGTTTGGCAGAAAGTGCAATTTTTCCCAAAAATGTCCTTTCTGTAAAACGACTTTTTTTTTTGGCAAAATGACCAATTCAGCCTACTGGAACTTTCGGCCGAATGTCCATCATGGCCATATGACATTTACTGCCACACGGATAATTTCGGCAGGTTGAGCTATTCGGCCAAGTGTTTTTTTTCTGTCAAATGAACTGTTCGACCAAATGATATTTTTAGTCAAATAACTTTAGGGCTTCAGGCAAATGTTTTTTTTTGGTCAAACGACATATTAGGCAAATCAACTTTCGGCCTTCTAAACAAACAATTTCAGCATATATAAGCTGTGGAAAATTCGCTTGTCATGAGACGAGTTTGTACTATTCCATTTAATACCACTACTTTATTGAACCTTTGACAAATACGTTATTATTATTATTTATTTAATCAGACTAAGGCCGAAGTGGCCTGTGCGGTATATAAAAGTCTTCTCCATTCGGCTCGGTCCATGGCTACACGTCGCCAACCACGCAGTCTACGGAGGGTCCGCAAGTCATCTTCCACCTGATCGATCCACCTTGCCCGCTGCGCACCTCGCCTTCTTGTGCCCGTCGGATCGTTGTCGAGAACCATTTTCACCGGGTTACTGTCCGACATTCTGGCTACGTGCCCGGCCCATCGCAGTCGTCCGATTTTCGCGGTGTGAACGATGGATGGTTCTCCCAACAGCTGATGCAATTCGTGGTTCATTCGCCTCCTCCACGTACCGTCCGCCATCTGCACCCCACCATAGATGGTACGCAGCACTTTCCTTTCGAAAACTCCAAGTGCGCGTTGGTCCTCCACGAGCATCGTCCAGGTCTCGTGTCCGTAGAGGACTACCGGTCTAATTAGCGTTTTGTAGATTGTCAGTTTGGTACGGCGGCGAACTCTATTCGATCGGAGCGTCTTGCGGAGTCCAAAGTACGTACGATTTCCAGCCACTATGCGTCTCCGAATTTCTCTGCTGGTGTCATTTTCGGCAGTCACCAGTGAGCCCAAGTACACAAATTCTTCTACCACCTCGATTTCGTCACCACCGATGCAAACTCGCGGTGGGTGGCTCACATTGTCTTCTCTTGAACCTCTTCCTATCATGTACTTCGTCTTCGACGTGTTGATGACTAGTCCGATCCGCTTAGCTTCCCTCTTCAGTCTGATGTAGGCTTCCTCCATCTTCTCAAAGTTACGTGCCATAATATCTATGTCGTCGGCGAAACCAAATAGCTGGACGGACTTATTGAAAATTGTACCACTCGTGTTAATCCCTGCTCTTCGTATTACCTCTTTCCAAAGCGATGTTGAATAGCAGACACGAAAGACCATCACCTTGCCGTAACCCTCTGCGGGTTTTGAAGGACTCGAGAATGCCCCTGAAACTCGAACTACGCACATCACCCGATCCATCGTCGCTTTGATCAACCGTGTCAGTTTATCCGGAAAACCGTGTTCGTGCATTAGCTGCCATAGCTGGTCCCGATCGATTGTATCATATGCGGCTTTGAAGTCGATGAATAGATGATGTGTGGGCACGTTGTATTCGCGACATTTCTGCAGTACTTGGCGAATGGCGAACACCTGGTCCGTGGTGGAGCGTTCGCCCATAAAACCCGCCTGGTACTGCCCCACGAACTCCCTTGCAGTTGGTGCTAGTCGACGGCATAAAATTTGACAGTACCTTGTAGGCGGCGTTCAGCAATGTGATTGCGCGGTAGTTGCTACAATCCATCTTATCGCCCTTTTGTAGATGGGACACACGACACCTTCCATCCACTCCTGCGGCAAAACTTCCTCCTCCCAAATCTTGGTAATGACCCAGTGCAGCGCTCTAGCCAGTGCCTCACCACCGTGTTTAAATAGCTCTCCTGGTAGTTGGTCAACCCCAGGGGCTTTGTTGTTCTTCAGCCGGCCAATCTCCTCCTGGATTTCCTGGAGATCCGGAGCCGGTAGAATTATGTCCTGCGCGCGTTCTCCCAGGTCCATCACCATACCGCCATCTTCGACTGCCACATCGCCATTCAGGTGTTCTTCGTAGTGCTGCCGCCACCTTTGGATCACCTCACGCTCGTTCGTAAGAAGGTTCCCGTTTATGTCCTTACACATATCAGGCTGTGGCACGTGGCCCTTACGTGAACGGTTTAACTTCTCATAGAACTTTCGTGTGTTATTAGCGCGGTACAGTTGCTCCGTTTCTTCACGGTCTCGATCTTCCTGCTGGCGCTTTTTCCTCCGGAAAATCGAGTTTTGTCTGTTCCGCGCCTGTTTATATCGTGCCTCGTTCGCCCTCGTGCGGTGTTGCAGCAATCTCGCCCATGCTGCATTCTTCTCTTCCACTAACTGCTCACATTCGCCGTCATACCAGTCGTTTCTCTGATCCGGGGCACCGTGCCAAGTGCAGCGGTTGCGGTGCTACCAATGGCGGATCGAATATCTCCAGCCATCTTCAAGAGATGCTGCGCCTAGCTGCTCTTCCGTTGGAAGTGCCACTTCCAGCTGCTGCGCGTATTCTTGGGCTAGTCTACCATCTTGTAGCCGCCCAATGTTAAGCCGCGGCGTCCGACTTCGACGCGTGTTGTTCACCGTCGAGAGTTTTGAGCGCAGGCATACTGCAACGAGGTAGTGGTCGGATTCAATATTCGCACTGCGGTAAGTGCGGACGTTCGTGATGTCGGAGAAGAATTTACCGTCGATTAGAACGTGGTCGATTTGGTTTTCCGTTTCTTGGTTAGGTGATCTCCATGTGGCCTTGTGGATATTTTTGCGGGGAAAGAAGGTGCTTCGGACTACCATTCCGCGGGAGGCTGTGAAGTTTATGCATCGTTGGCCGTTGTCATTCGATACGGTGTGCAGACTATCCGGTCCGATGACCGGTCTATACATTTCCTCCCTTCCTACCTGTGCTGTGCGTTCATGTCGCCGATGACGATTTTGACGTCCCGCAGTGGGCATCCATCGTATGTCTGCTCCAGCTGTGCGTAGAACGCTTCTTTCTCGTTGTCGGGTCTCCCTTCGTGTGGGCAGTGCACGTTGATGATGCTATAGTTGAAGAAACGGCCTTTAATCCTCAGCTTGCACATCCTTGCGTTGATTGGCTGCCACCCAATCACGCGTTGGCGCATCTTACCCAGCACTATGAAGCCGGTTCCCAGCTCGTTGGTGGTGCCACAGCTTTGGTAGAAGGTAGCTGCTCGATGCCCGCTTTTCCACACTTTCTGTCCTGTCCAGCAAATCTCCTGCAGCGCCACGACGTCGAAGTTGCGGGGATGTAATTCATCGTAGATCATCCTGTCGCAACCTGCGAAACCCAGCGACTTGCAGTTCCATGTTCCAAGCTTCCAATCGTGATCCTGTATTCGTCGCCTAGGTCTTTGCCGATTATATCGAGTCGCATTATCTCTTATATTGTTCGTAATGATTGGTTTTCTAGGCGGCTTATTGGGCCAGCGCAAACCTCCTGTCTCGTCGGAGGGCCGTCGTGTCAGGGCTGTTTAGCGTCCCACCTAACACCAGGACTTGGGCTTGTGCGCTTTGAGCGGCACACGGTCGCTTTGGTGGGGCCTACTTGCGGATACATGCAGCTTTTTATAGAGGTTTAACAGGGCCCACTGTCAAACCCCACCACATCCTAAGCAAGCCCCACAACTCGCAGATGGCCTGGGGAGGGATCGTCAAGCCCTTGGACATAGTCCCTGCTGCCCGTATTGACAAATACGTATTTCGACCTAAACAGTAAAACCGTCTTCAGTGTCTCGTACTTGACTCGACTTCTTCGACGTCGAATAAAGTAGTGAAACAAACGTATGACAAGTGAAATCATTCCACTAAAAGCTAAAAATAATTTTCTTATCGAAATGTAGAAAATTATGTTTGTTCATATAAGCGCTTTATTCACCTCCAATGTTTATTTGGTTGTGCCCTTCGGCAAAATGGCTTTTTGCCAAACGACGTTTCTACCTTCAAAAATGCTATTTCAGAGTTTTTTTTATTTCAACGGGAAATCCTTCAAAACTTATACTCGAAGTTTTTTTAGTTTGCACGGAGAGATTATCGAAATTTCAACGGGAAATTGTGTGAGATTTTAAAGG
The DNA here is from genome assembly GCF_024139115.2 of Armigeres subalbatus. Classification (NCBI taxonomy): domain Eukaryota; kingdom Metazoa; phylum Arthropoda; class Insecta; order Diptera; family Culicidae; genus Armigeres; species Armigeres subalbatus. Next base: position 198,315,807 of record NC_085140.1, on the reverse strand, counting down.
AAATCATTGTTATTTCTACGAAAAAATATCTGGAGTTTTTATCTACGGATATTTCACTGAATCTTCAGAATTTCACAGAAAAAAATCTGCGGACTTCTTCAAATTTGAATCGGCGTGGAAAATTGAAGACCACCGGCGTGACAAATTTTAAACGACGGTGCGCCTATGCAAAACTGCAAAAACTGATGCGCTGCTGTCATGTTTTCTTACAGTCATTAATAATCTTCTCGTCTGTTGCGCAAATATAATTGCTCGAACATATTTGTTCTGGACCTTCTCGTGGTCGAGGTGAACATTTGAACGAAACGGTTATTATGAAAACTCGCTCACTGCAAGCCGAGAACAGCTCTGCACTCACCACAAGTTCATTCGGAATTTTAGTGGAATCTGGGGGTTAGGTTCCATGGCAGATGTTCGTTGTGGTAAACGTGGTTGCCAATGAGATAGTAAATCAAAGGGTGGTATATTCTAATTGAATGCCGAGAAACGCTCATTTCGAATTCTAACAGTTACCTGCTAGAACTAGTCAAGCTGTGGGTATAGGATAGAAGATGGAAACGGTATGAAAGCTCATTTCCAGTTCTAGCTATTGCTAGAACATGGGTAATATATGGAAAGATACAAAGTAGGATGAATGGAACGGGCCTGGGATTGAGCGAACCTATGAGGCACAAGTGGTAACCATATGACCACCACTCCCGTTACTTCCCCATTGAAACGGCGTAACGACATTAAATACGACAAAACACGCAATAATTAATTCATTTATAGGTCGAACAAAGAATTTTTTTTTTCCGGAAATTGCACAATAGTTCTGCTTCTCGAAAGCACAAACAAACACGCACTGATTGATTAATTTCGCGATCATTCTGCGTACTTCTCAAATGAATGGATTTTTGAATTCTGCGTACTTCTCGAAAACACGCACTCTGTCGTTCAGCTGAACTAGTCGTTTGGCCGAAATGGTAGTTTGGCAGAAAGGACCATTTGGCCACAGACAAACAGACGTAACACTTCAAATAAACCCATCGTACATGAATAATTTTGCGTGATTCCGCCATCAGAGGTGCTAGTATTCAAGTAATCTGGCATCTGATGCTTGACATTTCAATTACCCCAATAAGGTAGACTTACACGCATTAAGCTAGGGACTAAAGAGAGGTGTCACAAAAACACTGAGGGCGTAACAATGGACGAACGTCAAAGACGAAACACAGAGTTTACTGTGAAAAACGCATACTGCGAATCCATATAGGTGACAGTTTGTTGAAAAACTAAGTAAAAAAACATATTCATAGCCCCCTTATTTAACTTCAAGTTGAGATTAAACAAGAGTAGCCAAAGCCGAACGTCAAAGACGAAATACAGAGTACACTGTGAAAAACGCATAATGCGAATCCATATAGGTGACAAACACAAAGTACATTGTAAAAAAAAACGCATGATGCGAATCCGGGGCCCTCCTTAGCCGTGCGGTAAGACGCGCGGCTACAAAGCAAGACCATGCTGAGGGTGACTGGGTTCGAATCCCGGTGCCGGTCTAGACAATTTTCGGATTGGAAATTGTCTCGACTTCCCTGGGCATAAAAGTATCATCGTGCTAGCCTCATGATATACGAATGCAAAAATGGTAACCTGGCTTAGAAACCTCGCAGTTAATAACTGTGGAAGTGCTTAATGAACACTAAGCTGCGAGGCGGCTCTGTCCCAGTGTGGGGATGTAATGCCAATAAGAATAAGATGATGCGAATCCATATAGGTGGCAATTTGTTGCAATTAAATAAAACACATATTCATAACCCCACTCTTATTTAACCTCAAGTTGAGATTGAATAAGAGTAGCCGATTATCTCGGAAAAGCAAAAAGTCAGCTACGCCATAGCTCCGGTTAGCGCAGCGAGGGATAAGTACTGTGAAGGGGACCCTGGTGCTTCACAGACTCCGTTTGCGGTTAGGTTCTTATTATACCCCCCTAACCATTCATTCATAGGCACGGTAAGCATAAAGCCGCATCACACCGAGAACTAGGGGTCACCTGTATGGTGGACTTTTACCACTGGAACAGGCAATCTGTAATGTTATTCTTAGCCAGATAACCAGCTGCCGACACCACACGGCTATCTAGGCTGTTCGTGGAGAGGAGTTGACATTGACTTTACGTCAACTCTCAATGTGACGAACAGCCAGAGAAAATCAAAACTGACAAAATTTAAAAGTTTGTTTATTTTTTTATTTTTGTGAATTTATGCTAGATTAGCATTTAGCATTGTTACGGTGTAATTCGTAGATTGGACACTAGTGATACTCATGTTTTACTTTTAAGATCCTTATCTAGAATGCTATCAGAAATCAAGAAGGGGAGGGGTCCTTGATTCCAGTCTTAGACAAAAATAACAAAAGCATGAGGATTACTACTCTTGACCACGCCCATCTTCACCGTAACTAGGGAGAGGAAGGAAGTGTTGATGTGGTACTTACTTAACGAGAGGTTACCGACTTAGCGACACCCTCATAAGTATCACGGAGTTGGACAATGAGGATGATATTCGTTGGGTCAGGATTTGCCTGTAGCTGGCAATGTAACCGTGGTAGATCTTACCCCGTAACACACTACGCAAAGGTGTCTACCCAGCGTTAAGGGGTATTTTTTGTGAATTTATGCTAGGCTGCAAATAATGTATGCATGATTCTCAAGGGTTATACTAATTTTAAACACTCTAGCATCTTTTATTACGAAGAATAGAAGAAATGAACAAACAAAAAACACGATTTTTTTACAAAACAATTTTTTTACATTATTCGGCAGATTTTGCAAAAAAAAAATAAAAAAAATTAGGAAGCACTGGCCACCACCTCGTCGAAGCAATCGATTGAGGAAATAACAAGGTACGCATGAAGCATGAAACTGTATAATTCCAACGCTTCTTCTTCAATTGTATCAAACGCCCCAATGGATGGCCAGTGTCTGTCCAATTGGTATAAAAATGGTAACCCTTGACCCCACTTGGTAAAGATGTACGTCCGTTGCGTTTGTTTTCGATGGAAATCAGTCCTTTAACTCCAGTAGTTCTTCTTCTTCTTCTTCTTATTGGCATTACATGTGGGGCACTGGGGCAGAGCCGCCTCGCTGCTTAGTGTTCATTAAGCACTTCCACAGTTATTAACTGCGAGGTTTCTAAGCCAGGTTACCATTTTTGCATTCGTATATCATGAGGCTAACACGATGATACTTTTATGCCCAGGGAAGTCGAGACAATTTCCAATCCGAAAATTGCCTAGACCGGCACCGGGAATCGAACCCAGCCACCCTCAGCATGGTCTTGCTTTGTAGCAGCGCGTCTTACCGCACGGCTAAGGAGGGCCCCAAGTTCTTCCAGTAGTTCACCCACTCTGAATGACGGGCTAATTGTAGCGAGAATTTTTGACGACTTTCTCACCCTTTTTGATTGTTTTTTTCCGACTTTTCGGTCGTTTACTCGAGCCTTATTCAGGATTATTGAATATTGTCTATCGTTTCAACTATAAAGAAAGACAAAATAAACGGACGAAACACCTGGTAAAGCAAAACTCACCGCTTTGATTTAATAACAAGACTGCCAAAGTCATAATTTTCACAACAAATTTTCTAGTCATAACTCATAGATCATGAAACAACTGGTAACACTCGGTAGCACCTGTACGAGTCTGAACACAATACGCACTAATATTTTATTTACCTACTATTTTTTCTCACTTTTTAATTTTTCATTGGGTATTCTTGTAGTCAAGAGAGAAGAAAATGCGTCAATGTTGAATATTTTGAATATTTTTACGAATACAGATTTATACTTTTTGTGTGAAAGTTATTAGTTCTGATGTTTGTACCAGTCTAGTGTGGATGCGGCAATTATCGAGTTGGGATTGTGTTCTCCACCGGCGGCCCCGAGACTGGAAGAAATCCCGCGCGCGCGGTTGATGGTAATTTATTGATTGTTACCCATTGGCGTTATTGCTGTTATTAATATTAAGTTATTTCTATTGGTCGATCCTTCTCTTTTCGCGGCGGCTCTGCCGGAGGTGTAATACCAGATAGCGCAAATATTGATCTAGAAATGAATTGGTTCGGATGGCAATGGTGGCACGATTATATGGGGCTACCGCGCGGAGGGATTGTTGTTGTACCGTTTGTGAAAGCATCAATTTGTTTGCTCCGTGCAACAGTTCGATCTGACAACAGCACACGGCCGAGATCGGAATCTTTGGTCGAGGACATCGGGAAAGATTTATGGCTTGAAAATTGTGCCAAGCCACAGGGACTGGAGAGCAGCGCAGTGTGCTACTGTTACTGGGACAAGATATTTGATGTGCCTCGCCGCATTTGGTGATGTTTATTATTTTTATTGTTATTATGTTCGCTTGTGCAATGTCGAACGATTAGTCACTGAGTTGATCGAGCATAAAATGCCATAAAGTAACATTTTCTGGAATGCCGGTAGGGTTGATTACAATGTACTAAAATGCCAGGCGGAATCGATATTTCACGTTTAATTCAATTATCTGAGAGATTTAATGTTTCTGCCACTTGTTAATCAAGTGTCACGATAGGCACGAACGGTACTTCATATTGTGGGAAAGCTTGAGGTCTCTAGTTGCATCATACATATCTTACCTATTTTGTATCACTTCAAGTTTTAAATCGTGTGATAATGTCCTTGGTATTAAAATCATCTTGCTTTATTACACTTGGGACTATGTCACTATGATTTTATGGACTTGTATTTAAGCATTAGATTAACATGAAAGTAAATCAATAATCAAATAAAATATTTCGAACTCGAAAGAATATCCTTATAAATGAATGACTCTTCTCAAATCACACCAAAGAATTATTAATGTCCTCAATATATGAAATACATTCATCAAAAAATAACCAGGCTGAACAAGTCTTTAAACAGTATTAAATACTTCATTGGATAGATTTCAAATGAAAACAAATCGAAAAATTATAGTAGGCCTACTAACAATCAATTACCTCCTTATTGATTTGTCGGAATTTAAATTAATTGAATTGGTTCAACCCCAAATCAACCCTGATTTAAAGTGGTATCATTTTAAATAATGCCTGAAAGTCTTGGCAGCAGCAAAACGAGCTTGAAGTTAGCCGATCGAAATAAGTCAAACCGTAACCGCCTCACAATGAACGAAAACACGAAACCCGGTAGCCCAACATATCACACCATTAATTCCGCACTCCGGCTCCGGTGCTGGACGCGAGTGACAAACGACGATGACGACCGCCACCGAGGTTTGCCGTCAGTTGTCGCAGGGATTTCTTGGCGGTACGGAACGAATGTGATGATCGCCGGTATCGATTGCATATTGAGGGTTGAGGTTGAGGTACGTACTACATAAGCAGCAGGGTACAAACTAGCCCAAAGTGGCGGCCAGGAAAGGGTCCCCCACTGCTTGGCTGGCTGACAGGCTAGAAGATAGCGCTCAGCGCGACACAAACAAACATTAATTTAGATGTAAATTTATTCGCGAATATAAATGAATTTAAGTTCTAGGAAATTTTTCAATTAACTTTTTTTATGCGGCATCCACTACTGGCGACACGCGGTGGTATGGACCCAGAAGCAACATCATGTCACACGATGATGCAGCTTTCCCTTTGGAGCGCTCGGTGTGGCATAAATGGGTTACTTCATCGATCGCACTCGCAAGACTCGGTCCGGCTTAGACTACCTGACTGACTTACTGACTGTAATATGCAACTGTTTGTCTGTCTAATGATTCGAGCGGCGCACGTCACCATCGTTGATGATCGTATGCGAGAAATGCATACAATGAATCGCAGATATGCACTTCGGTATTAAGTGTAGGAGCAGGCAGTGCTGCTCCGAAGGCAGATATAACAAATAACTTACGGTCGGTGATGGGTGGAGGAGAGTTTTTCCTTTACCGGACTCAATCAGTTGCAGCCACCTAGCGCGAAAAACTCGCTCACTGCAGAGCAGTCGAGTAAGGGGTTTAGTACATCGTTTACTCCTAATTAGAGCACTTTTCTCCCATTCGGACGGAGGCTATTCCAGAAATGTATATTTAATTGGATGGACGATAACGTGTGGTAAAAACAAATTCAATAGACCGCTTCTCAATAAATCACAGCACGGGACTCTACACCGATGGACTGCGCTTGAAATATGTATGCAAAACAGGTTCATAACTTCTGAGAAGCTTAGTATGCGGAAGATTATGGACATGTCGCATTTCAATGCATTGGTTGCTAGAGCTAATGGTGACAAAGTTGGCAAAGCGATGCTTTGATTGGAATACCAAGGCAATTTATATTGAAGTGGGCATGTCATGTCATGGCTAAAGACTCAAATTTCTCCGTGGATCATTCATTTATAATAATCTATTGGATAACCTGATAAACTGCATAACAGACGCCAGCATTTACCCGAATGCAACATATACCCTAAAAAATATTTTTTGCAGTTCCTGATCATAATACATACTGGGTTTACAGTTGGCGTTTGAGTGATAAAACGGCCTACTTTTCCATACCAATGCAATGAGTGCTTTGATGAACATTATGCAACTCAAATGGGTTGCATAATATCCATTATAGCACTCATTTCGGTGCTATAATGAAAAACCAGCATTAGAACAATAGTTATATGACCAGATTTAATTCAATTAACTTGGGTGAGTGTTCAAACAGTGTATTCTCTGTGTCACGTAATTAATGAAATATGACATCAAATTATCTAAAAGCAGGTTTATCTATCGCTTTATGGTCTGTCGAATATACATTGTGGCACGATAACATGGAATATGTTTGTTTTCTGCAGTAGCATGACATTTTGGCAAGATTGATTATGTGAAGTAAATACAATTGTAACATTTTGGTACAGATTTAACACATTAAAGCCCATTTTTCGTCATTACAAAAAATAGCGTGTGCAACTCGTTGCAAAACTCGTTTTTTTCAGCACTCGTAGTATTTATCCAACTCGGCAAGCCTCGTTTGATAAACGCACAACTCGTGCTGAAAAGATCATCTTTTTGCAACTAGTTGCACAAACTACTATTTTTGGCAATTATTGAATTTCTTTCTGGATTATTTACAGCTGAATGAGAAACATATATTATATTTAAAACTGTTTATTTAGAAGTAATTGAATATTTTTTTAAAAAAAGCTTTATGTATGTGATTTTTTTATGAAGTACAAGTTTATCACACAAATTGAATAATGTTCTGTTCATTCTTTGATCAGAACTAGATGCATTCCAATCAGCTTATACACAAGTCTCCGGCTGAATTATACGATTTAACAAAGCTTTTCCAGCTTATTATCTGGGATGGAGTTTTACGGAATACAGTTTTGATTAATTATCATTGGAACGTTATTCTACTAATTTACATATTACTAATGTTTTGCTATTTGGCCTAAATTCAGTTCATTTTGGTATTCAGATATCCATAACCGGTAATGGCGGCTTCAATCGTCCACTGTTTTCTTTTGGTAATTCTGGTGGTTTTCGTTCCAGGATGAGGGGAAGGGAAGAAAACTTCACTTCAGTTTGTTTCCGCTTCGAAGACCTGCCCGCTGCAACAGCATTCTTTTGAACTTCCGGACTCGCTCCGGTTTTTTTTCAACCTCGGAAACCTGCCCGCTTCGGCATTTTTTCCCTTACTTTATTAAATGTAAAGCTCACTACAATATTAGCCTTGCTCGTAAAGGAGTACGATTGCCAATCCGAAGATGGTAAGTTCGATTCTCGATCCGGTCCAGGATGTTTTTGGATAAGAAACACTATTGACTCTTTTGACATAGTGTATCCATTGTATTAAAGTATATTAGTGCCATAAATTAATGAAAATAGTGAACATGACTCCTTCTTTGAAGAAATTCACTTGCCTTCGCAAGGATGAAGAATATATTATTCTTTCCTAGATCCATATCCTAGGAAACTAGATAACAACAGATTACTCCAAATAACTCAAGTTTAAGAAGGCATTTATAAGGCTTCTATCTACGGCTAGGATTTATAAAACTAAGATAAATGGAATCATTTTAACTCTTGGTATTATTTTTTTCATGAGAATCATTTTAGCACAATTGGGTTGTTCAGCAAAGAAAAATATGAGGCAGCATGAGCATGCTTTGATGATCTCCAACATATTTTTATTTTGTTTGTAAACCTTTTATTTACATTTTTATACAGCAAACAATAAGCCATTTCAATCGATAGAATGACACTAACATTCATAGAATGACAGTTGACCAGTGACCATGCAGCATAAGAACAAATTTTTAGTCCCATATAAATTTAAAATGCAAATTAAAAATAGTTCCTGGGCTCCGAAAATTCTGAAAATTGGGGCTCAGTTTTCATGCACATTTAGAATATGTAAAATCATATATACCCCTAAACAACCCAATTGTACATTTATGGTACATTTTATCACCTTTATAAGCTCTTGAGGGATAATAAAAATTAAATATTGAAAGGATTTTTTAAAGCTCCTCGGATTTTTAAAAAAAAAGGTTTGAAACTCCTCAAATTTATCGATTTTTTTGCCCCCTCAAAATATTATTTTGGGCAAAAAGATCCGAGGGGGGAGGTTTTTCTTTATTTGTATCGGCCTGCAAACGTTATTCATTGGTACAATGAACATTTTTTCATGGGTATGTATTGCTTTGTTTTTCTACGGAAAATTTACGTTTTTCATTGGGAGTGTGCGATCGAACGTGCTGCTACTGGTCACGCTAGCTTTGAAGAGCAGAAAATTTATCAGTGCCGGATCGTCACGTTGTAGAAGCTTATTTGGATTGATTTTAAAATACGGTTTTCGTCTGCGTGCTTTTAAAATATTTTCGTTCCCAATAAATATTTAGTCGCCTCCAAGGCGACTTCTCATGAATTACCTTCTCAACCAACCAATAGCTTTTTAATCACAAAAAGACTATTAGAATCGATATTCGAAGCAAAGTTAAGCTGAGGAACATTTTACGTTTTCATTAGTACATAGGGTATATGCTCCCATTTCAATCTCAGATCCAATATTAATTTCATTTTGCCATCGCTTTACTTTACTTTATTTTACCTAGGAACAAATCGAAAAACACTTTTAACAAATAACAAATAAGTGAAGTAAATAAAGACAAACTGTTTGTGGCTGAATTTTTGAAATACGAATAGATGCAATGACGGTGAAAAACACTGCATTTTCTGCGCAGCTCTAAGTTTTCTCCGTTTGGCACCACAGCATGGACGTTCCAATCGTTTTCATTGCGGATGCGCTTGCTGGTAATGTGGGTGTGAATTTTGACAGATAGACATATCTATACATCTCGCCCTACGCGTGTTGAATATCCACTAGCAAACATAAAAATAATGCTTTTTGGTGTTATCACTTACTATGCAAGGAAAGTGTTTGTATGTAAATCATCAATAAATCTATATTAGTTGGGCACGATTGTGGTAGTGTGGGATGTAATTCGAAGTTAGCTAAAAATGAGATGGATATCGGGGCTTTCAGTAAGATGAATAAAATACGATAAGATGGAAATCGGTACAAATCGGTGAGATTTTAAACATTGTTCTGGATAAATTATGGAATATCAGCGAGTCTATTTTTGGTAGAAAATTGACCATCAAATGCTTTTGCTTCGAGTTATTGATGTTTTATACGTGCACGTTGGCTTAATGAGATGGATATAGGGACAGATACCCTACATACAATAAATGGGCTGCCCGTAGGAATCAAAAATGACCATGACTTCAAAACGACATAATATGTTCAAACCCATTACATAATCGAATTTGGATAAATAATCGGTAATATCAGCATAGTCCAAAACAATATTATGTATTACGATTTTCGTTATCTATTTACAAAAAATGATCGTATAACACAAACACCGATTTTTGCCTTTCTCGTATACTAAGTACACGTAAAGGCTATATGATCACTCCAAAACCAAACTTTTGATAGAAGGCTTGGAGACCCATAGTCAGAAAAATATATTAAGCTCTTTTTAGTGGAATGTATTAAACCGTCTAAGACGAATTAAGTACTGTCCATTTAATTCCACCAGTTAATTTTCGTTATCTTTGCAGATACGTATTTCGACCACAACTGTGTGGTCGTCTTCAGTGTCTTGTACTTGACTCGACTTATATACTCGTGTTATATACCAATCGACTCAGCTCGACGAATTGAGGTGATGTCTGTTTGCGTGTATGTATGTATGTTTTTTTTTCTTCCTAAACAATGGAGGGGGAATCTGCTCAACATTCATCCTGGGTTGTCCAGGAAGTGCGGGGTTAGGGATCACCTCCAGTGGTAAACGAGGGAGGCAGGACTACATCCCCGACTCGCTAAACCGTTTCCATTGCCGCCAAGCCCATAGTCCCTTCGGTATAACCAAAAAGTAATGCTTCAAATGGGGGCCAGTGCACAACGCACCCTCAAGGTTAGCTGCGTGTCCTTGCAGCATCGAACATCGTAACTCGCTTTTTTAGAAGAACACCATGGTATCGTGCCAGCGCGTTGCCGGCTTTCCAGGTGGCCTTACCACGCCCTATGTCATCGGAGGTGGGAAGGGTCGACTTCGCGCCTGCTTCCCTCTGCACGACTGGTATCAAGAATGATGATGCCGCGTGCACCACAAATTGACATTTTTGCGATAGGGCCTATTCGCCAGCACACAGAGGGACTTGCCAACGCGGTGCCTACGCCTGCCCCAGCCTTGACGAGGACCCCCTTTCCGTCCTCGGGCTCGGAACCCCCTGTTGACCGACGCCGCGAAAGCGACGATACCATGTTGTTCTTCGCGCGGCCACTTGTTCGATAAAAGGATCGAGTTCGACCACAGAGCATGACCACCGGTATGATCCATGAAGCCGACTCCGATCCCTTGGACCACCTCTTATTTGCGCCTGAACTAGCCATCCTTGAGTCCACGCGCCACCTTCTGTGTAGCTTCGAGACGATTTGGGTGATCGCCGATAAAACGGCGTTCCAGCCAACTTCATCTTTACACATCCTCCGAACTAGGTTGTCCGGGGTAGTGTCCAGAAAACATGTGGCAAGCATGTGGTCACGCATTGCGCGTAAACGTGAGCACACGAGGCTCGGAAGGCTCCTTTCAAGAGGCCTGGAAGGCTCCTTTCAAGAGGCCTGGAAGGCTCCTTTCAAGAGGCCTGGAAGGCTCCTTTCAAGAGGCCTGGAAGGCTCCTTTCAAGAGGCCTGGAAGGCTCTTTTCAAGAGGCCTGGAAGGCTCCTTTCAAGAGGCTCGGAAGCCTCCTTTCAAGAGGCTCGGAAGGCTCCTTTCAACGGGCTCAGAAGCCTCCTGTCAAGAGGTTTGGAATCCTCCTTTCAAGTGGATCGGACGCCTCCTTTCAAGAGGCTCGGCAGCCTCCTTTCAAGAGGCTCGGAAGCCTCCTTTCAAGAGGCTCGGAAGCCTCCTTTCAAGAGGCTCTCGGAAGCCTCCTTTCAAGAGGCTCAGAGCCTCCTTCAAGAGGCTCAGAAGCCTCCTTTCAAGAGGCCTGGAAGCCTCCTTCAAGAGGCCTCAGCCTCCTTTCAAGAGGCCTGGAAGCCTCCTTCAAGAGGCGCGGAAGCCTCCTTTCAAGAGGCTCGGAAGCCTCCTTCAAGAGGCTCAGGCCTCCTTTCAAGAGGCTCAGAGCCTCCTTTCAAGAGGCCTCAAGCCTCCTTTCAAGAGGCCTGGAAGCCTCCTTTCAAGAGGCTCAAGCCTCCTTCAAGAGGCCTCAGAGCCTCCTTTCAAGAGGCCTGGAAGCCTCCTTCAAGAGGCTCCAGCCTCCTTTCAAGAGGCCTGGAAGCCTCCTTTCAAGAGGCCCGAGAGCCTCCTTTCAAGAGGCTCAGAAGCCTCCTTCAAGAGGCTCAGAAGCCTCCTTTCAAGAGGCTCAGAAGCCTCCTTCAAGAGGCCCAGAAGCCTCCTTTCAAGAGGCCTCAGAAGCCTCCTTTCAAGAGGCTCAGGCCTCCTTTCAAGAGGCTCCAGGCCTCCTTTCAAGAGGCTCAGCCTCCTTTCAAGAGGCCTGGAAGCCTCCTTCAAGAGGCCTCAGGCCTCCTTTCAAGAGGCCTCGGAAGCCTCCTTTCAAGAGGCTCAGAAGCCTCCTTTCAAGAGGCTCAAGCCTCCTTTCAAGAGGCTCAGGCCTCCTTCAAGAGGCCTGGAAGCCTCCTTTCAAGAGGCCTGGAAGCCTCCTTTCAAGAGGCCTCAGAGCCTCCTTTCAAGAGGCCTGGAAGCCTCCTTTCAAGAGGCTCGGAAGCCTCCTTTCAAGAGGCTCAAGCCTCCTTTCAAGAGGCTCGAGCCTCCTTTCAAGAGGCTCAGGCCTCCTTCAAGAGGCTCAGGAAGCCTCCTTTCAAGAGGCCTCAAGCCTCCTTTCAAGAGGCCTGGAAGCCTCCTTTCAAGAGGCCTCAGAGCCTCCTTTCAAGAGGCTCGGAAGCCTCCTTTCAAGAGGCTCGGAAGCTTCCTTTCAAGAGGCTCGGAAGCCTCTTTTCAAGAGGCTCGGAAGCCTCTTTTCAAGAGGCTCGGAAGCCTCCTTTCAAGAGGCTCGGAAGCCTCCTTTCAAGAGCTTTTCTTCAAAAGGCTCGGAAGCCGCCCTTTTATAGGCTCGGAAGCCTTCTTTAAAGAGGCTTAGTCGCGTCCTTACGAGGTGCTCAAAAGTCTCTATACAATAGGCTTGGAAGCCTCAGCAAGTCCTCAAAGTACTGTAGGAAACTTCTTGATGTTTAAGCATTGAATGTGAAAATTTCACAGAATAACGAAAATTTCAGACAAATTTTTGGAGACCTTATATCACGGTAGTTTTCAAATCTGTCTTTTGCCTCCATGGGTATAAATGTATCGTCGTGTTAGCCTCATGATATACGAATGCAAAAATGGTAACTCGGCTCAAAAACCTGGCCGTTAACAATCGTGGAATTGCTTAATGACGAAGCTGCTAGGCGGCAATGTCCCAGCGGGGGACGTAATGCCAATAAGAAGAAGATGAGTTATTTTCATTTTCATTTACAGCAAAAAATGAATGCAAAAGACCGAAGAGGTACCTCTCTAGAAAAAGGTTGAGAACCGCTGATCTAATGTGATCTAATGAGTATGAGCATTATGATCGTATAGATCGTAGTTGCTTCTTCGAAATTGACTAAGACTTGCAGAATTGTATGAAGAACAATTAAAACGGAGCTTGAGATTATCTAATCTCAATGTACCCGGCTGGTCGCGTCCTTATGGTTATATAGGAAAGGAATGATTGCTGACTTGACTCTCGTAGCTACTAGAGATCTAGTGCACCTCTGCATCTTCACGATTGTCTTGGCTAGAGAATTTTATTATTAATAAGGGTGATGTAATCTATTATGTGATTATATTAAACGCAAATTGAAAACGCGCATTCATTTATTTACTTTCTGAACCGTACACTGCAGAATAAAATATACCGAATCGGTTGATTATTCTGCATGCTGATCGAAACACAATCTATTGCTTATTAACTAATTAATTTACTTACTACCGTCGTCAGGGTTTGACAATGGGTCAAATGGGGGTGAGAATGGGTCACTGTTTCAAGTACTTAGAATGCTTGTAGAATAGATTGAATGTGTCTGAGGGAAAGAAGATTAAAATATAAGACACCTTTTCGAACGATTTTGCTATCCGTTCTCCAGGCTGCCGGTGAGAGCGATGACCTATTGTCACCCCCGATCGCGGTACCTAAAAAATAGATCTAAATAACACCCAACCAGCGGATGGCAGATTTTAATACAATTCTGCATAAGAACCTTACAGAAATTGTATAATAATTTGGCATATACAATTTCGGAAGATTTTAATACAATTTTTGTATTGAAATAATACAGATTTGTATTATTATTAGATTTGTTTATTTGTATAAAAAGCTTACAGAATTGTATATGCCAAGATTTTATACAATGATTGCCAGATTTGTTTTTTGGGTGAATTGGATGTTATCTTGAAAAAGTTCTGCGTTATGAGGCCTAGATCCTACTTTTCCCACTCAGCGTCCCGGGTTCGAGCAGGAAAAAATAAAGCGTGACCAGAAACAGCTTATGGTCGCCAAGCTCGATGATGATTGTGAAAGAGATCGTTGAAGAATCACAGGTGAAGGCTAATCTATCTCAGCTCGCGTATTGTCAGGAAGCATCAATTTTTTTTGAGGGTGCGATTGGTCTACCTCGTTTGCAGCTTCAAGAGCACGACTAGGCTGGCATGGCGGATTTTGACTGTGATGGAGCGCTAAGACGCTTCCTTAGTGGAACATAGTAAGGTGCTAGGCGGAAATGTAACGTACTTGCCTACGAATGGTGTTCTCAAACACAAAGCTCAGCTAAGAAAATCATTAAACAAAGATGGTTTGAGTAGCGATTAGTATCGTCGATTAAAATTATGCTCTAGACTAGTGAAAACCAATTAAATAGTACCTTCATCAAAAGCAACGAAACTATGAGCGATATTTACAGTTCCATACATCCACTGATGTAATCCCAACACCCCAAAGGATCAGCTTGTTTATCGGGGACTGATCCTCATCACTAAGTTCAACTTTGAGGCAACATGGCTCATCCAAGAGGCCACAAAAGATCACTTGACGATTTAGTCATAGTTTTGTTTGCCCCCTGGATATGAGCAACCAGCACCGTCGCCGATGATTTCGATTTCGAGTTGGCATTTCCTATAAGGAGTCCTCGGCCGCTCTAACCTTTTCCCGTATGCAAAACAGCGATGCTATACGGACGGCACCAGAATCGCTGAACCGCAGCTGTGTCGAAGTGCTTATGATCAGAACCGAGCGATATGAGCGACTTCAACATTTAATTTTTCTCGTGAACCGTATTTTTTTCACACGCTTCAACTGAAAGGTTGGTTTGCTCGGCCGAGCTAGCTCAAGTGGACGCAGTCAACCCCGATGGGCATACATACATATTTTTCCAGTGAATTTCTCAATCGAAATGATAACATCAGTAAATAATACTTTTTTTGAAACATATTATTAATCAAATTGAGCAAACACTTCGCGTCGCGAAGACACGGCTGCAAATAAACCTCCCAATACAATATTGGAATCCGATCGTTCACGTTTAGCGCAGGTAATACGATGATCGCGATCATAATTATTATTCAATTATCGATCCACGTTTCTGCTTTTCCATGCTCGGTTCTTGTTTGGTTGTGTTTTTATGGGTAGAACGGCGAGTAAAAATTTTCACGCGCGCCTCCATCAAACGCCAATCGGTACTGGGGTGTTCCAGTAGTTCTCAATGCAATGTGTTTACAATGTAAGAGAAGAAACGTCGAAATAAAAATTTCAAATAAAATAAATTAAAATATAGAAAAAAAATCCCAACAAAAAACTGGGAACCCACAGTTTATCAAGGATGTACACAACATTTGAAAGCAATATCCAAAGAGCTTGGGATGCAATTATTTTCATGAAATTTCTCGGAATTTCACAGTTTCCAAATGTGCTGTACTTATAGTTAAGAAAATGTTGCGATTTAGAGAAAACTCTGTAACAATAAAAAGTAGTTTTCTGTGCAAGGTATTGCAAAAAGGTTATTATTTTTAGCTCGAGTATTTGTTTATATAAAAATTCGTCTGAAAGTTAGTAAGATTTGTTTGAAGCTCGTAATGGTTTTATTGTTTTGGGATTAAAACAAAAATATTGGCAGTTTACGAGATATTTCACAAATGAATAAATATTTGTATGTTCATTCACGGGTCGTGCTACTACAATCTGATCAAATACGATAGAGTTTTCTATTAAAATTAGGTTCATGCTATGCACATAAAACATAACAAAAAAAGATTACCTATTGTTCGAGAACCAATGGCGAATTGAATCGAGCCGATTAAAATATATTGTCGCCTTCGTGCGAAATACTCCACGCGCAATCACAGCAACACCGCCATCACTCACTCGGCAAAGTGTTTGCATTAATACCAAGAGATCTCACTCGGCCGTTCGACGTGATTGAAATAAGTTAAATATCTCCACTCCGGTAAATGTGTGTACCCGACCCGGGCCGGGTATCCCTTAATGGCAGCCGGTGCCGTTGTTGTGGCAGGTGAGAAAAGAACTTTTTTTAAGCTGAATGTTGAATGATTATCGCTCATTAGTATCAAAAGTGCACGCGGACACGCCGATGATGACGGCCACGGTTTCACGCGCGTACTCTCGGTTGGATCTTGAACTATTATAGTCCACGACGATCTAACAAATGCGCCTGAGGGATTCAAGCAAGGTGAGCAAAAACGGGCAAAAACTACGAAACTTGAGCCTTTTGCACTGTGCAGCAAAGTAGTAAAATGGCAACAACTCACTCAGGAGGGCGATCGATAGATGGGATGCAGCAGCGGTTCGGTAGTTTTGCTTTGAGCCAGGCCAGTCATTCCCGGCACGACCGGCCGATTAAGTTAATCGTGTTTAGTTAAGTGGTAAACAGCTCGCTGTATGGCAGATGATATGACCGCTGCGATGCGGTGGCGATTGCAACGCGACGGTCGACAGACGCTCGAATGAATGCTTTATTAGAGTGATCGTTCAATAAATTGTTGAAAGCGTCGGAATTGTTGTGCCAGCCGAGAAATGTTGGCAAATATTTGTCGGCTTGAACTTATGGATGCTGATGCCAGCTGATTGATCGGTAATGGATGGCGGTGAGATCATGAATATCAATGGCGATTGTATACCTACTGAGGGAATGTAAATGAGTCTGCTAGTTTGACGGATATGGATTAGGATTGATTTTCCTGAATGCGAGGATTAGCATGGTATTTCTTTCCTTGACATACTGTAATTTATTGCATACTATTATGAGATTTCGAAATTGATACTTTTACATAACTTTTACAGCCCATAATCGTATTCATGACTCGTAGGGAGAGGAATAAAAATAAAATAAAATTATCTGTTGATGAACTACTCTCAAGTTTCAGCAGTTCTAATATCAATTTTCTGCACGTTGCCTCGAATAAAGCATTAGATGAATCTATCAATCAAAATTATGTAAAGTATATGATAATCCGTTCAAGGTGGATGTCTCAGAATCCAACCTAAAATTCTTATAGCGACTTTAGAGTCTAGAACTAGGTACGGAAGCTTCAACAAGAAAACAATAGTCAACTGTTGAAACAATTGTCCTAATTTTGCTCTGCGGTTACTGCGTTTACGGCATCACAAAAAGAACAAAAAGACATAAAGAGCTCCGCACATAGGATACGTTTGCGTTGCGTTTGACAGTTTTCCTATGGGAAATGTGTCAAACGCAACGCAAACGTATCCTACGTGTGGGGCTCTTGTTGAGAAATGTCCATCGTACACTAATTTATTGGCCAATTTGGAAATTCTTTAGTCACTCATTCACTGGTGGGTGGCGCTTGAATCGGGTTTGCTCAAGATTGAAGCTTGCTCTCTACCGCCATCTGGCTCGTGATTTGCCTAAGTTGGTCAAAACAATAGATGTCGTTAGTGTTTGTGAGACTATGAATTTTATGAAAAAGACTATGGAATTTCCCTCGGAAATGCTCAAAGACGGCCCTTATGGAACGTACACACGGTCAAGCAGTTTGACTAACATTGACTCCACCTCTCGTTTATTCAAACATCCATCAAGTTTTACCAACAGCGGCACAAACAATCAATTTATTCGACCAAAAATATCACATACGAGCGACCGAAGTGCCAACTTGAGCACCAACCATAAAAAAAAAATATGGGAGTTTGAGCAACTTCACTACAAATGCTCAAACATGTTCGGCGAACCTTGACGCCGCTTCCGACTACTCAAACCAAAATCAAACCGTTTTAATTTTTTCCAACCGAGCCGTCAACTGTCAAACGGTTGTTCAAACAACTTCACACACGGTCAGACAAAGCAGCAACCGATGCATTTTCTTGGGGGTGGAATCAATGTTCGTCAAACTGCTTGACTGGTGTGTACGCTGCATTAGAATTTGTTAGATTTACCACGCAAATTTCTTGGATTCCTCCTTATTTTAAAAAATTCGCTGTTTCTTCTGGTTTTCCTTTGAACATTTTTTTTAAATTTTCGCGTAGATTTCTTTTTTATGTAGAAAGACCGTTCTTCTAACTCAGTGGTCCCCAGCATGCTTACTATCTATCTGTTTTTAGCATAGTTTGCAGAACATATATTAATCTATTTTCCCAAATGATCATATGCCGTCCGATTCTAATATTCTGAATTTTTGAAGGATTATTATTCACGACACACAACAGTTAAGGATTTTTTTTACTTTTTTCTATCGCTTCAAAGACTTTAAATATGCGCCTAAATGCATGGAATAAAAAGAACTGATAAGTTTATTTTCCTATTTGGACAGTCAAAATATTGAAATCTCCCAATTCTGTGCCATTGAACAGATGAAAATTAAGATTTCAAGACACCATTGATCATAACTTGTCGTGTAAAATAACAACAAACATGTTTCCAAAGCTAGGTGAACTTGCCAGTAGTTTTGAATAGAAATCGAATAAATCTGAATTCCGCACTATTTACCATGTTTCCAGATTTCCGATCAATTGAATTTTACAGAAACTTTTTATTCATCATCTAATCGGAGCATGGGAAATTTCTTGAAGTCCTTTCTTAAATATTTTGAGTACCATCGTTCGAGGATTCTTTTGACAAATCAGGGGCTATTTTGGACATTTTGAAACAAAAATTATAACGTAAATTACTATCAAATTGCTATTATCACCATTCGGGTGTCGTGTTTATAGTTGGATGGCAACTTTCTGTTTCAAATTCGATATTTTTTCGTTTAGTTTTTTTTTAGAAAATCAAAAGTTCAAAGTAGCCCCCAGAGTCAACAGAAGCCTTGCACTACGGTAGCGTAAAGTATGTTGATATTCAGATTATTTTCAGGAGTTAAAAATAAAGCAAATTTAAATTTTGGCAAACCCTAACTTGTATTGAAAGTATCCTCATTTCAGAGCAGTATATGACAACATTAGTTTGACCAGAAGTTCAACATTTAAATCGATTTTTTTAATTAATCACGATGGTGCTTAAGCATCGTAATTATGTGAACTTGACAGATTCCCTGAATATAACAAAAAACTGAGCATGATGAGAAGCGTTTCGTGTCATCTAAAGCTTATCAATGGGCCACATGTAGTGTAGATTCAGAAATCCTTCGCGGGCCGCAGGAAAAGGCTTCGACTTTGGGGATCACTGTTCTAACTGAACAATTTTCTGAATTCTTATGGACAACTCTTTTGAATATTTACGGAAAACTCTTAATATCCACTTAATATTTTGAATTAATGCGGATAATTCTTTTGAGCATCCACTGGAAAATATTATAATTTTCCATTTTTTTTTTTCAATTTTCAAGGGAACTTATTTTTTATGTTTTTTATTTGTCCTGTCCTTCTGCGTATGAGAAATCTGATTAGAAATTTAAGACTTCAGTGCGCGTTTAAATTCGTTTTCAGTTGGACTCAGAACGATCGCGCAATCATAGCTTCGTAGAACAATAATTATGAAGTTGTTTACCAAGGCGGCATCAATTATCACTTTCTCGTGGCGCTCACGGAGATGCAGAGGATTCTTCCGTCTCTTGTAGGAATGAACCCGACATCGTGATTGTTCTTTAATGAAATTAATCAGCTGTGCATATTTGCTGTTTCTTGGCCAATCACGACTAGAATTTATGAACTGTAAAGTCTATCAAGCTAATTTATATATAGGCTGACCAGATCATTTCGGTGAAAAAACGGGACAAACGCGCTTGTAGAAAGGAACATTTCAAAATACCTTGTGGTTAAATTCAAGAGCTGTGGAAATTTCAAATAGGCCTAATTTTCATTTTCCGAAAATATTTTAATGCGAATCATTCACCATCATAACATTCTATGGATCAATTTCTTGTATTAAGTTAGTTGTGAAAAACTACAAATATTTCACTCTTCAAAGACAAAGACTTAGGCTCGATGCCCACGCAGCGTCTTTTCAACGCTGCGTGCACACGGCGTTAAAAGGACGCATGTGTGCATCGGAAAAAGCGGTAATGCAGCGTCGCCGCACCGATGCACACATGCGTTTTTTCAACGCCACGTGCACGCAGCGTTGAAAAAACGCTACGTGGGCATCGGCTCTTACGCAGACAAAAACAAGAAGAAGCAGAAAATTACGCATCTTTCAATATTTGAAAAAAGTGAAATTTTGAAATTTTATTTTGATCTACTCTTAGATGCGATGGATGGATTTTATTATTGACCAATATCAGAACCTTTTTCAATTCTGGACAATTGAAAATAACAAACAAAAGTCAAAACTCGAGTCAAAGGGGCATTAGAAGGCTAAGAAAAAAATAGTTTAAAAAAAATGTCAAAAGACAAATGCGAAAAAAGAAATAGGGTGAGATTATTGATTTACAATGTTAAACCCTTTTTTCTAAAATAAAGGTGGGGAAAAATATGCAGATAAAAATAACAACTATCTCAACAAGGAAAGAAAATCTATAAAATGTAATTTTAATTATTTCTATGAATATGGTTGGCGCATGAGAATAAATGTCAAATTTATTCAATTCAAAATTTATTCAATTCAAAATTTATTCAAATGCCGCTAAAAGTAGCGTAGCGGAAATCTTGTCCATTGTTCTTGTTCGCATAAGCTTCCAAAAAAAAGCTGGACTCATGCAATTTTGTTGTGAAGAGTAAAAAATCCTGGCCAATTTGTAGTCTGGTTTACAGCTCGGAGTCTCTGAATCGCATAAATCTCGTCCACACACTAGAAGCGAAATGCGCAGACAAACTCCTGATGTGTAAACTAGCCTTAAGGTACGTGAGGACCTTAAATCTAGCCTTTGATCAGACCAAATTTCCCTCGGTTTGAAACTGCCCCAAACTCGATTTTGTTTAGTGAATTTATAAATTATTTTTTCATGCCGTCGTTTTTTTTACGGAGGATGATTTCGAAATATTCAAAATTATTCAGAAAGACTTTAAAGAATTCTTAATGTTTCGAAAACAATCAAATGATTGAAAAAAAATGTGGTTAAGAAGATTTGCAAATAAAATGAATTATCTACTTCGGAAAATAAACCTAATCTGAAAATTAGAATGTCTGTACCTGCGCTTTATCTTATTGATGTTGAGGCGTGACCTGATTGTCAGCAAATACTTGCCTACCAAGTTACTAATTCCGTTCAATCCGCTGATGAATTGGCCAAACTTTAATGCCCAGGAATAAGCAGAAAAAAATCATTGAAATGAAACTGTATGAAAAAATCTCTTGGAGAAGCACCTGTTAAAAACCTTAAGAAAAGTCGATCATTAGAACATTCGAAAGAGCATAGATAGCATTATTT
Source organism: Armigeres subalbatus (assembly GCF_024139115.2). Lineage (NCBI taxonomy): Eukaryota > Metazoa > Arthropoda > Insecta > Diptera > Culicidae > Armigeres > Armigeres subalbatus. The sequence goes on along the minus strand of NC_085140.1, from coordinate 198,294,436 downwards.
TAAAAGAAACACTAATAACATATAATCTCACACTTTTTTGATGGGTTTCGTCCACTTTCTTCATTGAGAGAAAAATCTCTCTAATGAAGATACAAAAAATAACCTTCTATGTATTTGATTCTAGATTCCTTTCCTGCCTAAAATATTAAATTTGTTTGAATTATATTTTGAAGCTTTTTGAAAGAATCCTTGAAAAAACGGGACAAATTCAGGATTTTTTAGATTACGACGGGACAGCACAAGAAGGGCTAAAAAACGGGACTGTCCCGTTAAATACGGTACGTATGGTCAGCCTATTTATATATTTTTTTTTTTACTAGCAGACCCGACGAACTTTGTTTCGCCTAAAATTGATTTAATCCCTGCTTAGTTCTCGAGTAATGCAGAAATTTCTGTTTCATTTGTATGGCAGCCCCCCCCCTTTCCAAAGGAGGAAGGGGTCCCGAACCATCTCAAAAACCTTCCCCGACCCCAAAAACCTCTGCATACAAATTTTCACGCCGATCGGTTCAGTAGTTTCGAAGTCTATAAGGTTCAGACAGACAGAAATTCATTTTTATGTATATAGATTTTTTTCAACTGCACGCATGAAACTTTTCCGAATTTCTACGGGAAATTATTTCTAAGTTCCACATGAAGACGCTCATTTGAATTTCAACGGAAACTTCCCTCGGATTTCCATATGAAACTCTTTTGAAATTCTTTTTTAATTTCCACGGGAGAGTCTTCCCGTGACTAAATTATTTTTTCGGCCCTCATCCTAGAAGACCTCAAGATCTCGTCGCTCGGGAATTCGTTAGTTTGCCACTTCTTGATGTTTTGATTGACGGTGGGGATCATTCGCTCCCACGCTCCATCCAAAAGTGAGGAAGCGCGAGACCGCAACAGTTGCCAAATGATCCTGCAGGTTGTACATCACCTGCTGCACTATTTTATAGGCACCCCTCTCCTTTCTGCTCTGTACCTCGATACATCGTATTGGGAAGATCCGTTGGGCTGCAATTTATTTGGCTGAAATCCATCTGACAAGAAGTCATTTTGCCGAAATGGACCACAGCTGAAAACGTCGTTCTGCCAAGCTTGTCATAAAAGTAGTTTGGCCGAAAAGATCATTCAACCGAAAATACCGTTTAGCCGAAATAGTCGTTCCGAACAATAGTGAATTGCCAGTGAGGGAAGTGATTCATAAAAATTGAGAAGAGCGAGGTAAGAAATGACAAGTGCGAGGTAAGAAGTGACAAATGAAGAAAAAGAAGTGAGACGTGAGAAGTAAGAACTTTGCTTCAAAACTCACTTCATATTTACAACTTTTCACTTTTTACAGTGTGAAGTGGGGCATGAGGATTGATAAGTGAGAAATGGGAAGTGAGAAAAGAAAGTAACAAGTGTGAAGTGAGACATTGCAATTTTTATTTTTCACTTCTTATTTATCATTTCTCCCATTGTTCAGTCAAACGATATTTTTGACAATATGACCTGTTTGGCAAATGGAATTTTCGGCCGAATGACACGTTCGGCTGTAGGTTCTTTGAATATAAGTTATCCATATTTTATTCAAATAAAATCTGATAAATTTTAAAAATTTATTCAAATTTGTCTAGCAATATATGTTAATTTTGTTAGTTAAATTTTATGAAAAAATATAATAGGGTAACCGTACCCTTAGTGGAGGTAGCACCAATAGTGGAGGTAGTGGGGTTTTAATGAGATTTATCACATTTATACACTTTACGATGCTTTCAGTTGATGCGTCGTGCTTTAAATATCCTGTTAAATGCAACTTATCTTAAGATTTCGCTTGAAAAATTATTGAAAACAATGATTTTTCTTGACAAAATTGACTCCCTTCCACCTATAGTGGTGCAACTGTACCAATAGTGGCTAGTCTCATAAGAAACCAATGGGTAGCACCACTGTGGGAACCAAAATTATTTTTTACCGCCACTAATAGAACAGTGAGACATTGCACCCATAGTAATGCAAGTAATATTTGGTAATTGTTGATGTTAAATGACATGACATTTTTGTTAGTAAATTTATTAGTTCATCTATCGGCTAAGATATTAAAGCTGTAAATTTCCCATAATTATCAATTTTTTCAAAATATTTTCTTGTGTGGATCTACTAATACCTCCACTATTGGTACCGTTACCCTATTGAATAAATATTGCACTATTCCAACATTTATTCAAGCCTCTTTTTCCTGGTTACAAATCGGCATAAAATTGCTCATTTTATAACATGATTGCTTTCAGGTCCAAATTCCGGTCATTTGATTTTGACTTTTCTTCATTTTTACGACAGGTTAGCAAACGTGAAGTATTCCCCAAGCTTATTGGTCATGAATTTTTACCAGTGGGGTGGATAGCGAAACGCTTGGTCAAATTATCCATCTCGATGCCCTTCTTACTGAGCCATGTGTCCATAACTCGAATTTCAATATCACATTCAATTTGCGAGACATCGGAAACAACAAATTTTCAATAAACAAACAAATTCCCTTCCCTTAATTTCTATGAATTTTGAAATTGTTTCATTTCTTCACTTGTCATGGCTAAGAGAGCCATTGGCAGGGGAGGGGGATGCAAGCAGCAACCCTCAGGTCCAACCTAGGGACCTTTCGCAAGCCAATGGAATAAAATATAGTACAGAACAATTAACAAAACAAATTAAAACTACACACTTTATAAAAAAAATATGAAAAATTTGTTGAAAACTAAAAGGTGGACGAAGAAGCGAGGAAAAGGCATAGATCACGGTTTTTTTTTCACGATGGGGAGTCCCCATCGACACACTTCGGCTGTGTGGCCATATATGGCTGATAGGTTAGCCAGGAATCCATCGGTTAAAATGCGCAGTTTTCCAAAATTTAATCGCTACTGTCGAATAGAAAACTCAAACTTAGCGCATAGCATCCATCCTTAAAACCAAGAATGGAAACTAAGATGAAAACTTTTCAGAGTGAAGGATTTCAGCAAAAAAACTGTTCGGGGCGGAAGTCTCCGCAAAAAACGACGGTTGGGCGAAGACGATATTCAGATAGCAGTCAAGCAAAAGATAGAATATCGCATTTTCGTGTTCCTGCTACACCGGAGTTGGTCGGTTGGTGTCAATATGAGTATACGATGTTAGCTGGTGAGGAAAACCCAGCTGAGCTTGTTGATACGATAGTTTTGGAGCAGAGAGCTTACGACCCGGTTTGGGGTGGTCGGGTAGCCTGGTCACTGGGAGTGGGACTTACAATAATACAACTGGAATAACAAGGGAAGCCCGCATACCTCCGTGGGAGGGACATTCAAATGGGAGGGAGTGCCCGGGAGGCTCAAGCTGAATCTAGATCTGGTAGGCTTGCGGTATCGTCAGCCAAGGCATGTCTTATGTCCGTCGGTATCCCGTTGCTGGATCGCGGAATGACAAACTTTGGACAACGGCAGATCACATATTTTACTGAGTTTTCTACACCCAACCAGAGATTGCAACATTTTATTGCAATCTCGCATTAGTTTCGTGTACAGTTTGCCATAATTTGCGACATATGCACAGATTGTATTAAGTAAACGGCAGGCCGTTGCATTAGGTCTCCGGTCACGAGAAAATAAGAACTGGTTATGTGTTAGTGTCTACATTGAATCTAATTTTACACTCCCCCATCGAGGAGTGAAATGCTGTATACTTCGAAAACCTCAGCAACCATACAAAAAAGTTCAATCAAAGACGGGAATTGAACCCGGACCCTCCACCCTTACCACATCTATACTGACGCGCTAACCATCTGGACTATTTACCAGATGAGAAACGACGCGACCAAAGGCAATTATAATCCACGTTTCATGCTATGCGGATGTGACAAGTGGAAGGGTAACAGGGATAGCAATGAGTGATACGAGTGGAATAAGCACCATGCATATTTGTGTCCTTTTCCGTTATCAAGCTAAATGGAATCAGGAAGATTGTGTGGGTTAAAGTTATATTGCTGTACACGACTCATATACTTGTCCTAAGAGGAGCCAACGAGATTCGTTTGGATGTATTGATTGAAACCAAATGAACCGACTTAATGCAATGAGCTGTATTAACAAGTATGACATTCTCTGATCGGTTTGAATGCGAGATTTGATACAAAATGCTTAATACAAAGAATGTCACCCAGAATTGTTTTGGGTGTACTTCGTAGATTCCACAAACAATCCGAAAGGGCCATCCCAATCCTGGCTGACGATCTTTTTGATCTAGGCTTTAACGTCATGATGGGGATCCGATGTCGTGAAACGCCGGCCTTGGTACCCGACTCCATCAAGAGTGCCCGCAGAGATGTTTCCTGGGACCCCACTGTGGCCCGGGACCCAGGCGAAGGTTGTCGACTGTGGTTTGCAAGCAAGAATGGCTTAGATCCATGGGTGTCACTGGCCGAATCAGTTAAGACTAGGACCGGTTTGTCTGAGAGAGTGGTAGCGGTAATAAACAGAGCTGCAGTTTCCGCTGATAAGGCGCTGCATCAGAAAGGCTATCTGAAATCGTTAGGTAGTTTCCAATAACGAAAGGGAACAGTCAGTGCCGATAGATCTTCGTAGAGCTTCCGTTTTGTCGGCCAACGGCCAACAATTTTTCCGGCCAACGTGGTAAAACCGTCATAGTAGCGTTATTCTGATTTAGAATCCTGGGTGGAAGTCCGCTTGATACTTACTTACTTACCGCTTACTTGAAACTTGATGGGCTACAGCTTCTCGATGAATTGAATAAAGTATCTTCCTCCATTGAACTCGATCATACATACGAACAACGTGTCCAGCCCACCGTAGTCTGCTGTGTTTGTTGTATAAGCTTAACAATACCCAGTATAACTCGTGATTCATGCGACGCCTTTTCACTTCGCGGGTAACATCACACGTCACTAGAGTTAGATGGAACACACATTCGTTGATTGCCAGTGATCATGTAGTCAGCCATTATCAATTTTGTGATGTCGGAATACTTTTTGCTACTTGCTGTTTAGCTTCCGTGGAGTTATGTGACGAAAGGACTGTTTTTTCTTCGGAATATGCATTTGTCTTCCTTAGCCGTGCGGTATGGTGTACGGCTATGAAGCAAGACCATGCTGAAGGTGGCTGGGTTCGATTTCCGGCTAAGTAGTGACCATCTTTTTCATACATCACAGTTCAATAATATATAACACCCTAAAAGTAGGCAATTGTATATTACTGACTTCGTCCCAGTTAAATCATGGGTAATTAATACCCGAAAAGTAGGCAATTACCAATGATTCAATCTTCCGTCCAGGGCTGACAATAGTCATTCTCGTCGTATGAAGAAAGCGAAAAAAATTTAGTCTTCGTCATAACATTGCACGACGCAATACCTATTCGTTTTCTTCGCACCGCATGCGTACCACGACGATAGTCGCGCAGCCAAACGTTATGACGATTTTCGTCGTCACTTCTTCACACAATTGATTGCACGTCATTATAGACGGACTGGTTAAAACATAATAGCGTCTCAAATAAACAAATAATAGGAAATTTGGTAACATAAATGTATCGATAACATTCATAACGCTTTCATACGTTGCTTTAAATTCTTTATTACAAAGAATCAGTAAAAATCTTCGCATGGCAGCTGCCGCTTGAAGAATAACGGTATGAAGTCTTCGTTCTTCGATGTCGTCAGGACGATTTGGTTACACGACGAAAGCTAACGTCGTGCGCGTCATTGACGATGTGTAGAGTAGCAATGAATACAATGCAGCTCGTCGCTACTGTGGCATTTCGTGCTATGACGATGACGATTGTCAGCCCTGCTTCCGTCACATGTATTCTACGCCATGTCATCGCTAGCTGTAGTGTCTCGCACTTATGTAGCTATTTTCGAATCGTTCTGGAATTCGAATTCAGCGTTCTTCTCATCCGCAAAAGTCGAGTGTTCTATTTTATCGGAATCCTAGATCTGCCGCCTCCTAACAACTGCCAACGGTTCATTATTATCATCTTTAACTTCTTCTGTATTGTACAGAAGACTCCACGATTTTGTTATTGACTCTTGACGTACCATATATGTTCCATGATTGTGCTGTCTAAAATACTCTCGCCCGTCAAGATTTGCTTGTAACGTGTCCTAATTACTAGAACTATGTTTTGATCCATCGGTTGAATTACTGCTGTGGTGTTTGGAGGTAAAAACGTTGTGCAAATCGCACCAGCAGCTGACTTCAACTCTTCTGCATTGAAATGTGCAGAGCAATTATCCAGCCTAAGAACAGTTTTCATGGAAAGCCCCGATGTTTTTGGAAAACTTGGAATACGAAAATTTAAAATAATGTACGGATTATCCATGCGTTTTTGATGCTATGTGAAAAGCTGGCAGCTGGCAATGGTCGCGGCTTCAAAAATCCGTCCATATTAGCACAGGGCATGAAGGTTAAACGTTCTTTATTCAGTTTATTTTACAAATGCTGTATTTGAATATTTGTCATATGTACTTTCTGGCTGAGGCGTTTGAAAAAAAAATGAATCAGGAGGGTTGTGTACAAGACACGACCACCCGACGTAAACTGTGTGAAAATTTTTGGTGCAATGATAGTTGCAGCGTCTTGTAAATATTAGGGTTTTAAACGCTACGGACACCGTCCATGCGAATACATCCATTGCAGCGTCCACCTCCGATGCACGTTCGTGATTTTGCTATTGACGCCAAGCGATTATGTTTTGTGCTTTGAAGAAAATTGGTCTCAGGACAACTTTCGACTGTATAAAATTGTGGTTCTGAAAAGAACCAATTTATTTTTATTAATTCCAATCATTCATAACTAATAACTCCAATCACGAATGGCAACAAAATCAAAGTCAGAATCTTGCGAGCAAAATTCAGTCTCCGCCATCGATGAAGACGCAATCATATTCAATACTTTCTCCTGTCAACCAATTGCCAACTATCGCCGGCCTTGACCGATACTGGCGCCATTATTCTATCATCGCCAAGTGATTATGGTTTATACTTTGAAAAAGTTTCGAATTCAGAAAAGGACCAATTTTTTCTCGATACACATTTTTAATCACTAATAACACCAACCATGAATTTGCTACAGTCACAGCAAAGCCTTTTTCTTGCTTTCATTAAAGTTGCTCACTTGGTTCTACAGACGCCATTGTTGTGAAAAATTTCACTTGAGCAATGCTGACGACGCGACCAGCCGATGATTCGCCGCTCCACCATCGATGACCACCACTGAGGCCGCTGCTACCAATGGAACACACTTAAAAATCGAAACTTTACGATTACCGAGAATCCAACAGCCGGGATCTTGGCAATGATTTCGACGAATCTCGGTAAAACTTTCTACCGAGATTTCAGTACACTTTACCGAGTCATCGGTAATCGTTACCGAGATCTCGGTAAAATGTCAACTTTGCCGAATTTCGGTAAAGTTATGACGAAATTTCGGTAAAAGCAAACTCGACGAAAATTTTGCAGAGGTCGGCGAAATAATTTAAGTGTGAACGTCGTGTCCGCTCTCTGAGAATACTCGAACGAAAATGGCGCACGCGCCTAAACACGTGTCTTTTTATGCATGGAGAAAATGAAAAGGTGGACCAAAAGGACCGGGACTTACATCAAACTGATGTCCGTGTATGGGATACTCGAACGGGATTGGTTGGCTCGGAAATTTAACGTATCCTCTACGTAATCATGTAGTAGTGCATGTTTGGTTTCATCACGAACGTCGATTTGACACTTGCAGTACCGCTACTTTGGCTGCCAGATCGAAGTAACCTAGATGTTGTTAGTCATGCGGACAGAAACAACTTTAGCAATCTTATACTTTTGAATCAACTATATGTACAAACTTATTCAAGTCGAAATTAAAAAGCTTAATCGACTCACATTGAGATTTAAAATTATAATGCTTCAAGGTTATTATACAACAAAACCATAAATCGGCCATCTTGGTCGGACATTCTTCAGAAAGTCACATTTTATTGACATATTGCATTCAATTTCTTAGCATCTATCACCGTTAATTTATTAAAAGAATTAACTCCCTCCAACAACTTGATTAGTCATAATACCACCCGTGCTCTGGAACGACTAGCTTCATGCACGATGGAGAGTTTCTAACTGTGCCCTTGATTTCATTCTGCTCCTTGCCCATGAAATTATACAAACCGACCCAAGACCAACAACTCGGCCGGACAGCTGAGGAATTGCGCAAAAGGTTAAAGCTACACGGTGTCGGACTGTGGCTTCCTGTGTGCCAATACGGAAGGAGGTATTTGCGGATAGAGCTCTACCTAACATGATTTATATTATATTAGTATTTCTAATCTCAACTTTGTAAATGGATGAAAGAATCCGTCGGATTAGTGCGAAGGCTTAGGATACCCAGGTCGCTAAAGCGCTACTAGAGCTATCTGAAACAGACTTGCTGAATGGTAGTTGGCTTTCAATTCTGTTTTCAGCTCGCCCGCACATCCTGGTATTGTGGTTTCATCGAGGCCTATGTCGCAAACGATGACAATCCTTTAAAGGAAAAAAAAATGTCTGGGTTGTCTATCATAGTCATGGGACTGTACTTCCTTCACTGAAGAATCTGGTTTTTGTTTTCAAGGTTGAAAAAAGCAGCTTATGCCCTTATCAAACAGTATTCAACAATACTTAATAAAATTCAGACATTCTTCAGATAGTGGAGCCCGACTGCTCGTAGAACCAGCGTGAATTATTGGCTCGCATTTTGCTCCATTACAATTAATAATTATGAATTATCTCTTTTCTATGGAGAGTGGGGACGACCGGGCGGGGCTTCGGAGGGATCTACTTATTTCCACGCCAGCCGGGCCCGCCACGGTCGCCCTCGGTATTAAGTGTAGGTATAAATATTTTGTAGCCAAGTGACACCGGCGGCAATCAATGGCAATGGCTTTGGATTTAAAACGCTTTCATAATTGATCTGGTTGGGGTGTTTTGCGCTTCGGCTCTCGACTCATGACCAGGACCGCTTGTAAACGCCGATACCACCACACGCGCTCAATGGGTTCGACAGGTCCTGGGGGAGGGCGGGAGGTCGCGTGGGGGGCCGAGGTAACAACTTTGATTACTTTTGCTACCGCGCAATTTACATCGTGTCTTATGGGAGTCTGGTGTCCGCCGTCCGTATCGCTGCGCGTATCTCATTTGGCCTCTCGCGGAATAGATAAGAGATCGCACCGGGGCACGCGGGGGTCTGTTAATGGTGACGCGGTCCGGTCGGCGAGGCAAGCGGAGAGAAAGAAGAAAAACTCGTTCAGTGGGAAAAATGGATGAAATCGAAACGATCAACACCGACTTTGAGCAGCGGCGGCGCGGAGACCTATGGGCTATTGTGGACAGTATGGACCAGTAGGAATGGTGTAGGTATCTCCGCTTTGGTCTCCCCGGTAGTGCGAAACACTATAATTTGTAGAGTTGGTGTTTGGTTACCTCTTGACTAATTGCAACAATTTTATGAATTATGACAGTTTGATGGCTGATTTATGGCGGGTGTGCGCGAAAAATGTGTAATAATTCTACTCCTGTCGGAAAACAGTTTTGACAGCATGATGACAGAGACAATAAGCGACTCGATTGTAGGCTCAACATAGCCTGGAATACAGTAATAATTCAAAACTGAGTAAATATATCTTAATATTTACTTCCTTCAACTTTTTGACCGATCTTTGTTGTGTAAATATCGATGTGTTTTCAGAATTCAGAAAAAAATATGTTTAAACATCAATTGGTTTCCTTATTTTTAAACAAACTATTATTTTCTTATAATTTCAAAACCACACGCTTTACTTGCGTGTCACGTGTCACTTGGTGATTATTACATATCATCATTTAGAAAACTTTACATGGTGTCAAAGTAAATATGTACAATATATCAGTGTTTCAATTTTTTGTATCAGCGAATAGGGATGAAGTGGAGCTTTTTGATCCATCAGTTCAATGTATTGAGTTACGATGAAGTTTATTTCTGTCCGTCTGTATTAAAATAAGCTCAACAAGTTACATTCGAAAAATAGTTTAACTTCGATTTAGTAAGCCACATTTTAAAGCCTTATTAAATGTTTTGGGCCGTATGAGGTGTGCAACCGAGTATTCAAGAAATAATGTTTTGACTGTCTTGATGCTAATTTCGAACTCGAGTCAAGTTCAAGACACTGAAGTCGGCCTTACAGTTGAGATCGAAATACGTATCTTATATTACAAAAGGGGTCGGAATAAAATGGAATAATAAGCACTGTCGATAAATTGCAGCATTGGAGAGATCTTATATCTCGGCACAAGGTCGGATGTAAGGTCCTTCAGAGGTCCGAACATTGACTCGGATTACTACCTTGTAGTTGCAAAAATTCGGGCGCGATTTTCCAGCGTCACGAATTCACGAAGCAACAGAACGATGCATTTCAATATTCAACGATTGTCAGTTAAAGGAGTTTATTTATTTATTTGTACCCCGTTTTCAATTTATAGATTGCACAGACTGATTGTTTGACTTAATTCTATTTTTAAAAACTAATTTACTGATTTACTGAATTTACTCCAATAGTCGAAAAAAAACTTAAAAAGTCTGCAGCATAAAACCAATGGATTATTTTGGCCGTAATGGGTGCGGTGGCCCCGGATCCATAGCAGTTGGCGATTTTTGAGTTGACGAGACGGTGCATGAAATCGAACATTCTCCTAGATGAATCTACAGTCGATATTGCACGTTCTTCTTCTTCTTTCTTTCTTATTTTTGGCATTATATACCCCTCTGAGATATTGTCGCCTCGCTGCTTAGTGTTTAATCAGCACTTCCACAGTTATTAACGGCGAGGCTAACACGATGATACTTTTATGCCCAGGAAAGTCGAGACAATTTCCAAACCGAAAATTGTCTAGACCGGCAAAGGGAATCGAACTCAGTCACTCTCAGCATGGTCTTGCTTTATAGCCGCGCTTCTAGGCTAAGGCTAAGCTAAGGCTAAGGAGGGTTGCACGTTATTACGTCGAAAATAAACATCCTTTGAAGCATCACTCGACGGTCTGCTAATAATTGCAAGTCAATCAAAGCACAACGGTTCTGGTATGGAGGAGGTTGTCTGGATTGTTCTATGGTATGCGGCTCAAGGCGTAGTTGATGAAGCATTTCTGTGTTCTCTCGATGCGGTCGACGTGAACGGAATGATACGGAGCCCAGATTTGTACTCCATACTCGAGTATGCTACGAATTAATGCACAATACAGCGATTTGAGAGCATGGACATCATCAAACTGTGTTGCCGTAAGAATCCCATCATAGCGTTTGCCTTAGCGATGGTAACTGAGCCATGTTCAGTGAAACGAAGCTTGCTGTCGAGAACGATTCCAAGGGTTTTTGATCGATGTAACTCTCTAAAGCGCTGTCTGACTCAGATAATAGTCGTAGGATACAGTAGATCGGCAGCGAGTGAATGTTATGGATTCGTATTTCGTCGAGTTCATCTGCATACCATTGATGTATACCATACCATTGCGATGCTTTTTTGCGTTTATATCTCATGTGAGGTTTTTTCAAAATTGAAAATAGCCCAAAAACACTAAATCGACTTGAGCCACCTCGAAATTTTATCCGAATCAGCCTAAAATTTGACAGGAGACTTATTTTAGCATAAGAATTGTGATTTTGGGTTGACCGGTTGAGTTTGATACTTTTTGAAAACATTAATAGGTCTAGTCCGCAGTTTTACGGAGTCCAGGTTATTAGACAGGTCATTAACAAAATAATAAAGATGAGCGGATCTAGATGACTACAATTCCGTACTCCAGCAGAGGGAATGTCATAGGCATCGGACTTGGCGCTATGTACTTTGACGAAAACCTTGCGAGAGGTTAAGTACGATTTCAACCACCGAGTGACCCATGTAGGTAAGCCCAGTCGGTCAAGTTTTTCAATTGCTAGTGCATGAGGCACCTTGTCAAACGCTTTTGAAAAGCTTTTGCAGCTGGTTGATCCGTATTACTTTTCTTCAAGAAGTTCTTGAATAACCTACAAGCCTAGAAAATGAAAACAAACCAACCAGCGTGTTTCTATGAACCAAAATAGGGATATTTCGCTAGAAGTAACAAGTGAGAAGTCTATCGTTTCGGTGGTTGGTACGTAGGTCTATACTCCAAGGAATTTTTGGGTGACCTACACACATTGCAAACGATAATAAACCACAAAACTTGTTTCCATGGAGCAAAATGGGGCTACTCCGATAGAATTCACACATGAAAAGTCAATCATTACGCTGGTTAATTTGTAGGTTTATTCTTCAAGGAGATCCTGAATGACCTTTTATTTATTTATTTTCAGACTAAGGCTGGAGTGGCCTGTGTAGTGCATAAAAGTCTTCTCCATTCAGCTCAGTCCATGGCTGCACGTCGCCAACCACGCAGTCTGCAGAGGGTCTGCAAATCGTCCTCCACTTGCTCGCTGTGCACCTCACCTTCTTGACCCCTTCGGATTGTTGTCGAGAACCATTTTCACCGAATTTCTGTCCGACATTCTGGCTACGTGCCCGGCCTCCCACAGTCTTCGATTTTCGCGGAGTGAACGATGAATGGTTCTCCCAACAGCTGATGCAACTCGTGGTTCAATCGCCTCCTTCACGTACCGTCCGCCATCTGCACCCCACCATAGATACGTAGCCCTTTCCTTCCGAAAACTCCCAATGCGCATTGGCCCTCCACGAGCATCCTCCAGATCTCGTGTCCGTAGAGAACTACCGGTCTAATAAGCGTTTTGTAGATAGTCAGTGGGGCCCTCCTTTGCCTAGCGGTAAGGTGGGCGGCTACAAAGCAAGACCATGCTGAGGGTGGCTGGGTTCGATTCCCGGTGCACTTCGTTTTTGACGTGTTGATGACTAGTCCAATCTGTTTAACTTGTAACGACTCTGTGTTAAACTGCAATGAGAATCCTTAGGAATCCCATTAAACAAGTGGCAGCATGTGACTGTGCCGTCTCTCAAGAAAAAGAGAAATTTGTTAGTCTCGCGTTACATTGTTCATGGCACCACCCTCAGGTCTCTCTCACCATCCAGAAACCAGGAAATTAACCGTCCATGAGAAATCTGAGTGTCTACGCAGTGAGGTGGCTCGCACCCACAGCAATGAGGATTGCATACGGGATTGTGGTACACACAGAGAAAGAATCTTGAAAGAAGATCGGATCGGATCGCGTAATGGATGGCAGATAATGATTAGCCTTGAAGGATGCTGAGGGTGGCTGGGTTCGATTCCCGGTGCCGGTCTAGGAAATTTTTGGATTGGATGTTGTCTCGACTTCCCTGGGCATAAAAGTATCATCGTGTTAGCCTCATGATATACGAATGCAAAAATGGTAACTTGGCTTAGAAACCTCGCAGTTAATAACTGTGGAAGTGCTCAAATGAACACTAAGCTGCGAGACGGCTCTGTCCCAGTGTGGAATGTAATGCCAATAAGAAAAAGAAGAAGATGAGGCAGATTAAATTGGAAGCCGTCGATCACTTTCGTGAAACCCAGCAATTGAGTCATACGACAAAAATTACAAGGGAAAGTTAGCCTAAAAACTTTTGGTATTATATAATCGCATAAGTGTTAGAACTATTAGAGTGAGGTGAGATAAGACTGAGTACATCAAAGATATATTTTAATGAAATCCAATTTATAGCACTAAGAATTGTCGGAAATTTTTCTTAAAAGTTATCCCAAAATGCGAGGAGTGAAACACGCAGTAAGCCTTTTTGATGCCTATTTGACTGAATGGCCACAAAACTAATTTCGTTGTGGGATAGCTTCCCTTCAACGAAGGGTTTTTTTCTTGGGTTTAGACCCCTAGGGCTTGAAGCTCGGATTGGTATCTTGCCCTGAATCACCGATCTCACCAATATCCGGTGAGTAGAAAAGAAGTCATCCACCGATGAGAAGTGCTGCAGTAGACTCGAGGCACATCGTTCGTGAGCCCATCACTTTGCCGGCATCAGTGTCTCTTGGTCATATCTCGGTACCCACCACCACCATCGTGAGAGATCTTACCATATCAGTTCGCCTTACGCTCACCGGAGCAGAGTAGAGACCTCGACGATTACTTCTACGCTCCCGCTCTCTAAGGTACTCTATCTCGACAAACCCTCTACCTAGGGACGTTCCGATAACCCAAATTATCGATATTGGATTCGATACGATAATCGAATGAAAGTATCGATGTCACCGATATATTGGAACTTGTATTGGAAATAAAATATCGATATAGAGGCATTCCACGGGGGCATGTCAGTCGATCCTGAGCGACCATTTCGAAAATATTTGAAACTCTGCACAGTTTTTCAATTTCATCTAAATCGTCATTTTTCGATATCAAATCTTCATATTGAGTCACGACTAACTTTTCAAAAGGGTGTATGTGAAAATGGTTCAAAAATATTTAAAAAGCTGCACAGCAAAACGGAATGTTCGATTGTTATGATTTTTTCAGCAAAGTTAGACAACTAAATGGTGATTCTTAAGAAAATGTGCACAGTAAAAAATATTTTTTGCCTTTAAAATATCATTTTTATCACAAAACTCAAATATCTCAAAACCCTATCTTTTTCGAACGTAATTTTTTAGGGAAAACGTTATATTAGCTATCTACCATAAAAATTTGGTGATGGTAAACTAATAAACAAAAAAGTTATGACATTTCAAACATTTCACAATTTTCACATTTAGTAAAAAATTTTTTTCTGTGTAAGTTATTTCGAGAATTGCAGTTTGATGCAGATTTTATTGTTAAGGGACGTGATTTAAACAAGTTGTTTTCATGATATTTTGATTTAATTATTCATAGCATCTATAAGAAACTTAGACACGATCCAGTGTTGTGATCAAAAGTATTGATAGTGTCATAATTTTCATTGCACGTGACTGGCGAAAAATTCTTTTAATAGTGTTGAAACCTGTTGATAATAACGTTGATAGAAACATATCAGAAATGTTATTTTAAGACAAAAGCTGCAAAATCAAAGATTTATATACACGTGTACGTCTATAGTTTACCTGCAAAAATATACCTCTTAGAGAATAGACTTTATGATCGGGAGGAAACGGGTATCTTCAACAACAACAAATGCATGATAGGTACATACCATGACAATGCTCACGAAAAAGCAAAAATTACTACTACTAAGGTTGTTAAAGATCTTATAGTAATTTTTTTCTTCAGTCAAGCAAATGACACCAAACTAGTCAGTAAAAACTTAAAAGTGATTTTGTTTATTGAAATATTACGAACAACATGAGTAGCCGCTTTCTCAACTGTTGTAGGCCGTTTGATGGAAAAAAGTGTTCAAAAGAGTTACGAAATCTCACCGAAAGCACCATAGATAAACTGAAAGCGACTGGTTATGCTCCAATGTCCACATTGAATACAAATTTACGCATTTGCACATCTGCAATCTGTATATCATCGGTTGAGCAGAGCGCAGGAAGTTCGAAAACGACAGCAACTGAGGAATTGCTATCGGTATCGACAACAACTGAGGAATTACCAGAAGTATTAAGTGCTGAGAGCCTTGCCACCGTACCATCAGCGAAATCTGTTTCAACAAATCAATCGGAAGATGAGTGTATCCAAAAGGTCAACATCGAACGCTTTAACGAGGGCATAGCTGGGATAAAAGTGACTCCGATTAAATGGAGTAAGATGGACTACGTTTATTACCCGGAGAAAAATACCGTGAAATAAACGAAGCTGTACGAAGAAACCTCTTCAAATTAGGACCTGATGATGTGGAAAATACAGACTACGATGAGGTAATTATAAATATGAAGGAAAGGTTCTCGAATGCAGCCACGACAAGGAAAGAAAAATTATTGATTTTGTCGATGCTGCCAAGTTCGTGGTCTATTCAGGATGCCATTGATGAGTTCAAAACCAATAGAAATACAGTAAAAGAGGCAAAACAATTGAAGAATAACTGTCTTTCAACCAAAATACTAGGTCTAGTACTGCATTAACAGATGAGACAAAAGAAATAGTAGTTCAATATTTTGAAGATGATGAAGTAAGTCGAGCTATGCCTGGTCAAAAAGATTATGTATCAGTAAAAAGATGGAAAGCGTCAAGCAATCCAAAAACGATTAATGATGACGACTTTGAAAGAAGCGTACACACGCTTCAAGGAAATTCACGATAATATTAAAATAGGTTTTTCCTCATTTGCAAGCCTTCGGCCAAGGCAATGTAAGCTTCTTTCCAATTCAGGAACACATAATGTGTGTGTGCACAACCCTTATTTTACATAGTTTGAAAAGAATCAATTTAACAAAGGATATTAAAATGTTAACTGGTAGTCTTTTGTGTAAAAATACAACATCAAATTGCTATCTACGATCTTGTTCGGATTGTCCAGATTCTTCATCATTGGAAAATACTTTATTCGCTGAGTTTGAAGAAAAATATATTGATCAGTTAACATTTGAGTAATTGGTGACCACGGATAGGTGTGACAAAAAAACTATTGTAAAACCTGTAGATGAGTTTGTGTCATATTTTTGCTTGAAATTAGAAAGTTTAATCCCTCACGATTTCATTAAAACAGAACAATTCAGCTTTTTAAAAAATACGAAAAATACATTACAAAATGGTGAATTTTTAGTCATTTGTGATTTTTCTGAAAATTACAGCTTTGTATTGCAAGATGAAGTGCAGTCCCATCACTGGAACGTACAACAAGCTACAATTCATCCATTCGTTATTTATTTTAATGGAAGTACGCAAATTGAACACTTAAGTTTTATTATAATTTCCGAAAATTTAAGACACGATTCAGTATCCGTAAACTTGTTCATTGAAAAAATGATTAACTTTTTACGCGTTGATAAGCATAAAGAAGTCAAAAAGATATATTTCATGTCTGATGGAGCAGCGTCGCAGTACAAAAATCGTAAGAATTTTTCGAGCCTATGTCAATTTAAATCAATGTACGGAATTGATGCAGAATGGCATTTTTTTGCTACATTACATGGCAAAGGTCCTTGTGATGCTATTGGAGGAACAATAAAGCGCATGGCCACAAGAGCAAGTTTAGCCAAAGAACGTGAGCATCCAATTAAAACTGCGAAAGAACTTTTTGATTGGGCAAATCGTAGAAAAGAAAAAGATTTAACCAAATTATCATTTTGTTTTACTACTACTGAAGAGTACGAAATAAAGGCTTCAGAGCTCAGCGAGCAATTTAATAACGCGAAAACGATCCAAGGAACCCAAAAATTTCACTGTTTCATTCCATTGAATAAAATCCATAAAATTAAAGCAAAACTATACTCAAACTGTGCTGATAATAATTCAAAAGTGTTCGATATTTTAAAAAATTTGAATAAAAATAAATAAAAAATAAGTATTAATAAACTGTTTTCATGATATCATAACCCATACCAAAATTCAAACCCAAAACTCTTAGAGTTTCTATAACAACATTGTGTAACTGCCACATTTAATTTAATACTTAGGATAATATTAATTCATTTTTATTTATTTATACATATAATATTTATACATATAATATACATAATATCGATGAATACATAAATATGGAATATCATACAAACAACTTGTTTAACTCACGCAAGGCCCTTAACAATAAAATCAGCATCAAACTGCGATTCTTGAAAAAAAAATACACGGAAATTTTTTTTTGTTTACTATATGTGAAAATTGTGAAATGTTTGAAATGTCATAACTTTTTGTTTATTAGTTTACCATCACCAAATTTTTATGGTAGATAGCTAATATAATGGACCGTTTTCCTAAAAAATTACGTTCGAAAAAGATAGGGTTTTGAGATATTTGAGTTTTGTGACAAAAATGATATTTTTAAAGGCAAAAAATTTTTTTTACTGTGCACATTTTCTTAAGAATCACCATTTAGTTGTCTAACTTTGCTGAAAAAATCATAACAATCGAACATTCCGTTTTTGCTGTGCAGCTTTTTAAATATTTTTGAACCATTTTCACATACACCCTTTTGAAAAGTTAGTCGTGACTCAATATGAAGATTTGATATCGAAAAATGACGATTTAGATGAAATTGAAAAACTGTGCAAAGTTTAAACTCAATAGAAAATCATGAATTAAAAATTTTCTTAAATTTTGATGCTGTTGCTTGGAATCGCTCAGTTACCATACTCAGTGGTAATCAATGGAATGAATTTATGAAGAAGTAAACTGAGTAAGTCATTTTATGTTTTGAATAATCAAAACACGAATGTCAAAAGTTGGAGTGAATGTGCTTCATGAAAGTGAATATGGAAAACATTTAGTGGAAACATTTAGAAGATATTTGTTGTTTTATATTCAATTCCGTCCTTTCTCAAAAATAATTACAAATTATTTTTTTTTCTGTTGGCTAATTGAATCTGGACGACGCGTGCAAGTCCATCATCGGATAATGCGTTTGTCTCAGTTTTAACCGGTAAGCGGCGGCGTATCCGGTATTTTGCTTTTCTCCGTTGCTATGAATTTCTTTGAATAAATAAGTTGAGAATTTAAAAAAAATACTGAAAATCTACAGGCAATTTAGCTGAAATTTCTTTTTAACTTCCGTGGGAAACACTTCGTATTTTTTTTTTTAATATTTTCATAACACATGAAGAATTTCCACAAAAAAATACAGAAATCACCGCTGTTGAGATTTCGGTGCAAATCACCGAATTCTGAGAAACGAGTTAAGTGTGTTCCCAAAGAATCCTGTTCTTTACCGCATAAATTGTCTGGGTAGTCAATTAAAATTTTAAGAAATTGTATTAAATTACAAAAATTCTAAAACATGTTTTTCATTAAATTCCGTATGGAAATTCTGAATATTTTCCTCAGGAAATTCTTCTAAATTTCCACAGAAAATTGTTCTGAATTGACCATAACAGGAAAATTTTCTAAATTCCTAAAGGAGGAGTTCTCGTAAGTTTTTGTTCGCTAAATCGATTCTTTGAGCTATTTGAAGTAATTTTTTTCAGGGATTTTTAAAATTAAAAACAGAAAAGACAGATTTTGCGCAGTGGCGTGTCAATGAAAATTTGTTGACAGTGCAGCGGCGAGCTGCCAAAACTTACAGCGACGACAGCGTACACTTAGCTGATCTTTTCTATTTAAAAATTGGTATTTCAGAAGCAATCTCTGGTTAGGGTTGCATATTGCTTTTGTTATGCGAAGTTCTTTCTTTCATTTTTTCTTCACATTTTACATTATAATGTTATTGTTACTTTTGTGTATCAATGGCCATTTCCCTGATTCGATATATTGATACCGAAAGCGAAAATATCGATATGACCGATATATTGAAAGCAAAATATCGATACAAAAATATCGGATATCGAAACAAATATATCGATATTCCAATATATCGGAAATATCGGAACATCCCTACCTCTACCTATCGGTCGACGCCTACTCTGTCAAGGCGCGTGGGTATCTCTAATCTTTTTCGACATCAGTGCACCAGAAGTCACTACTTTTCGGATCGTTCCAACCGGTTCACATAAGGCATCGTGAGAGAGAATCGCACTTGCTGCAGCCGCAGATAGATTCTGAGCTGAGAGCCTCGCCGTCTCGATTTCCACGCCAACTCGGCGCATCATCATCCATTTATATCTCGGTGAGCAACCGGGTCACCCATCTCGATACACAGAGTTGCCGCCAATTTGTTGCATGTGGTGCATGTCGTCTGCAGTTCGATCTGTCGCAACGACGTTCAACTTAAAAAAAATCAGAGGGGTTATGTACAAGACACAACCGCCCAACGTAAACTACGTAAGACAGTTTGTTAATTGAGGATTGTAGTGCCATCAAACATGAATATTTTAGAAAATTCATTTGATTACTTATGTCACTGGTTTCGAACAAAACTAGCGTATCTTAAGATATGAAAATTGTTGGATACGACAATTGTTTAAAAAATTTACTATGAAAACCCAAATTTATTCCTCAGTGGTAATGATGCCTTTCTTGGATCCGAATTGCCTACATTTGGGTTTTGAAGCATTTGATGAAATATTTCAATAGAAATATTTTCCGTTTGCAACTTTTATTATTCAGAAACATTCCAATCATAGGCATATCTTGTTTTTCGTGCATCACTAGAAATCATAAAATGTCAAACATGTACCAAAACCCAATTATTTTGTTGTTGATGCGCGCGAGTAGTAAACGTTGCGGACGGGAAAAGAGGGTGTGTGTGTTATTACAATCTAACTCCCACTGTCTGGCAGTGTCACCAGTGTTGGTAAAATCTCCAATTCTCAAATCTCATCGCCGATTCAAACCATGCGTGAGTCAAATTCCATCAGAATCATGGCCCAGAGATTTGCTCAAGATTCGAATCACAATTTGCATCATTGCATGATATTTACGTGTTCTTCATTGTTGAGTGCATTGAATTAACTGTTTTTCTTCTAAAACAATGGCTAATAATTGCATATATAAACAAAACATACGCCTCGATTGCGTTTTGACGCTTTTTAAAACGAAATCATTTTTCGGTGAGTGAGCGAAGCGATGCGATTCTGGCCGAGAAACTCAAGCGCGATGCTCCCCCTACAGAATCGCAGGTGAGTTAGCTCGTGCATGAAACCTCGATGATTCAGATTTGAGTATGATTCTACCAACACTGTGTGTCACTATGGATAAAATATTAGTGCAACCATTTTATTAATATCATTGCAAGACTTTTGAATCAGGGAGCAAGAAGGTGATAGCTCTATTGTAACTCATATAGCCCGTTTCAAGAACGTATGCGTTCCGAAGCTTTTGTCGTGTACAATAAGTACCGCATGATTCATTCCTGTAATAACATTTCCTGAATCAGAAGTTAAATCCTTCTGATTCAGGCGCGCATTTAATTGGACAAAATATTATTAGGCCGATATAAATATCTTTTAAAATAAGTCCCCCCTTACGATTGTTTTGCTTAAAATAATAATTTGAGGGGGAACAAAAAAAAATATCAGGTAAATTTTGAGAATTTTCAAAACATTCTTTAACAAATCCGAGGTGTTTTTTTCAATTTTTTTTTAACATTTATATATTTATTTTTTACTAGCAGACGCGACGAACTTTATTTCGTCTAAAATTGATTTATTCTCTGATTAGTTCTCGAGTTATGCAGAAATTTTTGGTTCATTTGTATGGGAGCCCCTCTTTCCTCCACACGCCAGATTTGGTTCCATTTGCTTGATCTCGAGTTATGATGAAATTGGTGTTTCATTTGTATAGGAGCCAGGTTTCAAAGAGGAGGGGTCTCGAACCATCTTAAGAACCTTCCCCGGCCCCAAAGACCTCTGCATTCAAATTTTCACGCCGCTCGATTCAGTAGAAGAAGAAGAAGATTACCCCCTCCCACTTGACTTTGCGGATAGTCGGAGGCCAGTAGACCTTGACCTTGCGTAGACCATAATCTATATAATAAAAATGAGTTGAGATTTCCTTCTTGACGATTTAACTCGCGAACGGGTTGACCGATTTGCAAGATTTTTCCCCCAATCGATTCGTTTTGGGATCCGCAAGGTTTGTATATACAAAAAGTTGGTAAATTTGACGGGGAAATGTAAAAAAAACCATTGGAGTACAATTTTGGGTCAGCTGTTGAGGAAAACAAAACAAACGGACGAAAAATGATCAAGAGTGCGGTGCTGCAAATAGTTCATTGTGACATTTTCAACATCCGGACAAAGCTGGATTTGTTTCGCTAGTTTTTAATAAATATGTGTAACGGCCTTATTAGTTTTCAGTTTGCAAAAAAAATGCTCAACATTTTTCCAAAGTCGTTTTTAAATATAAACATGTTTATGCAATTACATTGCAATGATTGCATTACTAGCAAGGGCATTGGCATTGATAACAATTGATCGTCTCATGCCTGCACAAACATGCCCCTATCTGCATCACTTTTTATACACCATGCACTACATTACGCATTTTCGTTACATTTGTTTCGACCGCGGTCACTGGTCGGCTCCATTGTTCTACTTTTGTGCGAAACACCGCACAAAAAGCAAAGTCCAAAAGCCAACCGCACTGAACGGCGACGACCGAAACGTGACTCTTGCGGTCAAGAAAAGAGGGTGCTGCCAACATGATCCGATACCCTATTTTCACGTCCTAACCCAAAGTTTCAATATAATTGACAAATTGGTAGAGAATTTCCGCGTAGATTGATATATAAATCTCAAAAATCCATCGGAAGATAAAGCCGCTATTAAAGTTCAAAATCTTACATGATTTCGTGACGGTCTCGAATTTGGAAATTTTCATTTGTCCCCTGTATCCGAGTCTTCCCCTTAGACGTAGTTTACGTCAAAACAAAGCTTGCAAGTATGTGCTTAGGAACTGTGAGCTCAAAGTAGGATCCGCCAAAAGATTGTAAATCTCCTTAGACCTAAAATACAATTGTTTCTTCGCGAAAGTGTGAACTGTTTTCATGTTCGGTTAGCTTCTGTTGGATGGTCAAAGAATCACGAGTGTAGAGATGTCGTAAAATCCCGATTAATCGATTAGTAACTAATCGATTACTTTCAATTCTTGTCGATTATTGAATCGAATAATCGTTGGATAGTAATCGATTCAAAATTAATCGATTATCACAACGATGAATCGATTAATATAAGTAATCAATTAATTTGCGACATCTCTACACGAGTGTTTAAGCCTTTTTAAAAAACTCGCCCAAAGGTGGGGTCTCAAAGCCGGACCTATAGAATGGGTCAGCAGTCTCTCTAACCCGGGAGTGGCGCTTAAGCTGCTGTACGTTGTGTGTAGAACACGAACGTTTCGAGTGCGCAGCCATAATATCTATGTAGTCGGCGAAACCAAATAACTGAACGGACTTCGTGGAAATCGTACCACTCGTGTCGATGCCTGCTCTTCGTATTACTCCCTCCAAGCGATGTTGAATATCAGACACGAAAGGCCATCACCTTGCCGTAACCCTCTGCACGTTTCGAAGGGACTCGAGAATGCCCCTGATACTCGAACTACGCACATCACCCGATCCATCGTCGCCTTGATCAACCTTATCAGTTTATCGGGAAATACGTGTTCGTGCATTAGCTGCCATAACTTGTCCCGAACGATTGTATCGTATGCGGCTTTCAAGTTGATAAATAGATGATGTGTGGGCACGTTGTATTCATTGTATTGAAATCTTACAGTTCTGTATTATTTCCTTGCAGTATCTGTATAAAAAAATACTTTAATCTTTTGTTTCAAGAATTTGTATATGCCCAGATTTTATACAGAATTGTTAGATAAGTTTTCTGGGTGTTATGCCCATGATTGTATATTTGTAACACTCGCATTTTTGTTGATTTTGTAAAAATCCTGTGAAACGTTCAGAAATCTCAATTTACTCCATCTAATCCCACAATAGTAAAATAAGCATTACTAGAGGCCTGAATAAGAGAAACGCGGATAGGTATGTGCCGCCAATCGAACCGTCAAAAAACAGCAGCCAATCGAGCAGGGGACCTGTCAAGCAGCCAATATGATGGCTCAAATACTGAAAACGGCTAAATTCGATTTTATACCATTTTTGAATAAGCAAAATTTAATTAATTTTTCATTGGTTTGCAATAAAATATGCAAGTCATTTATAGATTATGAAATAAAATTGCATTGTTCATTGGATTCTATTGTTATGTGATGTGGACACATTAAATAGCGGATTGTAAGATTGTATCTACATAAACCATTTCTTTCTTTTCATGTGCTGGTCTTTGATGAAGAAGATTGACTGCAGTGTTGGCAGATTCATATTTTCTATCCGCGTTTCTCTTATTCAGGCCTCTAGCATTACTTTATTACTTATCTGTGGTAAGTTAGAAATGATTGAGTTTGTGGGGAGGATCGACAAATGATTGCAAAATCAACCAAAATGCATGCG
The DNA here is from genome assembly GCF_024139115.2 of Armigeres subalbatus. Classification (NCBI taxonomy): domain Eukaryota; kingdom Metazoa; phylum Arthropoda; class Insecta; order Diptera; family Culicidae; genus Armigeres; species Armigeres subalbatus. The sequence goes on along the minus strand of NC_085140.1, from coordinate 198,270,527 downwards.
ATCATGGGCAGTGTAGGTATTTGAATAGGGCTCACTGTTCTGGATAAAAACTAATACAATTTACATAAACTAGAAAGCGAAACTAGATATCAACTACGTTATGAGATAATCAAGAGGTTTTCTAACAATTCTGCCCTCTCGCACGACCGAGATAAAGAAATAAAAACATACACGAGATGTAAAAAACATACCGCTCTGTCACTCACACACAGTGGTCTGTTTATTTTTATCGCACAATAATCTCGACAACCAAATGTCAACCTGATCTTGATTGCAGTTACCACCGTCGACTGATTGGATGACAAAAGACAGTCAACCCATATGATAGCCCGCGGCCAAACGGTATCAAAAGATTTCAACATGTGGTGCTGCCAACGCTGCGATAGCAAAAAAGCCGGCCGGCACGGAACCCGTTTCGTGCAAACATTCAACAGCCCCAGTAGTTTTTGCTCCGATTTTCTCCCCTAACTGCTTTTGACACAGATATTATGATAACAATGTTTGATATGCACCTGCCTGATCGAATGAATTATAAGCTCCAAGTTCGCCTCGGGATAAGCTCTCTTTTCAACATCCCCAGGGGAGGGCAGCAAAACGCGAGAACCTTTGTGTACAGGCAATTAGCTATGATAGCTTGTCAACTTCTGTTGCAGAAGAAACTAACGCCAACACCTTGGTCTCGACTTCCATGTTCTCGTCGTTGGTGAGTGGAGTGCCATGTAGTAGTCGTAAGGGATCACATCATGGTTGGTGCCCGTCATGACAGGCATCCCATCGTGGGTCCAAGGAGTGAAAACTCTTGTCAAGCTGGCACTCCTCGTCCCAACGTTTATCCCATAGTGGACGTAGCAAGGCCCGCTGAAGGGAACACTATCTAAGCCCGCCATCCAATAATCATTTTTCACATACGATGAGGTTCAATCTCGCTACGGCATCGACCGCAAAAGCACCTCCGAGGAAAAACAAACAAGCACCATATTATCGGTTCTGCAGATGTCTACGGTGTGACGAAAGAAAACGTTCCCCGGAACAGATCGCGACGGACCCCATCATCCAACGACGTGGTGGCGAAGCAACGAGCAAGAACATGAACGACCAAGATAAAGACTTGAACTTGAACATGAATAAAGGGATTAAATAAATTAATAGCGACAGCGACCTACAAGACGGGGTCTGCAGATCTGCGAAGCATCTCAAAGAAACGTTGAACGGAGCGTACGTACGATCGCCTCGAGGGAGAAGAACAATTGGCTAATGACAGGGGACAGCTCCAGACATATCCGAAAGAAAGAACATTATGGTTGTAATAAGACCGCCACCCGCAACTCTTTTCCTACCGTCCGAGCCGCGACGGTCGAATTCCGAACCTCAGCACGAGCACTGGGTGTCATCGACGATTTTTTTGCCTTTCTTTTCTTCCACGCTGCATTTCCGCCGATCTGGGAGTCCGGGATTCGCGGAAAAATCGCTGTCTTCTTTCACTTGCAATCATACGTGCTCCGTTGGAGGTTGGCGAAGGTGATGAAGTTGATGATGACGCGCCAATGTGAAAAGTCTTTGACAGGGCACGTGAAAGAGTTACATTTTGAATTTGTGACTGGGGCTTGTGACTCAGTCAGATAAGGAAGCATCGAAAACGAGTGGTTTTAACTGAAGCCCCAAAAAACATTAATTTAATTTCCTGGCCTAAATACACATTATTCCTCCACTCAACTACGCCCATTGACAAACAATGAGTTTCAAGAAAACAAGAAAAAAATCCTTATTTTAAAAATTTCTATCGTTTCCAATGTTATACGATATGTATTAGCAAAAAGGTAGTCTAACAGTTCAAATCACATGACGCAAATCTCCTTTTATTGGTGCCGGTGTGGAATTAATAGCCGATTTCTAAAATTATACGACATTTTTTCAACAGATTACTCGCCCCGTGGGGCTGCGACTGCTTATCGAACCATCCGAAAACTGACCCAAACAATAGACGGACATTTCTCATCGAAATAGTCCTTCCCCGTCAAATCTTAGCATTTTTGATTGATGATGATTGGTTTGATTGACCATGAACCAGATAACGATTTCGATTCCAGAAGCTTAACGCCGTCCTCGTCACCAGAGCGATAAAACGTTAATTACATTCTCGAAACAGAACCGTACTGAGCACGCTGAAACACTCTGCCTGCGAGGGAAAGATGAAACCTCGATTGGGACATCATTAAATCGGATTAGATACAGGTCTCCCAGCGCAAAATGACGCAAACATTGTGGTCTGCCTGAAGGCTCTCAGGTCAGCAGCTCTGCCATTAAGGCCAGCCAACATCATAGAGACATAAAAGATGGCATCGGGCCGTTTCTGGCGAACTGTAGAGAATAAATCCACTTGTTTCTGTCGTATCTGCAAGACACAAGTCCTTCGGGCATCGTTGTTGATAAAGTGGATTAATTTAAAAGCGATTAAGTATACGTCCTACGTTCCTTTGCCGGACATGACTAGTCGCATTCGTCGGTGCCAGCTGGCCACCCATCAAGCGAACAACGACGACGTCGCAGATTTCGGATCTCGCCCGAGCGCTTCTTCCTCGCTCCGAGATATGATATATTATTTGCGGAAATAACTTGTCCCATGTTGGAGGAATAAAATATGAAACCCCAGAAACGGAGAGACGTTATCACAGCGGCCATTTGGAGAGCCATCGTCGACGTTGGTCGTGCCGTAACAATATTGCATTGTTCCTGTGGTATACCGTCCGGGAGAATGGTCTAAAATGCTCTTTTTGAATACTTTCAAGAATTCATGATCAATAACAGAACCATTCAATAAATAAAAGTTGTTAAAAGCTTTGAACCATTTTGCTTCACCAGTGCGTTTTTTACTTCTTCCCCCAACTAGGAATTGGGGACGAGCGAAGACAGAGGAAAATAAGCCTTAATTCGACCTGTTCAAATGATTGGTGGAAAGGGACCTGTTTCGAAATAAGACAAAACAAAAGTCGAAGGCTCTTGTGGAGTATTGGATGATCTCTGTTACTTTGTGTTGCGCTTTTTCACTGGATGGATGACTCGGTCGCGTGGGCGTTTGGTATCCGGCTGAGCGAAAGATGATGAGGATTCGTGAACGCGTGTTAGGGTGCGGGTAGCCGAGGACAGTGATGGATGAATAGAACTTGCAACGCATGGCTATCAAAGCGACATTTTTCTCGATAACAAAAAACGTTGGGCATTTTTTTTATAATACAAAACTTATTGTTCTTATCAATTATTAGGAATATGTTCCTCAACTGTGATATTGTTTTACATTTCAAGCAAATTCGAGATACGGTTTTCACTGAGTGGTCCCTTAGACACATACGTTTGTATCGGAGGGCATTTTGTTTCGGAATTTACTTACCATGTGGCGCACATACATAAACAAAAACGCGTTTTTGACGCGTTTTATTGAAATGACTTGTATGCAAAATTGATTGAACTCAGCTTTATTTCACTTTGTGAACGGAAAAACAGTTACTAGTGATGAAATCTTTGTTTTAGCAAGCCTTTCCATTCGTACCTCAGATTTTCCAAGGTTATCTTTGGGTCAACAACGCAACTAGAATCATTTCAAGCGCAATCACTACCATCCACAAAAAATGTTGAATCATTTATTATTACAATAGTTATACTGTCATTTCCCATATCTGCATGAGTTTGTGTCTTCTTCTTCTTCTTCTTATTGGCATTACATCCCCACACTGGGACAGAGCCGCCTCACAGCTTAGTGTTCATTGAGCACTTCCACAGTTATTAACTGCGAGGTTTCTAAGCCAGGTTACCATTTTTGCATTCGTATATCATGAGGCTAGCACGATGATACTTTTATGCCCATGGAAGTCGAGACAATTTTTAATCCGAAAATTGCCTAGACCGGCACCGGGAATCGAACCCAGCCACCCTCAGCATGGTATTGCTTTGTAGCCGCGCGTCTTACCGCACGGCTAAGGAGGGCCCCTTAGTTTGTGTTTATAGAGGCCATATCAGCATTATTGGTAGTTTAGGTGATCCAAGAACTTCTTGAAGAACAGCCCTACGGATATACGGACGAACTTAACGATGGGCTTCTCACCTGCAAATTTTAGCGAAATAGCCCTCTTCTGACGCATAGAAACACACTGGGAGCTTTATTATCATTTGCAAGATTTGTAGGTCACCCAAGAACTTCTTGAAGAATAGACCTACGGATCAACCAGCGTAACGATGAGCTTTCCATGTGTGACTTCTAGTGGAGTGACCCCATTCTGGTCCATATAAACACGCTGGGTAGTTTATCATCATGTTCAAGGTTTGCAGGTTATCCTTAAACTCCTGGGAGTAGAGGTCTACGTAGGATCACGAATAGAAGCTTGGATCATGGAACTGCAAGTGGTTAGGCTTCGCATTTTGCGACAGGAAAATCTACGGCTACAAAGCCGCATATAATCGATCTGGACCAGCCAATAAACTAATACGGTTGATCAAGGCGACGATGGATCTGGTGATGTGCGTAGTTCGAGTTTCAGGGGCATTCCCGAGTCCATTCGAAACGCGCAGAGGGTTACGGCAAGGTGATGGCCTTTCGTGTCTGCTATTCAACATTGCTTTGGAGGAAGTAATACGAAGAGCAGGGATCGACACGAGTGATACGATTTTTACGAAGTTCGTTCAGTTGTTTGGTTTCGCCGACGACATTGATATTATGGCTCGTAACTTTGAGAAGATGGAGGAAGCCTACATCAGACTGAAAAGCGAAGCTAAACGGACTAGTCATCAACACGTCAAAGACGAAGTGCATGATAGGAAGAGGCTCAAGAGAGGACAACGTAAGCCACTTACCACGAGTTTGTATTGGTGGCGAGGAAATCGAGGTGGTTGAAGAATTCGTGTACTTGGGCTCCGCAAAACGCTCCAATCGAATAGAGCTCTCCGCCATACCAAACTGACTATCTACAAAACGCTTATTAGACCGGTAGTTCTCTACGGACACGAGACCTGGACGATGCTCGTAGAGGACCAACGTGCACTGGGAGTTTACGAAATCAAAGTGCTGCGTACCATCTATGGTGGAGTGCAGATGGCGGACGGTACGTGGAGGAAGCGAATGAACCACGATTTGCATCAGCTGTTGGGAGAACCATCCATCGTTCACACCGCGAAAATCGGAAGACTGCGGTGGACCGGACACGTATTTAGAATGTCGGACAGAAATACGGTAAAAAGAGTTTTCGACAATGATCTGACGGGAACAATAAGGCGAGGTGTACAGCGAGCAAGGTGTTTCGATCAAGTGGAGGAGGACGATTTGCGGACCCTCCGCAGACTGTGTGGCTGGCGACGTTCAGCAGTGGACCGAGTTGAATAGAGAAGATTTCTATGCACTTCACAGGCCACTCCGGTCTTAGTCTGATAATAAATAAAAAACGGATGAGCCTACCAAATAAACGAACTTGGACAAAAGTCAACATACTGAAGACGGCCTTATAGTTGAGGTTGAAATGCGTGTTTGTGAAGATTACAATCTTAATTTTTCTTACCGGGATGTCAGCAATTTGTTGAACTCTTAACGAGATTCACACAGTCGAGTCCCAGCAAACATGTTTTACCTAGTTTTCTGTCAAAATTGTTGAAAATCAGCAAATAATTTGCCGAAAACCAGCTAACAAACGTCATTTTTGCCGGGATATCAGTTTTTTGTTTTCCTCCAGGATTTCCACCGGAAGTTCCTCCAGAAATTCCTCCGGAAGTTCCTCCAGGAATTCCTCCGGAAGTTCCTCCAGAAATTCCTCCGGAAGTTCCTCCAGAAATTCCTCCGGAAGTTCCTCCAGAAATTCCTCCGGAAGTTCCTCCTTAATTTCTTCCGGAAGTTCCTCCAGGAATTCCTCCGGAAGTTCTTCCAGATATTTCTCCGGAAGTTCCTCCAGAAATTCCTCCGGAAGTTTCTCCGGAAGTTCCTCCAGTAGTTCCTCCAGAAACTCCTCCGGAATTCCTCCAGAAATTCCTCCGGAAGTTCCTCCAGAAATTCCTCCGGAAGTTCCTCCAGAAATTCCTCCGGAAGTTCCTCCAGAAATTCCTCCGGAAGTTCCTCCAGAAATTCCTCCGGAAGTTCCTCCAGAAATTCCTCCGGAAGTTCCTCCAGAAATTCCTCCGGAAGTTCCTCCAGAAATTTCTCTGGAAGTTGCTCCGGAAGTTCTTTCAGGAATTCCTCCGGAAGTTCCTCCAGGAATTCCTCCGGAAGTTCCTCCAGGAATTACTCTAGAAGTTCCTCCAGGAATTTCTCCGGAAGTTCCTCCAGGAATTCCTCCGGAAGTTCCTCCAGGAAGTTCCTGCAGGAATTCCTCCGGAAGTTCCTCCAGGAATTCTTCCGTAAGTTCCTCCAGGAATTTCTCCGGAAGTTCCTCCAGGAATTCCTCCGGAAGTTCCTCCAAAAGTTCCTCCAAGAATTCCTCCGGAAGTTCCTTCAGGAAGATTCCCAAGCTTCTCCAAGAATTATCCCAGAAGTTCATCCAGGAATGTTCACGGAAATTACTTGCAAATACACTCTTAGATGTCCTACTCCCAGAGTAACTTCTCCAAACTTTCCTCCGGAAATTCGATTTTAAATTCCCCCAGGATTTATTTTTCAGAAAGAGAATTCACGATAGATTTTTCGTGGAAATATCCGGAGGAGTTGCTGAGGCAATTCTTGGAGGATTTTTTTTGAAGAATTTCCTGATTTGAATACCTGGAGGAATTTTGGGATGACTTTTTGTAGTAATTTTCAACGTATTTAGAATGGATTTCCCAATGAACTATCGAAAAAAAAAATCCAGAAGAGTTGTTGAAAAAAATCTAGGAGAAATTCGCGTGTTAAGATTTGACAAGTTCTGGAAAATAAAATCGGGTGTATTTTACGATGGACTTCCAGGAGAAATTATTAATTCCTATGCTGAAAATTGAAATATTATCCAAGGAATTTCACGGTGAATTTGGAAAAAGTTCTGAAATAATTACGACCAAAATACCAAAAAAAATCTAGAACAATTCTCACATTTTCAAAAATATTGAATGCTATGATTTAACAGTAAAGCATAGTTTTATGTTTAGCTCGTTACATACGTTGTATAACAAGGGATCTAGTGGCCAAATTGGGATTACAAACACATTTTTCCACGATATTTTCTAATTGTGAAAATTGATTTTGCTTAATTTCTGATCTCCTTTGCAACAGTTGTCGCACTAGTGGTCCCAATTTGGCCAATCCCATAAGAAAACAATGGGATTTGCCAAATAAGGAACCAAAATTAAGAATAGTGCCACAACTGGTGCATGCGTTCCTATTATGGATTAATCAGTTTTGAGGATTATAACAAATTTTATTGTGGTTTTCACAGCTGTTCTAAGGAGCAGGAAGTAAAACCTTTCGCTTGATATTGAAAGTCCACCAACATGCCTTTTACTTATTTAAAACTAGGTGAACCTGCCCGATCTCACTCGGGTATTATTTTTGGTCTGTCAATAGGGCACTGCACGGACTTCAACTTCATCATTCTAATTGATCAACTCTTTGTATATATAAACAAAGCTGATCCCAAGACGAATCGATTAGTGAGAAAATCTTGCAAATCGCCTCATATTGCCTCAAAGGAACTGCAAACTCATTTTTATATATAGAAGATAAAAAAATGTTCTTATGTATGGCGACGATTGGTACACCCACCCTAGTGGCAGTTGCCATCAAATGATTTCGGTATTGATCGAATGAAACTTTATGAAATTTTATATGAAACTAGCAGATCGGACCCTACGTTGCTCGGGATCGACACTTTTGGTTTTCAAAAATGTCAAATATTGTAGCACCGCATTCTAGATCGGTTTGTGCATAATCTTTTGAATTTCTTCCCTTTTCGCGAACTTTCTGCAATTTGGAGATTTTCAAACTATCTTCGGGAAAACTCATGACTTTTTCTATCCAGTTTTCCGCGAGCGGAAATGGCCACCAGCATGCATGTGGGTTAGTCTCTGATTTGACGTTTGTGAAGTCAACAAGACCCACCGTTCCGAACATTCTGACATGTGGTAAATAGAAAGGTGCTGATAAAGTGAATTCACGCTTTCTTATTCACAACATTGATCGACATGCTTGGAACGGTGAGTGCAGTTGTTGCTTGCACCAGAAGAATCAATCATGGTTGTAACTTTTAATTCAATTGAGTTATTACCGAAAGAAAAAATCGATGTAGATAAATCGATCAATACAGTTACGCCCTTATGATACTAAGCGCGAGAAATGCTCTTTTGAAAAATTGTGCAAAACTCCTACTGCTTTAAATGTCCTTCAGTAGCTATCGACGTGGTAAACAAATATTTGATTCATTTTTGACGGTAGCGGCGGCGTGTAAAAATCACCGGCGGAAGTGGCGCACAAGTCTAGTTTTTGATAGGATAGAGATAAGTTCTATGAAATGAAGAACTGGAATATTTATTGATATGAAATCAGATCTGCTGGTCAAACCCAAATATGTAACTCTTCACTTTTTTGCTTCGATTGTGATATAATAGGCTTATATAACTCGAACAGTAGTGGAAGTCCTATATAATTGATCAATTTTATTATTCTACCACATATTTGTAAATACCCTCGTAAATTAATCAACTTTGACCGTGTAAGTGCACTCACTTTTTACCGCGGTGAGCCCCCATCATGCCAAAAGTTAATTAAAGTCGCGAGAATGCCCTCGGCCGCTTGAAACTCTATCATCGACGACGGCGAACCACTCAGTCGCCATAAATATCGGGACTATTATGGAGCTCCTTGGCCCTGTCCGAACTAGACACGATCTCACGCCGTCGTCCGTCAGCCACAAACAAACCAAACCAGATCCGGTCCTAACCCCGAGAGCGGTGTTCTAATCCGACGCGACGACTGCCGGCTGCTGCAGGTCATGCCGACCCGATAAACAAAACCAACTCCAGACGGGAATATTCAAATCACTCATATCGGAGTAGAGTTTCACCGCCGCGGCAGCATGCCGCTGGTGGGAATTATTTATTATCAGCCATTTGCAGGATTGTCAAAAACGCCCCTATTTCACTCGCCATAAACTATCGGGCCCGCATGCGTCAATTCAAGGGTACCCAACCTGGTTAGCTGCTCGTGGACATCCACAATCCACATGCCAGAACGGCGGACCGCTGCAGACAACTGCTTCAATTACACCTTTGTCACGAAAAACAGCAGCAAACTGCATTCCCCTGTCAAAGTTGGACACACATCGCATTGGGACGAGAATGTTTGCATTAGAACTGGTGTAGTAATTGGCATCAAGTGACGAACCCCTTCGCTGGGCTGCGCTGAAATGTGCGGCCATCGAGAAATCTGCGAGGCTCTGGTTGTCATATCTCCGATGTGAGTCATTTGATGTGACTCATGTGTGGTGATGGTCCATATGCGGCACTCACGAATTCAAATCAAATTGCTTCGTTTGAATTAGGTATATTTAGGACGACTGAACGTCGGGAAAGAATTTGGACACATGTCGAAAACGATAAATCTTCGACAGTGTCGAGATAACGATCACAAGATTATTATACTCTAATTATAATTAGGTAAACCACTCCATCATTCATCAACTAAATTACAAATTAAGACAATCTCGTAAAATCGAATGCGCTTCCATTTCCGCTCAGCGGGGCACAATTATTTTAACGCCGCATTCCTACAGCTAGACTTGAGAGCCGAAATTTGTTTTCACACCGTACATATCATAGGTTTCCATCTTGATTTTTTAATGATGCAACTTTTTTTTTGTTTTTTTAATTATTAATCTATCTTCTTCTTATATATAAAAATGAAATGGTCTGTGTTCGTATCCGCATAACTCGAAAACGGCTGGATGGATTTTTTTCATTTCTTCAGCAGAAACATTCGTTATAGTTTCCGACGGGTTTATATGATATTTCCTAATGCAAAAGTTACGAGTAAAGTTGAGCAAATCGTGAAAAACTAAAATTGTGATTCCTATGCGAACTTTGCATGGGTAGTTCGAAATGCACATTCTCGCCTACTATGCAGGACAACGTCTGCCGGGTCAACTAGTATATATTAAAATGAAATGGTCTGTGTTCGTATCCGCATAACTCGAAAACGGCTGGATGGATTTTCTTCATTACTTCAGCAGATATGTTCATTATCGTTTCCGACGGGTTTATATGATATTTCCTCATGCGAAAATTACGAATAAGGTTGAGCAAATCGTGAAATACTAAATATAAGATTCGTATGGAAATTTTGCATGGGCATTTACGCCTACTATGCAGGACAACGTCTGCCGGGTCAACTAGTACTACATATATATTTTTGTGATATGACTTTTGTCCGGTTATTTCAACTGTAGATACGTCAGAAGTCAAAACACTAATAAAACAAGAATCGGTGCATTGCTCTAGCTCCATTGACACGAGCCAAGAGACGAACGGTTATGCATGTAGAATTTTGGAGATGACTTCCCCGCAGAGCGTGGTCTGTCTTGATATTGCTTATATTTTTCTAAACTACATAGTTTCGCTTCACGCCACTCGTTACAGATGTCACAAGCTGTGCTGAGTTGGTGCCACACTTGCTGCCATCGCAAATTGATGGTGATTATGGTAAACAAACGATATCCATAAAAGTGGAATTCCGGTGAAGCGGAACAACAGTTCCTTGCTCGTATCCAGTGCACGCCGGTCAGATGGATAATCCCAGAAGCGTAAAATAATGAACCACTACATTGGTTCCTGTTGATCAAATAACGTTTATTTCGATCAGTTGGAACTCGTGCTCCCGCCTTAACGCAACAACCACAAGCCAACGACATTCAGACGAAATTTTTCTTCAAAGAAAAAAGAAAAAGGAAAAAAAAAACATCGTCGGACTCTACATCGAAGTTTTAAATGACCATAAATATGGCATAATTTACGATTATGATTTGTTATTGAGTTTTGACCCGATACCGCACAAAATCTTCGCGGGCGCACTTGCCAACACATCTCCAAAGTTCCGACTGAAGCGAGTTTCTGGTTTTCTTTTCTGTGATTTCTGAGTGGCTTAGAACTCAGCTGTGGCCGTTCAAGGTGTTATAATTGGTGATCTCTGGAGGCCCCCGCCTGCGTTGCATATTAGGAGATTCTCAACACTGTCTCCTTCCGATCGGCTGCCACAGCTGCCGGGCCTGCTGCGCATTGTTGTTGGATCAATCTGCTCTTGGGTACCATTTCTTGCTTCTTGTTGGACACTTCACTTTTTACGATCAATAAAATTTTTAATTTATGCATCGATAAGTTTGGATTTCCTATCTTTGTTTTGACTTGGAATTTTTCTGCTCCTCTGTTTGCCCCTCATGATGGCTTCGTGCGAGGTCTTCCCTCCAGTCGTGGTCACTCGTTGGATTGATGTCAGATGCGGGCTTATGTCGACCGTTAATTTACGATCATGAACCATTTGGGAATGGGTTGTCGAATCAAAACGGTACCGGCTGTGTATGTCGTTTTGGAAATGCAGAACGAAGCGTGAAGGAGCATCTGATATGATTACTATATGTACTAGAATCTGTACATCCGTCTACTTAAATATTGTATTAACTAAGAGATGTTGACTACCACACATAAAATGCATTCCGTTTGAATGGAGAACATTATCCACGATAAAACCGTAAACTTTTTACGAACCAGGCGTCCTGCGTGCAAACATATCACACGTGATTCACTTTATTCCCTGTTTCAGAGCCAATAACAAACCTCCGGTAATACACTATCTACATAAATGTGGAAAAGACGATGGTCAACCTGAGTGACACATGGCATAGAGATCAGCCCGAAGCCCTGTGCTTTGCGGTGCAAAGTATGCTGTTTTATGACCACCGGATGACCCCCAGCGTATTGACTCCTGCTAGCAAGTAGGTAGATATGTAGCGGCTAGCTGTGTCGCACTCCGAAACCCATGCCCGGCTATCACTTCACTACCACCGCTGAACTGGAGGGTACTTCGCAGTGGCACGTTATCGTCAGTTCTCGCATTTTATGGCTCGTAAATTTCGTGATAATTAATAAACATGCATATAAAAAATGGTAGCCTACAATTCCCGCCCGGCTCCGGCCGAGTCAGCACTTCTTCCGAATCGAGCACACGATCGCATTGACACTGGGGTTCGATCAGAATGCACCGGAGGAAGTGGGAGGGCAAGCCATTCCGTCGTTATGGTTATTCGATAAGTGAGGCAGGTTATTAATTCATTATAGGCGAAAATATTAATCGACCTGATGGTGAAACGATAACTTGTGTGGGAAAAAGCGCAGTGATAAATTGTGGGCACGAGCGTTATCTTCACAGCAAGGCTAAAATCATATTGGATTGCTACTATGGTTCGTTAAACAGTCCATTATTTGATTGTAACACATCACTGCATGTTCTCATCATCCAAATGACAATTCTCAACTTCACTGCATTTTTTATTGAAATTTATTACCCAAACAAAACACTCCCTCCGTTGTTGGCGCTTAAACTCGAGGGTGAACGAGATACAAAAGAGCTAAACGGTTTGTGAAGTAAATATATCACATTTTTAGTAAAAATGGTTCTTTTTCTTAAAAATAATCCATTCAGATCAATTTTTGACGTAAATTTCTTCTAAGAGGAAGGCTCGGAAAATACAAATTTTAAAATTGTGGACCATCATGAAATCATGTAAGATTTTGAACGCCTTTATCTTTCAATGGATTTTTAGTATTTATAAATTAATCAATTCGCAAACATTTCACCAATTTGCTAGTTTTATTAAAACTATTGAGAATTTTAATTCTTTTACGCCCGGTAAAAATTTCAAAACCAACCAAACAAGGACATTAGATTGATCTTAGGTACGCACCTTTTTGCTCACCGCTTCATTTTCTCTGTGCATAAAAAGAGCCGTGTCTTGCGTACGCGTTATATTCGTTCGAGATTTCACGGACCAGCGGAGCGTGGACCGTCTGAAAGCGGTCCCAGTAACACCGACTCGGTGGCGGTCCTTTATCAGGACCATTACTATACAAAGAAGATGGTTTGATTTGTCGTTTTAATTTTTAAAATTAAATTTGATTTTTGAATTTGCTATTTTGATTTATATTTATACCACTGAATGACTACACGGCGTGTTCAGTAGAACAATATTATCACAAAAAAATGAGCATGGCTAAAATTTCAACTACGTGAAAATATAGCTTCTTATCTTTCATTTCTTGGGTATTTAAAAAAAATCTACCGGGGGGTCCCGAACAATTTTTTTTTTTTCCTTTCCAAATGGAACCTGCATTCTAATCTTATACCAGCTGCCAGTCACGAGTCCCTCACGAGTTGACTCGTCATTTATTTTTTTAACTATTTTTCATGAATTAAATGCAAGGAATGAATATTCTTCATGTTCTTTTATTTTGAACCTAATTTAAAAGGCTCAAATATGGAAAAGCATGACGGAGCCAAAATTATTAAGTTCAACATTTGGCTAGCAAACATACTGCTTCGCAAGGGTTGAACCCACTAATATTTTTAACAGTGTTTGTTTAGTTTCAATTTTATACTTTTTGGATTTAAATGAAAATTAGCGAAATTCGTAGAAATTATTCCAGATAATTGAGAAATTTCAAATTGATTGTTTGAGCTCAAAAAACGACAGGATTCCGACATTCAAGACATAACGATTTCTGAAAACCTAATGATTTTTTATAACATTTCCAAGATAATATAAAACTATTTTAACCTACCGAGATAAGCATGCCAAGACCATGCTGCAGGTGGCTGAGTTGTATTCCCGGTTCGGTCTAGGAATTGTTTAGGTTGGACATTTCCTTGGCATTTCTAAGTGGGATGGTTTTATAAAGATATTTTTGGTTTTGAAAGTAAGGAATACATATTATTCTATGGAGTTTTTATAAATATTAACGGGGCTTAATAATTAGTAAAGCTTTTCTAAATTACGCTTCTGATCATTGTTGAGCTAGATTTTTTCCACTAGATAGATGAATAAAAGTAAAGCTCATCGATTAGCTCATCGATTACTAGATACGTTGGGGAGTGACTTGACTAGGTTTAAGCGCCTTTGCTCGCTCTCTGAAACGAAAAAAAGCAAAAAGAAATTAAATTCCCCTTCCCCCCTGATATGTTAATGATTTTGATCAACAGATGAATTCTAAGTGGATGAATAAATGATCAAACGGCTGCAAACAAGCCTCTATTGTCGTAGCAGAAGCAAACCCGCCTCAATACGACAGGCAGAAGCACATGTTTGTGATTCAAACGCGATCGACTGTTGTTCAATTTCTTAGGATATCCGGTAACAAATGTACGCAAAAATTCATACGAAATCATTTAATTCATAATATCACAAGTCATTCGGAAAGGCGCTTGGTGTGCTTTCGTAGAGCCCTGACCATTTGTGATGGTACTTAGTCTTTAAGGTGATTATAGAATGAAGCCAGAAATCGGCCATTTTGTAAGCCACGTGCTTTTCCAATATTTTTTTCAAGAGCACGAGATGAAAGAACCATAACGCGTACGGGGCAGAAATAATGGTAGATCGTTTGCTTAGTTATACTGAACAATCATAATTTGAGTTTCGGCACTGTACGAAAACTATTACGCCAGATTTGGGCTTTTGGAAATGTATGTAGATAAACGTGTGGTGAATTTGAAATTCACCACGGGCTTCATTCTATAATCACCTTAAACAAATTCCTTTCCGGTCAGAAATATTTAATTTGTTTAATCGATTCTTAATTTTATGTAAGGTCTACCCTCCTAAAGACCCCATATTTTTGACGCCCTAAAGTATTTCTAAAATTGAAAACAAAAAATCTAAACAGTGCTGTTTTTTAAGATTGGCCTGACATTTGCCCGACTTTGAATAAACGTCGGGTGAATTTTTCCGGCCAGTTCACACGTGCAGTATTTTTTCAGTTTTTGTTTTCGATTTTTAAAATAGTCATAGGGTTAAAAAATATGGATTCTTCGGAAAAGTCGACCTTAAATAAGCCAAAAATTGGACTGAGACAATAAAACGAGATACAATTTTTGACGGAAATTTGGATTGATTTTGGATACGTCACGCTTTAACAAAGTTCGTATAGCTTATATGATAAATGTAGGCAAACCGAACCTATCTGGCAGATGTATACTAAATATTGGATCAAACATATAATAATTATACTTATCGAACTCCAACGCATTTTGGATCTCCAATCTTGAATCAATCGTCACGTCAACTCAGCTTTCCTCGAAGTACCACGTATAGGGGAAGGGGGGGCAAAATGCCCTAGCTAAGCAAACACTGCTTTATTATCTCATTTGTAACGCTATTCATGGGTATTTTTACATTATGCATCAGTTAAACAAGATAGCTAGCTGATGCCATTCAAAAATTGTCAAAAATCTCAATCATATTGATAATATTCACATTTCAAAAAAGTGGTGATATTCTGTTGCCGGAAAACTCATGAGGCAAAACGCCTTTTAGCTGGCAAAAACTAGAGAACAAAGTACCATGCGTCGGCGAATCAGCATTCTGGTATGGATAGTGCGTGGAGACGCAAGTACATTGTAGGTTAGCGCCACTAGGGCGTTTTGCCTCGCCAAAATGTTAGATGTTTCTTCAAAATGTGGAAATTTTCGGTTTTTCCGACCTTCCTATACACTATTTTGAAACTTTTTTCGCCTAACCTACATAATTTTAGATCTAGTTTTGTTACGGCTAAGATAATGACGGTAAATATGACGGAAACCTCAGAAGGCGTTTTGCATCGGGGGGGCGTTTTGGGGCCTCTTCCCCTAATCGAAAGTGTCGGCACAAATCCTTTATTAATAATTATTATCCACGTCTGGAGCAACTGCCCAATGCGCGTGTTGATTAGATAAATATCAAGGGCCCAACATATAACAAATTCCTCAATGTGCTCAGATTTTTTCTTTTTCATACACTTCACATCAATCACAGAATATTCATTTAACTTTTTTCTAAAACTAAGCACTATATTACTCATTTTGTACATAATTTCATTTCAAAATTCTTCACTTTTCTATGTATTTATTTTTCTATATTTATCAAAAAGTCTACAAAAAAATGACAGCGCTTTGCAAAAAATTAACCGTTCGCTGCCGCTGACTACTACGATCCTGATACTTGATAATTTCGTTTTCAATCATTAACTAAGTGTCTCACTCCCGGGAAAGAAGCTTTCTTATATCCAATAAAGTAGATTTATCAGAAAATGTTTGTTTTATTTTCAATTATGCGTCTTTACAATTAATATCAGCATACAAACGATTGTTCGAAAATTTACCTTCTACCGTTGAATGGCTATGGACGCTACCGCGGCGAATAAATTGTCTGCAGCAACCACCGCCTACTGATGCTGTTGGGATCAATAACGATGCAACAATACAATTTCCCTTTCTAATACAAAATGTTATAGACGCTACCGTGGCGATTAAATTCACTACAGCAGTCATCGCCGACGACCATGTTCCTGTAAATAATAATCGTCACACATCCATTGAAATCCATTTAAAACGCTGGTCTTGAAAATGACCGGTTTATGCGCCTCTATACACATCCGCTGGTGATTGTTGCGGATGGCCACTCGATGCTTTACCACGATTTACAGTAAAATTCACTTGAGTACTGCTGACGGCCACGCGACGATGATTCTGCAGCAACACGAGGACGAGCACCACCGATGCCGATGCTGGGACCGCAATCCAGTGGACGCAACAGACTCCGACCACTGCGGAGTCGTCAGAAACATCATCAAGAATGCGAAATTCATCCAACAACGATGGCCGTCGGCGGTGGTTGCTGCATAAATCTCGTACCGTTTTGGCTCAAATCCCAAACATGGCATATTTCGAACACCGGCGTTTGAGCACTCTAAATCTAATAAATTAATCGGTTTGTCGTCCGGAAGACCATGATTACAAAAGAATGCAAGATCATATGGAAAAATCTATGTGAATATGATTCAAATGACGAGTGTTCGAAATATGAGTCATGTTCGAAGTTTGAGTCAAAACGGATTTTCTCGCATACTGATGGTGATAGCAGAGGCGCACTTGGTCGGTCCTTTTTCAGGACCATTGTTTCATAAAAAAAAGGTTTTGTTTACCGTATTTTATTTTTTTGTACAAGTGAAATGTGTTAGAATTCAACTAATAACGGAGTTATAGCGCTAGATGCAGTAGCTTTAACTAAATGATTGGAATTTTGTTATCATTTAGTCTAAGTTACTGAAACTATAACTCTGTTACTAGTGGAATTCAAACAACGAACTATTTGGCAGAGTTGTAGAAAAACCTTCGCACTAGAAGTCCACCATACAACACATTTTGAAATTCAGATTCTGGAATGAGTTATTGACAAACTACTAAATGATCGAACGCAAATTACTAAATGATCGATAACATCCTTGTTTCCAGCAAAACCGCAAACGCGCGCGTGAAGTAGTTTTCTGAATTGACTTGAAGCGATGTCTTTTCCGGTAGCGGTCCTCGTAACATCTGTGATGGTCGTCAGCAGTAGTTAAAAAAAATGTTCATGCTGAGAACAAATTACGATCTGTTATGAAAACTCATATGTGAATATGTACGTTATGTGGAAGATATTGATTTGGAAAATGTATTGGAGGTAACCACTTTCCCTTCGATGGGACTCGAACCCATGACCCTACAGTACGCTAGACTGGTGCTTTAACCAACTAAGCTACGAAGGACCTCCGTCGGCCTTCGCAACCTAGCGGCTACTGAACGAGCTCGAGATTCCCAAATTGGACGCATAGTCAAATCACTCGCAATCGGGTCAGTAGGGTCATGGGTTCGAGTCCCATCGAAGGGAAAGTGGTTACCTCCAATACATTTTCCAAATCAATATCTTCCACATTAACGTAAGAGACGTGGCCATACAATGAAGTTTTCATAACATTGTAAATTAACGTCCAAGTCGGGTGGTTTAATCCCCGGAAATAGGCAATTACCTTTGATTGAACTGAAATTACGATCTGTTTGCAACGTAAATATTTTACACTTCACATAATTTTTAGTTAAAATTTGCGATTGTGTCATGTATGTAAAATAATATTTACATGATATTACGATTTGCACTAAGACGTTTTACGTAGATCACGTCAAGCGTTGTAAACAACCCTTCTTTTTTTTCCGGTCGTATTTTTGATTATGTGGCTTCTATTTATCATCAAAATCTACTCAGCCTATTCCTTAAATTCCTAAATAATTGTAAGGAAAATAAGGTGACAATTGACATTTAATATCAATGTGCAATAATAATATATTACATTTTAGATGATTTCAGAGAAAATGTAAATCGTGTAAGTGTACAGAACAAAAAAACTAAAAGCTACCTTTTCAAAATTGGTTGATTAAAGAAATATTTGGAAAAGCAGTTAACGGAATTGAATCGTCGTTTGAGGTCAAACCCCGAACATGTTCCGTTATAGACCATTTAGGTAGAATCCTGAATTCATTTATAGTTTTGATCTTCAATACGAAAAATCATTGATACACTTAGTTCAAAAGAGTGTTGGGAGTTTGAGTGAAAACGAAACACCAGTGAAGCATGGTGTGTATCAATGGATAACACTTAATTGGGTTCTCTAATACCGAGCTTCATGATCGGTGTCACCATAGAGAGTCCGGTTACTATTAAAATTCTGGAAGTGGTGCTGGGTCAACCAAAATCAACCAAAAGAAAACTAATAATAAACGTTAGGGAAAGCGGCCCTAGAACCTCTGATACCTTGCGAAATCTGCATCAAATTTTGGGATATACAAATTCGGAAGATTTTAATACAATCAGTGTATTGAAATCTAACAATTTTGTATTACAGTCGAATCTATACATCTCAATGTTCTATATCTAGATATCTCTCCTCATGTCGATAATGGTTTTCTGGGACGCTTCAATTTATCTCGATATGGTCTAGTAATATTTTGTTCAGGAATCTGTCTTCCTATGTCGATATACACCCAGATCTTTTTTACGACGTTGGGTTTTAGTCACTTACTTTAAACCGATTTACTCGCAACAAGTTTTATACGTCAGAGAATGTTGTTCCATTGTTCCCTATTGAAAAAAGGCTGGATTGAACTATGGGCTCAAAAGTTATGGCCAATATACATTTTCTTATAATGCACGAGAAAGACAACATTACCGCTAGGGGGATTAATCAGGTGTTTTGGTAAACTTCTTCATTTTCAATTTTCATTTGAGTTACTCAATAATGCCCCTTTAATTGAATTTGGTGTCGAACACAAATTACATAGCATTTTAAGGGGAAGGGTTATGTCTTAACGCTACGCCCAATTCCAGAAAAAAAACATCTATCATATAAAAAACGTTACGCAGTGAGAAGGAAAGGGGTTCAAAATTTACAAATTTGACATTACTCGAATATAGAAGCGAATTATAGATTTCACCATAAAGTGTTATAACGTGTTGAATGAGTAGTGTGATGAATAACTCCTTGCCAAAATAACTTTTATAAATTCTTAATGAAATATTTTTTAATTCATAAGGTCACTCCTGACAGAATCCAAGTTTCAAAGTGCTCGCCTTTTCGGGGGCACACCGCAGCTTTGCTGCGTCGCAGCATCCGTGAACAAATAAAAATGACAGTTGTGTGTTGCTTCCGTATCGAGTGGTGTACCCCCGAAAACGCGAGCACTTTGAAACTTGGATTCTGTCAGGAGTGACCTTAAATATATATTTTTCTTTTCTATCTATGTTTTTATGATGAATTGCGCCATTTATTGCAGGATTCATAATTTTGGCCAAAACTACTATTGTGGAATTGTGTAAAATGGATACCTATATGCAGATTCTCAAACAAATGAAACGTTGTTTTTCATAGCAACGAGCTTTTTTCGATCAAGTACCCATTTCAATTTTTCTTCCATTCCTCGATCTCTCCTCATTTCGATGGTCCTTTAAATATCGAGATATGGAGACTGTAGTTCAATACAGTATCTGTATACAATGCCTACATTTCGTGTATTAGGGTAACCGTACCCTTAGTGGAGGTAGCACCAATAGTGGAGGTAGTGGGGTTTTAATGAGATTTACCATATTTATAGACTTTACGATGGTTTCAGTTGATGCGTCGTGCTTTAAATATCCTGTTAAATGCAACTTATCTTAAGATTTCGCTTGAAAAACTATTGAAAACAATGATTTTCCTTAACAAAATTGACTCCCTTGCACCTATAGTGGTGCAACTGTACCAATAGTGGCGAGTCTCATAAGAAACCAATGGATAGCACCACTATAGGAACCAAAATTAATTTTTACCGCCACTAAAGGAACAGTGTACCCATAGTGGTGCAAGCAATATTTGATAATTGTTGATGTTAAATGACATCTATCTCATTTTTGTTAGCAAATTTATTAGTTTATCTATTAACTAAGATATTAAAGCAGTGCATTTCCCATAATTATCAATTTTTAAAAAATATTTTCTTTTGTAGATCTACTAATACCTCCACTATTGGTACTGTTACCCTATAACTTTGCAGAATTGTTTGCCAAAATTGTATATACAAATTCTGGATTTGTTTTTTGGGTGTGATTTAGAAGGTGAGTAAACTAAGTAAACTCTTTGCAACCCTTTGCACAGATGATTTGTATAGGAATGAAACACGCTTTGCAAAAAATGGTTCAAGTTACGGAAACTCATCCCAACAAACATTGGAAGCTTATAAAGCGCTTATTTCGTTAAAAATAAGCTTCTTCAGCATAAAAAAATAGCTTATTCAACTTAAATTGTTTGTTGGGCATAGCTTTTTATTTATTCTTTCTTTCTTTATTTGGAGCAGGGTAAAGCCCATTTGAGTGCAACTGCTCTTGTGATCTTTCTCAAATGGGCGCAAAACCTCCTCATCGTTTATATCATCAGAAATACACAGTTTCCAAATGATACATACGTAAGTTGCTTACATAGGGTAAAACGACCTATTATGGAGGGCTTAAGCGCCGCATCGAAACAAATTTGATTTCGAAAATTCTTTAAAAATTAACTGTTTATCTTTTTTCATATTGCAGTAGTCGAATGAGATGCTGGTTAACTCTAGTTTCATAAGTATTACGTCAATTGTGTTAGACTTATGTTGTTTTGATTTTATTACAATAAAAACAAAACACCGCAATAATAGGACGCAGTTGCTTATTGTTGCGGTATTTTTTGAAGGTCAGTCCTATTGTTGCGGTACTGCCTGTATTTCTTATGGAGAGCGATACCACAACAATAGGACCTTAGCACTACCGCAATAATAGGCTCAAAGGAAGCAATTTTTTAATGGAAAACGTTGATTTTACATCATTTTGAACGGAATTTGGTCAAACAAAAGGTATTCTATAGGTTGATTCGAAGAGTTTTAGCGGAACCATAATTGTTTTTGATGCTGTTATATCCAGGATGGACTATTTAAACACTACCGCAACATTAGGACATACCACAACGATAGGACGTTTTACCCTATAACTTATTAATAACTTAACATTAAAAAATTATCCTAGTTAAACTACCTGCTCTGGTGTGTGTTGTGAGAAGCACAAAGTTGTAAAGCAAACTGTTTTCGGAGGGTACTACGGGAAAGGTGAAAGTCAAATATCCTCGAGCAGAAATAGGATGTGCGACACATACAAGCGAAAGGATAATTTTGTGCATAATTCGTTCGGGCACTTCTTATGAAAATAAAAGAAGTTGATTAAAGTTGACGAAAGGGGACGGAGGCCAAATCATGTCAAATGATCTGTTCGGCTAAATAACCTATTCTGCCAAATGTCCTATTCGGCCGGATGGGTTTCGGCCAAACGACCCTTCCCCTAAAAAACGAGCAATGGGTAATGTTTTCAACATAACCGCGAGTAGACGTAGGACTTGTATAAACGTAACGTATTTACATTTAACTTTTAACTTTTGGATCTATAGAGTTTGATTATAGGTATTGATATTGGAAAGACAACTTCCATGCTGTGTAGAATTATTAGCAATTTGTGTATTCAAAACTTCTGGAAATAAAACTAATAATTAAATACATAATAAGAATTGCTTTGTTTCTAACTATTAAGCCCTTATTTACTCAAGCAAGTGTAGGGCATTTATAGATCTCTTATTGATGATAGCATTTGAAGTTAAACAATTCTATTTATAAAATTTTCAGACTTGGGCAAAATGTGCTATTTTGGGGGAACTGTCCCATTTTCCAAACAAAGAAATGCAGCACCAATTTTGTTGCTTCTTTTTGCTACCATGCGTGCTTACTGATGAAAAAAAAATCACAACAATAAGAAACAAGTCAAGGAGCCCTACTATAATAGAGGAGATACTGCTAATACATCAACGAACAATTATATAATGTTTCAATTCCAAACTCCATGTCTACGTCAAGTTTAATGATACAATTTCTCAGAAAAATAAAAAATAAACAAAGTATAAGATAAAGTTTATTTAAATATTCTTCTGAAAATTATTTTTTGCGGACTTTACATGTAATTCAGCAAAATTTTCTAATCTAAAATCTTATTTTCATCAGTGTAGTTGATTTTTTTTTATATGAAATCAGAACTGTTATAGTATAACCATGTTTTAATGTACATGTCGTTTAGTACCAAGCACAACTTAACATATGGTAAGTCATATGACATGACTCGTACTCATCCCGGGATCATTTGAATTATGAAACCAATCACCTGAATGAGCAGACCAAATCTCTCTAATTTTATTCTTCTTCATCCACCACCGAACTCCGAGCGATGCGATGGGCGATTGCATCCATTGCAACCGACACCATTGCACGCGACCATCATCAAGCACAGAATGACAAAAAAAATCGCCCACTTCTTGCATGCATATTCGCAGACCTACCGACAGTTCTACCGCTGGTGACTGCATGCTGTCGCTGTGTAGGTAAACACAGCGAACGAACGAACGAAACGAAAAATGCGCGAGCTAAAAGCACGTCAGTACGCGCTGCTGTCACAAATTGTAATGACTCGCACGCGGCAGGCACAGCTTCTTTTATACACAAAGAAAATCTTCCGACGGACCCGAAGGCCTGTGACATACTGCATTCTGATGTCCGTGTTAGGAATGCACGGGATTGGTTACATATGAAATTTTTGCTGGCTTTGACAAGAATTGAAATTTTCAAAAGCTTATCGTTAATAATCTGAAGTTTCAGTGAAATAGACAAAATGCTGGAGAGTGTCCGAGTCGATTGATATATAAATCTTCAAAATCCATCGAAACATTAAGGCGCTAGTAACGTTCAAAATCTTCCCTTCCAGCGTAACGCTCTCGATTTCCAAAAATCTAAATGACACCCAGTATAGTAAAGAAAGATGTAAGTCCAACGTCAAAACAGCGCCTATTATCATGTTTAGTCAAGCAGACATCACGAGCTTGCTGCCTCCTAGCTGCTCTTAGCCGTTTGTTGCTTGTTTGCTTGTTGTTCATTTGTTTGAATATTTGTACGAATTGGTACGAATCAGTTGATCCGAACTTCTGCAAATCCAGCAAGAGTGGCTGACTTCTTCGTCGCTAGACTCACCGCTTGATTTTGCACATGAACAAACTCCTTCCTCGGGTTTCCTTTGTCATATTGCACATATTCTCTTAGGGACAGAGTAGAAAACTGTAAATCCGGACACGTCGAAACCTATTTCTATCCACAATTCCTCGCTTATACCGATTCCACAGGTCACTATAATCAAGTCTGGAACAGAATTTGGCAGTACGAGTCGATTCCTTACTGCTTCGAGTGCGTCTCCCTGTAGACAGTCCTGCAGCCGTTTCAAATTCTCCAGGTTTAAAACCCACACGGTACCGGAGACGAGCCAGCCTAGGGTCTTAATAAAGACAAAAAAACCCACACGCGGATGTAGTGTGCACAAAACTGCTGATAAATAGTATTCAAACATCCGGCTCTCCCATAAACTTAGAAAGATTTTGTGACACTGCTTTCCGAGCCGCTAGCTGCCGATTTCAAATATGACCGATTTCTGGCCCCGGCTCGCAAGAGCCTTGACTGCTCCGCACTCTGCTATGCCGACTTCGACTGTTCTCCACCTGATCCTCCGATTCGTCGCTGATTTCGCTTTCTTCATCCGATTCGTCTCTGATTTCGACAAGCATCGGCACTTTCTTCCCAGGCTTCGGTTTATCACGAACTCTGCTGAGGCCTGCTCTCGCGCCGTAGGTCAGTTCATGGTCGACTGCTGCTCGGCCGCCCTTTTGATGTGATCGTCCAACCACTTCTCAACTTTCCACTTAGCTGTTCTTTCACTGTCTGCCACATTTCGGGGAACGGATTTCTACTCGTGAACAATAATATTAACCCTCTAATGCCCAAGACCGCCCTTAGACGGGGTCTCTTGATTTTTTTTTCTAATTTTCAATTGATCAGATTTCGAAAAGTTTTCGATGTTGATCAATAACATAAACTTCAATGCATATTCAAATGTGGTTTAAAATTAATTTTCAAAGTTCTACACATTTATAAAAAATATTGAAAATTGAGTAATATTATGTTCCTCCGTGTTTTAGCTCGTATATCCTTAAAGAGTGAAATATTTATGGTTTAGTATTATTCTACAACTAACCTTATTCAATAGAAGGTTGTAGTGATGAATGTTACACTCAAAAATATTTATCCAACTCGTTACAAGGAAAAAAATAACTCTAAAAATTTAAAAACTGCAATAAGTCACCATTTTATAAGAATTTTTAAACTCTAAATATGTTGAAAAATCAAAAAAGATTAAAAGATTTAAAAAAAATATTTGATTGGATAAAAAACTTGAAAAACTAAATTCTGAAAAATCAAAAAGTGAAATTGATTAGATTGCGATTTAAAAAGTTTTAATGTCCAGACCGTGTTTAGATCGATTTTAGAAAGCGAAATAGTGATTTTGAATGAAAACAAAAATTTTGGTTGTAGTGGGCTAATTATTCTACGCAGCTCGAACGAAATTCAATAAACTCTTCTTCTAATGAAACGATTTTTAACTACCTCTTTCCTCTATTTCACTCCATACTGGCTAATATCTTCTAGGTTTTTGTTTTTATGCTATCTGTTAACGTACATATTTTTCACTCGCTTTCCTATCTCTTCTTAGAATCTGTCAGCAAACAACTGACGTTTATCAGCGTCCCTAATCGGTCAAACGTTGGTTGCGGCGTATTCGCGTCCGAGCAGTGTTGCCCGAATAATAATCCTGTGATTAATTTTATCAAATGCCGCCGAAAGGTCAATTTTTTTTTCTTTTTTTTAAACTTTTTTTATTTGCTAATTATCTAATACGTGCATTTATCTCTTAGACTAGGTGTTCCGTGTTTTCTTAACACTATTATCCTTATTTGCTATGTTACGCTTTTAGTTATTATTAATACATTTCAATTGCCTCTGGCAGTTAGGATATTTCCTCTGGTTGAATTAAACCATGTAGGAAATACAAAGTTTTATACTTAAACTAAACTTAACCTAATTTATAATAAGGGTACAAGGAGCTAATCGTTACAATAGAAGATTGCAACGATTTTTGTCTAAAATTCGAAATTATTTTGTTGGACATTTGTTGCAATGTCTCAATATTAGAAATTCTATGAAGTTCATTGGTTCTATACCACGGAGGCAACTTCAGAATCATTTTCAAAATTTTATTTTGAATCCTCTGAAGTGCCTTCTTTCTGGTATTGCATCAATTAGTCCATATTGGCACAGCATACAACATGGCTGGTCTAAAAATTTGTTTGTAAATCAAAAGTTTGTTCTTAAGACAAAATTTTGATTTTCTGTTTATAAGTGGATATAGACACTTAATATATTTGTTACATTTGGCTTGAAGGCCTTCAATGTGATTTTTAAAAGTTAATTTTTGATCTAGCAGAAGTCCTAAATATTTAGCTTCGCTAGACCAATTAATTGGAATCCCATTCATAGTGACAATATGTCTGCTAGAAGGCAATTGCTAGAAGGTTTCAAATAAGAAGCTCTCGGCTTATGTGGGAAAATTATAAGCTGAGTTTTGGAAGCATTCGGGGAAATTTTTCATTTTTGCAAGTAAGTGGAGAAAATATCCAAACTTTTTTGCAATCTACTACAAATGACACGAAGGCTTCGCCCTTTGGCTGAGAGACCTGTGTCATCTGCAAACAAAGATTTTTGACACCCTGGTGGTAAATCAGGTAAGTCAGAAGTAAAATTGTTATACAATATGGGCCCCAGTATGCTGCCTTGGGGAACACCAGCTCTAACCCCAAGTAACATTTTAAGATTTATCATGCTCTATAAGAGGTTTTCATGACCAGTTGCTAATAAAACTTATAACTCCACCAAAACCTCTTCATGACATCATTAAGACAGTCTTCCGGCCTAATGGACCAACCTAGAAGAAGTTATTAAAACCGTATTAAGAGTAGTAATAAAACTACAATAAAACATTGTATTGAATTTGTTGATACTCTATAAGAGGTTGTCGTGACCATCATAAGAGTAACAATAAAACTGTTTCAATTTCATATTATGGATTTTATTTATTGTCATTTGATTGCCTTTGTTTTATTTTCAATAGACAACAATGTCCCCTATGTAAATCTGATGTGTGGAAAATAATGTTTCTGATTTGATGTTGAAAATGTAGCATTATTTAAGTAGTTCATACAGCAGAATGACATGCACAACCAAATTTATCGTGAATATTGAGATTGTAGAAGCTTAAAATCAACGCGCTTCGAAATTATCGAATAATCACATGAAAACAGGAAATAAAATAATTTTCCAAACTATTCAAAATATTTCAATTTCAAATAGTTTGTAATAAAGTAATTATGCTTCTATCAAAAAACCTCAGAAATAATTTAATTCCATTGTAAAATAGTCTATTTGATCGAAATTGATGTATTTTTTCAATCACAGCTATGACGTTGATCATTATTTCAACATGGCGACATCCTTTTATGAAAACAAAAATCTGGCGATAAATAGCTCAATGGCTTTTGTGATAACCTCAATATTTCTCATTGGTTACTTCATGACCGTTTTAAACATGCTATAAAACTTTGTCATGATTACACTTCCCTACAACAGATGGCCTTCGGTTCGATAACATGCAGCCTAGTGGCTGAGGCGAGAAACACTTTTTCTTCCTACGGGCAACGATGCCAAATCTGTGGAAATAAAAGCTCTCGGTGGATTTGCGGATCCGTATAAGAAATCCACGAATGCTTGTAATTTCCTGAAATTAGTGAATCTACGAATATATGGAATATTACTCATTCGTGTTTTCTTTCTTTTTTAGAAACCGGAAACTCGAAATCATCGTGAATTAAAATGATTCTTCATCGTATCGTCTTTTCATGAAAAGCCGCAATCCAATTAAGTGCATATATTTAACAGCATTTTATATGTATGTGTCTCATTTCTCAAATCAATATCAAAACATAATAGTTACAGTTGAATAATTTTCAAATAACCCTGCTCATAGAACATCTATATAATAAAAATGAAATGGTCTTTCCGCATAACTCGAAAACGGCTTTATGAAATTTCATCATTCCTTCAGCAGAAACATTCACCATAGTTTCCGACGGGTTTATATGATATTTCCTCAAGTGAAAGTGACGAGTTAAGTTGAGTAAATCATGAAACACTAAAATTAAGATTCGCATCGATATTTCGCATGGGCAGTTCACAACGCGTATTTTCGCCTACTATGCAGGACAACGTCTGCCGGGTCAACTAGTAATTAATATTGACAGAAATCGAATTGTTTTTGACAAACCTTTATTGGTATTATTGGATAACACCGGAGATTCTTAGGACCACGGGATTTTTTACCTGTCGCTTTTTAGTTATTTTTTTTTAATTTGGGAAATGAGAAGCATCTTAAGTTTATCAGAAACACATGTCACTCACATTATGTCGGTAAAAATATGCTAATCTCATTATGCGTCTTATTGCATGATTCAGGTAAAATTTATACAGCAACACTGCTTTCCAAATTCAACATGGCGAATAGATCGAGTTACGTTGAGTTGTTTTAAAGCAGTGACCCAAACTGGTTTTATGACGCATTTGAAAGCAATAATAAAACTATTATCAAAACTTCAAAGCTAGCAAAAAGTTTAGTTTTAAAACATGGTTTATAAGAGTTTTATGGATATCTCAAGAGTAATATAAAACCTTTGTTCGATAGCATTGTTTATAACCACCATAAAACAATGGGCTTTAATTATTCCCACAATAAAACCTTATTAAAATTCATATAAAACCCAACGGTCACAGAATTGTTACTTGGGACAGGTAATCTATCAGATTTAGAATTCTGATAGTTTACCTGCAGTGAGCGATCTGAAAAATAATTTTGTATCAGTTTAATAACGTACAGAGGAAAATTAAAATTCAATAATTTTACAATCAAACCTTCATGCCAAACACTGTCAAATGCTTTATCTTTATCAAGAAGAGCAGCTCCAGTCGAATATCCTTCAGATTTGTTGAACCGAATTAAGTTCGTAACTCTTAATAACTGATGAGTGGTTGAATGCCCATGGCGAAAACCAAATTGCTCATCAGTAAAAATAGAATTGTCATTAATATGATCCATCATTCTATTTAAAATAATCTTTTCAAACAGTTTGCTTATTGAAGAAAGCAAACTGATTGGGCGATAACTAGAAGCCTCAGCTGGATTTTTGTCCGGCTTCAAAATTGGAACAACTTTGGCGTTTTTCCATTTATCTGGAAAGTATGCCAATTGAAAACATTTGTTAAATAAATTAACCAAAAAGGACAAAGAGCTCTCAGGAAGTTTTTTAATAAGTATGTAGAAAATACCATCATCACCCGGGGCTTTCATATTTTTAAATGATGTACTTTCGAATGATCGACTGTATAACACACAACTCATTACCCAATTAATTATAGTTTCCCCTGATGAAGACACCAACCCCGTGTCGAAACGTTGGACAAATATAAATCTTGTTTTAATCCTTAAAGACTGCGTAGCCGTTTTGAGTTAAAACATATTTTTAAATTTTCTAGTAATAGATCTCACTTCATCCAAATTAGTTCCCGACGAAGGGTCAAAAACATTCTCTTGATTGAGTTCTTTGGTATTGCCTTCGCCTCACATTTTTAAGACGCATTTTTAAGTAGCTGAAGATCGTCGTCAGTCTTCACGAAAACATGAGCGGCGCTGAGCTTGAGTGCAGTTTTTGCAAGTTCATGTTCATCCCGAGCGCGCGTTCTCCTTCAAGCTCGTGTTCACCACCAGCATCGAACATGGGTGCGAAAAATGGACGCGGTGCGGCTCAGCTCAGGCTCGAGCTCAAGTTCAAAACTTGGGCTGTGTGTTCAGGCTGTGTGCTCATCCAGCATGCTGTGTGCTCAGACTGTGTGCTTAGGCTGATAACTGAGGCTGTGAGAATAGGTTTTGGGCCGAGCGCGATGCTTTACGATTATGCGGCACGTTTCGAATGAGCGGCATAGCAAAAAACGATGAATCGGAGTTGAGAGATGAAAACAAGTTGTGCTTTCAGCATTTGCGTTTGCATGGGTCAAAACGGAAAACAGTCAAAACGTTCGCAAAAGTACCCATTCTGCGTGGCCCTTTAGTATGTGAAAAGCAAGCGTGTTATGTTTTACTGTTGAACATAATTCAAGACGTGAAGCAAACTAACTTTAACATGTAAATTTAGCGTGTTAGCAAAGATGGTACATAACAATATTGTTTCTATCCAGCTTCATTAGAAGAATGAAACTCAATTGGGGAAACAAATGAAATATAAAATCTACCTAAAAAACAAAAATATAAAAAGTGTACAATAAACGGATTAGTTAATTGATTGCCTATATCATGTTTGGGTCCAGTCTAGAGTGTTTTCGTGAGGGAAACATTTTCGACGCCCTGGGCATAGTATATTCATTGTGTTTGCTACATAAGATACACAAAACACATGTTTTAAGCGGCATTGTTTGGTTCCGTGTCGGGTATAATCTATTACTGCGGAATGGAAGATGGAAGATGGATGTGTAGAGGTTAAAGTGCACGACCTGCCAGAAAACGTCCCCGAAGAAAAAATCGTTGAATTTCTGAGTGCGTTTGGTGAAGTGTTTTCGCTGCGAGAGTTAACATGGGGAGAAGGGTTCGAGTTCGGTGGGATACCGCTCGGCATTTGGTCGGCCCGAATGCTAGTCCATCGAAACATCGATTCGTGGGTAACGATCGATGGACAGCAGGCCTACATTGTTTACAAGGGGCAGATCGTCTCTTGTAAATACTGCAAAGAGCAAGCGCATACTGGCATATCGTGTGTCCAGAACAAAAGGCTGCTAGTCCAGAAGAGCTATGCGAACGTGGCGAAGCAAACTGGGCCACGACAACCACCGAAGAAGGCGAACGGTGCAAAACCCCCGAGCGCCAAACCGGTCGGTCAGCGTTCTGTTGCTCCACCACCAGCATCGCTGGAGGCTTTCCCCGAGCTGCCACAGCCGTCGAGTCAGACCGAACCGTCTGGCTCAATAAACCCAACTGCAAGCCAGCCGACTGCGCCCATTGCACGAACGGTGTCTCCCAACCCGTTGCAAACACAAATCGCGCGCAGCACATCGTCGTCGTTGCGCACACAACCACAGACCGCTGAAGTGGTCTTGGTTGACATATTCAAAAGCCAGCAAACGCGTTGCGATCGAAAGACCGAACCGCCGGCAACGACACGGACGATTCATCAACATCGACGAGAAGCAGCCGAAGCCGAGGACGCCCGCCCGGCAAGAAACAGCGATGCAACGACGGTGACGACGAGCAGGATGTGGACTTTCTTCCATAAATGGCTCTCACGTCTTACAACCTCGCATCCATCAACATCGGCACGATCACGAACCCCACAAAACTGAACGCACTCCGAACCTTCATAAGCAGCCAAAACCTCGATATCGTGTGTCTGCAGGAAGTCGAGAACGAACAGCTTTCCTTGCCTGGCTTTGTCGTTTTCGCGAATGTGGCACAGCTGTTGCGGTGAAGGAGCACATCCATGTCACTCACGTGGAGAAGAGCCTGGACAGCCGACTAATCGCGCTGCGAGTGCACGACACAACGATTTGCAACGTCTACGCTCCCTCCGGCACTGCTCAACGCGCTGCTAGAGAGGAGTTCTTCAATGGCACGCTTGCCTATTATCTCCGCCACCACACCGAGAACGTCATCGTAGCTGGCGATTTCAATTGCGTGCTGCGTGCGTGCGATTCGTCCAGCCCGAACACCAGTCCGTCCCTCAAAACAGCTGTACAGCAGCTGCAGCTACATGATGTATGGGAGAAGTTGTGTCCACGTGATGCAGGTTTTACCTATGTCTGTCGAAACGCGCGATCTCGACTTGATCGGATCTATGTCAGCCGTGGTCTTCGCGACAAACTGCAGTCGGCCTACACGCACGTCTGCTGTTTCACGGATCACAAGGCGCTAACGCTCAGACTTTGTCTTCCCCCACTGGGACACGAGCCCGGTCGCGGTTTCTGGGCCCTTCGACCGCATCTTCTTACCGAAGAAAACGTTGCCGAGTTTCAGTATAAGTGGCAATATTGGACTCGTCAGCGCAGAAATTACGCGTCGTGTATGCAATGGTGGCTGTCGTACGCTAAGCCAAAAATCAAATCTTTCTTCAAGTGGAAATCTCGTGTCGTCTACGAGGAGTTCCACGATATGCATCAGCACCTCTATGCGCAACTACGGCTAGCGTACGACGGCTATTATCAGCAGCCACAAATGATCACCACCATCAACCGGCTGAAAGGGGAAATGTTGGCACTGCAGCGTAATTTTTCCCACATGTTTATGCGCATCAACGAGACGCACGTGGCCGGCGAGCCAATGTCGATCTTCCAGCTGGGGGAAAGACGACGGAAGAAAACAACGATCACGCAGTTACAGACGGGAGAAGACGAAATCATCGTCGAGCCTGAAGCAATCGAGGCAAATCTGTTTGATTTTTCCTCGAGTCTTTACTCAGAAGAAACATCAGAAAACGACGGCAATGCCAACGATGGGGATGATTTTAT
Source organism: Armigeres subalbatus (assembly GCF_024139115.2). Taxonomy (NCBI): domain Eukaryota; kingdom Metazoa; phylum Arthropoda; class Insecta; order Diptera; family Culicidae; genus Armigeres; species Armigeres subalbatus. Next base: position 198,238,411 of record NC_085140.1, on the reverse strand, counting down.
TCTTAACAGAGCTTGGGAACGCGTTATCCCACTGGACGACCCACTGAACGAAGCGTGCATGGAGGAGATACAAATAGCAGAAATTCTGTTTGCCATCAGGGCGAGCGCACCCAAACGATCCCCCGGTGCCGACGGGATCCCACGAGAATTTTATCTCCGGATGTTCGATGTCATCCACCGTGAGTTGAACATGCTTATGAATGAACCACTCAACGGAAATCTCCCCCATGACTTCGTAGAGGGTGTCATCGTGTTGGTGAAGAAGAAGGGAGGCGACAACACAGCCCGAGCGTACCGGCCCATATCGCTGCTCAACAGCGATTATAAATTGCTCTCCCGCATCCTGAAAAACAGGATGGAACGAATTATGCAGGCCCACCGCGTCCTAAGCAACGGACAGAAATGTTCAAACGCAGAGCGAAACATCTTCCAGGCCACTCTCGCTCTGAAAGATCGGATCGCCAATCTCCGTCACCACCGTCGGGCCGGTAAGCTCATCAGCTTCGATCTGGAGAACGCCTTCGATCGGGTGCGGCACTCGTTCCTCTTCGAAACCATGCGGTCGCTCGGGTTCAACGGGGAACTCATCTCTCTTCTCTCGCATATAGCCAGTCGGTCCACATCCCGGCTGCTCATCAATGGGCACCTCTCTCGATCGTTCGAGATCGCACGGTCGGTGCGGCAAGGCGACCCTCTGTCCATGCACCTGTTCGTGCTTTATCTTCACCCACTTGTGTGTAGGCTTAAGCAAGTATGTGGGGATGATCTGCTCGTTGCCTACGCCGACGACATCAGCGTTGTGGTGACGTCATCGTGGCAAATAGAAGCGATGAATGAAATAATTTCGTCGCTTTGGGCTTGCCGCCGGCGCAAAATTGAATTTGCGAAAAACGGTTGCAGTGAATGTTGGCTTTTTCGAAGGTAACGAAATTGGTACCCAGTGGCTACAAACAGCCAACGTAGTCAAGATTCTGGGTGTTACCTTCGCCAACTCGATAAGGCTGATGACCACACTCAACTGGGATGCGCTGGCGGGCAAGTTCTCACAGCAAATGTGCGCAGGCTGAATACCCAAGCAGCACAAGTTAGACAAAAATGGTTGCAGCAACTTGATTGTGACTCAATCTGGGCACATATGAGTTGCAGTAACCTATGTAGAACATGTGTGCTGCTAGGGTATGCACCAGCGGGTGATAATGCTAAATACATTCGGTACGTCGAAGCTGTGGTACCTTTTATCTGTGCTGCCTCCGCTTGGTGTTCACACGGCGAAAATCACAGCTACGATGGGGACGTTTCTGTGGAGAGGAATGCTCGCGCGCGTTCCGATTATGCAGCTAGTTCGGAAGAAAGAAAACGGTGGCTTGAATTTGCACGTGTTGGCGCTGAAAAGTCGCAGCCTAGCTACCAATCGACATCTGCAAGAGATCGAATCCATTCCCTACTATAAATCCCTTCTTTTCCACGCAATTCCTCGCCCCGCAATTTCAATAGACAATCCTGACCTAAAATCAATCCTATCAAACTTGTCCCAAACTCCCAACCATATCCAACAAAACCCCTCCGCCGATCTGATCCACCGGCACTTCGTCCAGCAAACCGAAATGCCAAAGGTGGAACGAAACAGTCCAGCGCTTGACTGGCCACGCGCGTGGCGAAATATTGGGATGAAAGAGCTTTCCTCATCGCAGCGATCCCAACTTTACCTGCTGGTGAATGGGAAAATAGAGCATCGGAAGCTTCTGCACGTGATGCAACGTGTGGCGGACGAGAACTGTCAACACTGTGACATACAGGCAACTGAAACGCTCCAGCACAAGTTCTGTAGCTGCTCTCGTGTCGGCCCGGCCTGGACGGTCCTACAGCAGAGGCTAGCCGGCTACACAAATGGTTGGACACGACTGTCGTTCGAGGACCTCGCGAGACCTGTTTTGCCAGGAATTGGAAGAGCTGCGCGAGTGGAAATTCTCCGCTTGTTTGTGAAGTACATCGGCTTTGTTAACGAGTGTAACGATAGAATTGATGTAGATGCTTTAATGTTCCAATTAAATTTAAATTGATTTGAAAACGCTGAACTACAATTGTAAAACATTATATGTACAATGACAAAATAAAACTGAATTTTAAACACAAAAAAAAAAGATTTCAAATGTCACAGGAAGGTGATCAGAGTCAAAGTCAGCATGAGTTACCAATTGGCCACACAGCTGACTTGAATCCGTTAAAACTAAATCAATTGTAGAAGGATTTCGACTGGAAGAAAAACAAGTAGGGCCATTGGGATATTGAATAGTATAATATCCCGCAGAACAATCTTCAAATAAAATTTTGTCGTTTGAATTGCTTTGAGCATTATTCCATGAACGGTGTTTGGCATTGAAGTCACCAATTACGAAGAATTTTGATTTGTTGCGAGTCAGAATTTGAAGATCAGCTTTCAACAAATTCTTTTGCTGCCCATTGCATTGAAAAGGCAAGTAGGAAAATTGTCCAAAATTTGTTTCAACAGAAACTCCCAAGGTTTCAAAAACTTTGGTTTCGAACGAAGAAAATAATTTATGTTTGATACGTCTATTAATGACAATGGCGACCCCACCACAGGCGCTGTCAAGACGATCATTTCTGTAGATAAAATAATTTGGATCTCTTTTAATGGAAAGTCCTGGTTTTAAATAAGTTTCAGCTATAATGGCAATATGCACATTATGAACTGAAAGGAAGTTGAATAATTCATCTTCCTTACCCTTTAGAGAGCGGGCATTCCAATTTAGAACTTTCACACAATTATTTGGATCCATTGAAACGGAGTCCGATAACAATTTTGTGTGTGTACTTTATACCACCCTGAACAGATTCAGGTATGGTATTTGCTTTGAACATTGCATCAATCATGTGATGCAGTTGTTCAGTTAAAAAGTCAAAATCGGAAGCAGACATGCTACCTGAATCGGCAACATGGAATTTACTGAAGTGCTTGTTACCCGTTGACGAGCGGCAAAATTTGTTTGTGAATTGTGGTGGGTATGAATTGCTCGACCGGTAACTGGTTTCGAAATTTGAGCGTTTGAAAAATTTCTACCCGTCGAATCTGGGATCCGATTGGAATTTCCCGTCATCAATTTTGCACGGGAATTCAAAATTTTTTTGCGTGAAGGGCATTCCCAGAAATTAGATTTATGATTGCCCCCACAATTAGCACATTTAAATTTATTGGAATCTTCTCTCACAGGACATGCGTCCTTGACGTGAGAGGTTCCACCACAAATCATGCATTTAGCATCCATGTGACAATGTTTGGTTCCGTGACCCCACTTTTGGCACTTACGGCACTGAGTGGGGTTTTGGAAATTTCCCCCAGGCCTGCGGAAATGTTCCCATGTAACACGGACATGGGACATAATACAGGCCTTTTCCAAACTTTTCATATTATTTAGTTCACTTTTGTTAAAATGAACTAAATAAAATTCTTGAGAAATGCCCCTTTGGGAAGTACCAGAGTAAGATTTCTTTTTCATCTTAATTACTTGGACTGGCGCAAATCCAAGTAATCGAGAAATTTCAATTTTAATCTCATCCAGTGATTTGTCATCACTGGGGACACCTTTCAAGACGACTTTGAACAATCGCTCAGTTTTGTCGTCGTATGTGAAGAATTTATGGCGCTTCTCAGTTAAATACTGAAGAAGACGTTTGCGATCGTCAAAGGATCCCGGCAAAACGCGGCAGTCACCCTTCCTAGCAATCTAAAATGAAACCTTGATCCCCTGAAGGTTACTCAAGATTTCATTCCGAAAGCCAGAAAACTCGGCAACAGATACCACAATTGGCGGAATCCGTTGTTTCTTCGCATGAATCGGATCACCTGGGCTAGAGATAGATTCGATTTTCTCAAATTCGTCGTTAATCAAATTGAACTGATTGCTCAGTTCGATAGGAGATGAAATAATGTCAACGTTAGAGTTAGAAGGAATATCTGAATTCTCCAGCTTCCTTCTATTTTTTCCGCGCTTGGGCAGGACGGTCTTGAAACCTTGTTTCTTTGAAGGAAGTGGAGAATTCAGAGACTCCCCCTTCCTCTTGTTTTTGTTAATACTCATTGCTGAGCGTGGAGACGTGACCTTCTAAGAGGTTTTTTCCCAGAACGGTGTCCCTGCAGGATTACCACCGCTTGCCGGAATTTTACTTCCGCAAACGGGTCCAACGTAAAACGAAGGCACGGGTAGGGATCAGTGGGTACAAATAGCGCTAAGAAGCACCGTTGAAATTAAAATAGCTTCGGGTAGTATTAAAAACTTCCTTCCGCAAAGAGAGAAAGAACCGCACAGCACGAAAGCACGTTGCGGTCTGCCGAAAGGTCAGTGTAGATTGCGTCTAATTGACATCTTTTCTGCAGATATTGGAAGATGAAAGATGTGTAAATTGTCAGATTTGTATTTGTTGAAGGCCTCGGCATAAAGCCGTGTTGATGCTCAGAGATAAAACTTGAGGCGGAGTGTTTAAGATACTAGTCAGAGGGACGGAGAGACTACTGGAAACTGGTTCGTACACTAATTACGTAAGCACTTATGGGGGGTAGGAGGGTCTGCCATTTTCTTACGTTCCATTTCATGGAAAACATCTTACATGGGGAGAAATGGCGAAATGGAGGTTTTGAAAAACCCAGAAAAAATGCTTACGTAATTAGTGTACGGCCCCTTTAACAACAATAATGTCTCCGGCCAGAACGTCTAATGAAAAAGTTTAATTATTTTTACATTAATAGTTAAAAGTTCCAAATAAATCTCCATGCAACGAGTGATCAAATTTTTTTAACATATTACACCCAAAAACACATCTTATACAATTATTGTATAAATGCTGGCCATATACAATTCTACAGAAACTGTATTAAAATAATACCAAATTGTTAGATTTCAATACAAAAGTTGTAAAATTTTATACAGTTAGGTTTTCATGACCAGTTGCTAATAAAACTTATAACTCCACCAAAACCTCTTCATGACATCATTAAGATAGCCTTCCGGCCTAATGGACCAACCTAGAAGAAGTTATTAAAACCGTATTAAGAGTAGTAATAAAACTACAATAAAACATTGTATTGAATTTGTTGATACTCTATAAGAGGTTGTCGTGACCATCATAAGAGTAACAATAAAACTGTTTCAATTTCATATTATGGATTTTATTTATTGTCATTCGATTGCCTTTGTTTTTATTTTCAATAGATAACAATGTCCCCTATGTAAATCTGATGTGTGGAAAATAATGTTTCTGATTTGATGTTGAAAATGTAGCATTATTTAAGTAGTTCATACAGCAGAATGACATGCACAACCAAATTTATCGTGAATATTGAGATTGTAGAAGCTTAAAATCAACGCGCTTCGAAATTATCGAATAATCACATGAAAACAGGAAATAAAATAATTTTCCAAACTATTCAAAATATTTCAATTTCAAATAGTTTGTAATAAAGTAATTATGCTTCTATCAAAAAACCTCAGAAATAATTTAATTCCATTGTAAAATAGTCTATTTGATCGAAATTGATGTATTTTTTTCAATCACAGCTATGACGTTGATCATTATTTCAACATAGCGACATCCCTTTTTATGAAAACTAAAATCTGGCGATAAATAGCTCAATGGCTTTTGTGATAACCTCAATATTTCTCATTGGTTACTTCATGACCGTTTTAAACATGCTATAAAACCTTGACATGATTACACTTCCCTACAACAGATGGCCTTCGGTTCGATAACATGTAGCCTAGTGGCTGAGGCGAGAAACACTTTTTCTTCCTACGGGCAACGATGCCAAATCTGTGGAAATAAAAGCTCTCGGTGGATTTGCGGATCCGTATAAGAAATCCACGAATGCTTGTAATTTCCTGAAATTAGTGAATCTACGAATATATGGAATATTACTCATTCGTGTTTTCTTCCTTTTTTAGAAACCGGAAACTCGAAATCATCGTGAATTAAAATGATTCTTCATCGTATCGTCTTTTCATGAAAAGCCGCAATCCAATTAAGTGCATATATTTAACAGCATTTCATATGTATGTGTCTCATTTCTCAAATCAATATCAAAACATAATAGTTACAGTTGAATAATTTTCAAATAACCCTGCTCATAGAACATCTATATAATAAAAATGCAATGGTCTTTCCGCATAACTCGAAAACGGCTTTATGAAATTTCATCATTCCTTCAGCAGAAACATTCACCATAGTTTCCGACGGGTTTATATGATATTTCCTCATGTGAAAGTGACGAGTTAAGTTGAGTAAATCATGAAACACTAAAATTAAGATTCGCATCGATATTTCGCATGGGCAGTTCACAACGCGTATTTTCGCCTACTATGCAGGACAACGTCTGCCGGGTCAACTAGTAATTAATATTGACTGAAATCGAATTGTTTTGACAAACCTTTATTGGTATTATTGGATAACACCGGAGATTCTTAGGACCAGGGATTTTTGCCTGTCGCTTTTTAGTTATTTTTTAAATTTTGGAAATGAAAAGCATTTTAAGTTTATCAGAAACACATGTCACTCACATTATGTCGGTAAAAATATGCTAATCTCATTATGCGTCTTATTGCATGATTCAGGTATAACTTATACAGCAACACTGCTTTCCAAATTCAACATGGCGAATAGATCGAGTTACGCTGAGTTGTTTTAAAGCAGTGACCCACACTGGTTTTATGACGCATTTGAAAGCAATAATAAAACTATTATCAAAACTTCAAAGCTAGCAAAAAGTTTAGTTTTAAAACATGGTTTATAAGAGTTTTATGGATATCTCAAGAGTAATATAAAACCTTTGTTCGATAGCATTGTTTATAACCACCATAAAACAATGGGCTTTAATTATTCCCACAATAAAACCTTATTAAAATTCATATAAAACCCAACGGTCACAGAATTGTTACTTGGGACAGGTAATCTGTCAGATTTAGAATTCTGATAGTTTACCTGCAGTGAGCGATCTGATAAATAATTTTGGATCAGTTTAATAATGTACAGAGGAAAATTAAAATTCAATAATTTTACAATCAAACCTTCATGCCAAACACTGTCAAATGCTTTCTCTATATCAAGAAGAGCAACTCCAGTCGAATATCCTTCAGATTTGTTGAGCCGAATTAAGTTCGTATCTCTTAATAACTGATGAGTGGTTGAATGCCCATGGCGAAAACCAAATTGCTCATCAGTAAAAATAGAATTGTCATTAATATGATCCATCATTCTATTTAAAATAATCTTTTCAAACAGTTTGCTTATTGAAGAAAGCAAACTGATTGGGCGATAACTAGAAGCCTCAGCTGGATTTTTGTCCGGCTTCAAAATTGGAACAACTTTGGCGTTTTTCCATTTATCTGGAAAGTATGCCAATTGAAAACATTTGTTAAATAAATTAACCAAAAAGGACAAAGAGCTCTCAGGAAGTTTTTTAATAAGTATGTAGAAAATACCATCATCACCCGGGGCTTTCATATTTTTAAATGATGTACATTCGAATGATCGACTGTATAACACACAACTCATTACCCAATTAATTATAGTTTCCCCTGATGAAGACACCAACCCCGTGTCGAAACGTTGGACAAATATAAATCTTGTTTTAATCCTTAAAGACTGCGTAGCCGTTTTGAGTTAAAACATATTTTTAAATTTTCTAGTAATAGATCTCACTTCATCCAAATTAGTTCCCGACGAAGGGTCAAAAACATTCTCTTGATTGAGTTCTTTGGTATTGCCTTCGCCTCACATTTTTAAGACGCATTTTTAAGTAGCTGAAGATCGTCGTCAGTCTTCACGAAAACATGAGCGGCGCTGAGCTTGAGTGCAGTTTTGCAAGTTCATGTTCATCCCGAGCGCGCGTTCTCCTTCAAGCTCGTGTTCACCACCAGCATCGAACATGGGTGCGAAAAACGGACGCGGTGCGGCTCAGCTCAGGCTCGAGCTCAAGTTCAAAACTTGGGCTGTGTGTTCAGGCTGTGTGCTCATCCAGCATGCTGTGTGCTCAGACTGTGTGCTTAGGCTGATAACTGAGGCTGTGAGAATAGGTTTTGGGCCGAGCGCGATGCTTTACGATTATGCGGCACGTTTCGAATGAGCGGCATAGCAAAAAACGATGAATCGGAGTTGAGAGATGAAAACAAGTTGTGCTTTCAGCATTTGCGTTTGCATGGGTCAAAACGGGAAAACAGTCAAAACGTTCGCAAAAGTACCCATTCTGCGTGGCCCTTTAGTATGTGAAAAGCAAGCGTGTTATGTTTTACTGTTGAACATAATTCAAGACGTGAAGCAAACTAACTTTAACATGTAAATTTAGCGTGTTAGCAAAGATGGTACATAACAATATTGTTTCTATCCAGCTTCATTAGAAGAATGAAACTCAATTGGGGAAACAAATGAAATATAAAATCTACCTAAACAACAAAAATATAAAAAGTGTACAATAAACGGATTAGTTAATTGATTGCCTATATCATGTTTGGGTCCAGTCTAGAGTGTTTTCGTGAGGGAAACATTTTCGACGCCCTGGGCATAGTATATTCATTGTGTTTGCTACATAAGATACACAAAACACATGTATACAGTGGCATTTTTTTTTTCCTTGTCGGGTATATTCTATTACTGCGGAATGGAAGATGGAAGATGGATGTGTAGAGGTTAAAGTGCACGACCTGCCAGAAAACGTCCCCGAAGAAAAAATCGTTGAATTTCTGAGTGCGTTTGGTGAAGTGTTTTCGCTGCGAGAGTTAACATGGGGAGAAGGGTTCGAGTTCGGTGGGATACCGCTCGGCATTTGGTCGGCCCGAATGCTAGTCCATCGAAACATCGATTCGTGGGTAACGATCGATGGACAGCAGGCCTACATTGTTTACAAAGGGGCAGATCGTCTCTTGTAAATACTGCAAAGAGCAAGCGCATACTGGCATATCGTGTGTCCAGAACAAAAAGCTGCTAGTCCAGAAGAGCTATGCGAACGTGGCGAAGCAAACTGGGCCACGACAACCACCGAAGAAGGCGAACGGTGCAAAACCCCCGAGCGCCAAACCGGTCGGTCAGCGTTCTGTTGCTCCACCACCAGCATCGCTGGAGGCTTTCCCCGAGCTGCCACAGCCGTCGAGTCAGACCGAACCGTCTGGCTCAATAAACCCAACTGCAAGCCAGCCGACTGCGCCCATTGCACGAACGGTGTCTCCCAACCCGTTGCAAACACAAATCGCGCGCAGCACATCGTCGTCGTTGCGCACACAACCACAGACCGCTGAAGTGGTCTTGGTTGACATATTCAAAAGCCAGCAAACGCGTTGCGATCGAAAGACCGAACCGCCGGCAACGACACGGACGATTCATCAACATCGACGAGAAGCAGCCGAAGCCGAGGACGCCCGCCCGGCAAGAAACAGCGATGCAACGACGGTGACGACGAGCAGGATGTGGACTTTCTTCCATAAATGGCTCTCACGTCTTACAACCTCGCATCCATCAACATCGGCACGATCACGAACCCCACAAAACTGAACGCACTCCGAACCTTCATAAGCAGCCAAAACCTCGATATCGTGTGTCTGCAGGAAGTCGAGAACGAACAGCTTTCCTTGCCTGGCTTTGTCGTTTTCGCGAATGTGGACCACACGAGGAAAGGCACAGCTGTTGCGGTGAAGGAGCACATCCATGTCACTCACGTGGAGAAGAGCCTGGACAGCCGACTAATCGCGCTGCGAGTGCACGACACAACGATTTGCAACGTCTACGCTCCCTCCGGCACTGCTCAACGCGCTGCTAGAGAGGAGTTCTTCAATGGCACGCTTGCCTATTATCTCCGCCACCACACCGAGAACGTCATCGTAGCTGGCGATTTCAATTGCGTGCTGCGTGCGTGCGATTCGTCCAGCCCGAACACCAGTCCGTCCCTCAAAACAGCTGTACAGCAGCTGCAGCTACATGATGTATGGGAGAAGTTGTGTCCACGTGATGCAGGTTTTACCTATGTCTGTCGAAACGCGCGATCTCGACTTGATCGGATCTATGTCAGCCGTGGTCTTCGCGACAAACTGCAGTCGGCCTACACGCACGTCTGCTGTTTCACGGATCACAAGGCGCTAACGCTCAGACTTTGTCTTCCCCCACTGGGACACGAGCCCGGTCGCGGTTTCTGGGCCCTTCGACCGCATCTTCTTACCGAAGAAAACGTTGCCGAGTTTCAGTATAAGTGGCAATATTGGACTCGTCAGCGCAGAAATTACGCGTCGTGTATGCAATGGTGGCTGTCGTACGCTAAGCCAAAAATCAAATCTTTCTTCAAGTGGAAATCTCGTGTCGTCTACGAGGAGTTCCACGATATGCATCAGCACCTCTATGCGCAACTACGGCTAGCGTACGACGGCTATTATCAGCAGCCACAAATGATCACCACCATCAACCGGCTGAAAGGGGAAATGTTGGCACTGCAGCGTAATTTTTCCCACATGTTTATGCGCATCAACGAGACGCACGTGGCCGGCGAGCCAATGTCGATCTTCCAGCTGGGGGAAAGACGACGGAAGAAAACAACGATCTCGCAGCTACAGACGGGAGAAGACGAAATCATCGTCGAGCCTCAAGCGATCGAGGCAAATCTGTTTGATTTTTTCTCGAGCCTGTACTCAGAAGAAACAACAGAAAACGACGGCAATGCCAACAACGGGGACGATTTTGCTTGCGAACGTGTTATCCCACCGGACGACCCACTGAACGAAGCGTGCATGGAGGAGATTCAAACAGCAGAAATTCTGGCTGCTATCAGGGCGAGCGCACCCAAACGATCCCCCGGTGCCGACGGGATCCCACGAGAATTTTATCTCCGGATGTTCGATGTCATCCACCGTGAGTTGAACATGCTTATGAATGAACCACTCAACGGAAATCTCCCCCATGACTTCGTAGAGGGTGTCATCGTGTTGGGGAAGAAGAAGGGAGGCGACAACACAGCCCGAGCGTACCGGCCCATATCGCTGCTCAACAGCGATTATAAATTGCTCTCCCGCATCCTGAAAAACAGGATGGAACGAATTATGCAGGCCCACCGCGTCCTAAGCAACGGACAGAAATGTTCAAACGCAGAGCGAAACATCTTCCAGGCCACTCTCGCTCTGAAAGATCGGATCGCCAATCTCCGTCACCACCGTCGGGCCGGTAAGCTCATCAGCTTCGATCTGGAGAACGCCTTCGATCGGGTGCGGCACTCGTTCCTCTTCGAAACCATGCGGACGCTCGGGTTCAACGGGGAACTCATCTCTCTTCTCGAATATAGCCAGTCGGTCCACATCCCGGCTGCTCATCAATGGGCACCTCTCTCGATCGTTCGAGATCGCACGGTCGGTGCGGCAAGGCGACCCCCTGTCCATGCACCTGTTCGTGCTTTATCTTCACCCACTGGTGTGTAGGCTTAAGCAAGTATGTGGGGATGATCTGCTCGTTGCCTACGCCGACGACATCAGCGTGGTTGTGACGTCATCGTAGCAAATAGAAGCGATGAATGAAATATTTCGTCGCTTTGGGCTTGCCGCCGGCGCAAAATTGAATTTGCGGAAAACGGTGGCAGTGAATGTTGGCTTTTCCGAAGGTAACGAAATTGGTACCCAGTGGCTACAAACAGCCAACGTAGTCAAGATTCTGGGTGTTACCTTCGCCAACTCGATTAGGCTGATGACCACACTCAACTGGGATGCGCTGGCGGGCAAGTTCTCACAGCAAATGTGCGCAGGCTGAATACCCAAGCAGCACAAGTTAGACAAAAATGGTTGCAGCAACTTGATTGTGACTCAATCTGGGCACATATGAGTTGCAGTAACCTATGTAGAACATGTGTGCTGCTAGGGTATGCACCAGCGGGTGGTAATGCTAAATACATTCGGTACATCGAAGCTGTGGTACCTTTCATCTATGCTGCCTCCGCTTGTTGTTCACACGGCGAAAATCACAGCTACGATGGGGACGTTTCTGTGGAGAGGAATGCTCGCGCGTTCCGATCATGCAGCTAGTTCGGAAGAAAGAAAACGGTGGCTTGAATTTGCACGTGTTGGCGCTGAAAAGTCGCAGCCTGGCTACCAATCGACATCTGCAAGAGATCGAATCCATTCCCTACTATAAATCCCTTCTTTTCCACGCAATTCCTCGCCCCGCAGTTTCAATAGACAATCCTGACCTAAAATCAATTCTATCAAATTTATCCCAAATTCCCCACCATATCCAGCAAAACCCCTCCGCCGATCTGATCCACCGGCACTTCGTCCAGCAAACCGAACTGCCAAAGGTGGAACGAAACAGTCCAGCGCTTGACTGGCCACGCGCGTGGCGAAATATTGGGATGAAAGAGCTTTCCTCATCGCAGCGATCCCAACTTTACCTGCTGGTGAATGGGAAAATAGAGCATCGGAAGCTTCTGCACGTGATGCAACGTGTGGCGGACGAGAACTGTCAACACTGTGACATACAGGCAACTGAAACGCTCCAGCACAAGTTCTGTAGCTGCTCTCGTGTCGGCCCGGCCTGGACGGTCCTACAGCAGAGGCTAGCCGGCTACACAAATGGTTGGACACGACTGTCGTTCGAGGACCTCGCGAGACCTGTTTTGCCAGGAATTGGAAGAGCTGCGCGAGTGGAAATTCTCCGCTTGTTTGTGAAGTACATCGGCTTTGTTAACGAGTGTAACGATAGAATTGATGTAGATGCTTTAATGTTCCAATTAAATTTAAATTGATTTGAAAACGCTGAACTACAATTGTAAAAACTGTACATATAATGACAAAATAAAACTGAATTTTAACCACAAAAAAAAAAGATTTCAAATGTCACAGGAAGGTGATCAGAGTCAAAGTCAGCATGAGTTACCAATTGGCCACACAGCTGACTTGAATCCGTTAAAACTAAATCAATTGTAGAAGGATTTCGACTGGAAGAAAAACAAGTAGGGCCATTGGGATATTGAATAGTATAATATCCCGCAGAACAATCTTCAAATAAAATTTTGTCGTTTGAATTGCTTTGAGCATTATTCCATGAACGGTGTTTGGCATTGAAGTCACCAATTACGAAGAATTTTGATTTGTTGCGAGTCAGAATTTGAAGATCAGCTTTCAACAAATTCTTTTGCTGCCCATTGCATTGAAAAGGCAAGTAGGCTTCAATGAAGAAAAATTGTCCAAAATTTGTTTCAACAGAAACTCCCAAGGTTTCAAAAACTTTGGTTTCGAACGAAGAAAATAATTTATGTTTGATACGTCTATTAATGACAATGGCGACCCCACCACAGGCGCTGTCAAGACGATCATTTCTGTAGATAAAATAATTTGGATCTCTTTTAATGGAAAGTCCTGGTTTTAAATAAGTTTCAGCTATAATGGCAATATGCACATTATGAACTGAAAGGAAGTTGAATAATTCATCTTCCTTACCCTTTAGAGAGCGGGCATTCCAATTTAGAACTTTCACACAATTATTTGGATCCATTGAAACGGAGTCCGATAACAATTTTGTGTGTGTACTTTATACCACCCTGAACAGATTCAGGTATGGTATTTGCTTTGAACATTGCATCAATCATGTGATGCAGTTGTTCAGTTAAAAAGTCAAAATCGGAAGCAGACATGCTACCTGAATCGGCAACATGGAATTTACTGAAGTGCTTGTTACCCGTTGACGAGCGGCAAAATTTGTTTGTGAATTGTGGTGGGTATGAATTGCTCGACCGGTAACTGGTTTCGAAATTTGAGCGTTTGAAAAATTTCTACCCGTCGAATCTGGGATCCGATTGGAATTTCCCGTCATCAATTTTGCACGGGAATTCAAAACTTTATTGCGTGAAGGGCATTCCCAGAAATTAGATTTATGATTGCCCCCACAATTGGTACATTTAAATTTATTGGAATCTTCTCTCACAGGACATGCGTCCTTGACGTGACAGGTTACACCACAAATCATGCATTTAGCATCCATGTGGCAATGTATAGTTCCGTGACCCCACTTTTGGCACTTACGGCACTGAGTGGGGTTTTGAAATTTCCCCAGGCCTGCGGAAATGTTCCCATGTAACACGGACATGGGACATAATACAGGCCTTTTCAACTTTTCATATTATTTAGTTCACTTTTGTTAAAATGAACTAAATAAAATTCTTGAGAAATGCCCCTTTGGGAAGTACCAGAGTGGGATTTCTTTTTCATCTTAATTACTTGGACTGGCGCAAATCCAAGTAATCGAGAAATTTCAATTTTAATCTCATCCAGTTATTTATCATCACTGGGGACACCTTTCAAGACGACTTTGAACAATCGCTCAGTTTTGTCGTCGTATGTGAAGAATTTATGGCGCTTCTCAGTTAAATACTGAAGAAGACGTTTGCGATCGTCAAAGGATCCCGGCAAAACGCGGCAGTCACCCTTCCTAGCAATCTAAAATGAAACCTTGATCCCCTGAAGGTTACTCAAGATTTCATTCCGAAAGCCAGAAAACTCGGCAACAGATACCACAATTGGCGGAATCCGTTGTTTCTTCGCATGAATCGGATCACCTGGGCTAGAGATAGATTCGATTTTCTCAAATTCGTCGTTAATCAAATTGAACTGATTGCTCAGTTCGATAGGAGATGAAATAATGTCAACGTTAGAGTTAGAAGGAATATCTGAATTCTCCAGCTTCCTTCTATTTTTTCCGCGCTTTGGCAGGACGGTCGTGAAACCTTGTTTCTTTGAAGGAAGTGGATAATTCAGAGACTCCCCCTTCCTCTTGTTTTTATTAATGCTCATTGCTGAGCGTGGAGACGTGACCTTCTAAGAGGTTTTTTCCCAGAACGGTGTCCCTGCAGGATTACCACCGCTTGCCGGAATTTTACTTCCGCAAACGGGTCCAACGTAAAACGAAGGCACGGGTAGGGATCAGTGGGTACAAATAGCGCTAAGAAGCACCGTTGAAATTAAAATAGCTTCGGGTAGTATTAAAAACTTCCTTCCGCAAAGAGAGAAAGAACCGCACAGCACGAAAGCACGTTGCGGTCTGCCGAAAGGTCAGTGTAGATTGCGTTTACTTGACATCTTTTCTGCAGAGATTGCGCGATGAAAGTTGTGTAAATTGTCAGATTTGTATTTGTTGAACGCCTCGGCATAAATCCGTGTTGATGCTCAGAGATAAAACATGAGGCGGAGTGTTTAAGATACTAGTCAGAGGGACGTAGAGTTTACTGGGAACAAGTTAGGGGTCGTACACTAATTACGTAAGCACTTATGGGGGGTAGGAGGGTCTGCCATTTTATTACGTTCCATTTAATGGAAAACATCTTACATGGGGAGAAATGGCGAAATGGGGGTTTTGAAAAACTCAGAAAAATGCTTACGTAATTAGTGTACGGCTCCTTAAACAACAATAATGTCTTCGGCATGAACGTCTAATGAAAAAGTTTTATTATTTTTACATTAATAGTTAAAAGTTCCAAATAAATCTACATGTAACGAGTGATAAAATTTTTTTAACATATACACCCAAAAACACATCTTATACAATTATTGTATAAATGCTGGCCATATGCAATTCTACAGAAACTGTATTAAAATAATACCGTATTGTTAGATTTCAATACAAAAGTTGTAAAATTTTATACAGTTTCTGTAAGGTTCTTATTCAGAACTGTATTAAAATCTGCCATTCGCTGGTTGGCATTAGCTTTAGCATTAGCATTGTTACGGTATAATTCGTGGATTGGACACTAGTGATACTCATGTTTTACTTTTGAGATCCTTATCTAGAGTTCTATCAGAAATCACGAAGGGGAGTTGTCCTTGATTCCAGTCTTAGACAAAAACAACAAAAGCATGAAAATTACTACTCCCGGCAACGCCCATCTTCACCGTCACTATGGAGAGGAAGGAGGTGTTGTTGTCTGCCATCCGCTGGTTTGGTGTACATATTTGAAGTATTTTAATTTTATATCATTATTCGAACGTTGAACATTACGAAGAAACTAAAAATGTTCTAAGTTATTTTTATAACTATCTTCAACTAATATTCTAATGGAATTTATACAGATTCCATAGACTTATTCGAAATTCATTCCGTGCACTACACATTTTCGTCTGCTCTACTTACTAAAACACACGAACAAGTCATACGTGCTTATCCTTTTTTAATATAAGTTCAAAACCAGTATGGGAGCAATGAGATGAAAATCCGGAACGCTCAATCTATAAGAAGGAAAAACATACATTTACCAGTCATATACTAAAGCAATACAAAACCACTAAGACTTGAAGCTTTGTGCATCAAAAGCCTTCACAAGCTTGCTTGCTTTTCATTCAACTTTTTTTTTTATCAAATGACACTGAACAACATTGAGAATCCACTTGATTTTCGATAAACCACTGAACTCCAGCGGTGAAATCTGAATAACAAATTGATCGAATCACGCCCACGCCGTTGCGATTCCGTCTCTTTTAGAGCCACATAAAACTGTATTGCTCTGCGTAGCCCAGACGAGCCATCATCCGTGCCCGTGTCGTCGCCATCAAAACATCCAAAACTCCTCGGAACAAGTTGGGGGTCAAAGTGTCAGCCAGCATCCACGCGGTTCATCTCGAACGGCATCATCGTCAAGGAAGAACACCATAGCAGCCACAATGGATAGAGCTTTATAAAATACTAAAGACCACTTGGCTGTAACACGGCGCAGCATGAAGATTGCCGCAAGTGGTCCGGCCCAGGAAGATGTGTTCGAGCGCTAAAAGGTTGTGAAAGAAAACGATAAAAGCGAGAATAAGACGCCCGAAGCACCCAAAAACCGACCGCGATCAAGAAGAAACCGAGGAAGATTTAATGAATGGAGGTAGAGAATGAATGAATTTGTACAACATTTCCTGTTTTGCACCTCCTCAGAGTGGTGGCGGCGGTGTTAGCAGCAGAGACCCCTCCCGGAACTGGTCACTTGTATCCATGGTGGTATCGCTCTTTTCCGTCGTCGTCGTCGTCGTTATCATCTTCTTTTCTAAGCTTTGCATATTACCAGTTGCTACACGCCTCTCCAGAATCAAGAGGTTGCTCGGTTCGCCTTGTTTTTCCATAGATCTAGAGCTCGTTCGAGAGCCCCATTCAGCGAAGGGGCATTCAAAGAACCCATGTGCGGACTGCGGACGTTTCTTCCAGCCAGTAGAATCCAGCAACAGCAAAAGAAGATAGGGTCACGAGCCGTTTTCCTCCTCACGTCGGTTGGTCGATCTCCACTGCTAGCTGCCCCGGTGAACGTGCGAAGGAACTGGTTTCATTGAAGAAATGGTCATGTTTATTTTTTTTCCTTCATGCCTTATTATGCCACAAAGTATCGCGCGCGGACACTCTTTGGCTTTTTTCAATATGGGCTTGTTATACATTAAAATATACATCTTAGTGCCGTAATGTGGCGTACAGCCGACGACGACGACGACGACATTCTTTCTCGTGTGCTGCTTTATGTTGGAATTTCGCTTCCAGGCCAATTTGCATGTCGCACTGTCCGATAGCCAAATCGCAAAATTTATGAAGTGTTTTGAATATTTTAACTTCTGTTTATGCATTCTCTTATAGCATGGCGACTACGTTTGTGCTTCCCTTATCTTGGTGCTAAATAAGTGCGAATCGCATCGAGGGGAAAGCCAACGAATCGACGACGTTTATTGGCAGGCGATAAAATTAGACTCCGATGGAGTTAATCCTCTGCACTTGACGAGGGGAAGTGGGGATTGACTCTATTGAAAACATAAGTGTTTTGAGAGCTTAAATGTTGCGTTAATCTCATTGCACTATTTTCATGAGTCATAAACTGAGTTTGCAAACAACATAAAGACTCGCGATTATAAGTTTCACAATTTCTTACAATTAGTGTTTGACGATTCTAAGTTATGTTTTTATGGACACCAAACGCATATATGCAAGTGTCTAAATAATGATTTTCAATTAACTTTGTTCGTTTTTCCGAGTGGAAAGATTTATAAAGTGAATCACGTTATGCACGTAACGCTAAAAGCGTTGAACTCTTTATACATAATTGGTAAAAATTGGTAAATAAGGATGTGTCAACTGTGAATGAGGTTATGTAGACAGTTCTCGGCTGTCAGTCTTAATGGGATCATAAACCTTTAGAACGGATATCCGTTAATGATCCTATTAAGACTGAAAGCCAAGAACTGTCTACATAAATGAGGATGTAATCCATATCTTGCGTTACCATGGACATTAGTAACCACATGTCTTAAAATCTCGGAATATGTACAGGTTTTGCAGTTTTATTCTTTGGTTCTTCATCATTCCAACCGAAAACTCATAAAAGTTGGAAGTCAAACGACCCAGACGACACTTATATGAATTTTTGTCTCGAGACCAGTGAAGGTGCGAAACACTGTTTTATAGAAAAGGATGCCGATAAAAATAGATACTGACGAATCCATGAAAACAACATTTTGTTATAGCCAACGAGATACGCTTCAACCAAAAGCAAAGACCCCGACAGCCTCTTCAACGAGCGAACCACTTCACACACTGCCAACAAAGTATTACCCATTGAAGCACTTTCATACCTTAAACGACAACAAGTGCTAATTGCTGTTAAATTTACCAGCTTGTTATTCGCTCGACCAGAAAGAAAGCTCCACGGACATTTTCCAAAACATAATTAGCCTCGTCTATCTCTAGTAGGCAGCAGTGTCACAAAGTACCTAATTAAGACACATGTTGAGAATACACTTCCAGCAGCCGTGGTCCGATGATGGCGCCGACTTCAACCTGATTTAGTTTGCAAAGTCGTAAACATCTTACATATTTAGAAATGACGAGATCAAACACA
Organism: Armigeres subalbatus; assembly: GCF_024139115.2. Taxonomy (NCBI): domain Eukaryota; kingdom Metazoa; phylum Arthropoda; class Insecta; order Diptera; family Culicidae; genus Armigeres; species Armigeres subalbatus. The sequence goes on along the minus strand of NC_085140.1, from coordinate 198,219,543 downwards.
TGTTTTGTCACCAAGCTGCGTTGCATAACCTTGATGCGGTGATGGTGGAGGGGCTCAATTTGGTACCCTCGTTAGCAGCAGATCGCACATTCCAGAGGGTAACCTTGGATCGGTTTGGTGTCAAACAATAACCTTTGCTTACGCAATTGTCCACATGGCATGTCAACTCACATTAGCCACCCAGTTATGTGTGCGCACTTATTCTAACGACTGCCGCAGAACTGCACTCCGGGGAGTTGTGGAAAATGGATTCAGTTTCACGGCGTATGAGTCATCTGAGTCTGACATATTTCTAAGCTCTGCTTATAGTAAGTAAAAAGACCTTTAAATTATGTAAATTTCAGCCATGTTCAAGTTTTACACGGTTTTGTTTTTACTACTCGGTCAAATAGAAAACTTTTAATTGGCTGAAGTCACGTCTTTGTGTAAGGTTGATGTTCACTGCGCGTGTTTTGGAAAGATGGAAAATATCCCCAATTATCAGTCGATCTTTGACAGCTCCCCGAGGTGCTATTCTTTGCAGAATCGCCGTTCCTCTATTTGACATACAGTTTTGCGAACACGCTTGTGTCATGCTGGATGACTTCACGATAGTGCTGTTATGCGAGTCCTCCAATCCAACGCCAATCGTCACCGGTACTATGACCAGATCAGAGTAGTGTTGCAGGAAAAGTCAACCTTAATCACCTCGATGCAAAAGCTCACTGCTTGCCGCCACATGGAACTCCGGTTCGGCTGCTGCTGGCTGGGCCGATAACGATCAAATGACTCAGCATTGACAATCGGATTGCTGCGCGCGTTCATAGCCGCTACGGGACAGGGTCTATGCGCTGCGGCGAAGAAAACGATCATCATCATTGCTCATTTAATTCGAAAATTAAACCTCCCACGCAATATCTGTATCCAATTCTCGTGCGAGTCGTGTAAGGGTCCCAGGGAGGGAAAACTCATCATTTTTGCTAGTTAAACGGTATCTAATTTCTGCGATCAGTCCGCCGAGTGGCGTCTAGGCGACTGCTGGGGGTGGTGGCGACGGCAATATTGTTATTACTAGACGCTGCAGAGATGGTGAAGCAATCGCGTATGGCTGAGAAATGGATATTGGAAAAATGACAATTTTATTCCGCGCTGAATATACGGTAAAGACACGTGGTTCGGAGCGTTAATTGAACCATGGTTTATGAGAGTTGCTGTGAGATTAAATTCGCAAGATAATGTCCTGCAGGATGGAATTCTTTAATTACAACCGTAAACAGTTGGTTCTCGGGTGATGGTATGTCGGTATCGATGGTTGCAGATTCGAAGGCATTATTATCAACCGAAAGGGTGTGGGCAAGTACATGCCATATCCTGGGACATTGTTTTTTTTTGTTGGAGATGGTTATAATTATGTTTTTGGTTCAATTGAGTTCAAGAACAAAACTTTGATTTGATTATTTTGAAGTTATCATTTCTAATATTTGGGTTGCTTTTTAATATTTGCAAATCTTCTACTAGGAATTGTAATTAAAGACATTCAGCATAACGGAATTTGACATAATAATTTGAATAACATTTCTTAAAATGTAGGATTAGGGTCAATTACCCGAATGCATAATAAGTTCTGGGAACATGGTCTAACGAGGAAGCTTCCGGTCCAGTCTGTAGTGAGTAAAACTGTCTCTTTTTGTACAGATAAGCCTCATACCATCCTAAACCGTTTGTTTGTGGTTATACAACTTACTAGGTTTGGAGAGGAGGAGCAAATACCAAAACCTTTTCGAACCAGGTGACTTGCCAAGATGCTGCCTATAATATTCTAAGCCGAAACCGTCTCGATGCTTTCACCGGGGAAAGTAGGAATGCAGCAGGAAAAGGTTTCGTATCAGTAGGGAAGAGACGATCATCTTCGCCTTTTGTTTATTAACCTTCAAAATGTCCGTTGTGAAGGAGAGATATTTTATGTAACCCACTTCTATGCGTAAGCTTCTTTTGTTGCTGGTTTAAGACAGTGTTCGCTAGGGAGATATTGACGTTGTGCACGGAGCTGTAAATTGAGAATTCGGGGTCCTCGATCGTTTGTTAGTTACAGCAAAGTACACTGCAGATGGATGTTTTCTGTTGTTGTTGTCGGATATTCCAATTCTCCGCTTTTTTATTTCACCAATTTTTCAATATTCAAATTCGATTTTTTGGATTTTTCACACTTCCAATATAACAATTTTAAAATTTTGCAATTTTTCGATCCCGATTTTTTAATTTTCCAATTTTTTCAGCTTGAAAATTTACTAATTTTCCAAATTTTTCAATTCTCCAATTTTTCAATTTTTCCATTTTTCTATTTTTCCAATTTTCTATTTTTCCATTTTTCCATTCTTCCATTTGAATTGTCCATTTTCCAATCTCTCAATTTTTCAATTTTTCAACTTTTCAATTTTTTAATTCTTAATTTTTAAATTTTTTAATGTTTCAATCCATCTTTTTTTTTTAATTTTTTTCAATTTCTTAATTTTTCAATCCTTCAATTTTTCAATTTTTCAATTTTCAGTTTTCCAATTTTTCAATTTCTCAATTTTTCAATTTTTCAATTTTTCAATTTTTTAATTTTTTAATTTTTCAATTTTTCAATTTTTCAATTTTTCAATTTTTCAATTTCTCAATTTTTCAATTTTTCAATTTTTCAATTTTTCAATTTTTTAATTTTTCAATTTTTCAATTTTTTAATTTTTCAATTTTTTAATTTCTCAATTTCTCAATTTTTCAATTTTCCAATTTTTCAATTTTTCAATTTTTCAATTTTTCAATTATCCAATTTTCTAATTTTCAATTTTTCAGTTTTTCTATTTTTTTTTTTCAATATCCAATTTTCTAATTTTTCCATTTTTCAAAATTTTGAAATTTTCAAATTTTTCAATTTTTTCAATTTTCCAATTTTTCAATTTTTCAATTTTTCAATTTTTCAATTTTTCAATCTTTCAATTTTTCAATTTTCCAATTTTTCAATTTTTCAATTTTTCAATTTTTCAATTTTTCAATTTTTCAATTTTTCAATTTTTCAATTTTTCAATTTCTCAATTTTTTAATTTTTCAATTTTTCAATTTTTCAATTTTTTAATTTTTCAATTTCTTAATTTTTTAATTCTTCAATTTTTCAATTTTTCAATTTTTTAATTTTTCAATTTTTCAATTTTTCAATTTTTAAATTTTTCAATTTTTAAATTTTTCAATTTCTCAATTTTTCAATTTTTCAATTTTTCAATTTTTCAATTTTTTTTTCCAATTTTTCAAATTTTTCAATTTTTTAATTTTTCAATTTTTTAATTCTTCAATTTTTCAATTTTTCAACTTTTCAACTTTTCAATTTTTCAATTTTTCAATTTTTCTATTTTTCAATTTTATCCAATTTTCTAATTTTCAAATTTTTCTATTTTTCAATTTTATTTTTCAATTTTTCAATTTCTCAATTTTTCAATTTTTCAATTTTTCAATTTTTCAATTTTTCAATTTTTCAATTTTTCAATTTTTCAATTTTTCAATTTTTCAATTTTTCAATTTTTCAATTTTTCAATTTTTCAGTTTTTCAATCTTTTATTTTTTCAATTTTCCAATTTTTCAATTTTTTAATTTTTCAATTTCTCAATTTTTCAATTTTTCAATTTTTCAATTTTTCAATTTTTCAATTTTGCATTTTTTCAATTTTTTCAATTTTTTAATTTTTTAGTTTTTTAATTTTTCAATTTTTCAATTTTTCAATTTTTCAATTTTTCAATTTTTCAGCTTCTCAATTTTTCAATTTTTTAATTTTTCAATTTTTCAATTTTTCAATTTTTCATTTTTCAATTTTTCAATTTTTCAATTTTTCAATTTTTTAATTTTTCAATTTTTCAATTTTACAATTTTTCAATTTTTCAATTTTTCAATTTTTTAATTTTTCAGTTTTTTAATTTTCCAACTTTCCAATTTTCCAATTTTTAAATTTTTTAATTTTTCATATTTCCAATTTTTCAATTTTTTCAATTTTTCAATTTTTCATATTTTTTTATTTTTCAATGTTTCAATTCTCCAATTTTTCAATTTCTCAATTTTTCAATTTTTCAATTTTTCAATTTTTCAAATTTTCAATTTCTCAATTTTTCAATTTTTCAATTTTTTAATTCAATTAGAATTTCAGTATTTTAGAATTTTAGAATTTTAGAATTTTAGAATTTTAGAATTTTAGAATTTTAGAATTTCAGAATTTTAGAATTTTAGAATTTTAGAATTTTAGAATTTTAGAATTTTAGAATTTTAGAATTTTAGAATTTTAGAATTTTAGAATTTTAGAATTTTAGAATTTTAGAATTTTAGAATTTTAGAATTTTAGAATTTTAAAATTTTAGAATTTTAGAATTTTAGAATTTTAGAATTTTAGAATTTTAGAATTTTGGAATTTTGAATTTTGGAATTTTAGAATTTTAGAATTTTGGAATTTAGAATTTTGGATTTTAGAATTTTAGAATTTTAGAATTTTAGAATTTTAGAATTTTAGAATTTTAGAATTTTAGAATTTTAGAATTTTAGAATTTTAGAATCTTAGAATTTTAGAATTTTAGAATCTTAGAATTTTAGAATTTTAGAATTTTAGAATTTTAGAATTTTAGAATTTTAAAATTTTAGAATTTTAGAATTTTAGAATTTTAGAATTTTAGAATTTTAGAATTTTAGAATTTTAGAATTTTAGAATTTTAGAATTTTAGAATTTTAGAATTTTAGAATTTTAGAATTTTAGAATTTTAGAATTTTAGAATTTTAGAATTTTAGAATTTTAGAATTTTAGAATTTTAGAATTTTAGAATTTTAGAATTTTCGAATTTTCGAATTTTCGAATTTTCGAATTTTCGAATTTTCGAATTTTCGAATTTTCGAATTTTCGAATTTTCGAATTTTCGAATTTTCGAATTTTCGAATTTTCGAATTTTCGAATTTTCGAATTTTCGAATTTTCGAATTTTCGAATTTTTGAATTTTCGAATTTTCGAATTTTCGAATTTTCGAATTTTCGAATTTTCGAATTTTCGAATTTTCGAATTTTCGAATTTTCGAATTTTCGAATTTTCGAATTTTCGAATTTTAGAATTTTAGAATTTTAGAATTTTAGAATTTTGGAATTTTGGAATTTTAAAATTTTAGAATTTTAGAATTTTAGAATTTTAGAATTTTAGAATTTTAGAATTTTAGAATTTTAGAATTTTAGAATTTTAGAATTTTAGAATTTTAGAATTTTAGAATTTTATAATATTGAATTTTAGAATTTTAGAATTTTTAGAATGAATTTTCCAATTTTCCAATTTTCCAATTTTCCAATTTTCCAATTTTCCAATTTTCCAATTTTCCAATTTTCCAATTTTCCAATTTTCCAATTTTCCAATTTTCCAATTTTCCAATTTTCCAATTTTCCAATTTTCCAATTTTCCAATTTTCCAATTTTCCAATTTTCCAATTTTCCAATTTTCCAATTTTCCAATTTTCCAATTTTCCAATTTTCCAATTTCCAATTTTCCAATTTTCCAATTTTCCAATTTTCAAATTTTTGAATTTTTGAATTTTGGAATTTCTTAAATTTTTAAATCTTTAAATTTTCAAATTTTTAAATTTTTACATTTCTAAATTTTTTAATTGGATTTTGGATTTTTGGATTAATTTTTTCAACTTTGTAGGTTTCTATTTTTATAATTTTTAACTTTTCCAATTTTTCAATTTGCGGATTCCACGATTTTTTGATTTTCTGATTTCTGATCTTATTTCAGATTTCTGATTTCCAGTTCTACAATTTTTAAATTTTTCCTGTGATTCTCCAACTTTAATTTTCTAATTTCACAATTTGTTTTTTTTACATTTTTTTTATTTCCGATTTTTGATTTCAGATTTTGAGCCTTGGATGTTGGATCTCATGTTTCTGATTTCTGATTTCCAATTTTTCCAATTTCCCAATTTTTAAATTATTCAATTTTTCCATATTCTAATTCCACGATTTTTTGATTTTCCGATTCTCCTATTTCCGAATTTCCAATTTTCTGATTTCTGATCTCCGAGTACAGATTTAGAGCTTCGGATCTTGGTTTTCATATTTCTGATTGTTAATCTTAACCAAAGAATTTGTCAATGTTTAGATCAGTGACAGCGAATATTCTGCAAAAATAATTAGTTTTTGCCGCAAGTCTTCACGCTATTGGTTATAATCTTCTAATCTCTTCAGTCCCATTCCATAAATCTCTCACCAGTAGACAAATCTACCCCCTTAGTTGATTATCAGTTTCTTGAATCGTTTTGCGGTTGTCAACCTGTCGCATGGTGTCATTGAAAGGCGGTGACATATCGTTCAGATATATCAGCACATTGGGCGCCGACGGCTTTCTTCCCCCACAACCGTACATTAGAGCGACGATCATTTACACTGATTGAGACAGTTTAGCAACGGCTGCCCGCCCCCAGCTTGTCACCACAGAAAAAAAAGCTTAATTTCTTCGTTCGACGCCTTTGGTCTTCGTCTGACCACAAGCACCAGATATGTAACCAATTGGTCAGTTCATCTGCTGCTGTCCACGGCATGTTTATCGAAAACGAAATGAATTACATAGAGGCTGTGTTTGCTTTCATGCTACCTGTTCCGATCTTTTCTCCATCAGCTTCGTTGAACTTTTTCAAGTGCTATTCTTTGCTGACTGTTGACCACTCCAAGCTCGACTTGCGCCGGCCGGCTGCAACCCCTGAACCGTGGGGAATCTGGTGGTCAGAAAGCAATTCGACGTCTTCAAAGAAGTAACTCGTCAGTGATCTTTGAGCGAGTGCTACGTCGGTGAGAAGATCGCAAAACTAATCTTTCTGATTGCCCGATGCTAGTCACTAGAAATATAGCCGAGCTTATTTTTAGGTTCAAAATGATGTTGACAATCACTACATTGAATTTGCAGTCCTTCAACGTCCAAACAGTTGTCTGATATGTCTTATTATTAAAACGTTTTATAAAATTATTCTGACCACATTTTCATACATAATTTTCCTATAGTCAACCCGGACAAGTGGCACCGTTTTTCCCATTCATCTCGGGACGACAATGACAACGAGAAGTGGCTTGTCGCGATGTCGCGCTCGAAAACTTTTTTTTGTCAAAATAAAGCAAACTGGCGTGCCGTAACCGCGTCGTCGTCGTAGTCGGCAGCTATAGGCGCAGAACATGGGCAGGAGCCGCACCGCGGACGTGTAGACAAGCGTGAGAAAATAAACAACTGCGTAGGCTTCCTTCGGGTGCTCCATCGAAAGTGAAGCCCAAATGGTAGCGGGCGACCAGCGGAGGAAGACAGGACCCGGGGTCCGAACGGTATGGGTCTTTCAGTGCCGATAGTGGACGCATAATTTATCTTCAACTGACTGCGAGGAACTACCGAGCGCTGTGGATGCTGTGGGGCTGACTGGACGGTAAGCAGCCGATGACGCGAGTGATGATGATTGTGGGGAAATAATGGTCGTGCAATGCCGGTGGCCGAAAGTTTTTGAGAGCATATTTGCATACGGACAAATACAGCCGAATGTGTACTTTAAAGTTACATTGTTTTCAAACAAAATAAACGCTTGTTAATGATCCACGAATGCTGCGGGCATTGAATTGGAAATTTCGGAAATTTGCTCGTTTTTTGTGATTGATAGGTGAGAGATTTCTAAAGAACGTTGCTCAAGACGAGTATTTTGTTTTTTATCTGTTTATGGAATCGTGATGTGAATTCGGACACTTCAGTCGGAAGAAACACTAGTTCCGGGTGCTCTGATGATATTTTACCATTTTTCTTAGAATTAAACAAAAATACATTGCTCACTAGTTTTATTAACACAAAATTTGGCCCAGAAGAAGAAGAAGAAGAAGAAGAAGAAGAAGAAGAAGAAGAAAAAGAAGAAGTAGAAGAAGAAAAAGAAGAATAGGAAGAAGAAGAATGAGTTATTTGAGATTTTGAGCGAGGAAGCAGCTATTGGCGGCATAGTTCGTGCTTTGAACTGCTTCGTACAACAAATCTCTAGGCAGAAGTGTACGAGAGGGTGCGTAAAGTTGAATTGTTGTCAACAAAACTGGCACGTCGTATTCAGAGAGCAATAATATAGCGATAAAAACTGCTTGAGCCACATTCCTCCGCTTGCCAAGAGTATACAGTCCTAGTAAGCGACAACGATCAGCGTATGGTGGAAGATTGAGCGGACGAACTTATGTTGGACAGCTTCCAAACGAGCCGACCATACGGTTTGATAAGGATTCCAAACAACTGAAGCAAATTCCAAATGAGACCGATTAACGAGCAGTTGAGTGCTTTGAAACACAAAGGATCTCCAAATTCACTGGAAATTTTGAACATGAATCTGAGCTGGCGATTCGCTTTATCAATAGTAGTAGACAAGTGACCTTTCATCCAATATGACTCCGAGATCTTTGTTATGGTCGACACGTTATAAAGTAGTATTAGGTATCAGAACGTCGGCTCAGGAGGCACGTCCCCCTCAGTTTGGGAGATTTGTGCCATCGCCTTCACTGGCCTTTCTCATCATTTACCTGACGGAAAAGGTAGTGAAAAGGGGAAAGGAAGAGGAAGTGAAATTGGAAAGGAGAATGGAACAGGTTTGTGGAGAGGGAAGATACAATCAATAATACATACTTACGATGCATTTTGTAAAACGCAATGAAACGCGAAGAATAAAATATACTGGATAAGTCACACAATGCAAATGCATATGATATACCATTTATAGGAAAGCCAATTATGTAGACTCATACGCATTAAGCTAGGGACTAAAGAGAGGTGTCACAAAAACATTCAGGACGTAACAATGAACGAACGTCAAAGACAAGAGTAGCCAAAGCCGAACGTCAAAGACGAGACACATCCATATAGGTGACAAACACAAAGTACATTGTAAAAAAAAACGCATAATGCGAATCCATATAGGTGGCAATTTGTTGAAAACTAAGTAAAACACATATTCATAACCCCACCCTTATTTAGCCTCAAGTTCAGATTAAAAAAGAGTAGCAGAAGCCGAACGTCAAAGACGAAACACAGAGTACACTGTAAAAAACGCATAATGCCAAATCATATAGGTGACAGACACAAAGTACATTGTAAAAAAAACGCATAATGCGAATCCATATAGGTGGCAATTTGTTGAAAACTAAGTAAAACACATATTCATAACCCCACCCTTATTTAGCCTCAAGTTCAGATTAAAAAAGAATAGCAGAAGCCGAACGTCAAAGACGAAACACAGAGTAGACTGTAAAAAACGCATAATGCCAAATAATATAGGTGACAGACACAAAGTACATTGTAAAAAAAACGCATAATGCGAATCCATATAGGTGACAGTTTGTTGAAAAACTAAGAAAAACACATATTCATAGCCCCACACTCACGTTAAGATTGAACAAGAGTAGCTAAAGACGAGACACAGTTGACAATTTGTTGAAAACTAAGTAAAACACATATTTATAACCCCACTCTTATTTAACCTCACGTTGAGATTGAATAAGAGCAGCCGATTATCTCGGAGAAGTAAAAAGTCAACTACGCCATAGCTCCGGTTAGCGCAGCGAGGGCTAAATACTGTGAAGGGCGCCCTGATGCTTCACAGGCTCCATTTGCGGTTAGGTTCTTATTAGACCCCCCATTCTTTCATAGGCACGGTAAGCATAAAGCCGCATCACACCGAAATAAGATCGGCCGGATTTTCTATTTCTGGAACGGCTTTCACTGTTCTGCATTTGTGAGCGTCTGCATTTTTAACATTCGGTTAGCCACATCCAAGTTGTCGGTAATGGCTTGATCCAACGCAAAACGCTGGTAGAGTCCGTCCAAAAATACGCTATGGATATTTTTAACACGCGTGGATATTTTTAATGAATCCAGAATTGTTATGAAGAGTTCCGCCGACAAAACAGCGCCGGATAGCTCCAAACGTGGGATAGTTAGGTATTTCAAGGACGCTGCACAGTAGGCCTGGTCGCTTTTATGTTTGAACTACATTTATGATGTGCTTCAAACATAAATATTGACAAGAAAAGTGATAGATGTAGTCGAGTCTATCACAGTGTATGTGTAGACTAGACTAGACTAGACTAGGAATTATCCTGAAATTATTTCCGGACTTCACTCGGAGTTTGCTCCAGAATTTCATTCGGAAACTAATTTGAGAGTTCCTCCGGGATATCTTCCAAGAGTTTCTCCAGGAATTTCTTCAGAACAATTCATCTGGGAATACTTTCAGGTTTTCATCTGAGAATTCCTCCATTAATTCCTCCTGGTATTTTTCCGGGAATTCCTTCAGATATTTCTCCGAAAATTATTTCAGGAGCTTCTCCAAGAATTATTTCAGGACTTCTTCAGATATTTCTCCGAAAATTATTTTAGGAGCTTCTCCAAGAATTATTTCAGGACTTCTTTGTGGGAATTCCTCCGGAAGTGTTTATGGGAGTTCCTCCGGGAGATCCTCCAGCAGTTTTTCCAAGAGTTCCTCCGGAAATCCCTCCTGGAATTTCACAAGGAATTTTGGAGGATATTTGGCAGGAATTTCACGGAAAATGAGATTTCGCAAGTTCCTCCAGGATTTCCTCTGGAAAAAACTCGGATAATTCATCTAATAAATCTCGTCTAGCTGAAACCTTTGTAGGGGTATGTAGCTGGACCATCATCATCATCAGAGAACCTCCCGGAGAGTTCCCTGAGGAGCTCCCATAGAAATTCTCGGAGGAGCTTTTGGAGAAATTTATATATAAACTCCTGATGCGAAATGGTGACAAATGAACGAAATGGACATCCGGGAATAGGCGCCTAACATAGCTCTGGTCCTCACAAGTTCCAATACTCACGCTTCCACGGGTCTTCCGATGACAATTGACCGCCAGCTAAGGGTTGCGTACTTGGCTGGTAGTGCAGCCTGGGCACTGTTGTCCTTCTGACATCAGCTAGAGTGAGAGGGTGAGTCCTGTGGGGTCTGCCTAGGATGTGGTGGGGTTCGACAGTGGGCTCTGTTGAACTTCTATAAAAAGCTGCATGTGTCCCCAAGCAGGCCCTATCAAAGCGACCGTGTGCCGCTCGAAGCGCACTAGCCTACTCCTGGTGTTGGGTGGGACTTTAAACAAATTTGACCTGACTGATCGAGCGTCTGCTCATCAAGGAGGTGCGGCTCCAACAGCGTCTGTTCTGGCACCCAGCGGCTGAGTATGAAAAGCTATTCCCCGGAAGCTATACCTAAGATGGCAGCCCCATCCCGGTGGATAGGGAACCTTGGGCCAACAGCCTACTGTTCCCGAAACATCAATTTGTTCGAGAATCCGATAATGAAAGAATACGGAGTGATTTTACGGCGACGACTCTTAGCGCGAAACAACGGACACGAATAGGAACATGGAACGTTTTAACCCTAGCCCAGCAGGGTAAATTGGCACAACTTGCCAATAATGAGGCACGCCGCATGAAGCTTGAGATCCTGGGACTAAGTGAAGTCCGTTTGCCAAACCTTGGAGAACACAGAACGCCATCGGGACAAGTTCTGCTATACTCTGGTTTACGAGGTGAACACGCTCCCCGGCATCGCGGAGTTGGCTTCCTGCTAAGCGCTCAGGCACACTCTGCGCCTATGAAGTGGGAACCTATAAGTGAAAGGATAATCGTTGCCAGATTTAGAACACGGGTCCGAAACCTTACTATAATCCAATGTTATGCGCCAACCGATGCTGCCGATCTGCAAGACAAAGAGAACTTCTACAGTCAACTCAATGCCGTTGTAGATAGAATTCCGAAGGGTGATAGCAAGATCTGTTTGGGCGACTTCAATGCGAAGATCGGATCCGACAACTCGAACCATGAGCGCATTATGGGACGCCATGGTCTCGGAGAAATGAGCGAAAGCAGAATTTTGTGGTAATAACGACATGGTGATCGGGGGATCGCTCCAAGCCAAAGTCGTAGCCCGTCAACGATACGCGGCTCTTGAGAAGGAAGTAAAACGCTCATGTCGACGGGACAAGTGAGCGTGGGCAGACTCTCTGGCCGACGAAGGAGAGAGAGCCGCCGCAACCGGGGACATTCGCCTCCTCTACGATATCTCACGACGTTTAAGGGGGGGGGATGAATGCAACGATGCCTGTGCAAGACGCGAATGATCAGTTATTGACCGACCCAACTGACCAGCTGAAACGCTGGTTCGAGCACTTCGAACAACTTTTTCAAGTGCCAGCCAGGCCATCACCACCTCGGCATGATTTGCCTAGGATCCGACGTATAACACGCGTCAATACCGAAGCTCCATCACTGCTAGAGATTCAAATAGCCATCCAAAGCATGAAATTGAATAGAGCCCCAGGGGTCGACCGCATATCAGCCGAGATGCTCAAAGCTGACCCCATGACATCCGTTCAACTACTGCATCGTTTATTTCGTAATATCTGGGACACCGCAACTTTCCCGGTCGACTGGATGCAAGGTATCTTAGTGAAGGTGCCCAAAAAGGGTGACTTGACTGTATGCGATAATTGGCGAGGCATTATGTTGCTGTGTACCGTTCTCAAAGCTCTGTGCAAAATTATCCTAGCCCGGATTCAGGAGAAGATCGATGCGACTCTCCGGCGGCAGCAAGCCGGATTCCGTGCCGGAAGATCCTGTGCGGACCATATTGTCACGCTCCGCATCATTCTGGAGCAGGTCAACGAATTCCAAGAGTCCCTTTACTTGGTATGCATTGACTACGAAAAAGCTTTCGACCGTCTCAATCACGAGAATATGTGGGACGCCCTGAGACGCAAGGGAGTTCCTGAGAAAATCATCGGCCTCAACGAGGCACAGTACGAGGCCTTTTGGTGTATAGTGCTGCACAATGGGGTCTTGTCCGACCCTATCCGGGTCGTAGCTGGTGTGAGGCAAGGATGTATTCTATCACCGTTACCGTTCCTCATCGTAATCGACGAGATTCTGGTAGATGCGATTGACCGTGAACCAAACCGCGGGCTGTTATGGCAGCCTATAACTATGGAGCACCTAAATGACTTCGAATTGGCGGATGATGTTGCACTCCTCGCGCAACGGCGCTCTGATATGCAGAGTAAGCTCAACGACCTTGCCGAGCGCTCCTCTTCGGCAGGTTTAGTCATCAACGTCAACAAAACCGTTGGATGTAAACACGGTGACTCCTTCCAGTTTCATAGTAGCCGGGCAACCAGTGGAGAATGTTGAAAGCTTCCAATATCTTGGTAGTCAAATGGCGTCAGACGGCGGTACCAGGATCGACATAGGCGCACGGATCAAGAAAGCAAGGGCTGCCTTTGCGAGTTTAAGAAATATCTGGAAAAACAGGCAGATAAGTGAACGCACCAAAATACGAAATTAAGCGACACGTTACATAGTATCCGATGTTGAAAATATGAAATAAAATTACTAGAAGTTACTTTTTTACAGGAAACAAAAAAAGTGGTAAATACAACTTATTGCGATATGTTTTCATAAGAAATCACTGAAATTAATAAAAATGGATTGCTTTGCATTGCTTAACTGACTTATAATTGCTGGATACTTATGTTTAATTTTACACATTCTCTAGTGCAGATTTTTGAAGATTTTGGTACAGATGAAAAAGATTTTTAGATAAACCTTTGCACTAGAAGTCCAAAGTACAACACATTTTGAAATTTAGCCTCTGGATTGAGCTATTGACAAACTACTAAATGATCGAACCCAGATTACTAAATGATTTTTACATCCTTGTGTGTGTGTTCTCTTTACTTTTAATAACCTGCTGCTAAAATTTGCTTCTTGGGGAATTGCCTAACGCTCTTTATGCTTATCGTCCATTATGCCTAACGTACGTATGCCTAACGGTAAATTTTGACCACTGAATCATCCCAAAACAATGTGACTGTATCGATTTTTTTTCGGTTGCGTAAACAAGAAACCTAATTAGTTCATTTGGTGGGTAAAATATCGAAATGATCAGTTTAGTTTTTGATGGCGAACCGAAGAATCATCCCGGAATATGGCCTCCAGACTATTAAGTTCGAGTTACCCAGCTTCGTGAGCATCTGGAGTTCCATCTTGAAGTGTCATTCAATGATATGTGCTTACATTATTTACGATACGCAAATGGAGTTAATTATGACACAGACATTCCATTGGCACAGAAAAACGCAACAAAAAACATCTCAATCAAAATTTCTTCCACTTCCTGAAAGCACCATAAATAACACCACTGAATAAGGAACTGACGGATCAACTTCCATCCCACATCTCCACCCAGTAGCCACCACCGGTAGCCAACTCCGCCGCCCTTCCCAGGAGCATCAGGTAGCAATTAAATCACACTCGTTCGCATGCCTGCCAACCCATATGGCTTTGACATGATTCCGCTTCCCTGGGGGCTCGGTGCTCTGGCCGCCGAGGAATAACATCCAGCCATTTGGATTTCGCGCTGTACACAAAGCTCGCACAGACGAGCGGAGCAGAAGAGTGCAATCACTGTCGAATCCATTCATTCGATCTGTCAATCATTTAGTTCACATTCAATAAGCACCGAGAGAGGCGAATGCGAAGGAAGACCCTACAACCCGGACACCTTCAGTCGGCCAGCAGTGTCCAGCCTGAATGGTACACATTGATAATGAATTTCGTAAAGAAAAAAGGAAGCCCAAGAGCCCGGTAAAGATGCAGATCTCCTTTTCGGGCTTCGGTTTGGCCTCTGGCGTGAGTGGAAAGTTTCTGGCACGAAATGGAAACACAATTGCGCACCACTATATGCCGTGGCTATAACTTTCACCTGTTTTGTTCGGAATGCTGCCTTTTAGGTTGTCCGCCGAGCCACCACCACCGCACGAGATGCCTTCGGTCAGTTCTGTCCAATTTATGCAGTGGCAAAAATTTCCAAAAAACAAAAATCACGCGCGAAAATTAAATTGTTTTGTTGGATGATGTTGTTGCTGTAGAAGATAAATGACATGCCCGAAGGAGGGACACAAAAGTTGTTATTTATGTTGTGGAATTTAAAAGTTTCAAAAATATTGTCAAGAGTTGCGTAAACAACTTCATGAGTTGCTAGCGTGTGGGTAAAATATATTAACGACTAGAACAAATGATCTATTGTAGTGCTCCAAAAAGATAAAAAGCAAGTGAATAATTCTATAATTTCCATGATAAAGTATAAAAAGCAATAAAACCGAACAATGTTTCCTCAAAGGACTTATGAAAATTCCCACAATTTTGTTACTTTTTTAAACCTTTCATTGACATTTTCCAATCTGTTTTTACATTTCCCACTGGAACATACTCGCTCCGTAGCATAGTGCTCAATTCGTGCTTAAGTACAAATTCCAGCAATACCTAACAAAACTCGCATTATGTATATATTGGCTCATGTTAAAATATCCCGCGTATTTTATCTTAATTCATTTAAAATGAGTCTGCAAAAATCGCAAGCACTAGGACCGAAAGAAACAACCTGATCGTTGCGAGGCACTCAAAAGGCATTCTTATCGTTTCCTTCGCCAACATACAGCCATTATTTCCATATTTATCTTACTTTTCGAGTACACATAACCACCTTTTTCAAAGCATTTGATTCAAGAGCCCCGATAAGGAAGCCGGCGTCGAGAGCTTGTTTTTGTCCATGATCTCCAGAGCAGAGCCCCGACACGATCACTTTCAGTTACCGCCGATGTTGCAGAACCCAATAAATCTCAAACTCAATCGCCCTATCGCTGGTTTCGTTTTGGTGAGCAGATATACCTAACCAACGACTTATCAACAGTGGCGGTGAAAGAAGATTGATGTCCATAGTTTGAAACTCGGTCAAAAGGCAAAATTTCGTCGAATGCAGAAACCTCGTTTCTTGTGTAACGATTTCAAGAGGGCCAATTTGGATAGATCACCGGGACACCGCCGCACGCGTCGATCATATGCTGCTGGCCAGACCACGTAATCATGGGGTGAAATTCATCAGTTCTCTGGCTGGCGCGGTACCACCCGCAAATGACGTTTGTGTTACAGCCAACACGGGCATGATATGGACCCCAAAATACGAGTGAAAGATAGCCACGTATAGGCAATGAGGTGGTTTAATCTGTTTCGGGCATCCGGCAGCTATCAACCAGGCCTAGTTTGTGTGTGTGTGTCCCATGCTGGTGTCTCCGATTCTACGACCCAAATGATTGATCGCCGCGTGCTGCCAGAAACCAGCGACCAGCAGCGAAGCAAAAACGTGAATCACTTTACAACAGATCAGCTTCGCCGCAGTTCTTCAAAACGGCGAATCCAGCGTTCAGCGTGTGCTGTGCGAAGTTTATTGGAAATGACTGCAGGCAAATTACTGGTTTACGCTAGGTCCGATCTGAGCTGGGGCTTGTTTAAATCAATTATTCTGACTTGGGCCACGAAAAAAAACCTTTAGCGAGTTCATTCCTAGTTCAAGAGCTCCGAGCGGAAATTGGATGGTGGACCGGTGAGTGGCGGGTGTTTTCAGTATATCCACTTCAGATTAAAGAGCGCTGTTTGACATGGTAGCTAAAGGGCTCTTCGTCGGCCGTCGTCGTCATCATCGTAGTCTATGCGGTTATGACGGGTATCAAGGCCTCTATGGGTTTGATGCCAGCCGGAGGCATTCCGGTCGGTCAGTTGTCAGTCGCGGGTGTCAGCCGCTTCGTTTGTTAGGCTTCCACTCACTCACTTACTTGCTTGCTTACTTAGGCCACTTGGGACAATGGGCGCTGATGGACGAGCAGCCAGCTCAGCACTCTGTTTTCAATACGCATAATGTTCCTGTCACGCT
The DNA here is from genome assembly GCF_024139115.2 of Armigeres subalbatus. NCBI lineage: Eukaryota > Metazoa > Arthropoda > Insecta > Diptera > Culicidae > Armigeres > Armigeres subalbatus. Next base: position 198,202,744 of record NC_085140.1, on the reverse strand, counting down.
TTTTGGGTTCGATTGTTGTCCAACACTTAACAGTTTGTATCACACTGAGCGCGCCAAGATATGGCTTGGAACGCAGCCTGCGGTTGTTCGCGGTGGCAGCCCTACACTCTGACCCAGATCCCGTTTTGACAGGCTCCGACCGGCATCATCGGCAGCTCAAAGCTTCCAGTTTCTCGAAAATGTGCCAAAACGAAAATAATCACCTCGTTGAGGCTAAGTTGATGCAGGCTTTTTTGGAATGACAATGGAAGTGTTTTCATGAGCTTTTCAAGCACAGGCTATTGATGGGTCTGCGGTGAAGTGCTGCTCGTTGAAGAGTGCACGTGAGAACCAGCATCTTTGTGGGCATTTTTGTAGTTTTACCCGACTAGAGTAAAGTAACAGATTTATAGAAGACCGTAATATTCAATTATATGATTTTCTGTACCAGATTCGGTTACAAATTGTGGCTGTGAGTCAAGGATGTTATCGATCATTTAGTAATTCGCGTTTGATCATTTAGTAGTTTGTTAATACAGATTCCAGAAACTGAATTTCAAAATGTGTTGAATGGTGGACTTCTAGTGCGAAGGTTTTTCTGCAACTCTGCCTTATGGTTCGTTGTTTGAATTCCACTAGTAACGGAGTTATAGCGCCTCTACGCCTCTGCTCGTAAGACTACTGGACAGACTGATAATCAGGGTCTAGGAAACAGAAGGAAGGCAGAGGAACTTCCAATCCCAATTCTAAATGCCGTTCACAAAGCGTTATGTTATGGCCAAAACACATTTTTACACGAAAAATGAGTAAAAAGAATTCTCACTTATTGGGTACTTATCCTTTACTGATTTGCTCGCAACAAGTTGCATTCGACTATTGAAAATTGGCTGGATCAGACTTTGGACTCCAAGTCATGACCAAAATACTATTTTGGTGTGTGTCACTCAGTTTTTTTGGCACTTATACGTAACCGAGTTCAACACGCGTCGGAGTCGTCCGCCGCGGCTTAACATTGGGCGGCTACAAGAAGGTAGACTAGCCCAAGACTACGCGCAACAGCTGGAAGTGGCACTCCCAACGGAAGAGCAGCTAGGCGCAGCATCTCTTGAAGATGGCTGGAGAGATATTCGATCCGCCATTGGAAGCACCGCAACCGCTGCACTAGGCACGGTGGCTCCGGATCAGAGAAACGACTGGTATGACGGCGAATGTGAGCAGTTAGTTGAGGAGAAGAATGCAGCATGGGCGAGATTGCTGCAACACCGCACGAGGGCGAACGAGGCACGATACAAACGGGCGCGGAACAGCCAAAACTCGATTTTCCGGAGGAAAAAGCGCCAGCAGGAAGATCGAGACCGTGAAGAGACGGAGGAACTGTACCGCGCTAATAACGCACGAAAGTTCTATGAGAAGTTGAACCGTTCACGTAAGGGCCACGTGCCACAGTCCGATATGTGTAAGGACATAAACGGGAACCTTCTTACGAACGAGCGTGAGGTGATCCAAAGGTGGCGGCAGCACTACGAAGAGCACCTGAATGGCGATATGGCAAACAACGGTGGCGTTATGGTAATGAACCTAGGAGCACGCGCGCAGGACATGCGACTTCCGGCTCCGAATCTCCAGGAAATCCAGGAGGAGATCGGCCGGCTGAAAAACAACAAAGCCCCTGGAGTTGACCAACTACCAGGAGAGCTGTTTAAACACGGTGGTGAAGCACTGGCTAGAGCGCTGCACTGGGTGATTACCAAGGTTTGGGAGGATGAGGTTCTGCCGCAGGAGTGGATGGAAGGTGTCGTGTGTCCCATCTACAAAAAGGGCGAAAAGCTGGATTGTAGCAACTACCGCGCAATCACATTGCTGAACGCCGCCTACAAGGTACTCTCCCAAATTTTATGCCGTCGACTAACACCAATTGCAAGAGAGTTCGTGGGGCAGTACCAGGCGGGATTTATGCGTGAACACTCTACCACAGACCAGGTGTTCGCTATACGTCAGGTATTGCAGAAATGCCGCGAATACAACGTGCCCACACATCATCTATTTATCGACTTCAAAGCCGCATATGATACAATCGATCAGGACCAGCTATGGCAGCTAATGCACGAAAACGGATTTCCGGATAAACTGATACGGTTGATCAAGGCGACGATGGATCGGGTGATGTGCGTAGTTCGAGTTTCAGGGGCATTCTCGAGTCCCTTCGAAACCCGTAGAGGGTTACGGCAAGGTGATGGTCTTTCGTGTCTGCTATTCAACATCGCTTTGGAGGGAGTAATACGAAGGGCAGGGATTGACACGAGTGGTACGATTTTCACGAAGTCCGTCCAGTTATTTGGTTTCGCCGACGACATTGATATCATGGCACGTAACTTTGAGAGGATGGAGGAAGCCTACATCAGACTGAAAAGCGAAGCTAAACGGATTGGACTAGTCATCAACACGTCGAAGACGAAGTACATGATAGGAAGAGGCTCAAGAGAGGTCAATGTGAGCCACCCACCACGAGTTTGTATCGGTGGTGACGAAATCGAGGTGGTTGAAGAATTCGTGTACTTGGGCTCACTGGTGACCGCCGATAACGATACCAGCAGAGAAATTCAGAGACGCATAGTGGCTGGAAATCGTACGTACTTTGGACTCCGCAAGACGCTCCGATCGAATAGAGTTCGCCGCCGTACCAAACTGACTATCTACAAAACGCTTATAAGACCGGTAGTTCTCTACGGACACGAGACCTGGACGATGCTCGTGGAGGACCAACGCGCACTGGGAGTTTTCGAAAGGAAAGTGTTGCGTACCATCTATGGTGGGTTGCAGATGGCGGACGGTACGTGGAGGAGGCGAATGAACCACGAGTTGCATCAGCTGTTGGGAGAACCATCCATCGTTCACACCGCGAAAATCGGAAGACTGCGGTGGGCCGGGCACGTAGCCAGAATGTCGGACAGTAATCCGGTGAAAATGGTTCTCGACAACGATCCGACGGAAACAAGAAGGCGAGGTGCACAGCGGGCAAGGTGGATCGATCAGGTGGAGGACGACTTGCGGACCCTCCGCAGACTGCGTGGTTGGCGAAGTGCAGCCATGAACCGAGCTGAATGGAGAAGTCTTTTATGTGCAGCACAGGCCACTCCGGCCTTAGTCTGATGATAAATAAATAAACATAACCGAGTTGCTCGCAAGATTTACATTTGACATGGAATACTGTTCCATTATTGTCTATTGCAAATATGACAGGTCACGCTTTGAGCTCGGATTGTCCTGTAGCGCTGAGTAGACACCTTTTCGTGGCGTGTTACGGAGTAAGATCTACTACATTGTGCTCTAGTTCGTAATATTCTTGTTAATACTTATAAGTGATGATCGGAAGAGTATTGAATGACTATAATTTGCTTCTAGATGACCCACTTATTCTATCTTTTAAGATGGAGTCAATGGAGTAAATTACGGAAACGCAACCCAATCAACCTCAGGCTGTCTTCGAAGCCGACGACTTGGATCTCCAAGCTTCAGAGCGCTCATCAATTAGAAATTCGGTGTATCTGCTGAACACTTTGTGTAAAGGTGAGATTCCTAAATACCAAACGCAATGAAATCTCTGTACAAAAACGAATTCGGAATTCGGATGCATGTCAAAATTAATATTATCTCACTTTTTATGAAGCCGAAGCTGATTCGCCATTTCTCGAAGGGTATAAATAGCGGCACCTTAATCTAAAGTGGTTACACGTCATGGTGGAATAAAAACGACTGCTTCATTTCTTCTCAATCGTAATGGAAAAGTAGGACATTCACTATTAACAAAGGACACGGGTATAATACAAAAGTTCAATTAATGGACACAGTGGTTCATCCAAAAGATATTTTAGTTACTAGATAAAGATTGTCGCTACTGTTCCCTTTGTTCTGCTGTCCGAAACATGTGTGGTACATACCTGTCAAATCGTATGGATTTTCCTTCTTTGACATTTAGCTACCCTATCCTCGCCAGCAAAAGATGTTCCGGACAGCGACGACAGCGACAATCTTTATCTAGTAACTAAAATATCTTTTGTTCATCCAGAACAAAAAAGATGGCTCGGAAGTTATGACCAAAATACTATACATAAAATACATGCACGAGAAAGGAACCATCACCCGTAGTTGGATTGATCAGGTTTTTATTTTTCAAAATAATATTATATACATATAGGTATATATATACAAAACAGTAACGTTTAAGCATCCGAAATTTAAAATAAAATAGGGGAACTGTCCCATTTTATATTTCACTGAACACTGAACATACATTCTCATCGCAAAACAGAGAAATACAGCACCAATCTCGTCGCTTCTTTTAGCTAACATGCGTGTGCTCACTGCTGAAAAAATCACAAAAAAAAAACAAATCAAATTCCTTTTCATTGCTTTGTGTTTGATGGGATGGAAATGGGAGCTATGAGATGAAGTGCCGAACCGTTCCCCTATGCAGTGTTGGTAAAATCACTCAAACATCTCAATCAACGAGCCCTCCCGTGCGAACGAAATCGTCTGCGATTTTAAAAGAATGCATCACGCTTGAATTTTTCATGCTAAAACGTATCGTTTCACTACTCATTTGCCAAAAAATCATTTCGGTTCAAAAACGCATTTGAAATCAATTTGAGGGGAATTTATTGCTTATACAAGGAGAGCATCTATTACTTTATGCGACAAACGTCAATTCACTGTTTTCAACGAAGGAGAACAAAAGAAAACCTACGATGCTTCAACTCATCCATGAGTTTTTAGGTGCTGTGTTTTGTGCGTTTTAACTCACGCTTGATTTGAATCGTCCATGAGTTTTGAGATTTTGAGTTTTTACCAACACTGCCCCTATGTGATGTAATTTTAATCGAAATAGCCATTGGAAAGCGAGTGGTCGAAGGTGGTCAAACGGTGTCATAAAACCTTAGCCTGCATTCCCATAACAATTAAATTGCAATGGCATAAGTGATTAGTTCCATCGAGGATGTTCTCTAAAACATAAAGAAGGCATTTTCCTGAAAGGGGAGGGTCGTTTGGCCGAAACTCATTCGGCAGGAAGCCATTTGACCGAACGCCACGTGGCCAAGAGTCATTTATCCGAATAGGTTATACAGCCGATTAGATCATTTGGCTATCACTTCTCAATCGCAGGGCTGGTAGCGGTCAATGCCGCTCAAAATAGTGAATTTAGTGACCAACACCGGTGAAAAAGGGACCAAAAAGTGACTTTCAGCAGCAGAAATAGTGACCAAATAGTGACTTTTAGTTTTATTTTCTGTGACAAAAACTGGCCGATACAAATAATTTTCTAAAATTATGTCTCCCTCTAATATCTTTTGGCCGAAAATTTCAATTAAAAAAAAAATTATGAATTGCCAAATCATTATTCAACAAAACCGATGAAAAGAAAATTGTGTTCTTATTTAGTGGAATATCTACACTTCTTATGAATTATTTAGTTCCATTACTTTGCAAACTTTGCAAAAGGGGCCCTCCTTAGCCGTGCGGTAAGATGCGCGGCTACAAAGCAAGACCATGCTGAGGGTGGCTGGGTTCGATTCCCGGTGCCGGTCTAGACAATTTTCGGATTGGAAATTGTCTCGACTTCCCTCGGCATAAAAGTATCATCGTGTTAGCCTCATGATATACGAATGCAAAAATGGTAACCTGGCTTAGAAACCTCGCAGTTAATAACTGTGGAAGTGCTTAATGAACACTAAGCTGCGAGGCGGCTCTGTCCCAGTGTGCGGATGTAATGCCAATAAGAAGAAGAAGAAGACTTTGCAAACTTTACAAGTATACGTACTTCGACCTTAACAGTAATGACGGTAATAACGTCTTCAGTTTTTCAAGTCGAGTCAAGTATGAGACACTGATCAAAGTTTACAAAATGATGAAATTAAATGGAATAGTTCGTCTTATGACAATTTAATAAAGACTAAATAAAGACAGGAACACCGTCTTCGACCAGAGATCGTACAGACTGAATACTCAACACCTAGACAACGGACAGGACACATTAAACACTCACTGGACCGCTGAAGAATTGTTCGATCCCAAAAAGTTTCCTCCTTATCGGGGCGGGAATCGTATCCACGCTCCATAGTCCATGCGTCTAGACGATTGACGTCGCTAACCGCACGGCCATGAGTTTGTTTCATTTAATTAATTTTAATATTTATTTTTGTACTTTCCCAGTGGTGAACAACACAACTTTGAGGCAAGTCATACAGAACAATGTGCAATATATTTAATATGGGTTTGAACTTATTCGGAAAATCTTCGCTTGTGTGTGAAAATGGCACTTTTTATGATAGAAATTCATTAAAATATTTTTTTTTCGAGATACGAGATGAGCCGACCAAGGGCCGAAAGTCTCGTTAATAAAGACAATAATAACAGTTCGAACAACCAACCTGTAAGTCAGTCAAACTCAAAATAATAAAAATCTTTATAAATTAACGATTTTTCTTGATGGAATAACCAAAGCTTATGGAGTTTCGGATGTCTAAATTGTCAGGAAAAGTATCTAAAATTGTGTAGGACTGAGATGAAAATATCAGAATATTATTGAAAAGATGAATCTGAGTACTCAACAGTTCAATTGATAAGGTGTAGAGTTTAACAGTTTTTCAAAGAGGTTTTTAAAAAAGCAAGGTCTGCTATTAGCCTTGTGAATATATTTAGATTCTCAATCATAATCTGTGACTCAAAACCCCTCCAATTAATCGCTATTGTAAATCTCATAAGAACACCGATATTCGTATTGAATTTGGAGTCACAAGTTGCGAAAAGCTTTTGAGCCAAAAAGTACTAAGTGGTATTTTCCGACGGATAAAACTTCAATTTTTTACATTTTTAATATTCCGCCAAGATGCTTTAAACGAAACCAAGTCAATAGTTTCAAAATAGTTGAAAATAGTGACTTTTTCCGAGAAAAGGTGACTTTAGTGACTGACCCGAAAAAAGTGACCAAGTCACTAAAAAGTGACCCGCTACCAGGCCTGTCAATGTGACAAAAGAGAAATAAGAAGTAAGAAATGATGAGTGAGAAGAGAGGCGTTTTTCTTCTCACTTTCTACAGTGAGAAGTGAGAAATGATGAGTAAGAAGTAATAAATGAGGAATGAGATGGAAAAATTGAGACGTCGCAATTCTCACTAATTATTTCCTGCTACTCACTTCTCACCGCGAAGAGTGAAAGAAAAGATGAGTGAGAAAGGAGGCGTCTGAGAATTAGGAAGTGAGAAATAAGGAGTGAGAAGTAAGAATTTTTCATGCCTGATTTCTCCTTGTCGAATGTGAGGAGTGTGAAGTGAAAAGTGAGATGTCTCACTTCTTTTCTTGAACTACTCACTCTTACTGTGAGATGTAAGAAATAAGGAGTGAGCAGTGAGAAGTAAGACGTCTCACTCATCATTTCTCACTTCTTATTTCAAACTTGTCACTTTTTGTAGAGATAACTGAGAAATGGGAAATGATGAGTGGGAAGCAAGACGTCTTACTTCTCACTTTTGACAGATAGAATTGTCTCATTTCTCACTCATAATTTTTCACGTCGCTCTCGTTATTTCTTACTTCTAATTGTAAAAAGTGAGAAGTGAGTAGTAAGATGACTCATTCTCGCTCTTTATTTTTCACTTCTCACTTTTTATAGTGATCCTTTCTATCAAACGACCATTTAGGCCAAAAGGCGTTTTCGACCAAATGACCTGATTCGGCTAAATTCGGGATTCAGCTGAATGGCTTTCGCCCAAACGACCTGTCCCGAAAACGGTCCCCTTGCACAAATGGTGCAATATCCCCAATACTTATTTAGTTATATGGCGAAGCAGTTTGTTAATCAGCTTAATTTCGTTGATTTGGAAAAAGCAAATTTGACATTTTTTGGCCTTTTTTAGCGTTATGAAGGTTTTTTTTTTGCATTTCAATTGTGTGGTTCGGTTGTGGGCACTGGAGAAGAATTAACAAAACCACCTGAATTTTAGGAAAAGTCCTAATTTATACATTTGTACTGCTATGAGGCACTAAAGATCCAGATTTGTCCATCAAACAGTGCAGTGTTGTACCTTTCTCGTGTATTAAGGAGGAAAGGAATATTCACAAAAGAAAAAGTCTAAATGAAGCTTTTTGAGTAAATGGGTTTCAAATTTCAATAGCAAACAATAATGGGACTGAATGCTCCGTCGAATGCATTTGTTGTGCGTGAATCGATCAATAGTTAGTATAAGCGTATAAAGAGCCCCACAGACGAATTCTGCGGCCTTTCTAGAACTCGAGGAAAAAATACAGTTCGAGCTGAAATGTTCATGGCTCGAATGAGACTTACCTGTTTTACCACCACGGTGTCAAAAATCTTTGTTTGCAGATGACACGGGCCTTAGTAGTACTTGCAGAAAAGGAAAATTTTCTCGAATGCTTCCAAAACTCAACTTATAATTTTCCCACATAAGCCGAGAGCTTTTTATTTGAAACCTTCTAGTAGACATTATTTGTTTATTTATTCAAATAATTCAACTGACAATGAATGTCTAAATGAATATTAGTTAAACTAATTGGTTACGGTCAGCGGTACGGAAAAAGTCTAGTAACCGTTGACGAAACACGTCAACTGATAAATTAAAGTAAAAAATATCGAAGAATTCGTTGAGGCGGCGACTGATGAATCGAATTGGTTTGTGTAGTGCATAGTTGCTAGTCTGTGGTTCTAGAAGCAAAAATAGACGTTGGCGAAGAGGTCTTTCAGGTGCATATATATTTAACTGCGACAGTAGTGCTGGACAATCGATGTGACCCGTGAGCAGCTTCCCAGCAAACGTAGCTTGAGCGGCGATCCGTCTAAACTCTAGTGGTTCGATGCTAATCAACCAGCACCGCTCCTCGTACGGTGGCAAGTTCGTCGGATCACGCCACCTTAGGGATCGAAGAGCGTATCTTAGAAACTTCCGTTGAACGGCTTCGATTCTAGCGATCCATGTGGTCTGGAAAGGGCACCAAACAACAGCGGATGATTCCAGTATTGATCGCACAAGGGAACAGTACAGTGATCTAAAGCATAACGGATCACGAAATTCACCGGCAATTTTGAAAATAAAACCCAATTGACGATTAGCTCGGGCTACAATGTCATCGTAGTGAGGTCTGTATGTAAGTCCGCTATCCCCCTGGGTTGTTTACTTTCGGCAGAAAGTAAAAAGTATTGATTTATTAGGAATCAAACGTGACTTGACGCGTCGTTTTCCGAAAACTGATTTTCATCAGATCAATCGGAATAAACTACGTGTAACCGCACCTACATATCAGGATGCAAATGCTATTGCAAAAGACCAACTGTATAATGTAGAATATTTGGTTTATGTGCCCTCGCGGGAGGTCGAGATTGAAGGCGTGATAAACGCAGCGAGCCTGACTTGCAAGGATGTACTTGCGGGAAAAGGCCGCTTGAAGAATGCAATAAAGTCTACCGTGGATATTCTGGATTGCAAGGAGTTGCATTCAGCTGCCACGGTAGATGGCAAAAAAGTGTATTCAAAGTCAGGCTCACTTCGAGTGACGTTCGCCGGTTCGATACTCCCAAAATATGTAGATATCGAAAATATGTTGTTTCCGGTGCGTCTTTTTGTACCCAGGGTTTTTAATTGTACCAACTGCAAACAGTTGGGGCATACTGCCGAGTTTTGCGACAATAAGCCCCGTTGTGGCAAATGTTTTGAAAGACATCGGGAGAAGACCTGCCAACAACAAGTAACAAAGTGTGCTTATTGTGGCTTGGATCCTCTCATGGTTTGCAAGAATGCCCGGTGTACAAAAAGCGCACCCAAAAAGTGAAGCGCTCGTTGGTACAGCGCTCCAAGCAGTCGTATGCGGAAATGGTGAAGTCGCAAGACACATCCGCAACTGCCAACGCAACGGCTGCTATTTCAGCTGCCGTTCAAGTTAGTGACTTTTATGATGTTATTTCCATTGACGAATCGGACTCTGACGTAGCCGATATGGATGTTTCTGCGGAGGTACACGTGCCCGAAAAGAGGAAGAAACCGTCTTCCCCGGGATTGCGCCGTAAGAAAACAAAAATCGTCCCTAGAAGCTTGCCTAAATCTGATGGTAATGGGGGATTATTTAAAATTCCGAAGCAGCCTGTCTATACTGCTCCTTTTGACCCATGTTGCAGTAAGACATTCCCGCCATTGCCTAAAACTGATGTTACAAAGAAACATCAGTCAAGGAATATCTCTGAGCAGAAAACTGCTACTCGCACTTCCAAGAAAAGAATCTCGTCCAAGCGAGGATTGATATCCTTTAAGGACCTTGTGGATCGTATTTTGAACTTATTCAATATTCCGAATTCATTGAGGCCAATCATTGACCTCTTTATTCCAACAGTTGAAAGTTATCTGAAGCAATTGATTGTTTCATGGCCCTTCTTGCAGGACTTGTATCTTTCGATGGATAATACGGCCATACAAGATACAATCACTGTGCTGCAGTGGAACTGTCATAGTCTGAAACATAAATTGGACGTGTTTAAGTTTTAATTCGCAACTCCGATTGCGATATATTTGCACTCTGTGAAACATGGCTTTCTTCTGAAGATTAAATCAACTTCCACGATTTTAACATTATTCGCCAGGATCGGGATGATAACTATGGTGGCGTTCTTTTGGGGATAAAAAATGTCACCCCTTTTACAGAATTCCCATCCCAATTGTAAATGGCTTGGAAATCGTCGCTTGCCAAGTAAATGTAAAGAATAAAGACCTTTGCATAGCTTCAGTTTATATTCCTCCAAATGCCTCGCTTAGTCGTCGACATCTTTGGAGCGCAGTCTCTCTTCTATCATCCCCAGTGTTATTATTGGGCGATATGAATGCGCATGGTATTGCATGGGGCGAAACCAGAGACGATAACAGAGCGCCTATTTTCTATGATTTGTGCGACGATTTCAACTTGAATATCTTGAACACAGGTGAAGTAACTCGAATAGGACCTCAAGGTCAAGAAAGTCGAATAGATCTGTCTTTATGCTCAAATTCACTATCATTAGATTGTACGTGGAATGTAATCCAAGATCCCCATGGTAGTGATCATATGCCGATAGTTACCACAATTAAAAGTAGCTATCAACGATCAGAATCAATTCAGGTTCCATTCGACCTCACGAGGAACATTGACTGGCAAACATTTGCATCGGCGGTAGAAATTGGTATTGAATCAACTGATATTATGCCACCACTGGATGAATATCGATTCCTTACCGAGTTGATTCAAAAAAGCGCACTAGAAGCTCAGAAACGACGCGTTCCAAGTACATCTGTCATAAGAAGACCATCCACTCCTGGATGGGATAATGAATGTACTAAGTTGTATTCTGAGAAATCTGATGCCTTCAAGGCTTTCCGTAAACACGGAAGGTCTGAGCTTTTCGAAGAGTATCTGAGGCTTGAAAGAAAGCTCAAAAATCTTCTCAAGGCTAAAAACGTAGCTACTGGCGACGTTTTGTCGAGGACTATCGCGAGAAACCTCAATGACAATACTTTGGAAAACGGCCCGCAACGTGCGGAACCGCACTTCCACCAACGAGAATGAATAATACTCCAATCGATGGATATTCAACTTCGCAAAAAGGTCTGTCCAGATTCCGTACCAGCAGAACCGCTATTTCGAGAATCAGTCACTGATCCCGGTTCTTTGGGTGGACCATTCTCAATGCTGGAACTATCTATGTCTCTTCTTTCATCGAATAACTCTGCTCCGGGATGCGATAACATCAAATTCAATCTTCTTAAAACCTCCCAGATATCGCAAAAGACGATTACTTGACCTGTACAACTGTTTCATGGAGTACAACATTGTGCCACCTGAATGGCGACAGGTGAAAGTAATAGCTATTCAAAAGCCTGGGAAACCAGCGTCTAATCACAATTCATACCGACCGATTGCCATGCTATCATGCATGAGAAAGTTATTGGAGAAAATGATCCTCTCAAGAATCGACCATTGGGTCGAGCAAAATGCATTACTGTCAAATACTCAGTTTGGATTTCGTAAAGGTAAAGGAACAAACGATTGTCTAGCGTTGCTCTCTTCAGATATACAGCTGGCCTATGCGCACAAGGAGCAATTGGCTTCAGTATTCTTGGACATTAAGGGCGCTTTTGATTCTGTTTCCATAGAAGTACTGTCGGAAAATCTGCACAGTAGTGGATTACCCGTTATTTTGAATAATTTTTTGTACAATTTGTTGTCAGTAAAACATATGAACTTTACTCTCGGCACTCTGACAACTTCCAGAAATAGCTACATGGGCCTTCCCCAAGGTTCGTGTTTAAGTCCCTTGCTTTATAATTTCTATGTTAAAGATATTGACAATTGTTTGGAAGGACAATGCATGCTCAGACAACTTGCAGATGATGCCGTGGTCTCCCTAAGAGGTCCATGTGCAGCTGTCTTGCAAGGACCATTGCAAAGTGCCCTTGATAATCTGACTGTTTGGGCCAGGCATTTAGGGATCGAGTTTTCACCGCAAAAACTCAATTGGTTGTGTTTACTAAGAAGCGGTACCCTGCTCAACTGAAACTAAAGCTGTTGAATGATGACATCAATCAATCTTTATCTTCTAAATACCTTGGAGTCTGGTTTGATTCCAAATGTACCTGGAAATTCCATATTGATTATTTGATAGAGAAATGCCGGAAGAGGATCCATTTTCTACGCTCTATCTCCGGAACATGGTGGGGTGCTCACCCGGAAGACCTCATCAAACTGTATAGAACGACTATTCTCTCTGTTTTGGAGTACGGCTCTTTCTGCTTCCTCTCAGCAGCTGATTGCCACCTGATCAAAATGGAACGAATTCAATATCGTTGTTTGCGTATTGCCCTTGGCTGTATGCATTCAACGCATAACATGAGCCTGGAGGTACTGGCTGGAGTCACTCCTTTAAAGCACCGTTTCTGGGAACTCTCACTTAGAATACTGATCAAATGTGGAACAAGTAACACACTTGTCTTAGAAAATTTCGATAATATGCTTGAACTGATTCGTCAGTCAAGATTCCTGAGGGTCTACCTCACCTACATATCGTCAGATCTTTGTCTTCCATGTTATAATCCACCTCGAGCCCACTTCATCAACGACAGTTCCTCAATTGAATACGATCTGTCCATGAAACATGCTATTCAAGGAATACCAGATCACCTTCGACACATACCTATTTCCCCTATTTTTTCCGAAAAATGTGGACATGTCAATTGCAATAACAGATATTTCACTGATGGTTCTCGCATTAACGGATCCACTGGCTTCGGTGTTTTCAATGAAAATTCAACCACCTTTCGAAAACTTCAGGAACCGTGTTCGGTTTATGTTGCTGAGCTGGCAGCAATTAACTTCGCTTTGGGGGCTAGCGGACTAGCTAGCTAACGGGCTAGCCCGTAGACCATTATTTCATCTTCTCGGATAGTCTTAGTTCTATCGAGGCACTCCGGTCGATGAAACCTGTTAAGCACGCATCTTACTTTCTTACAAACATAAGAGAGCAGATGCGTGATTTGGTCGAAAGATCATTCAAGATTACCTTTGTATGGGTCCCATCCCATTGCCTAATCTATGGCAATGAGAAGGAGGACTTGCTAGCAAAGGTGGGCGCACAGGACGGTGGATTTTATGATAGACGAATCGTGAACAACGAGATTTTCCCTTTAGTCCGTCAGAGTACTATTCAAAATTGGCAAATGAGTTGGTCACAAAATGAACTTGGACTTGGACTTGGATAGTTCCTAAAGTTTATGCGCGAGCGTGGTTCAGAGGTGAGGACTTAAGCCGAGGCTTCATTCGCACGATGTCGAGGCTTATGTCCAATCACTATTCACTAAACGCACATCTCTATAGAATTAACCTGGTCGATAGCAATCTTTGTAGGTGTGGAGCCGGTTACGATGACATCGATCACGTAGTTTGGTATTGCACGGAAAATGACGCCTCAAGAGAGCAACTATTGGATACCCTTGTGGCTTGAGGTAAACAACCCTTCCGGGAAGTAAGAGTTGTTTTGGGAGATCGCGATGTGGTGTATTTGCAGGCCATCTATGCCTTTCTTTGCTCGTCTGACATCAAAGTTTAATACTTCAATTTTTTCTTTCTCAGTTTTTTTCTTGTCTCTGTCTCATTGTTCCGTGTACCATGAAGCTCTGGCCATCCGGAAGATGCTCCCTGAAGAACCAAAACCCGAGCACGACGCTACGCCAAACCAGACATGACGTCAAATACCCGGATGAGCAGCTGAAATACCTCAAACCTAAATCCCAACCCCGTCCATCACCAAATTACGCAATCTAACCTTGAGTCACCACGAGTATCTTGGTCTTTGTCCCTTTCCTTACTAACTGTTGATAATAAGATGATATCGATTGTAAATATCATTAAGAGTCTCGGCTCCGTTAAGTGTTATACACGCCTGAGCCTGTCAAATAAATACTATAGATAAAAAAAAAAAAAAATAAGTCCGCTATCCAGGATAACGCCAAGATCCTTAATGTGCTGAACGCGAGTGTCATATTGTCAGTATGAATGGGGTTCCAATAAATTGGTCTAGTGAAGCTAAATATTTGGGACTTCTGGTATAAACAGAAAATCAAAACTTTGTCTTAAGAACAAACTTTTGATTTACAAACAAATTTTCAGGCCAGCCATGTTGAATGCTGTGCCAATATGGAGTAGTTACTGTAATACCAGAAATAAGGGACCAATAAAATTTTGAAAATGATTTTGAAGTTGCCTCCGTGGTGTAGTGTGTAGTGCCAATGAATTTCATATTATTTTAATATTGAGACATTGCATCAAATGTGCAATAAAATAATTTTCAATTTTAGACAAAAATCGTTGCAATTTTCTATTGCAACGATTAACTCCTTGTATTCTCAGTGTACATTAGGTTAAGTATAGTTTAAGTTGAAAACATTGTAATTCCTTGATGGTTCAATTCAACCAGAAGAAAAATCTTAACTGCCGGAGGCAATTGAAATGTAATAATGATAACCAAAAATGTAACATAGCAAATAAGGACGATAGTGTTAAGAAAACACGGAACACCTAGTCTAAGAGATAGGGATTGAATCCTGAAGAGAAAGAACAAGTCTCTCACTTATCATCTTTGTATACATATACGATATGTAGCATACCGCGAGAGACTTTTTTCGCAAGCTATCATGGTAGAGAACTGATTCGGGATGTTATTCCCCATGATAAATTTCTTTTAGAAAGCTCCAAATGCGGGGAGCACTGTCTCTGATGATGCATTTCAACTTGTTCTACACAGTTGTGCAGAAACCAACACGAAAGGAGCGAAAACAAAGCGAGAATCACCATTTTCTATGGGAGCTGCCTATCCGATTCTGTTTTTTCGCGCTTGTATACAAGTTTGAAAAATTTGTTATCATGGCTTGTTATCATTCGGAACAGTTTTTGCCTCTCTTTTATCGTTGTTCGTTATCTATTGAGAGCGATTTCTGCAAACCCTGCTAAGAGATGAATGCATGTATGAGTTATTTAGCAAATAAAATTAGTTAAAAAAATGGAATGAGAATTGAAACATCTCTCTTCTTACTCCTAATTTCTCACTTTTCAAATGACCTATTCGGCCAAATGTCCTATTCGGCCAAATGACCTTTTCGGCCTAATGACCCTTTCGGCCAAATGACCTATTCGCCTAAATGTCCTATTCAGCCAAATGACCCTTTCGGCCAAATGACTATTTCGACCAAAAGACCCTTTCGTCCGAACGACCCTTTCAGCCAAATGACCCTTTCGGCCAAACGACCCTATTCAGCCAAATGACCCTTTCGACCAAACGACCCTTTCGGTCAAATGATCCTTTCAGCCAAATGACCCTTTCGGCCCAATTACCCTTTCGGCCAAATGATTCTTTCGGCTAAATGGGGAAGGGTCGTTTGGCCGAAGCCCATTCGGCCGAAAGCCATTTACCACTAGGCCGAAAGTTGTTTGGCCGAATATCCAGCTTTTTACGTAGGCTATGCTATACATTTTGTATCACACCTTTTAACATCTTACGCGTCCACTTTAAATTCCAGGTAAATAGCAAATTGATAAAGGTAGTTCCTATTCGAAAAAAAAAATGGTTTGGAGGCGTTGAATCATTCCATGTAGTTTAGTTTGTTGTAGAAGAATGCAACCTCACTGTGAATATCGATTTTAACAGGAAATTGACTCATAAAATTATTTTTCCAACAGAATAGAATCACTTTCTTTTTATTACCCATGATCCTTCATTCTTCAATGATTTAAATCCGAAGAAGCTTTAATGTTCCCTATATTCAACAATATTTCCTCATGTGATCGTCTCATATTACCATTCAAGTTTTTACGTCCCTTGATCGTCTCATATTACCAGCTATTTCCACATTTAATGGAATTCCCTTACATTTCCATTTTCCCCGATGAAATAAAAATAAAACAATCAGATCTTAGATCCCATGTATTTTCGTGTTAAATTTGAAAAATATAGTGGACACATGAGAGTAAGTATTTTTGCATTCTTTTTCTGTTCAGAGTCCTGCGAATGTCATCCTTTCTAAATCACATGCCTACAAAATTAGTGACGCATTATTTGATGATATGTATTTAAAAATGATCAACCCAGCAAACATTCTATCACATATCGACAAACGTGGGAAGTGCTACAATGAATGCTAGCGAAGTTCTACGTTCGAATGGGAATGGATCCGATAGCGGTGTTGTCAGTTGAATGATCCAGAAGGTGGTTCATTGCAGCCTAATTTTAATTTTCTGTATATCTCAGCCTAATATTTAATCCGGTCAACTTCAACGGCATCAGATAACCTAAAATATATGATCAAATTAGGGGTTTGGAAAGATTATCAGAACGAATTTACCGTTATTCAAAAACACAATCAACATTTAATTAGTTCGTTATATAAAGTAGAGATCTCACCAAGATTTTCTTATGTACAGGTTATCCGACTTCGTCAATAGATGGGAATAACCAGCGCGGGAAGGAAACATACATTTTCAGTGCAAAACGTAAACAAACGAGCATAAATTCCATACAAAAATCCAAGATGGCTTTGTTGGGGATATTGACAAGTCGGATATCCTGTACATAAAAAAATCTTGGATCTCACTACACGGGCGAATACAACAAGGTTAGAAAATCTTAATTTTGACATTTAGTGGCCTTGTTGTTTTCTAATTTTTTTGCAGTGAGAAAGAGAGAAAGCAGCCCGTGCAGTGTCCTTTATGTTCTCTGTGCAGTACAAACAAATTTTTAAGCGCTTCTGGTTGCGCACAATGCGCATTATATGGGCAATGATGCGACATGAGTTGATTTTGAATTTCGCGAATACGGAATTCGATTTTTAACTGAAACCACACCCAAAAAACAAATCTGACAATTATTGTATAAAATCTGGACATATACAATTCTGTAAGCTTTTTATACAAATATTGTATTAAAATAATACAAATCTGTATTATTTTAATACAATATTTGTATAAAAAGCTTACAGAATTGTATATGCCCAATTATTATACAGTTTCTGTAAGGTTCTTAGGCCGAACTGTATTAAAATCTGCCATCCCCTGGTTGGGTGCATAATATCTGGTTTGATGCTGAACACAAAACATCGTGTTGCTATAGCAAACAAACCCGTTTTCTCGCATGATATTTTCAAAGAAATGAAGCAGTAAGCTGGCCAGCTCAGGGCCAAACTGCAACTAAATACTCGGAGGAAAACCTAGCTTCTCCAGTCAAAACTCCATGACTCGATATCGACTCACGGAAGCAATTTGTGTCATATTATAAAATATTTCCTGGGTTACTGTGATTGTCTTTTCAAACAGCTTTCCTATGGTTTTCTATTCCACATCTCGATATTTCCATGAGTCGATGGTCCCTTCAATATCGACTCATGGAGGTTTGACTGTAGTAATAAAAATATTTGATATAAATGGCTGGCAAATGTTGGGGTTTGAAAGCAACGAAAGAGAATTTTAGCCGTATCACCCTCGTATGAATTTGCTCTTCTGAGGGAAAAATGCTATATCGATTTAACCCGAATTCAAATACTCACAATTCGGTTCACTGTTCTAAAAAAGGGGAAAAACTCCACCGATATTGATTCTCAGACGAATGTCATGCAATCCTAAGTCGTTATATTACATCAGCCCGAATTCCGACAAAATCACGATAAGGCCCAAACTTGCAAACACTTTACGCAGTGCTCGAGCCGAACCAGCGAGAACCGACAATGGGGTCACACATAATCCATTGTGGTCCCAATCGAAAGGGAAATCTTCATTGCCACCATGAGAACCACGGAAAAAGGGGTAGCAAAGCGAGAAGTGGAACGATCTGAGATCTCCAAGGTAGAAACCGGTTGATATATCGATACCAACGTTTCGCTACTAAACTGACCGACACGGCTGGCTCACCGAGATAAAGCAGAAGAAAAAGACGACCCAGGCAGCGACGAAGCTCACACGACGACTGAATGTCTAGGCAGACCGACCGG
The DNA here is from genome assembly GCF_024139115.2 of Armigeres subalbatus. Classification (NCBI taxonomy): domain Eukaryota; kingdom Metazoa; phylum Arthropoda; class Insecta; order Diptera; family Culicidae; genus Armigeres; species Armigeres subalbatus. Next base: position 198,184,209 of record NC_085140.1, on the reverse strand, counting down.
TACCTAAACAGCATAAGACCGATCATACGAGATAAATGATCGACCCAGTGATAAATTAGCCGAGATGCCCCTGGATGAGTACGGCCGTTGGTTTGCTCGAATGGTTCGTTGTGGAAGACTTAGCCAAATCGCGCGGATCAGATGGAAATGATCGAGAGATTTTAATGAATGGAAAAAGACGAACGACGAGTTAAGCCATATTAGACGAGATGGTCCAAGACTTCAAGCGACGCCATTCGTCAACGATTTGAAAAATCGATTGAGGCTGTCCATGGTACCTTTTACAATCCAAATTAGGTGATCTGGGCGGTTAATAAATGACCGGCTAGGGTGGCGATTCGAGGAGTCGATGAAACACTTAACGCGGCTTGAGCTGATCGTTCGAAAGGAGGTGCTCATATAAAATAGTTTGTAATGTCGTGGCATTGTTTAACTGATTGCCTCGTTGATGCGGTATTCAATTTCAAGTGCACAAAGCGACTCGTTCATTTGGGGAGGTGTATCATTATTACACGGGTAATTATTGTCTATCGAGAGTGATGTTTTATTAAGCTGTCAACGACGTTTGGATGGACAGTACCGAGGTGTTTAGGCAAATTACATGAATTATTTACGACCGCCATCAGAGGCAGGCAAACGCCATAAACTGTGAAGATTCAATTCCACTTACCTGTATGGATTCGTTGATGGGCTTTTAGATGCGAACTTTTGGTATAGACTTTTGTGCAACCTGTAAAAAGAGGGAAGGAAAATTTAAGAAAGTGCAATTAAGCAGGATGCGAAATAAGCAACTCATTATCAACGAATAATGAAACATTGTGATGACAAATGGCAAAGCCGACGTCAATCTCTTGGTCGAAGTTTATCTTGAAGTACCGCAAATTAGCCGCAGCTAATTAAAAGTAAATTTTTTAATTGCACCTCCTCGTAAACCTGCAGAGAGACGAGCTTCTTGATTTGGCAGTGAGAGGTTCTCTGCGCTTGAGGTTCCAATCCGTACAAATACATATAACTGTAATGGTAGCAGATGGGCCGCAATGAAGAGGCTCATAAAAAGGCGGGTTGTAAATGTCAAAGTCGTTTAAGGATTTTTATTGACGAATTGCAACCGTAAGGCACCTCACACGGAGACCACGCTGGCTGGCAGCGACCGGCGCGTAATACGATAGGGTTGTTCCAAAAAAGGTGCTTACTGTTGAATGTTTTGTCCGTGGCAGAAGCGACGAAAAGATGGAATCAGCAGGAGAGATGACCTTTGATAGATGGGAGATAGTTAATTGGCTTGGTTTGAGTTGTAATAATTGCCAAGGAAAATGGTTTCCAAAGGTAAATTTAATTAAACACTTGAATGCATCCGTAGGGCTGACTTTGCCGAAAGGGCAGAGCCAGATCAATCAATTCCACAACCACAGGGTAATCGATAGATTTTATATCAATTTGGATAAATAGAATGTACCGCCAACTAGTGTATGGCTATTCTGTGTAAGAACCAAACAGTGTATAAAAAAAACCGGGCATAAATGAAATTGCTAGATTTTTATGAAAATATTATATACAACCTTACAATTTTTTTACAAGTTGTTCCTACAGAGCTGGTTGAGTATAATGAAGATCCATATTTGTCAAACAAATTTGTATTTGATCATATGAGTCCATTACTGAGATTACAGTGCTAATAAAGCAGTAGATTTGGAGACTAAATAAACGTTGACAAAAAATAAGTTGAGTGAAATTAAGTAAAAGCGAATTAAAGCATGGTGAATTAACAACTGGAACAGCTCTTTATGCCTAAACTGAAAACTATTAACTAAACATGTAGGGTAAAACGTCCTATCATATTTTTTTCAATACTACATTTCATAGCATAGCATAGCATAGCATAGCATAGTTACGGTGTACTTCGTAGATTGGATACTAGTGATACTCATGTTTTTCTTTTGAAATCCTGATTCAGATTGCTATCAGAAATCAAGGTAGGTGTGGTCCTTGATTTCGATCTAGGATAAAAATCTCAAAAGCATGAGGATTACTATTCCTGGCCACGCCAATCTTCACCGTAACTTGGGAGGGGAAGGAAGTGTTGGTGTAGTACTTACTTAACGAGAGGTCCCCGACTCAGCGACACCCTCATAAGTACCACGGAGTTGGATATTGGGGAAGGTATTCGTTGGGTCAGGATTTGCCTGTAGCTGACAATGTGACCATGGTAGATCTTACACCGTAACACACCACGCAAAGGTGTCTACCCAGCGTTACGGGGGGTATTTTTTTCAATACTACATTTCATACCCAGAAAGTACTATTTTAACACTGCCGTAACAATATGACATACCACAACGATGGGAAGTTTTACCTTACGTATGTGATACACAGTTGCTGATCTCATCTTCGGTTTTTTTCTCCGGTAAAAAAATCGACAGCGACAAAAACAAAAATTGGATTATTATGAAATCCATGATTAGATTAAACACTTATTTCATCACAACACGCAAAATCATAACAATTTTTAGGGTGCCGATTTACGATCTGTGAATCCGTCTATCGCCCCCAAGCTGTCTGCCCAGGAAAGTGAAAGGTCGACGTTTGAAGCCCATTTTATCACTATCCCAGCATCAATCGAAAGTGGGCACCTTTTCATCTCCGACTGCGCCATACCATTGTAACGCTGTTTTCGTTGATTTGAATAATTTCATTATGACTCGAGCAATCGAATCGTTGTTGTTGCGATGCGAGGCTCCATGTTTCGTGTTACACAGACTGTTCTCACCCCGCACGATCGAGAATTGAGTGGCGAGCGCGCGCGAGCTATAGCGGGCTGGTCCCTTCGATGAACTGCCGAACCGACCGACCGGCCATTCCAATTGGGCACTAACAATAACAATAACAACCACGGTAGTGACTGGGCCGATCAAGAGTTATAAATGATCAGAAAAGAGCGTTATAAAATTCAATATTTTATTTTTATTTTGCATTGTTGATCGACCACGGCTGGAGAGCGCTGAAAGAGTTGGCGTGCCACAGTCGGAGTCAATCTTCGTTCGGTATGGACTCGTCGTCAAGTCGCACGGTGGGGCGAGTGCGAGCGACAGTCGCTTTGAAAATAAATTGTTTTCTTGCAACCCTCTACAAACCAAATTTTAGTTTTCGCTCAAAATCAGTATGTTGCTTTCTAAAATCGATCTGAGCACGTTTTGGGCAATTAAAATTTTTAACTCGCAATTTAATCAATTTCAAACTTTGAATTTTAAAAATTTTGTTTTTCGAGTTTTTTATCCAGTCCGCTTTGCTTTTTCAATGCCTTTTAGGAAATATGATTGCTTTATGTTCGTTAGCATTAGCATTTAGCAGTTCGCAACAAATTCGTAGGTGGTACAAGCCAAGACTATTGTATGAGAGTAGCATCACTTTCAGCCGTTACCACAGATATTGATTTGGGACTAATCACTAACTCTTGGATGCAAGCAATGCACTCTCCAATAGTCGAGATCTGTCCTGGCCACGTCTTTGCGAATGCTGAGGAAGGGGAAGGATGGTTTGTTGGACACCTACTTAAAAGAAAGATGCAGAGAACTCTAGGACGTCTCATAGGTGCCACGGGAGGTTTTTGGGATTGAGTGGAAGGTTATAACAGTAGGAACCGTTTTGGAAGAACGTGAAACACAGAAAGATCTAAGGTAGAAATGAAAAGTGAGAAAGGGGCAAGCCTGGAGTTGAACCCACGACCTCCTGCTTATAAGGCAGAAGCGGTAGCCACTAGACCACCGAGCTCGTCTTATGATTGCTTTATGTTCGTATATTAATAACGATATCAAAACTTTACCGAGATTCGCCGAAATTATTGACGAGATCCCTGCTGTTGGATTCTCGGCAATCCTGAAATTTCGAATTTTAAGTGTGTAGATGCAAAAAAAGTATATTTGAATAAAAAAGGCATCTGATACAGGGCGTAGAAAATAGTTTAGCATATTCCCGCTCCATGATTCTGTTCATGATTCTTATTAATAATAAAAATTATTGGTCACATAATAGTCAAATTCAGCAAAGCAACTAATAAGAAAGTTAATTTTCGAATACAGCCATTTTCATATTATTTGACAAGTGTATAAAAAAATCTGAAAGTCCTGAGGTGGGGGGACGTGTGGCAGTGAAATAGCACTTGCCGTTTACTATATAAGTGAATATTCAATGGCTTTGAAACTATCAAAGTAGGCCTGATACCAATAGACCAGTGCATGATGACGTAGGTTGACAGTTCACAGAGCTTGTTTACAGGGACTTAGTCTCTGGAGCAGCTTCGGGAAAAACTGTTTTTCCGATTAATTAAGAATATTGATGTCTGCTGTGGTTGATTTATGGTAGGAATCAAAGCATATCACTAGAATATTCGGATCAAAATGATTTTGTATGAAAATTACGGATTTTTATTTCCAGCTGATCGATTTTAATTCTAACACCTTGTAAACAAGCACTGTGAACTGTCAAATAATTGAGGTTAAGTCTAGATCTTGCATTGGTCTATAATCGAAGCAGTCGTTGAACGTGGATGTCAGTCACATGTGCTGCACCATCGAAGGTAAAAGGTTTTCCTGGAGACTCCCGCTTGTATATTAACGGAAAAAACTCCACAAAATTGAAGTTCGGAAGTCGACTATCCCCTATCCCTTCGATGGGACTCGAACCCACGACCCTCAGTACGCTAGACTGGTGCTTTAACCAACTAAACTACGAAGGACCTCCGTCGGCCCTAGCGGCTACTGAATGAGCTCGAGATTTCCAAAGTGGTTACCTCCAATACATTTTTAAAATTAATATCTTCCACATAATGTACATATTCACATATAAGTTATTTCGATTAGAAGCCCAACGAGATTCCGTTCGGAAGTCCAAAGAAATACTGTTTTGGAAGCCCAAAAGAATCCGCTCAGAAACATGATAAAATTCCTTTCAAAAGCCCAAAAAAAATTGTTCTAGGTTCATGAAAGGACATTTTTTTGGTTTTCTGAACGGAGCTCTTTTGGCTTTCGGAAGAAACTCTTTTCGGAAGGAATGTTTTCTAATCGATTCCTCTTGCGTTTCCGAACAAAATCCTTTTAATCATACTATAGCATTACAAAAACAAACATCTATATGTATATGTACTATGTCTACGTTGGTTGACGAAATAAAATAAATAAATAAATAAATAAAATATTTCGGGTGGAGACCCCATGCGGATCGGATACCTTGCCCAGAACGCTCCAATCGAAAGTCTATACGTGTTGCTTTTGAAAGTCCAAAAGTATTCCGTTCGAAAGGAATCCGTCAGGAAGCGCAAAAGGATTTCGGAAGTTCACATAATTCTGTGCGGAAATCCGTTCGAACTGATATCTTCAGGGCACTCTAACGGAATTCTTTTGGGCTTTTGAACGGAGTTATTTTAGACATCCGGATAGATTTATTTTGGGCTTCTGAATGGAATCTTTTTGAGCTTACGAAAGGAACCAAAAAACCAGAATAATCCACCAAGCGGTGATAGAGCCTTTCGCGTGTAGCATAAAACAAGAAAACACATAAGAATTACAAATAAAGCTCATGAGAAAAGTCAAAATTGGACTTTAGGGAGATAGATTCAGTTATTTCATTCAATTCACATTTATTTGCGTTCATTTGAATGCATTGCAGAAGTTTTTGAAAAAAAAATCGATTTTGAAAAAAAAATCCAAGGGAGGACCCTTGGGAGAAATGGGAAAAAATGTTTTTTTTAAATAACTCCGGAACGCAATGACCGATTCGGCCGATTTCAAAAGCGAAAAATAAGGAAGGATTCCGCGTCGAATGCAACCTGTTGCAAGCAAATCGGATAAGGCTAAGTACAAAAAAGTGTTTTTTTTACTAGGGTTTAAGGCTTTGGAAAAATCTGCGCGACAGACACCTGAGCATCCACGCTATGCTCGAAGGTAAACAGAGATGGGCTCCTCCCGACCTGCTAAAAATGTGCCTCCCGGATAAATCCGGGTACCTTATCCTCCTTGCCTCGATCCCCCGGGACCATGGGATGCTGCGACTATTTGGAGGGGTTGCTGTACTCATGCACTTCTCCTTAAATTCCGGCCCCTAGCTTAGGCTAGTTCGCCCACTGTCTTGCTGAGATCCACTGCTACGTTGTCTCGATCCCTCGGCGGTCGTGCCGCAAACTTCGTCTTCGGGTTGCGGAGGTGGTTTGACAGTTCCGGTGGTGGATGACTTCCGCACTGACGGTGCCCTACATACCCGAAGCACTTCCTTCTTCTTTCTTCTTTCTTCTGCAGGTTGGCTGATCGAGCGCCGAAGTCGGTCCGACGATTCCGGTTGGCAGAAGACTTCCGGTTCACCGGCGCCCCGACGACCCGAGGCCAAACACTGCTCACTATGCTGGATTTTCCTTCGAGCCGACGCTTATTTGCTGGTCCCTTCTCCCTCTACGCTGCAGCTCTGACAGTATTTGCCTCACGACTCTGCTTACCGCATTCCACGTATCTTCATCGTGACACATTCGCTCTGCGATGTTGTCCACGCTTAGGGCAGGCATTCCTCTATGTGCTTCCGCAAACCTTGGACAATCGAATAACACGTGCTCTGGAGTCTCCTCTACGTTGACACATGCCGGGCAGAATAGTGGTGACGCATGGCCACATTGGTGTAGATATTGGCGAAAACAACCGTGTTTTCACCAACTGAGTGAGGTGAAAGTTCACCTCTCCATGCTCCCTGTTCACCCACGTCGACACATTGGGGATGAGCTGGTGGGTCCACCTTCCACTATCTGCATTGTCCCACTCCTGCTGCCACTTCACCATAGAGTCCAGTCTCACCGTCTCCCTCACATTTCTGGTACCTCTCCGTTGGTAGCACTCGATATCCTCTGCTAAGGTTATGCAGATTGGAATCATCCCTGCGATAACGTAAACTGGCTCTGACGAAATGGTTCGGTACGCACTCGCCACTCGAATGGCCATTAGACGAAACACGCTATTCAACTTCCTGCGATTACGTTTCGTCTTGAGCGCAACTCCCCAGGCTGGCACGCCGTACCTAAGTATTGAGGATGATAAGGTCGCAAGAAGACGCCTACTGCTGCCTTTCGGTCGGTCAACGTTCGGCATGATCCTTGCCAGCGCACTGGCCATATTAGCCGCCTTCTCGCAGGAATTGTCAACATGGGTGATGAAATTCAAATGGTCGTCGATCATCACCCCGCACGGACGGTATGTCGTGCTCTTCGACGATAATCTGCATTCGCTGTATGATTCGGCAGTTGCTGACCAGCATCACTTCTCTTTTATGGTGAGCAAGCTGCAGCTTGACTCCATTCATCCAGTTTTCAACTGCGTCGGTCGTCTCCAGCGACTCTCCGGTTATCGTTAGAACGACATCATCCTCGAATCCGAAGATCTTCACGCCTTTGGGCAACTTCAGCTTTAGCACTCCGTTGTACATAACGTTCCACAGCATTGGATCAAATATGGAGCCTTGCGGAACACCCGCCGTAACCCTAATCGACTTCTGCCCCGAATTCGTATCGTAGACCAGAATCCGGTTTTCGAAGTAGCTCTTAAGGATTCTACACAAATAGCCAGGAACCCGCATTCCATGCAGCGCTATGGCGATGACCTCCCAACTGGCACTGTTAAATGCGTCAATCGTTATTACGGCGCAGAACCGATTGCCGCACCTCTTTTTCTTTTATGCTTTCTCTGCAACTTCAACGACCGCCTTAATTGCATCCACCGTCGATCTGCCTTTTCCGACAAGCCGATCTCGCCCTCCGTGAACTGCGTCAGGCTATTAAGGATAATCCTTTCCAGAAGCTTCCCCATTGTATCCAGCAGGCATATGGGCATATACGAACCTGGACTCCCCAATGGTTTTCCTGGTTTCGGCAGAAACACCAGTTTTTGGATCTTCCACTTATTCGAAAAATAGCCATCTGCTAGGCATTTCTGCTGCACCATCCTGAACAAATCTGGAAACGACACGTTTAGAGTTTTACAGCCACGTTTGGAATTCCATCCGGACACGGAGCTTTCTCCATCTTCAGACCTTTCGTCACTGATGATAGCTCGTCGTTGGAGACTTGCGTCGTCGTTGGAGACGGCCAAATCGTAGAATCATGCTGCGGGAAAAGACCGTCCACGATTATCTTCAGCTTGTCCGGACACATTTCGGCTGGCGTTGCAAGACCCCTGATGTTCTGTATCACGACTCGATAAGCGTTACCCCAAGGATCAGCGTCAGCTTCACGGCACAACTCCTTGAAGCAGTTGGACTTGCTGACTTTGATCTCCCGTTTGAAAGCCGCTCTAGGAAAACTATCTAACGCTCTTCTCTTACCGTTTCAGACCGTCCCCTCTGAAAACGTCTCCTGGCTCAGAGACGGGCAGCACGAAGATTGGCAAGAGATTCGTTCCGTCGGCACTCCGATGGACGTCGGCTGTCCAATGGCTCAAGTTTCCTTGGCTTCGAAGTATCGCAAGCCCTCGCTAACGTTTCCGTCAGTTCATCTGCTTCCAGATTTGTTGCGTCGCTGTCAACTCGAAGTGCTTCGATGAAAAACTCCTCGTCAAAGTCCTTCGTCTTCCATCCTCGCCCGGTAGTCCTTATCCCTCTCCGCGTCATCAGTAACCGTGTTCCAACACTATACTGGATAGCTTGGTGATCACTATGAGTGTATTCCTCACAAACTCTCCAGCTCATGTTTCTCACCAGCGACGGGCTGCAAAACGTCACGTCAATGATGGACTCCCTGCTGTCTCTGCGGAATGTACTAACGGTACCTTCGTCGCCCAATCTGTCATCTAACTTTGCAAGCGCCTCCAGCAAACTGTAACCTCTGGCGTTGGTCAGCCTGCTTCCCTATTCAATTACCCAAGCATTGAAGTCGCCTCCGATAATTACGGGTTTAAGGCCGATCAGCTTCTCCGTGAGTGCATCCAGCATCCGGTTATACTTCTCTAAAGACCACCGTGGGGGTGCGTAGCAGCTACACACGAAGATCCCGTTGATTTTGGAAACAACAAAACCTTCGTTAGAGCTGTCTACCACCTCTTGGATAGGGAATCTGCCCATCACTTGGATAGCCGCAATCCCCGTAGCATCCGCCACCCAGTTGCCGTTGTCAAAAGGGATCCGGTACGGCTCAGCAATAATTTCCACGTCGCACATTGCTTCTGTTGTCGACTGCCACAACAGTTGCTATGCCGTGTCGCAATGATTGAGATTCAACTGGATGATCTCCATTAATCCCGCACCGCCATCGCCTTCTTGTATGCGGGGCATTGGAAGCCATCCGTCGTATGATTGTTTCCATTCTCCGGTTTGCAGAGCAGGCATCTCGGTTGCTTCGTAGTGTCCCTAGCAACGTGTCCTTCTTCGCCACATTTTTTACATAGACCAGATCTGTCCGGACCTTTGCATTTTCGCGCCTGGTGTCCAAACGCCATGCATTTGAAGCTCCATCTCTTTGGTGATCCGCGGAGTGAGTCTCAACGGGCACACCGAGCATCTGACTTTCACCTTGCCCACCTCCACCATTTTGTTGGCAGCAGCTGCTGGTAATCGTATCGCTGCTACTTGTGTACAACCATACGCTTTCCTCAGCCGGATCGTCATCTGCACCTCACTCAGCATACATTGCGAGACAAAAGCCTCTCTCAGTTCGTCTTCCGACGTAATCTCGTCCAGGTCTCTGCACTCGACTACTGCTTCCTGTGTAAGAGCTCTTACGTTTGCTTCACTGCCCAAGGAATTGGCAACGAGCTCCCGGAGGCCGAGCTTTTGATTGTTGGATCTTTCTTCAGCTCGAACAGTAACTCCCCCTTCTGGGTGCGCCTAGTCCTCACTACTTTCTCTCCCAAGTCTTTGAGATCCGGGTTTTCTCTCACTTTCCTTAGGATTGCTGCGTACGTCGTCCTATCGCTCGCTTCGATGATCAGGGCGTCGCCCTTGACCCTCTCCTGAGGAGATCGACGTTTTTTTTTCGACGAATGGAGTATCCTTCTCCACTGGACTCGATCCTGGGCCAATCGCTTCCAGTTGCCCTGAACATTGAGCGCCGTCAGGTCCTCTTCAATTGCAAAAAGCCATCATGTACGCGGCCTTCCACGAAGCTTGCGGCCTCTCCCGGGTTCTCTACTTTCTTTTTGTTTCTTTATTAGGGAGAATTTCAGCCCGAGGCTGGATCGTCTCCGGGGTTCTTTACTAAATATTATCTTCGCTTGACGTTCTTCCGGCATACGAACACCCGAGTAGCACACATGTCACATATCAGTCCTTGTGACTCATATGCGACCAAATCCAGTCGCATTGGAGTTGCTGCAACAAAATTGATCTGAACTGTGCCGGTAGTTCAACGTAACCAGCCCACCGTAGTCTGCCGTGTTGTATGAGTTTAATAATATACCGCCTTTTATACACCTGGTACAACTCGTAATTCATGCGACGCCGTTAGATACCGTTCTCCTGTTTACCGCCGGAAATTGTGCGCAGCACCTTACGCTCGGACACTCTGAAAGCTCTCCGATCAGCCTCCTTTAACGTCCATGTTTCATGACCGTATAAAGCCACTGGAAGAAGCAGAGTAGTATACAGCGTAAATTTTGTCTTCGTTTTCAGAGAACGGGACTTCAGCTGGTTACGAAGTCCGTAATAAGCCCTATTTGCAGCTGCAATACTCAATCGCACGTCACTATCGTTCTAAGATACACAAATTCTTCTACCACTTCAAATTTTTCACCATCCAGCACCATTTCACTACCACCACCACTAATGAACACACGTTGGTTGGCAGCGACTATGTACTTTGTTTTGCTGGTCGATCCGTCCAACGTTATACAAATCAGCCGTATCATTTTCGCCGGGAAACCATGTTCTAGCATAATTTGCCATAATTCATTCCGTTTCACTGAATCATACGTTGCCATGAAAACAACAAACAGATGATGTGTCTGCAAGTTGTACTCCCGCAATTTATCAAAGATTTGTCTCAGAGTAAACATTTGATCCATCGTTGATCGGCCCTCCCGAAAACCTGCTTGGTATTCACCGACGAAGGACTCTTAAAGCGGTCTCAATCTGTTGAACAGATTACGGGACATAATTTTGTACGTCGAATTAAGGAGGGTTATTCCTCGGTAATTGGCGCACTCCAGTCTGTGTCCTTTCTTGAAGAGAGGATAAATCAGGCCGTCCAACCAGCGACATAATATGGTGCAGAACTTCGTAAAACTGCTCACTGCCATGTTTGAGAAGTTCAGCCGGGAGCTGGTCCTTCTCCGTAGCATTTTTGTTTTTAAGCTCTTAATAGCTTTTCTAACCTCATCTAGTGTTAGGCGACTCCACAGCTTGTCCATCGTCGACAAAGTTGTACCGAAAGGCTCCAAGAACGTACCTTTTATAGAAGGCCCGGCGACCCATAGTGTTATGTACTAATCGACTCAGCTCAACGAACTGAGCACATGTCTGTCCGTGTGTATGTGTGTGTGTGTGTGTCCACAAAAGCTAACAAAACATTAGGCAACTTTTTATATAGTAATCTTCAACCGATTTTCTCGCAACAAGTTTTATTCGATAGGGGACAAAGCCTTGTTGATCACTGTTGAATTTCATAACGATCGACAGTTGTGTTTGAAAGTTAAGAAGAAAATGGTACATCGAACCATATAAACCCACATAAGGTTGGTGTCTTGACTTAATGCGAGAAAGGCAGCATCACTACTCGGTGAATTAAAATGAGTTTTCAATGATGCAACAACGAGGTGGATGATATAGGCGAACTACATAGACTATGCTCTTCCTAGAATAGAAATTATCTTAGTAGAAAATACGTAGCTAATAGCCATTTTGCTAATTGTCATTTTGCTACGTTTTCATTACAAGCTTTTATTTTCAGATTTTCACCGGGAAATCCAAACGTCAGTATGAATTAGGGATTCTATATTAAGAAATAGGTTAATACTTTTCCAGATGATTCAACAACGCTGTTACTTCCGTAAACAAATGCTGCCTGCCGCAGCGAAAAATGTTGATGTTTGTACATGATTCCACTTTCGATGAAACATTTGGGTTATTTTATGTACCCTCCAGCAGTGCATTTTCACTGAAATTAAAGAGCAATACGAAGAAACATAATATTTTGCGTAAACTGGCCTACTTCTACTTGCAAAAGTCAAACAAATTGTTTATTCGACAATTCTTTTCATAAAATCTATTTCATCACTTTCGCAATACCTCTCAATGTGCAACAATAACATTGTTCATTTGTCTCAGATTTTGACAGTTCTCAATGCTCGATTGGCTCAAGATGGCCGCTTTCGCATATCTCTGAATGTAGGATCCCTAGATTTATAATCAAAAAAGAAAGTAAACAATAAGAAACTTGAATAAGAAATGTCCTTTTAGAAATACGACGATCAAAAGTCATGCTAATATCACAATTTTGACTACTATAACCTGTTTATGACGAACCATGAAATTGGGAGCTTTAACTTTATTACGAGATATATTATTAGTATGAATAGTTTTCTATTCTATTTTTCAATATTCACATGATTTGAGTACATCATGTTTTGGATTCAATTTTAAGTTCAATCAAAGTTAATTGCCTATGTTCCGGGTATTCCTAAACCACCCGACTTGGACATTTATTTACAATGTTCTGAAAACTCAGATGTGAATTATGTACAATATGTGGAAGATTTTGATTTGAAAAATGTATTGGACTCTTCCCATCTTCCACATAATGTACATATTCACATCTGAGTTCAATTTTAAGATGAACTTAAATATATAAAGAAATAAAAATAACAAAATCATCGAAGTTTCGTGCGGCTTACGGCTGCTGTGCGCTGCCGTCGGCCGATCGGTGTCATAAGAAATTTTTGACTGGGACTATTGCTGCCAGGCAGTTGGTTGCCAGGGAAGTTGAATTGATCTTTATTGGAGCTGACAGATTCGCATTCAGATCAAACTTGGAAAGCGATTCGGTCGGCTTTCTGACTGCCGCGCCGTCATCATGTTTGGAGCACCATAAGGGTCTTTTGCATGTTGTTGATCGGGCGGAATTGGCTGGCGCGCAATCGCGCATTTGTCAAGGGATGGGGAAGGGAGGCCAACCGCCTACTGCTCACGGGGCGCATGTGATGATTGGCCATTTGGATGGAAACGTGAAAAATAGTGAATAGATTATAATGTAGTTTCGATGAAATTTATGGATCAAGGGCCACCACAGTATGGTGGTTTATGAATAATCTTTATTGTGGTTCGTGCCATGCTCGTGAAGTTTTATAGAACTTGAATATGGGTTCATTTGTGGGCAGATTAGGATCTCGCATCGCGCATTTAGTCATAGGATTTTAAATTATGGAATGTTGCGATTTTGCAACATTAGGTTGAATCGAAATCGTTCAATAGTTTTCAACTGCATCCATAACCAGTGGTTGGCACTTTTAGCGTTTGAGAACCTGTATGAAGTTGCTTGAAGTCATCTTGAATGCAGGTCCAACAACTGAGGAGAAAAAGCTTTCCAGATCGATTTCGATTTCCATTAAAGCTGGTCCAGTTGGATCTTATTATCAATCGCGAAGAAATCGCCAGTAACGGTTAATAAATGTGATATTTTCTCCTAACAATCGCACACGTGTCGCGTCGTGGCCTATCCAATGTGCTCTAATTTCTTCACGTAGCAAAATAATTTCAACCCAATAATAAATTCCACATTGCAAAACTGCGCCGTCTATCATCGATTGTCTAATGAGGCACGTAATGATTTCTCTAATTAAATCAATTATAATGGAAACCAGTAGCTGGGTTCATTTTTTATCCTCGCACCGCATGCACTTTTCTAATGGTTCACGGCGGCAACAATAACAACACCACCAGCAGCGCTCGACTTGACTCGTCTAAGATCATTTAATTTAACACTCTCCTTGTCAGTGAGTGGCCGCCTGCAGAAGCGACACCGAAGTTCCAGTCTGTCCAGGTGGCGTGGCGCGGAACCGCAGCAGCTATCTTCAGGTTTTGCCAGGTTCGACTGACTGAGCCCTGCCAATCGAACGTGTTAGCATTTTTAATCATGATTTATCACATAATAGTATTTAATAATTGCAGACTGATAGGTGACTGAAAGGAACAATGATTTATTGATTTTTCTCACCACACCGGCATTCGGATTGGTGCTTCTACTGCCGTTTGTGATTAACTGTCGATCAGTCTATTGAAGCGGGTGAAAAGAGAGACCCAGGCAAGCCCTTTTTCTGCGACATCTCGGGAAAATGTGCTGCTTCTACTGGTCCGGTTTCAATAGATGAATTACAGGGCGAAAAGTCAGATTTCTTTGACAGTTGGATGGCGCCTGAGTAATCGGTGCTGCACTCAGGGTCTGTGAAAAAGTTTTCCTTCCTGAAATGATTTGATTTAACTTCTCCAATGTATCTAATCAGTCTGATGAAATAACGAAAACAAAATTTTGAATTTAAAATGTAGGTATTATTAAGAAAAATATTCATGGATTGAAACAATATTCTTATTTTCCCTTCAAATTATAAACACTTAGATAGTGTCTTTTTGGGTTTTTATAATCAATATAATGTGTTTTGGAAATCTCAATATTTTCTGGACTTTTGACAATATTTTGCGTGTTTTTAATCTTTATTAGGATGTATTTTCAAGCTTTAAATTAAGCTCAACACCAATTTCGCGTGTTTGTTTACTCAGCTTTCTTCAAATTAATAGTGACGTTGTACCTACTTTGCCTTTTCATAACTACATTTTTAACCAGATATAAATTCATTTAATTGCATATTATTCGGCAACTCGGCCGTATGAAAATCATTTTTTGATAAATATCCTGCCTGTGCATATGCACAGCACATGTTTCGAAATGAACAAATTGATATGAAATTTGAGAAAAAGAATCAACATGTCTTGGAGGGACTCGAACCCTCAACCTCTTATTCTCTAGATAGGCGTGATAACCCCTACACAACAAGACTACTTAAAGGTCACGTTTACGGAAAAGGCATTAGAAAACAGGATTCTCCGCAAACGTGACCTTTAAGTGCGTTACGTTCTAGTATAAGTAATAGATATTAAGGCTTTACTTTTAGTGATCCGCTACCACAATCAATTCCAACAACAGCTTCCAATAAATGCTCGCAAGTATACAATCGTATACTTCTGGAGAGGGATATATATACTTTATGGTCTATCGTTTAATAGGTAAGTTTTTGCATGTAGTTACCTTTGTAATAATTAGAATTAGGTTCACAATAGGAGGCTCAAAGGGAGCTTTTTAGTGGCACTACCTATATGGGTTAAACGTTTCCCGATTCGTTGTCTCTGCATCGATTGACCTTTACACGGACATTCGTCGTAATGACAATCCCTTGACGAAGTGTAGGTGCGGTCAATTCTAATGCGTATTGGTGAAGCTGTAGGGGCTTGATGGATCTCTTGACGTGGCGGGATTCACATTCCCCCCGGGATACACCGATGGTTCTCCTGAGCCGTATCCTTGGTCAATGCCTACGTCAAGCACAGCGAGTTTCACGGCCGCGAGTTACGCGTCCCTTCGGCCAACAGCTACGTGGAAACTTTGGGTCGACAAGGACGACAATGTCACCCACTTCGATCGGCTTCGCTGGAGAAAACCATTTGGTTCGACGAGTTATAGATGGCAAGTAATCACGAAGCCATTGGGTCCAGAATTGATTGGCCAAACTCTGAGAAAGCTGCCAGCAGTTTTCCATCTCAATCAGCAGATTTTCCAGGACTGCGTATGATAGCGTACGGTTCGGCAACAGCTTGTTCAGGTTTTGCTTGACTGTTCGAATAAGGCGCTCCCACGCTCCACTCATGTGCGGAGAGGCTGGTGGGTTAAAGCTCCATGTGGTATCCCAAGTAACATTTTGAGTTTTATGATGTACTACAAGAGTATTTAAATCCTACAACAATAAAATCCTAGTCAAGGCATTTGCTCCTTCATCGCTTACACCAAAACCTCTTGAAGAGTAGTATCTGCCTAGTTGGCCCACTCTTGAAATGGTTTTGAAGGGAAAATGCAAGACGTATTCCAAGACCGGAATGTGACAAAACCTGAATACGAACTCGACACCAAAAACCTTTTGAAATCCATTTTTACACTATTATAAAAGAAAGTTGATCTTATTTAAAAGCTTTTCTAAGTCACTTGATCTTGGTGCCTGCAAAGTTCTCCAGATCTAGCTTTATGCAAAAATTCGCATGAAATAATAAATTTCGTTCAGTCTCAACAAAATAAAATAAAGTTTATTGTATATGGATCCAAAAACTCCATAATCAAATATCGATATAAAATATTTTAAATTATTGATAAAAACAATGAAAGCAGAATTAGTCTATGGTGCATCAATTTTAGTTGCCAAATGAGATTTATTGTGTCATATGATGCGAAACCACGATATAATTGATGCGCTCTCAGTAAACCCCGTTCTAACAATTATTTTTCGATAAACAAATTTATGTTAAATTTGCACATTTCTGCAATTTTTTAATTAATTGTCTATTTTATTGTTTGTAGCTGATTCGTTTATAATATATCGTAAAAAATCATAAATATAATGCAGTATTAATAGATATTTTGATTGAAATTCTCTAACCATGTGAAGTGAAAAAAATATGGCGATGGCATCCGAGTTAATTTTTCAGGATTTATTTGTTCAAATTGGTTTACTTCAATGAAATCAACCATAAAAGCATAATGTTTAGATGTGGCATTTACGAAGGCTCGTCTGAATGTTACAAATGCTGATTGGTCATTTTTCAACATATATGATGACCAGAACTAGAGTAAATTTGACAGTTCAAGTTTCTCAAAAAAAAAACAAAGCGGCATGGAAGGAAGTTATGGATAAAGACTTCGAATTGATCGTTTAATACACGTAAGTAAAGAATAAAGTATGTACTCCACTAAGTGACGGCACTTTATCGGCCGGAAGTAAAAATGCGTATTTTCGTGCCACCGTTAACGAAAAAGTGAAACATGACTGGAGCACGTGTTGTTTCCTCTGTGTTTGGTTCTTTCCAGTTTATCACCTCGCGATTTCGGAAAGGAAAATTTCGATGTCAAGATGACTGCTAAAGCTGAAAATCTGTCAGCATGCATATTGAGAGTAAGCAAATAGTATGGTAATATTGCAAAGCTATTTATTTTGCAATAATGAATGTTTAGGCTCTTACTACTCGTCGTCACTTTTCAGTTGTGTTTTTTTTTCTTTCAGAGATGCGTTTGTATTTTCTAAGACTCCTTATGTAGCAACCACAAATGCTAATTGATCTCAAATAATGCCGAAAGTAACTTTTAAAGTAACAAACCGACTTAAAGAAGTATTTCGTAATGACAAATAAACCAAACATCAAAGAGTTTTAATGTTATTTCCCAAATAAGTTTAATCAAGGCATGGATAGCCCTAATAAATTCATATTTAAAACTTTATAGTTTTTGGAATTTATAACCTGCTTCAAAGGGTTTTGACAACCACTAGATGATGCGACATAATTCATGTGAGTTAAATACTTTTTCTAAGCCGAATAGCATGCTTATTGTCGCAATAAAACCACTATAAATTACATCGAATGCCAAAGAGCAGTGTGATTGTTACTTGGGATGCGACGTAGTGAACTCAATCATCAGCCAATCCTTATCGATATTCTGCATGGCAACTTCCAGTTCCTTGCTAGCATCCCGGAAGTTAGTACCTTAGTCACTGGTGTACCTCTACTTGCAATGACGTTTCGAAAGGTCATGATGCAGGAATCGGTACTGAGTGTGTGTGCAATTTGCAAGTGGATGGTGCGGATGGTCAGACAAGTTGCTATAAGGACCTAGCGTTTTTCGGTTTTTCGATTAGCAGTGGAGGGACGGCCATTACTACTCTTACTCTAGGACGGTAGTAATGGCCATTTTAGAGTAAGGAAGATTAGTCCGCAGAAGATGGTCGAAGGCTAGTGAATTGACCGAAACGTCCGGACAATCTGGCAAACATTTGTTTTATTTCTCGCCGAAAATCAATCGATTAACAACCGAAACAGAAAATTCTTTTGAAAATTCTTTCAGTAAAAAAAATATTCAGGAGTTCCATTGGAAAGTTATTCGTGTTATTGCCTAGAATATTCAATGGCAATTTAATTACAACTTCTGGAATTCCGAGATCATACGTTTATTTCGAAATTCCTCCAAAAGCTCCTCCAGTAATTCCTTATTGAATAAGAAGCCCAGAGGAATTCCTAGAGAAAATCGAATTTTTTGGAGGAAATCATAGATAGAATTCTTGGGAAATGCCTGGAAAAATCCTGAAGAAACTCTAGCGAAAACTCATGACAAAATTTTCAAAAGAACTAATGGTAAAAGAATATCTGGGGAAGCATTTTTGACAATCCTTAAGGAAATCCTGGAAGACTTCTGAAAGAGTTCCGCGATAAAATTCTGAATGAATCACAGTAAAAAAAATATCAAAGAGCTTCTGCTGGAAATCCATGGAGACCCGAGCAGGAGCAATTGGCTCAATAATACTTAATTCTGTTATTGATACCATACTCTGTTATGAACTAGCCCTGCATAAGAGGTAAAATACCAAAGGAACAATACCAAAAAGTAATATGTACAATACTTAAGCCATAACAAACTCAGTTATTAAATTGAATTTTAATACCAAATGCATAACCAATTATTATTCGTTTGGTATTGAAATACCTAAGCATGTTATGCCTCAAGTATTCTGCATATAAGTTTTTGGTATTTTACCTCTTATGCAAGGCTAAATCATACTAATTTCTGTTATCGAGGTCGTCGTTCCTGCTCGGGGAAACTTCTGGATGGGATTCTGGAATAATTCCCCAAGAAATTCCTAGAGGAACCCCCGGGGAAACCTCTGGTGGAACGCCGAAATAATTCCCGGAGAGCTTCATGAAGGAATGGCTGGAGAAATTTCGGGGGGAGCTCCTGGAGGAATTTGTGGAGTTTGTTCCGTTAATATACAAGCGGGAGTCTCCAAGAAAACCTTTTACCTTCGATGGTGCAGCACGTGTGACTGACATCCACGTGCAACGACTGCTTCGATTATTGGTATCACGCCTACTATGGATTCAAAGCCATTGAATATTTACTTACATAGTAAACGGCAAGTGCTATTTCACTGCCACACATTCCCCCCTCTCAGGACTTCTCGATTTTTTTTTTGCCTTTTTGCCTTTCGCGTATTCACGTAAAGCCTATAGGATCACTCCAAAACCGAACTTTTGATAGAAGGCTCGGAGACCCATAGTGTTATATACCAATCGACTCAGCTCGACGAATTGAGGTAATGTCTGTTTGTGTGTATGTACAAAAAAAATGTGAGACACACTTTTTTATACTTAGCTTTATCCGATTTGCTTGCAACAGGTTGCATCCGACATGGAATCCTTCCTAATTTCTCGCTATTGAAAATTGGCCCAGTCGGCCATTGCGTTCCGGAGTTATCAAAAAAACATTAATTTTTTATTAATTTTTTCCCATTTTTCCCTTGGAAAAAAAAATTCAAAATCGAAAAAAAAATGTTTTTTTTTCAAAAACTGCTTCAATGCATTCAAATAAACGCAAATAAATGTGAATTGATGGAAATAACTGAATCTATCCCCCTAAAGTGCAATTTTGACCTCTCTTATGTGCTTTTCTTGTATGTACACGAGAAAGGCACCATCACCGCTAGGTGTATTATTCTGGGTTTTTAGTGTTACACTTGCCAAATATTATTAAAATGGCGGTATTCAAAGAATAATTTTCTTATTAGTTGCTTCCCAATAAACATTGGAAACTGATAAGGCGCTTATTCAACAAAAATTAGTCTTCTTCTGCTTGAAAACTAGCTTTTTTCTTAGGTCGTTTGTTGGGTAGCTGAATTTGACTATTATGATACCAATCATTTTTATTACTAACTAGCAGACCCGACGAACTTCGTTTCGTCTAAAATTGATTTATTCTTTGTTTAGTTCTCGAGTTATGCAGAAATTTCTGGTTCATTTGTATGGAAGCCCCCCTTTCCAAAGAGGGGAGGGGTCTCGAACCATCTTAAGAACCTTCCCCGGCGGTACTGGATATCACATTAGTATGCAAATTCATTTTAATTCAGACGCTTGGCTACACCCTATGTCGTTTTATATCAGGCCTGTCCAACCTTTTCAAGCCACGGGCCAATTTCCAGAATGGCCACTTGCTGGCGGGCCAAAAAATATTCGATACATATTTTTCATACATATTTAAAATACCCAAAGCAAAATATGGCATTTAGTTTTACAGAATGACTTAAATTTTTTAAAAAAGACTGAACACGATTTAATTACGTTTGAATAATCTTTTTTCAATCGAATTTTGCAAGCAGATAATGAAGATCAACAATTACTTTTTACTGCTTTCATTATTGATGAGAGTTGTCCACACAGATATGTACTTCTGGGAAGAGAAAATATCTTACGAAAGATGAGTCTTTCTGAAATTTAGATTTGAGCACGTTGCTGCATTGGAGGTCAATTATCTCCATTTGAAACATTCCAAATATATTAGCTCACATCAATAAACGGTGTTGAGGAACTATGTCCTAAAAAATAGCGAATAGACTTAAATTTTTCTGTTGAAAGGCTTCGACTGTTTTCTACAGGACAACAATCAATTGTGGGAATTGTTTCAATTTTGTTTCAATAGTTTGTATGTTGGATAATGAAAGTTCGTCGTTGACGATTGAGATGTTTCGTGACATCTAATACTAAGGCCAATCCACTCACCCATTCAGGATAATGCAGCTTGTGCATTGGTATTCTGCTTCCATTTCTGTCAACATAATTTGGAATTAGTGGTGGTTAAGTTGATTTTCTTAATAACGAGCGTTGCTAAACACGAATATTGATCGTTTTTGTACATTGATCTTCTTGTTTGTGATAAATGCAATGTGCAGAGAAATAACACAAATTAACTTTTGTGGCTGATTAACAATCGATTAACAGATAAACAAAATTGCCTTGATTTTCAAGTGTCACAACGCCCATGTTCTTTTCCATCATTGCCGGAGCTCCATCAGTTGTTAGGCCTTAAGTTTTCAAATAAGAGTTCTTTCATACAGGTCTCAACAGCTTTCCTCAGGTCTATACCTGTGGTAGTCGTTTTCTTCATTTAGATCAAAACTGCTAATTCCTCTGTAATTTGAAGATGATCATCAATTTCCCTTATTAAGAGAGCTACCTGTATCTTGTTTTTTAAGTTCAGTATTTTCATCGATTGTGAGCAGGCAGTATCAGAAGCAGGTGGCTTTTTCACGTAACGTAGTTTTCAAATCTTCTGTGAAAACTCTGATTCTTCACCGTGCTTTATGACAAACTAATATTACTGAAGGAGGCTTTTTTTAGAGCACACCATATCAACAACAGTCGATATGCATTCCATAACAAGTTCTCGTTCAACTTCGTTGAATTTAATTTTTTTTAATTAATAATAATAATTTCGGGACTCGCACCATTGTAAAAAGTACAGCACCTTCGAAAAAAGCTCGCTTGTCGTTCACAACAGGGGCGAGACCGAGTGAGCGATCAAGAACCATGCGAGTCCCGGAAAGTTAATAATAAGAATAATAAGAAGGAGCTTCTCGAGCCCGAGAGAAAAACTTTCAGGCCGGTTATGAAGTATTCTTTCCAATTACTCCGAAAATGGAGCCAAGGGCCGCATCCGGCCCGCGGGCCGTACGTTGGGCAGCCCTGTTTTATATAGTAAATATTGCAATTATATTTTCAGATAGATCACTGCTTTTCACATGTTAAAAACTAGCAACACTTAGTTGCACTGAGCACTTTATGCGAGCACCACTCGCGCTCATTACAAAAATAGCGAAACTGAGCACTTTATGCGAGCACCACTAGCGCTCATTTAAAAAAAAAATAGCAAAACTGAGTTACACTGAACACTTTATGCGAGCACCACTCGCGCTCATTAAAAAAAAATAGCAACAGTTAGATGCACTGAGCACTTTATGCGAGTACCACTCGCGCTCATAACTAAAATTAGCAACCCGATTTTTTTTAGACAGTAAGGTATACTGGGGGAAGTGGAAAAAGGGGGTAAGTGTAAAAAGCGACTCGAAAAATTGGAATTGTACATACTTTACAGTTTTTACCACATCATAACATTATGCAAGAATATACTTTGATGCTCACACTAATACTATGTTGAAATTTGTTTAATACATACGGTTAACGCTTGAACTGTCATTTTAGGTTTCGCGAGAAGTTTATTTTTGCATTCATAAAATCAATTCTTATTTGCACCAATTGTCAAGTGAATTTATATCACAGGTGACCGTTACAATACAATTAAACTAATCCCATTTAATTGGTAGTGGTTTGTACCAAGAAAGCAAATAATTCAAAGATTTTACACTTACCCCAGGTATCAAACACTGCGGGGGAAGTGGATAATGTTCTAATTACACATTT
Source organism: Armigeres subalbatus (assembly GCF_024139115.2). Taxonomy (NCBI): domain Eukaryota; kingdom Metazoa; phylum Arthropoda; class Insecta; order Diptera; family Culicidae; genus Armigeres; species Armigeres subalbatus. The sequence continues at coordinate 198,161,703 of NC_085140.1, read as the reverse complement.
TTTTTCTTCCCTCCAGGGTTTATTTCGATAGCTGTGAATCTTAATATGTTCCTTCTTTGTTATCATTGTGATTCCAGTGGTGATTGGACAAATATAAATGAGAAAATGCCTGATTAATCCACTTATCGGTATTGATGCCATTTACATGTTTTACATATGAAAAAATGTATAAGAAAGTTAAAAATAGCACTGATAGGTAAATATATTGTATTATTCACATTAATTTTTATTTATAACAAGTTTCACCGTTGAATGCAATTTTTTTGGGAACAAATTGGTTAAGGAAAAGCGCTTAAGAATAGCTGATAATTTTGTACGTGCTTTGCGCACACACATACATACAAATACGCACATACAGACATCATCTCAATTCGTTAAAATAAGTTGATTAGTTTATAACCCTGTAAGTCCCATTTTTCCTTTGAAAAGTTCATCTTTGGGGCGAACATATAGATTTTACCTACACTTAGTGTTCGAGAAGGCAAAACCAGCCCTCCCCTAGCTATTACAAGAATTCCTTGAGGATCTATTCTGTTAAGATAATGAAATTATTTCACAGAAGATACTCAGAGTAATTATCGTATTGATTTTAGTTACATGTAACTACTCATCACTATGGAAGGTCAAGGTAACATGGGTTTTCCACTTACCCCATCCCACTGGGGTAAGTGGAAAAACAACTCCTAATTTTAAAATCTATTTCCATAAATTTCAAGCGACCAAAATAGTATAAAATACCGCACGGTTGGTGCAAAATTGACTGTTCTTGATAGCCCATTTTTATTGAACGCATTTAGATCATTTAAACTGGTTTTACACTAATTCAAACATGCTCTATCGATTTTCCTTTTCCTCTTCCCCCAGTATACCTTATCTATTTCCATTAGTATTCCACTGATATTTGCTAATATCTTAGTTTAGGAAAAGTGTTGACTCAGCGGTCGTGATGTCGTGCCGAAATATGGGTCTTAAATACCACAAAGTGAATAAAAGCAAAGCATGGCAAGCGTATGAACATTGCAAGCGCCCTTCGTGCTTTAACTTTCACTTTTTTTTCCCGCGTAGTACAAACGAAGAATGGTACACGATACAATTTGTCCTTGGGCACTCCCGCTTGTTTAAAAATCAGATTCTAAATAAATGTATGATTTTAATTATTTTAATCTGGCAGGATTGCCAAATGTGAAGTTTGTTCCGTTAATATACAAGCGGGAGTCTCCAAGAAAACCTTTTACCTTCGATGGCGCAGCACGTGTGACTGACATCCACGTGCAACGACTGCTTCGATTATTGTTTATTCGATTATTGGTATCAGGCCTACTTGGATGGTTTCAAAGCCATTGAATATTTACTTACATAGTAAACGGCAAGTGCTATTTCACTGCCACACAGAATTCTTATAGCAATTTCTGTAGGAACTTCCGGTAGAACTCCAAGAATGAGTTCTGGAAGACCCTTTTGAAGGAATTTGTGGAGGAGCTTCTGGAGGAATTCTTGAAGAAATCGCCAGAAGAAATCAAGAAATTCAAGTAAGATTTCCTGAATCAACTGCTCAATCTTCTCTACACCAAATCATCAAGTGCGAGTATATCAATTACATTTATGCATAAGTTGTATAGGGAAATTATTAAAACCAGATTGGTGGACGTCGGAAACAGCAATATTACCAGCAAGATCGGCACTTGCTCAGACCATGCGAGACCTATCTGGAGGAAGAATAATATGAAAATCAAACACCGACTCATTCCATAGTTTCTACCGTTAGAAAAAGGCGGCTCTGTAAATTGCTTTTTAAACCCTATTTAGAAGGCTATCGAAAAAGGTCGGCACTTCCGTAAAATAGTGTGTACTCAATCTTCATCGGACCCTAGCGCCCTCCTGAACGAGCTGAAATTTTCTGTTTACAAATGGCCTACACAGTAAATTATCCAAGAACATTAAAGCTCCAGCATTCGATAAGAACTTGAACTTGTAACACCAGGAATCACTCATGAATAGAATCAAGATGTGATATCTAATAACCCAGCTACTGGGTTATGGGTACTTACTCAAATATACTGAGAAGTTTTCTCAAGACGCAAAAGCTCATAATCATATAAGAGAACTCATTACCTAAATAGACATGTGTATCGAGATTTCTTCCATTGCAAGCAACATGAATCGTTCGTTAATCTATCAAGCGGTGCGGCCGTGATGTACTGATGGGAGATAATTAATATTAAGGGGGTAATTTTCCCTTGGGCCACAGCAGAGGATCCCTTACAAGGAATGTGAGAAAATCTCACTCATCAATCGTATCGTTTCTGTCCCCGGGCAGGGTAATCTCTTCGGCACTGCATGGCTCGGAATGAAGACATCTATCCATATGGACCGTATAACGACTTTGTGCGAGGAGAGCGTTGATTATGTTGTTTGGAATGGCACCTCTCTTTGGGACAGCCGCCACCGTTGTTGGCGTTTGACTTTTCCAGCTCTGTATTACGATCGATTGCCGAAGCGATTAGGCTCAGTATGGACCCGCTGGGCTGGAAAACCCGTCACCCATTAGAGAGAAGTCACTGCTTGAACCGAGAAAAGCGATAATTATCACCCGCACTCGCACACAACACTGCTGGATAGGCGTTTGTTGGCGTGGTCCGAGGAGTGTGAAAACTCCTTTTCGGGTGATCTCGTCTCACCGCGAAGCAACTGATTAGGTGTATTTGCACTCGCAATCATTAGTCAGTACGAAATGGGCTGTGTTTCGACCAGCGGTAATTAGTGTCTTATGGGCAGAGCAACATTGCACGGATTTTTTTTCTTGCATGTGGGGTTTTGCAGTTGGACAGTACGTTAGCGATGATCGATGAGCCTGGGATGCAAGGGTGAGGACTTTTCATTGTATGACATATTGAAAATTTGTTCAAGTAGAGTTCCATATCCAAACTAAACTAAGTCGGTTAAACTTAAAATTCCGTTGGGAAACATGCGTGTAAAATTTATTTCTATATCGCGATAATTTGCATTGTTTGCAGATCTTTCTTGGAGGTTTATTTATTTTTGCTACACCATATAATGCAAAAAACCTAAAAACAGCAAACAATTTGACCCTGAATTACGGTTGCTGCATTTCAACAGCATGACTCAGCAGGATATCCCACACCGACTGCACAGATATTCACGATCGATCCACCAAGATGCATGCTGGTACAATAAATGCGAAACATTTTGATTGATTAGTAAACACTCGTGCCGCGCGTAACCAGTCCTGCCTGATGGCAAGAATCAATGCTCCATAAATCGACAGAAATAGCTCCGCTGCAGAATTTCAGCACGTATTTGCAAAATCCCAGAGCCACCACCTTCACCTCCGTTCAATTTAGATGGGCTCGACAACAAATCAGAAAGGTGATCAAAGCGCACATGTTTAGCCGATTTCGAACGTTTCCGCGGCAGGGAGGCCTGACCACTAGCACTGGCAGGCAGGAATCAGTCATCAACAAGCATGTTCTATCCAAGGCACGCCGAACAACAATCGTGAATTTGATGGAAGCTACAAAGCGGTACGGCACTTCTGACTGCTGCGCTACTCGATTCTCAGTCAGCCACCAGATATCTTACTGGCAAATTGATTCAATCAGCAACAATCAGCGGAGGGCGGTGGAACCCAATTGTACCGAGCAGTGCCAGCCTCCTGCCAAAGCCTCGAATATGGGAACAATGTTGTTTCACTCCTGATTGCATTAATCATAAATTCAATATCTAGCAAATGTGATTGCCATGAAGTATTGTTTCAATCCGAGGGCGGATGTAATGAGCCAAGCTAACGAGCCATATTATTAATGATGTTTCGATAGCTGCTACCCCCTCAATACGGTGGTGGCTTAAAGTGTGCAACGCGATTTAGCTATTTGTCGAATGTCACGTTTTACTCCGACGCAAGATTAGATCAGTGCAGTCGAACTCACACGAAACGCGATCAACGCTAGACGAAGAAGCCTTATCAGCACCAACTGGATCATGGATCATCTGCAAATCGAGTGAACCGAGCAGCTCGGTGAAATGTTATACACCTGTCCATCAGCAGAAGACCTCTCTCTGGAAACTAGTTCAAATCCAAGCCCCCACAGAATTATGTTCCATATCTGTAAGAGGCAACAAGTCACACCTGAGTTGAGTTGTGGCACAACAGTTCCCGATCGATGCACCATCCAATCCGCCCGTCGTCGCGAACAGCAGCAGCAGGTTCGCGCTTGTTACACTAACGAACTGAATTTACCATAAAATGGAACAACTGTCTCGCATCTCGCAGACACTGGTCATCTCGTCTCGGGGGTTGGACATATATGATAGTGCAGCAGCGATAATTGCCATTGAGAGTTCGTTTTTTTATTGTGTAGTCCTTTACCTTAAGTACCCCTACTGATGGAATGCTGTCTGTCGTTGTCATCGTCGTCGTCGGTTGCATTTCACTTTTATTTGTGGAACTTGAGAATGTACAAATAGGTTGCATTGATTGAATCTTGATCAGATGTTTGTAACCGGAGGGCTACAATCAGGGTTGGTACCAATTTAGCTCTATCCCGTTGATTTAAACTTCTTCTGTTCTTATTAGTGATATACATTGTAAACATGAGAATATGCGGCTCCAATGTTATTCTGGCAGACAGGAAGTAAAGTAAATATTCTCATAATGTTTATAATAATGAATGGAATATATTTTTAAAAGTTCGGAATGTATTTTGATATTTTGTTTTTGTTAAGGTACACTGGGGGAAGTGGAAAAAGGGGGTAAGTGTAAAAATCGACTCGAAAAATTTCAATTGTAAAGACTTTACAGTTTTTTACCACACCATAACATTATGCAAAAATATAGTTTAATGTTCACACCAACACTTTTTTTTTTCTTCCTAAGCAATGGAGGGGGAATCTGCTCAACAGACATCCTGGGTTGTCCAGGAAGTGCGGGGTTAGGGATCACCGAGGGAGGCAGGACTACATCCCCGACCCGCTAAACCGTTTTCATTGCCGCCAAGCCCATAGTCCCTTCGGTACAACCAGAAAGTAATGCTTCAAAGGGGGGCCAGTGCACAACGCACCCTCGAGGTCAGCTGCGTGTCCTTGCAGCACCGAACATCGTAACTCGCTTTTTTAGAAGAACACCATGCTATCGTGCCAGTACGTTGCCGGCTTTCCAGGTGGCCTTACCACGCCCTATGTCCACGGAAGGTGAGAAGAGTCGACTTCGCTCCTGCTTCCCTCTGCACGACTGGTATCAAGAATGATGATGCCGCGTGCACCCCAAATTGACCTTTCTGCGATAGGGCCTATTCGCCAGCACACAGAGGGACTTGCCGGCGCGGTGCCTACGCCTGCCCCAGCCTTGACGAGGACCCCTTTCCGTCCTCGGGCTCGGAACCCGCCCGGTTGACCGACGCCGCGAAAGCGACGATACCATAAGTTGTTCTTCACGCGGCCACTTGTTCGATAAAAGGATCGAGTTCGACCACAGAGCATGACCACCGGTATGACCCATGAAGCCGACTCCGATCCCTTGGACCACCTCTTATTTGCGCCTGAACTAGCCATCCTTGAGTCCACGCGCCACCTTCTGTGTAGCTCCGAGACGATTTGGGCGATAGCCGATAAAACGGCGTTCCAGCCAACTTCATCTTTACACATCCTCCGAACTAGGTTGTCCGGGGTAGTGTCCAGACCACATGTGGCAAGCATGTGGTCACGCATTGCGCGAAAACGTGAGCACACAAACAACACGTGTTCCGCCGTTTCCTCTAAACCTGCGCACACCAAACACTCGGGCGAGGCCGAGCAAGCCAGCTGCGTTACCTGCACTGTGATTTTGCAGCACGCTTAAACGCCGGGCACATCGAACCCCCCATGGGGTGCTTGCTATTCACAGCTTTGCTGGAACAAATCAAACAATTGGGAGGGTTCGTGCAGCATTGTGCCTTATGTCCCTCCAATCCGCAGCGTCGGCAGAGATTGCTTCGGTCAGGGCCTTTGCAGTCCCATTGCTTGTGCCCCGGTTCCAGGCACTAGAAGCAAACTTCGGGTTACTCGTATATGCCCAGAGGGCATACCGACCATCCCACCTTGACGCTCCCTAACTTGACTACCTTGGAGGCGTCCGCTGCAGATAGCCGAACCAATGCTACATGCGTCCCTGCCGGACCTTTCCGTGGGCGGTGGGCGTCTCCACTGCGGTGGGTGGCTGCGGTGGGCGTCTCCACTTCACACTGTCGCCGCAGTGCCGTGACGAGCTCTTCGACTTCGGTGATCTCGTCCAGGTCTTTAACCCTTAGATTCACCTCCGCAGTGAGTGCCCTCACCTTGGCCGTCTCGCCTAGAACTTCCTCCGCCAACTTCTTGTAGGCGGCGCCCTTTTGCGAGACGCCCCGCTTCAGCTCGAGGATCATCTCGCCCATCCGGGTACGTCTTATTCGACGTACGTCGGCGCCGAGTTCACCGAGCTTGACGTCACTCCTCATCGCCATCAAAACGTCCGAGTACTTAGCCTCGTCCGCCGTGATGACTAGGGCATCGCCCCTGGAGCGATTGGCGCCTACCCTAGACTTCTTGCTATCCTCATTCGCCTGGGCCTTCTTTTCGGCCCTTGACGTCTTCGGTTTCCTCTTGTTCTTGACCAGGGTCCAGGAGGCGTCATCCCCATCTATTTCCCTGGTCTGGGGCGGCTGAGAGCTCTTAGCCTGCCGTAACCCCTTACCACCGTCTTTCCTGGGTGGACGGACCTTTCCAGGTCCTTCCTCCCCCGATTTTGAAGGTACCTGGCCGGGGTCTCTCTATATCGATGTGTTCTGATCATATTTTGTTCTCCTTATGTCGATATGTTCAAATTTTTAGGCTACTAGTCCATTATTGGACAATAACAAACACATCAACAAAAAGAAACGACATTTGTTTTGTTGTTGTTTTTCATAGATACGAGTTTGTTTTTATCTAGTACCCATTTCAATTATCCTTCCATTCCTCGATCTCTCCCTATCTCGATGGTCCCTTCAATATCGAGATGTGGAGAGGCGACTATATCACCATTTTGTTCAATAGGGCAAAAGTTATGAACCAAGAATAAAAGGGTACCGACAACAGAAAACCTTCCACAACTCAATCTTAAAAACAGAAATGGTGGACTCGAGCTTGTATTTTTCTCGCAATCCGTATGTTAAACTTCACATTGCTAGTGGTGAGATAGTCTAATTGACCTTACTTCGTCAAAAAATTTTATTCGCTCAATCGATTCTTCGGGTTATTTAAGGTCAACTTTCCCAAAGAAACCACATTTTCGACACCTCTAAGTATTTTTAAATATAAAAACAAATCGAAAAAGTGCTGATGTTTAATGTAACGTACACACTAGTCAAGCAGTTTGACGAACAATGACTCCGCCCCCAAGAAAACGCTTCGGTTGCTGCTTTGTTTGAACGTGTGTGAAGTTGTTCGAAACACCATTTGACAGTTGGCGGCTCGGTTGGAAAAAATTAAAACGGTTTGATTTTGGTTTGCGTTGTCGGGGGTGGAGTCAAGGTTCGCCGAACATGTTTGAGCATTTGTAGTGAAGTTGCACAAACTCCAATATATTTTTTGATGGTTGGTGCTCGAGTTGATGCTTTCGGTCGTTCGTGTGTGATATTGTTGGTCGAATAAATTGATTGTTCGTGTCGCTGTTGGTAAAACTTGATGGATGTTTGAATAAACGAGAGGTGAAGTAAATGTTGGTCAAACTGCTTGACCGTGTGTACGTTCCATAATATTTTGAGCGAACATCAGGTTAATTTTTCAGGCCGGTTCACACGTTCAGCACTTTTCCGGTTTTTGTTTTCGATTTTAAAAATAGTTACAGGCTTCACAAAATATGGGTTCTTTGGGAAAGTTGACCTTAAATAAGCCAAAGAATCGACTGAGATTATAAAACGAGATACAATTTTCGACGGAAAAAGTTAAGGTCTGAGGGAAGGGTTTTTCGTAATAAAAGCACGTGGTAGCGCTCTCTGAGAGAGAAAATTGCCCAATTCAACCTGCCAGAATGACGCTGTCATTGTCGCCAAAATTTTTTCATCATTATGCAGTTTACAATTGCTTTAGAATTTGAATCATTTGTTTGAGAAACTGCATAAGTCCATTTTACACTATTTCGAGAAAACAACAAAAAACTGTTTTTTAACAAATTTGCACCGAATCTTTCGATTTCTTCGATACAGATCAATAGTTTTTGGCAAAACTCAACACCCTGGGGCACTTTCAGTGCAAAAAATGTAAACAGTACTCCACAATTGCTCTTCAAAGTACGTGGACATATGTAGTTTCTCAAACAAACGAAATTTTTTCATACATTCCTGAACAAAATTTTTTTTTCGAATTTTTGGACGAGGATTCAGAATATATAAAAATCTCATTTTGGCCAAAAATGTTACATATGCAGTTTCTCAAACAAACGGTTCATTTGCAGTAAACGGAGAACAAAAGAAATTTGCAACAATGGGGAAGAAATTTATCACTCATACAGTGGTTCGGCGAGAGAACAGCAGCGCCGACCAATCACGCAATGAGGAGATCAAAATAAACAACCAGCTGGCTTTGGAAAATGAAAACATGAGCCGTTTCTAGAACAACATTAGAAAATATCGTGAGAGGATTTCTGTACAAGGTTTCCACATAAGCTTTGAAAAGGATTTGTGTAATAACAGTGGTGCTGGTATAAATACGACAAATAAGACAAAAGAGACAAATGAGACAAATAATAAAAATAAGACAAAGAAGACAAATAAAGTAAGTTCCTCCGGAAGTTCCTCCAGGAATTTCGCCGGAAGTTTCTCCAGGAATTCTTTCGGGAGTTTCTCCAGAAATTCTTCCGGAAGTTCCCCCAGGAATTCCATCGGAAGTTCCTCCTGTAATTCCATCGGAAGTTCCTCCAGGAATTCCTTCGGAAGTTACTCCAGGAATTCCTTCGGAAGTTCCTCCAGATATTCCTTCGGAAGTTCCTACAGGAATTCCATCGGAAGTTACTCCAGGAATACATTCGGAAGTTTCTCCAGAAATTCCTTCGGAAGTTCCTTCAGAAATTCCTTCGGAAGTTCCTTCAGAAATTCCTTCGGAAGTTCCTTCAGAAATTCCTTCGGAAGTTCCTTCAGAAATTCCTTCGGAAGTTCCTTCAGAAATTCCTTCGGAAGTTCCTCCAGAAATTCCTTCGAAAGTTCCTCCAGAAATTCCTTCGAAAGTTTCTCCAGAAATTCCTTCGGAAGTTCCTCCAGGAATTCCTTCGGAAGTTCCTCCAGGAATTTCTTCCGAAGTTCCTCCAGGAATTCTTTCGGAAGTTCCTCCAGAAATTCCTTCGGAAGTTCCTCCAGGAATTCCTTCGGAAGTTCCTATAAGAATTCCTTCGAAAGTTCCTAAAGGAATTCTTTCGGAAGTTCCTCCAGGAATTCCTCCGAAAGTTCCTCCAGGAATTCCTTCGGAAGCTTCTCCAGGAATTCCTTCGTAAGTTCCTCCAGGAATTCCTTCGGAAGTTCCTCCAGGAATTCCTTCGAAAGTTCCTCCAGGAATTCCTTCGAAAGTTCCTCCAGGAGTTCTTCCGAAAGTTCCTCCAGGAATTCCTTCGGAAATTCCTCTAGGAATTCCTTCGTAAGTTTCTTGAGGAATTCCTTCGGAAGTTCCTCCAGGAATTCCTTCGGAGGAACTTTCGGAGGAATTCCCGGAGGAACTTCTGGAGTAAATCCTCTGGAATATTCGCTGTCTATGAATACATCTATGTAGAAATGTGGACGAGAAATATGAAAGAATAAATTATGGCTGACCTTTTTAATGTTGGTCTAGGAATAAGACAATCTATAGCTTGATTTTTTTGATATATTTTTGGAGAAAATAAGTTATTTGAATAAATAGATATAAAAGTGCGTTAAGTTGGACCTGGGTAAAATATGGTGCTTCAAAACAAGAAAATATTTTGTCAATTCACAAAATTAGGGCATGAAACTAAACGAACATGCTGCAATGGTAAATCTAAATATACTTAATTTTACACGAACGTGTAAAAATAAATCAGATATAGAAAAGAAATTTAAATAAATCCAGGGTATTTATTTAACAGAACGTATGTGATTTTGAAAACAAAGATTCAAACGTTGATTTATCCAATCTGATAACATACCCACGTAAGGAGACTTCGGCTACCTGTTGGTGGTATTGGTTTGCGTGGGAGTACCGTCCGATAGGTAAAATCGACGTAAGAATCTTTATTTTTAAATCAATACGTCCTTTTGAAAAAGTACCCGAGAAATATAAATTTGAATCTATGATAAAAGGTCGAAGGACAAGTAGTCGAAAAACAAATGATCGAAGGACAAAAGGTCGAAAGGACAAAAGGTCGAAGGGACGAAAGGTCGAATGGACAAGAGGTCGAAAGTATAAAAGGTCCAAATAAAAAAGCCAGCAGCAAAGTTGTACTGAAAGGCTATTTGATTGCTGTTGATAAAAGGCCCGATGAACTGAGGTGGTGTCTGTATGTGTGTATGTGAATACATTTTTGTAGACACACTTTTTGGAACTTAGCATAATCCGATTTACTCACAACAAGTTGCATTCGACGGGGAATGCGGTCCCATTGTTTGTTGTTACAATTGGCTCGATAGGACATTGCATTTCGGAATTATTGAAAAATCAGACTGACGACACCGCGAAATTTCAACGTCTGCGTACAAGGTTCATGCGATGCGTGAAATCCCCACCCATTTTCCCTGCCTCAAACTAATCCTACAATTTACAATGTTGTGAAAACTCTGACTGGAACTTTTCCGGATTACTGGAAAAATCCTACATTTTTCAAGAAAGGTGATAAGCAGCAAGTCAAGAACTATAGGGGTATTGCTGCTCTATGTGCAATCTCAAAGCTGTTTGAAAAACTGGTCCACAATTTTTTTTCTCACTACTGCCTGGGTTATATATCAGAGGATCAACATGGCTACATCCCCAAACGATCAACAACTTCCAACCTATTTGTTTATTCGTCAACCATCACTAAGCCTTTTCAGAAAGGGCAACAGGTTGATTCGATTTATACGGACTTTACAGCAGCCTTTGATAAAATCAATCATAAAATCGCCGTAGCCAAATTCGAGCGTCTCGGATTCTCCGGGCCTCTCCTGGACTGGCTTCAGTCACATCTGAGCAATCGAGAAATGGCAATCAAAATTGGAGATTGCATTTCATCCTATTTTCCGATGACTTCAGGGGGTAGCCACTTGTTTTTATCATTTATTTGAACGACATCAATTTGTTGCTCAAGTCTTTCAAGCTCTCATTTGCCGATGATTTCAAGCTGTACTGGATTATAAAAAATCTCGATGATGCGTCGTTCCTACAATCACAACTGAATTTGTTTAGAAACTGGTGTGATTTAAATCAGATGGTACTCAATGCTGACAAATGTTCTTTGATGTCATTCTCCCGCAAACGTTCTGTGATTAGCTACAACTACAAAATCGGTTCCACTAGTCTTCGGCGAGAATCTTCTGCCAGAAACCTCTGGGTGATGTTAGATTCTAAGCTAACGTTTAGAGAGCATATTGCGTACGTAATTTCTAAAGCCTCTCGCACGCTTGGCTTTATATTCCGAATTGCAAAGCATTTCGATGATGTCCACTGCCTCAAAGCACTCTATTGTTCTTTAGTCAGATCGATTTTAGAATATTGTTCCGCAGTGTGGGCTCCATATTACCAGAACAATATTGCTAGAATAGAATCCGTTCAACGCAAATTTATACGCTTCGCTTTACGCCGCCTTCCATGGAGAGATCCTTCAAATTTACCCAGCTAGGAAGACTGTTGCAAGCTTATAGATTTAGAGCTCTTAACAGTCCGTCGCAATACTTCTCGGGCGATATTCATTGCAGACCTCTTGCAATCGAGAATCGACTGTCCCCCACTGCTTTCCATGCTAAACATCAATGTTAGCCATAGGAATCTTCGCTCTCGTTCTCTCCTCTTTCTTCATGGTGCACGAACTAATTATGGTCACAACGATCCATTTACTAGCATGTGCCGTATATTCAATAACTGCTCCATTGGATTCGATTTCCATTCATCTCGTAACACTCTCCGTACGAACTTTTCTCATCTTCTAAACGACAATCAGAAGTAGCTAGGCCTATATTTAAGTTTATTGTTGGATGTAGTTTTAAGCCGAATTGTATCATTTGGATATTGTAATCTGTTGATACATAGAAAAGATTAGGAGGTTTTGCGCTTGCTTGAGTGAGAGCTAATGAATTTCTAATTGTTCAACTCAAGCGGGCTTTTCCCTGCTCCCAATAAATAAATAAATAAATAAATAAATAAATAAATAAATAAATAAATAAACTCATATGTGAATATGTACATTATGTGGAAGATATTGATTTGAATGGATGGGACTCGAACCCACGACCCTGCAAACATACAATTTGCCTCCTTAAATCCAGCAATCCCCCACCATCGATCAAATCCATCGCTTCTTCATTGATCAATCCAGCGGTGAATTGGAAGCGTGCGTGGCTCAACACAGGAAGGAGAAAAATGACATCGGACCAATGCAGTGGTACTTATTAGCCAACGAGAAAATCGAGCACAGGAAATTATGGCATACTAACTATTATTTATATAACTAGCAGACCCGACGAACTTCGTTTCGCCTAAAATTGATTTATTCTTTTATTGATTCTCGAATTATGCATAAATTTCTGTTTCATTTGTATGGAAGCCATTTCTAGAAGGGGTAGGGGTTTCGAACCATCACAGAAACATATCTTCCCTTCCAAAAACTACACATGCAAGATTTGATTCCATTTGCTTGTTTAATTCTCGAGTTATAAAGAAATTGGTGTTTCGTTTGTATAGAAGCCCCCCTTTCCAAAGATGGGAGGGTTCTCAAACCATCTTAAGAACCTTCCCCGGGCCCAAAAACTTCTGTATACAAATTTTTATACCGATCGGTTTAGTAGTTTCCGCAGGAGTCTGCGAAGCGGCCATGTTTTTGATGCCAGCATCAAAATCATCGATTAATTTAATACGAAGGCGTAATCATTATCGTTGAAACCTGCCATTGAAAATATGTTTTAAATATCATGATATTTTGACGAAGTAGAGCGCTTGGTGCAGATTGAAATTTGAAAATTCATTAAAGGCATCAATATTCTTCACCTGTCATAAGACGAGTTTATACAATCCCATTGAATTCCACCACTTAATTGTATCTTGACAGATACGTATTTCGACCTCAAAAGTAAGGCCGTCTTCAGTGTCTCGTACTTGACTCGACTCAACTCTTAAGACTAGACTTAAGACTAGTCGAGTCAAGTACGAGACACTGAAGACGGCCTTACTGTTGAGGTCGAAATACGTATCTGTCAAGATACAATTAAGTGGTGGAATTCAATGGGATGGTATAAACTCGTCTTATGACAGGTGAAAACATTCCACTAAAAAGCTCAAAATAATTTTCTTATCAATATTCTTGTTGAAATACACCTCGCATTCACACTTTCGCACAAGTTTTTGAAAAATGATGAAAAATAATTACGTCCATTTGGAAAAAATCACTTCGGAATAGTGGTTTGTTTACAAAATAGAATTGTCAGTGGGAAACCCAATTTCAATAGAACAATGGGAAACTCAAAGATGTTGGCTATTGTCAAACGTAGTGGGTAGGATTGGGGTTGCCAGATACCTGAGTTTCCGAGTACCAATTGATTTATTTCCCGACCGCACAAAACAGAACTAAACACCGCGTCCGACACGAAACACCTCATGCGAGGTCTCTGATATTGTATATTTTCCCGAGATCCAACTCCTATTTACTCCGTGGTAGAGGTGTCTTCCCAGCGTAACGGGGGACGTTCGTCCGTAACTGACATTTATCCGAAAATTACATTTCTTGGAATATGACATTTCCCAGAAAAAGTAATTTCCATGAAAACGACATTTCTCCAAAAATGACATTTTTAAGAATATGACATTAACTCAAAAAATTAAATTATTTATCATTTTCTGATTGTAAGAGAAGTTGCAAATCATTTTGGTAATTCCGGGCAAGGCCGAGTAGTTCACAGAAAAAATAAAGAACCTAAAAAAAAGTTTAAAGAACTCAACTTTGAGTACGAGGCTCAAAATTTTAACTCAATAGTAGGTTGTTTTCTCACTCTCTCTTTTGAATGTTATTATAAACAAAGAGAGATGCATCGACTCAACGCGTGCTGTTCCGTGGAAGAAGCCAAATTTTTGTTGTTGTTGTTTCACCATAGTCTCGGGTGAGTGAAAATAACATAAATTTGAGTTGGTGGAACTTCATAGTGGGTGAAAATTCAACACGGGAGCAAAGGTAAAGTACTCACCGGATTTGTTCGCATTTAACTTATTTTTGGCTTCTTCCACGCAAGGGCGGATTTGAGTGAAAGGAACCGTAAAGTGAGTTGTTTCGCAGTTCCGTGTAAAGTTATGAAAAATAGCATAACATAAACGTACCATACTGTCATCAATTATCAATAATCCCGCAACATTCTACTCACCCATAAAATCACAGTGATGTATCCGCCGCTTCTCCAGCTCCGGATTGTTCCGCCGGTTGTACCGGCCAACGATGTGCTTCACAACGCCCACACTACTGAGCACGTGGTTGATGCTGTGCTGGGATCGTTTCCGCACGGTTCCGGAACTACTGCCACTACTGGCACTACCACTGCTACTGCGGTTGTTGTTGGTATTGCTGCCGTTGCCGTTGGTGTTGCCACCACCGGTGCTACTGCTGTTGCCAATTGCTATTGATGATATTGCTAAGGGGTTGGTGGGCGGGTTTACCGTTGCCAGTGCCGCTGAGGAGGGGGGCGGATGCTGTTGAGATCCGGCAGGAACGGTGGACACTGAAGACGCTTGCTGGGGTGGTATCCCGTGCGGATGATGATGAAGGTGGGCGGGTTGCTGCCCACTGGGGCCCATGTGTATCGAGAGGGACGCCAGCTGCTGTGGGTGATATGGCGGTGGAGGTGTTCGTCGAGGAGGATTCTGTTGTTATTAGGAACGTTTGTATTGAATAATCGGAATGTTTTGAGGGTCGACTGAGCTTACCTGAAGGGTGGTTCCCGGGCTTCCGGGATCGGAGTTTGGCGGGGTGAGAGGTGGGACGTACATTAGCCTCGAAATCGGTGTGCAGATGGTGGGACCTTGGGTGGGTGGATGGTATTTCGGGTGGTACATTTGAGGTGTTCCATGGCTTGGCTGGTGAGAGGGCCAATGGTAGTAGTTGTTATTTTGATTCACCTGCAGGTGGTGCCCTTGGGGATGTGATTGGTGGTTTTGGTGTCCACCATGATGAGAGCTGGCAAGCGCATGGAGGCTTCCGCTTCCATTGGTACAGCCCATGTAGCCGTTAAGATTGTGCTGCTGAGCGTGGGTATTTTGACTATTGACTAGCGGCTGCGGATGCGAGTAATACAGGAAGTTAGATTCGCTATTTGCTATGGTATTGCTCGTACTAGTACTGCTATTACAACTACTATCGCTAAGTAACTGATTTTGGTGTATACTGTTGTTGTTTTGCATCGAGAGGGACTTCTCGGTTTTTATTTCTAGTGGGCTCAGGAGAGGCGAGGAGAGAGGCTCCAGGAAGGTATCATCTACAGCCTCGGTTTTCACCTGCGTAACACCGTTCAGCGTGCCGAGCATGACAGCGTTCTCAGGGTCAATGTTCTGGATTGAACTCGTAATGTCCTCCCACAGTGGAGGTCGCAGAAACGAGTCGTCGCCATCCGGACATAGTGCATCTCGGTGTTTGTTTCCTGCTATTTGGCGAAGTTTAAGATACAGGAAATCGCATGAGCATTTATCATTTTTACCACTTTCGAGCAGTTCAAACGTCGAACGATACTTACCGAAAAAGAACTCCTTGCCATAGTCGTAACCTTGGGTCCCGTATCCAGCGGACAGAGCCGACTGGGGCAGCGGGGAACTGGATGATGGATGATGCTGATTAATCGGTACCACGTCCAGCTCGACATCACTTTCCAATTTATTTATGCGCCCCATCAGCTCATGCCGAAATTCTAGTTCTGGTGACTGCGGAACGAGAGAACAAATACAAAAAAATGATAAATGGGGTGAATAAAGGCACGACAAGAAGGGATAAATTGGTTTCGAGAAAATTCGGACTTGGAATCAGTTGCAATATATTATGAGCTGTACGTGTGTTTTTGATTTGAATGTGAGTAAAATGCTTAATCAATTACTAACATTTTTGAAAAGCTCTACAGCTCAAGGTTTTTAAAAAAATAGATAGTATATATATATGATATTTAATATTTTTTATCATACAACATTGCATTTTTATTCATTTAATTTATGAACTAAGCTTTTCCAAACTAACTATAAAAAATCACTTCAAGAAACCTGTCATGCTCCGGGAAGTATGATTAGAAACCGCTCAGGGCTCATCGATGTTTAGTATTCATGGCAATCAGATATCGATCGTAAATTGACCGTTTAAAACCCGTGAGACGGACATCGAGCGTAGATTATGGGTGACATGCAGCGTGAATCGAACACATCGCTGCTTCTGCGGCTGCTGGCCCTCGTGGCCGGGATTAAAGTTTATGGCCGATTGTATGCAAATTCGCTACGCGTCAAACAATTTCTATAAAACATTTTTCTTCTTGCACCTCCTTCATGTCGGAATATGGATATGATGGCTCTATTTATAGTAATATTTCACGAAGAAGGAAGTTTTTGTTCGTTGTTGCAACGCCGCATACTGAAGTGAGTCTGATATATGTTGCCCTGCTGATTTATATGCTAGCAATCGAGTTTTCAGCAAGTGGAAAGTAAACCATCGCACCACTGCGAATAAATTTCGAGGAACCAGTTGACACCAATAAATCTTCCGTCATAATATGTACGTACTTCAATACGTTCAAGATGTTCCCAAGAATTGATATTCAAATTGCTCAATTTGATCCCTAATTACCCGAGGGTGGCACGCCTTGTGCAACCCGATCCACGGCGGCTACTGTCCAAATAGGCCTATCGCGTCGACAGGTAGCATTTACCCAGTCACTTAAGTCCGTCAATCCGAAGTAATCTAATCGCCCTCGGGTCCCCGCCGAAACACTTCTTCGGATGGTGCGGCTGCAGCCATCGATCCATAAACCTGCCTAAGCCTGTACCCGGAGTGGACTGCACTGTCTCGACCGTCTCTGTCGCTCAATCCTCAATCGAAGAGAAGAAGGTGAAAAGGAGGATCGCTTCAAGTCCACCTTCGGCAGGTCTCAGGTCCACCACAAGACGGATGCTGATGGCTAGGAGCGCAACCGATGGTGTTTATGTAAATTAATGTTCTCGGTGATTTTGATTGACAGCTAAGGCACCTCTGCATATCGTCTGTTATGAGCTTAGTACGCTCGAAGCTAGGAGCAGGTACGCGGGAGCTCTCATCGTCACCTGGCGTTGCATGTTGAGCGCAGGCTCAACGCCGAACTAACAACGCTTGACACTGATGCCGTGGTTCGAAGAGGGACGTGGATCGTGATCGTTTGGTAGGAGGGAAGCAGCGAGGCGAGCATGCAGCAAGTTGAGCATCAAACGAGATTTGAATTAGCCGATCGATGACGAGCGTTGGTCACCAAGTCATTAGCGGCGTTTAGGCGCGAAAAAATAGATCACGTGCATAACGAAATTGAACGTTTCGTAATTAGTTAAATCGTGGTCCTTGAAAGTATTCTATCCGAGATGATGAAATAGCAGTGGTTAGATGATCTTTCGTGATATGAGCATTGCAATTTGGCCGATACAAAGTCTGTGCCGCATGGTATGCATAGACGAATGACAACTGTTAGTATTTATACTGGAAAGCGGCACACTACTGTGTAGATCACCTGTCCAACGGTGACAAGTGAAGGCCCACTATAAATGTATGCCGAACCTGGCACCTGAACCTCAAAGCCCTCAAATAACAATAGGAACAAACGTTTGCCAACTCTGGCGAAGCTTAATTGACAGCCACCCGCTTTGACATCCGAATGCACCCATCATTCCTAGGCAGAAACTTTGTCATTGTCCCCACTCGGCGTTGCTGCACTCAAACATTTAAGCACCCTTACACATTTATAGCAATTTCTGTGCGCGCTTAAAGTAGTACAATCTCAGCTACAATAGACCATATGTACGTGCGTTCTCCGTGCAATTGCAACTGTCGGATTTGAGCAATAATAGACGAAAAGTGCCAATCGTTCCATATCACAACAGTTAACCTAGCCATATAAAAGTGCATAACGTACCGATTTCCCTCGTCCCACCACCGTCACCCCTGAAATACGGCACAAATTTGAATTGAATGGATGCCGTGATGGAACGTCACCTCGATGGACCCGGGTCCGCTGGTGAGGGGGCAACTAAAGGAACCGATAGCCCTTCAAAATAGTTAACCCGGAATGGCAAAGCAGCGCAGTAGCGGCGGCGGCATGGAGGCATATAAATGCCGTCTGTCAGACTATAGGCAGGAACCGGTGGACTGGAGGTGACAAAACTGCACCAACGACGCAGCAATTAGATATTTGTAATGGGGACTCGGTCGCGTTGGATTGCTTGAAATCAATGGATATAAGTAGAGGTAGTAGGAAATAAGGTGTTTGATTGGACAAAAAAATTGTTCAAATTATATCGGGCGCCTTATATGACTGATTGGTTGAAGCTATTTAGAAACTTAATTCTTGAGTTGGCAATTTTGGATAGGTAAGAACTTTAAACTTGAAATCTGACTAGTTTGATGGAGTTTTCTACGGTGCAAATGTTCATCTTCTTCCGCTTAATGGAATTACATCTACCACAAGAACATTGCCCTTTAGTAGCTTGGTATCATTCAGAATTTCCACAGTTGTGAAAACATCTCGCAGTTTCTGAAGAAACATGTCAAACAACTCGACTGAAATGTATTTCAATATAAAGCCTGTCCACGTTAAATTTCGGACACTGAGATAATGTCCAATTTATTTGTAGCCGTTTTATCAGTTTGAACGAGAATGAAAACATGCTGAAAGCAGCACATAAAGCGAAGATATTCAACTGTCAGTGCTTTGTGAAAATGTTAAAAAAAATCGCATTGGATGATAGGCGTCCGAAATTTAACGTGAACATTAGACCTGTTCACCATTTTCAAAAGTATTCTAGATTAAAAGTGCCACCCCTCTATTTCAATGAGTATCTCAAATGTAGTCTCTCGACCAATATTCAGCAAAATCCATGGAGACTTAGAGATGCATCGAACGAGATTTGTGATTTTTCAGACTATTTTATAGAAATGTCGTTTGAATACATCAATTTCACTCCACATAGTAGAAGCATTAGTCGTGAATAGCTCCTTTAGACTATTACCTACCACTTTGTCATTGATACTAGGATGTTTAGAGGGCTTATTCTATGACTTTTTAGTAGACTTAGCTGAAAAAAATGACTAAAACCAGAAAAATAATTTTAGGTGCTTCTGGGGTAGTAAAAATTTCAATATGTGCCCAACTCAATTATTCCGTTTATTTCCTTCAAAAGTTGAAGTTTCGTCCATACATCACTTTATTCTGAAAAATAAGCTTCGGCATGTAATAATGCAGTTTTCATGAAATACTCAACATTTGAATAGGGTAGTCAAGCAAGACCATTCCCCCCATGCTAAAACAAAGTTGACCATGATTTATGAGCAATGTCATCCAGTATGCTCGACCTACTGGTATGGATCTAGAGTGGGCTATGTGGTAGTGTCAGGGCCTGCAGATCAAGAGGTCCACGGTTCGAGGCGCCGAGTAGATAAAGATTTTTTCTTGTCAAGTCTTATGGAAAATGCCATGTTTTCAATGACCTTTCGGGGTCGTTAATTACATTTGAATGTGACTGATTCTATACCCTCCTCCTAGTTATTGCATCACTCATGCCACTGACTAATTTTAAACAACATTCAATTATTGAGATTATAATAAGTTCATGTCCATCATTGCAGTCACCAATGAATCGTCTGCTTTTAGCGTGCCTACAGCGACACACTAGGAGTTAACTCTCTGTAATCAGTAAAAGGCGAAAGGCATCTACAGTTGATTTTCTCAAAGTTAAAACCCTAATCGAAAAGTATTTGGTAAGCGTAGTAGCGGATTCCTTCCTGAATAACCGGTACCAAATTTTTTTCCCGATAAAGTTACCCTTTTTGAGAAATTTAGATGCGTAATTTAGATGTGTTTCGCCATACAGAGTTCTGGCGGTTAACTCATCATGCTGGCTATTTGCGCATATACGATAGCGCCTGGATGGTGGCAGCGGCCGGTAGAAAACCAGCCACTACCAATAATTCATTGTGAAGTAAGGATCGATCCGGTTTTGTTTGTGCCATGAGTGTGGTACAATACCTAAAGAGCGGATAACCAATAAATCAAAATGTTTTTTTAAACTTTAAACTAGATTTTTTATCACGCTCAATTTAAAATAAGTTTCCGACCGCGACAGATTGTCGACAACATGGAATTAGCTACCTGGCTTGATAAATAAAATATCTTTAACTGCTTGGCGAATCGAACCGTGGACCTCTTGAACTGCAGGCCCTGATACTACCACATAGCCCAATCTAGATCCATATCAGTGGGTCGAGCATACTGGATGACATTGCTCATAAATCATGGTCAACTTTGTTTTAGCATGGGGGGAATGGTCTTGCTTGACTACCCTATTCAAATGTTGAATATTTCATGAAAACTGCATTATTACATGCCGAAGCTTATTTTTCAGAATAAAGTGATGTATGAACGAAACTTCCGCAACACTTGAAGGAAATAAACGGAATAATTGAATTGGGCACATATTAAAAATTTATACTACCCCCAGAAGCTCCTAAAATTATTTTTCTGGTTTTTAGTCATTTTTTTTCAGCAAAATATACTAAAAAGTCATGGAATAAGCCCTCTAAACATCCTAGTATCAATGACAAAGTGGTAGGTAATAGTCTAAAGAAGCTATTCACGACCTGGGAGCTGCGGATAGAGTCAAAACGATTGTCAAAAAATCTCCAAAGCAAGCTGTCAAAAAGTATCCATCGCATCGAGAGAGTTTGTGAGCCTTCTGAGCGCAGCCGAGAGAGTACACGTGTAAATCAACTCATACTAATTGTAGTTTATTTCTAACAAAACTCAATTATTTAGTGTCATTTCAAACCTATCGAGGATTTTTTATACGTGAACAGCATGATTTAATTTTACGATCGGCACAATAATTTATGCAATGCAGTAAATCAACGAAATCTTTGAAATTAATTTTTAAAAGATAAACATAATGATAATTCAATGTGAGAAAATCGTAGCGTGTACATTGAACACTGAGAGGAAATTTGCGGGTTTCAAGCAAAATATCTTGAAAATTAGAATCGATCGAGTCCGCAGCTCCCAGTTCACGACTAATGCTTCTACTATGTGGAGTTAAATTGATGCATTCAGACGACATTTCTATGAAAAAGTCTAAAAAATCACAAATCTCTTTTGATGCACCTCTAAATCTCCATGGATTTGGCTGAAAATTGGTCAGGAGACTCCATTTAAGATACTCATTGAAATAGAGAGGTGGCACTTTGAATCTGGAACACTTTCGAAAATGGTGAACAAATCTAGTGAACAGGCTTTAAGACTTAATAGTTGATTTACAAATTTATATAACCTTACAAATTGGTCTTCTGTTGGCCCGAAAGCAGCGCACTGAATGGTTTGGACACTTGTGTCGATTTTATACAATGTCTAGAATTAAGGTTATATTTTAAGAAAATCTTCATACAATAAGCAAACTTATAGTCCTATAAAATTATCGATTTCATTCGCGGTTTATGATCCATTTATTCGAACTAAATGTACCTAATACGACGAGCCTTACCCCACTAAAAATTCAAAACAGATTTCAACGTGTGCACAGTAACTGACGTTTCATTATTATTTGGAATTTTGACATTTTGTCATCTCTGTTTGTGCTTATTGTGTAAAGGGTCTATCCTCGACGCAACACCCCACCCCGTAATACCTAATCATCAATTGGTCTTACTTATTTCGGCTTTGCTCGGCAATGCCCCTCGTCGTAGCCTTTTAACATACTGTCATATTTATCATAACTTCAACTTTCTTTTTAATTCAACAGCTACTATCTTGTTTTGGATCTTACGCTCTTTCTCTAATTTACGATAATCATAGCAAAATTACTCAGCACGGAGACTATCCACGAGACGCGAATGTTCCACAGGTTCAGTCTGTGAACAATGAGCCACGTGGACCATGAGATTAAAAGGGTCAGTGGCGATTTTTATTCCACCAAATACTGCCCACCCTAGTCGTGTTTTAGCTGATACAGGCCTCCCCAATGATGATCGCGGCGATGATGCGATTGAAACTAACGGTGGCTCTGAATCATAATCCGCCAACAACAACATCCTGTGGTGCATTTCCGTACATCCGTTAAACCCGCAAGGCTGTTTCGTTCGACAGGGCCATTTCCCATGACTTAGCAAACACCGTTTGCACAACTGTTGTTGGTCTACTAGTGCCCATTTTTCTGCTACGGCTGAACTCTTAAATTGTTCACAATCACGTAGTTTATGTCCAATCCGACTACATAGTGAACAAAGGTTGGTGTCTACGTAAGGAAAGCTTGTTACGTCCGATACTGTTGAATCTTCAGAGTAGTGAGTGTTTATAGAACTTGGTCTATCCTTCCTTCTGGAGTGTGCATCTTCTGGATGAGGCAGTTCTGTTGGTATAGATACTTGACAGGCAGCAGAGCGAATTGTGGACACATAGGGTATCTGTTCCCATATTAATAACAGCCCGTATATTAATCCCAACCATCGATAAACCAAATTAAAAATCAATTTTATTACAATTTCTCACAACGTATGTGCACAATAATGGATGGAACACATTCTTGAATGTTTCGAATATTATTCAAGATTTTCTTAAAGTAATGTTTTAATGCACAAGCATCAAATTATTAAAAGATAAAATTATTATGCACTTTTATTTTCATTTTCCTACCTCTGAACTGTTGGTTTGATGCACTGCTCGATTGCTACTAGCAGATTCATCCGTTTTCACGCCGTTGTTTTCCACTCAATTTCAAGCTAACACAAGTGTATTTTTTCGAAATTCACTTCACAACACATAAAGCACATCACATTTTCACTAAACATATAATTATATTTGAAAAACCAACGCGATTTCCTATAGTTTGATATAGGTTTATTTCGAACAACGTCTAAATTATCCTTGCCCGTATTCCAAACTGTTTACATGCCTTGCAGTACTCTCAAGGGTTGCCGACCTAGATTTTTATTTCAAAAATGCTTGAATAAACTTTTGCTGTGAATTTCAACTCTTATGTTTGTAAAATAAGGTATATCGGAAAGATAATCTACGACAAACATAAAATTTAACTGATAAGTTGAAAAACTACAACAAAAACTGCAATTTCGTAATTATATTTCAACTCAGATACAAAACATTGTAGAATTCGGCATCACTGCAATCATATCGTTACGTATACACACAAGTAATAGTGTGCGTATTTTATGTTGGAAACAGTATTATTGATATAGGTACAGGCATAGGATTAACTATTCTTGGATGTTATTGAAATAGGTGCATGGCGGTGATGATGTTTTTCAGCTAAATACTTCTAAAATGTGATAAAAATTTCATTTTTGAAGTTACCAAATTGTTTTCAATTAAAAATTACGAGAGCCGAGCATAATTATTCTCATGTTTTTTGAGTATTGAGTGAGAAATCAATGCATTTTATATGCGCATTGCCTTATTGTTATTGATATAGGAACAGATACCCTAGTTGCTAAACGCCTTCAATGACACATCTCCGTTTGACTTGGAGTGTAGTCCCCAATCAAGCCTCAAGTTTGGAGGAAGCTTATACACCAACTCCGAAAGTAACATCGGATTACACAGATGGGCTTGTAGACCTGCAGCTTCAATATATGTGACGAGGTTACTGACTTCGCGTCCAAACGTAATAAGCGTCTCGAGTTTGTTGATGTTTGGATGAGGTGCGTTCCTAACTTTAATTAGTAAACGGTGTACCAATTGATCGGGACGACCGCATTCGTCTTGTAGGGTTGCTATTATATTAGGAACGGCAGCCGGCAATGTGAGGATGCTCTGAACTTTTTCTCGAGCAATTCCGATAAGAGCTTTTTGGAGTCTTGCCAAATTCTCATCCGGTTGTATTCCGCACAATTGTGTTGTCGTTTCAAATGCCTGAAGAAACATCGGCCATTCCAAAGGATCACCGGAAAATCTTGGCAGTTCTCTGGGCACCACTTGTCTAGCAGCAAGTTGTTGCGCGCTGATCACTGCTACCGTTTCGATTGGTGTAGCTTGCTGTACTGGTCGGTTTTGTTGATAAACAGATTGTGGTACCGGTCGTTGCGGTGAACCCAACCGATCGATTACCTGTTGGTATTGGTTCACCTCTTCGTCACTGTGGCCAGTGTGAGGTTGACCACAGCATTTATTTCATAACAATAACAATTGTCATCTGACATCTGTTGTCTCAATGACTATAAGGGTAAAAGGGTAAAAACTATTGTTATCTAATCATTATATACACATACACATAACACATCAATCATAATACACACGAAATACATCACTACATATAATAAACTGAACTAAGTAATCTATGGTTGTAGTGTCAATTTGTGTCACGAAAGTATGCTGTAAAAACTCGCTGTAGAGTAGCTGGCGATAGATCAAAATCAAAGAGATGGAACACTTCGTTGAAACTGGACGACATATATCGAACTGGATCATGCTGACCATAACGACTGTTTCGAGCACCAAGCTGAATAAGCTCAGCGGACGCATAGGAGCGTGAAAATTCATCCTGTTAAGCATTGCTGGAGAGCCAAAAGCACCATTCAGGATTTTCGCTACGAACATGGTCTGTGCGACACGGCGTCGAACATCTAAGGTATCCAGTCCAAGCAACCGACAGCGGTTTTCATACGGATTGAAATGTTGGCCAGCACGCCTAGGGAGATTGCGCAATCCAATACACACGAACTTTTTTTGCGCAGATTCGATCCTCGAAATCCAAGTGGTTTGGTAAGGGCACCAGACAGTGACAGCAAATTCCAAAATTGATCGTACAAGCGCACAATATAGTGATCGCAGGCAATAAGGGTCACGGAATCCTTTGGCGATTTTCATTATAAAGCTAAGTTGTCGGTTTGCCGGTTGCCGGTTTGCGTCGTCAAGTGTAACTCCTAAATCCCTGATGTGGTTCACTCGCTCAAGAACTGTCCCAGACAGCGTGTAATTATAGATGATAGGTTTTCGTTTTCTGCTGAACGTTATTGTCTGACATTCATGGATACTGAGTGACAAGCAGCTACGCACGCACCGACCCTCTAAACGGGTTAACAGCATTTGTAGTTGAATGCAGTCTTCAAGACTGTTGACAACAATGCAAAGCTTTGCATCGTCAGCATAGAGCAGTCTCACACCAGGTGGTAGCACCAGTGTCACATCGTTGACGAATATCGAAAACAATAATGGTCCTAGATTACTCCCTTGTGGTACACCAGATGGCGTGACGAAGGGATCCGAAAGAGATGATCCGACTTTCACACGCAATTTTCGATCCGTCAGGTAAGATCGAAACCAATCAACACACGCAGTGGAAACTCCCAACTTCTCAAGTTTGCCAAGTAGAATACGATGATCCACTCGGTCAAAAGCAGCTTTAAAATCTAAGTATACCGCATCCACTTGCCGCCCATTGTCAAGAGCCTCAATACAAGTTGTTGTGAATTCTATCAAGTTGGTCGCGACCGATCTATTGGAAAAAAATCCATGCTGGTCCGTAGAGATGTACTGCCTGCAACAGGCGAAGAGCGTGTCGTTCATTATTATTTCAAAAACTTTCGAACAAGCGGAGACAGTGGTTATTCCACGATAGTTGTTCACGTCGCATTTGTTTCCTTTCTTATGAACTGGACGAGGTATGACGACTTCCAGCGCATGGGAAACGTTCTGGTTCGAAGGGAAAGATTGAAGATTTTTGCTAACGGTTTAATAAGAGCGCTCGAACACCGGCGCAGCAAAGCAGCCGGTATCCCGTCCGGTCCAGCGCAGAACGAAAATTTCAGTTTCCGGATCGCTCGGCACACATCTTCATCACTGATGGGAAAGATGCCTAAGTCCAGAACATCTCGAGGAGTGTCACGAGAAGCCTCGATGACAACAGATACTGGAGCTGAGAAATCGTTGAAAGAGGTTTTAAACTGTTCAGCAAAGAGCTCGCATTTGTCAGCTGGAGTGTCAGCAGAAACACCATTCAGTTGCATTGACGTAGGAAGACCATCTTCATTCCGTTTGGACCTAACAAATGTCCAAAATTGCTTGGGATTTAGACGCAGATTTCGTTGTGTGCGACTGATGAATCGAGAATACAAAAACTGATTATAACTTCTGTATACACTGCTGGCACTATTGAACTGTTGCTTGTTGTAAGTGGAACGATAATTGCAGTATCTCCGAAGTGCAGAGGACCGGCGACGTTTAAGTATTCGTAATCTGTGATTGGACCACGCGGGCTTTCGTGCAGCTCCAACAATCGGAACATGGATAGCAAATGCACGAACGATACTGTCGGTGAAAAAGTCCACAGCACCGTCGATGTTATCAAATGAATTGATGCAATCCCAATCCATTGCAAGTAGCATTTCATTCAATGCAGAGTAATCTGCTTTTCGGAAATTATAACTGCTCGAATCATGTCCAGACTCAAAGGTAATTGGCGGTGCATACGACAACTCCAAGGTAAGCGGAGGATGGTTGACATCAACAGGTGTCAGCGGTTCAAGAGCAGGGCGTATTGCACAACTAGGCAGAACTGCATCGTTTGCCAGAACGAGATCAAGTACACGACCATTTGAATTAACGATTGAGTTGATCTGGGTCAATCCATGAAAGTTGAATCCGTCCAACAATGCGCAACTGGATTCTGATAGACGAGAACGTATCAAGTCAACAGTCGGGTGAGAACTCTCGACCGAACACCAACGAATCGCAGATTGATTGTTGACCACAGCATATTACTTGTTTATCCGCTTGGTTTGAATGTGGTAGTGGTACAGACGATCGGTGGTCACTCAATTGACTATAGACTAACGCAAGATGGACTCCCTCAAGAACTTATGACGTTTGAGCGGGTCGCATAATGAATGCAAAATGAACTTTTGTTCGAGAAGACGACCCGCTCAAAAGTCAAAATCCATCGGGTGAGTGAATTTGATGAAATCCTGCACAGGTCTATTATGCCTATTCGATGCAGCATGTGTTGGAATAGAGTGAGCATCGTGTTGTGGAAGGTATGCCTCCCGATCGACAGCTTGATGATGTCTGGGTGCGGGTTGTGGTGTACTACGAAGATTCTGCGTAACGGTTTGCTCATAAAATTGATGTTGAGGATCTACAGGTAGAGACACAGGATATTGTTGACGCGGCTGTGCAATAGTGTGTGCTCCGTTGTTTGTTGAACGGGTTTCTATTGCCGTTGATTCTAGTATGCCGATTGTATTAGTCGGTAGAACCAACGGAACTGTTTGACCAACGGATGAATGTGTTGGAATACGACACTGTAAACTTTGGACGGAATGAGAAACAGGTGTACGCTGTCTATTCATCAAGTGCTCGTACATCGGCACTCGCTCCGAATTCTGTAGTAATACTTTTTCTTTCGCGGAATCGCCAAGTCCATCACCTTGTTTACCAGGAACCTCAGTTATCCGGTCATTTATTGGTAATACTGCGGTCGTTGTGAATATAGGTGTGGATTGAAGAGTATTAGAAACTGTTTTTTGGAATAGTTCCCGTTTTTGAAGCAGTGGCTGGTTTGAATATTTCTGCTTCATCCGACAAAAACCCACCTACGGCTCCTTCTAATGATCCGTTTTGCTCTGCTACCCATAATAAATCTAGACCAACATTTGAAAAGGGCGTAACAGCCAAAATTTATTCCTTCTGATTCTTCGTCTACATATATAGCTATATATGTAGACAAAGAATCAGAAGGAATAAATTTTGGCTGTTACGCCCTTTTCAAATGTTGGTCTAGAAATATTCTTTGTCCTAAGAAGACGATATTAGACTGGGTGAGAGTGTCACAGAGAAATGAGAGTGAGGGCATATTTATGAAACGAACAGTTTTGTATATCTTTTTAATGCATGGTCGATTTGGAACATGTATTTTATACCCAAAGGAAACAATTAGAGGCAGGTTGGGAGAGTCATTCGGAAAACGAAAGGCTATTGGGGTTAGGTATTGCTTAGAGTACGAGCAATTTAAAATAACTTCTGATCCTCTTGAGCGATTTCAACAAATATTGGGACTCATATTTTTCAACTTTTGGAATACAATTATAGGGTATCTGTTCCATTATTAATAACATGCTCCTATATCAATAACATTCGTAAAACAGGCTATTAAGGCTCAATTTGAGTCGTGTTTTGTTGTTATCCGGCGTGCTCACTGCTGAAAAAAATCATAAAAATGAGAAACAAAACAATTTGCGCATCAATTCTTTGTTTTCAAATGGTATTGATTTGGGTACATGGTATGAATTCAAGGAGCGGTTCCTCTAGATTGGGTGGCGAGGGGAAGGTGTGTGAAAATAATATGCTAGAAATCATCCCATGAACCCATTGTGATATCTGAGTTTAAAAATAATATTTTGAAAAATGTAATTCAAATTTTCAAAAATTGTAAAATTAGTGTAATATTCGCAATTATCGCACCCCTTGGCTATCGTTTTCAGTCGCTAGTTACCTTTTGTAACGCAAGATGGTGTGAATGTGCTGTCTCTTGCCTAATATATGGGGATTCATGGAGTGGACTATTGTATTGTTAATATTCTATATTTGATAGTATATTAAGCATAATAAAGTTAGACTTAATGTGTGTCAGGCATAATGGACGTTAGGCATAATTTAAATTCCTTATTTTTTAGTTCTTCCGAGGTTCTTTGAGATTGTACAATTCCCCGAAAACTAATTGCCCGAATTCCCCAAAAATAGCAAATCTTCGACAATAATATTTCCCCAAAAATTACTTTTTAACGAAAATGACATTTCGCCGAATATGACATTTCCTTGAAAATGACATACCTCTGAAGGGATCGGGTCATTGGCCAGAAGCCATTGCCCAAAATAAGGCGATGGTGGGATTGATATCTTGTTTGAAAATCAGTTTAGGGTAAGACGGTATAATGCGCCCCACCTGGCCAAAACGCCCCACTTGGATTTCTAGAAAACTATAACTAACTAAGGGTCAAAATCAGTTGGTACCTATAAATATTTGTAAAACCATCATCCTATGTGAATATGGGAGTATTTTTGTATTACGTAATAAAAATAATAGAAAAATACAAAAAGTTACAGTTTTGATGTAACTTTCAATGTTTGTTTGCTCAACATTCTGGAGCAACTCTAGCATACTGTCCGCAAAACTTGCACTGGAGCACTCAGTTGGGCAACCAATTAACTTCTATCAGCGGATAATGTAATATAAAATTGCTTCCATCTTCAAAAATGTGACGTTTTTCGAAAATATATTTCTCTGGTCAATACGCCCCAGTGTAGGCAGGACGATATGCCTTTACCAACTGGACACAAGCGCGGCGAGCTTGCAGCAGTTGCTTCCAAATTGTATGGAAACTATTGAAATGTATTCCAAACCTGATTAAATGGACTTATATTGCTTTTTTAATGTCACGCGCATAAGGATTTGTAACCTTTTTATTATGGGATTGATAAAATACTAATGAAGGGCTTTGAAACGTCTTTGGCTAAGGTGGGGCGTATTGCCCAGGCACTTTTTAAAATCCATTTTTTCACTACTTTCCAAAAAAGTTTTATTACGTGTAATCTGTAATATTTTTATAAGACTACTCACGGGTAATACATTTGCGACTTCCTGGACTACCAAATAACACAAAGTTTGCATAAATTGCGTTGAAAAGTAAAAAGATATCAAGGAGTTGCCTTAGGGGGGGCATATTATACCGTCTTACCCTATGTTTTCGAAAGTGAAGTCTATCTGTCAACTCAAATGCCCAAGTAACTTTTTAGGTTTTATGACTCCCTATAAGAGTTTTTGAATCCTACTGCAATAAAACCCTAGTCAAGGTAGTTGTTTCTTAATCGCTTACACCAAAACCTCTTGAAGAGCAGTATCTGCCTAGTTGACCCGCCCTTGAAATGGTTTTGAAGAATTAATGTAAGGCAGACGTCAAGATCAGAATATTACAAAACATAAACACGAACTCGGCATTGAAAACCTTTCGAAAACGATTTGATAGCTATTTTAAAAGTAAGTTGGTATTACATAAAACCATTTTTAAGCTACTTAATATATTGGATCACCTTATTTTCAACTAGTGGAAATGACTAAGTGGTAACACGACGGACACTCACACAGCAAATCGGTGTACGAATCCTATTTGGGTTATAATTTTTTTGTTCTTAACCTTCAGTTCTGATGTTGATAGGTCAAATTGTAAGCCAAAACAAGATATTTATGTGTTATTTCACATACAAATTTCAGATACTATTTTTGATGTTTTAGCTTTTATATCAATAAAAGCACGGCAAATGCTGAATAAAGCGTACCATTGGTACTTCGCGTACCTGAAGGAATAAAATAGACCCCATTTCGCGGTCCTTAGCCTCTTACAAAGCAGCTCCTATCCCTACCTCCTCGTTGCGCTGGCTGGGATACGAGCAACCTTAGGGAATAACCAACCCCGGTGGGAACTATGGTCGTATGCTGACAGGAAAGGGGGATTTGCTGCTCTCCGGAGGTGCAAATCTGATCGAGCGTCTGTTCCCCATGTTAGGGGCGGCTGATCATCGTCCGAGCATGTTGCATCGTGTCAGCACCGAGAAGGCAGCCCCTTCAACGCGATGTAGGTAGCGCAATCCTGGTAAAGTAGCCTACCGAAGATTCTACAGTTACCAAGAAAGGCAAAAGTAGAGATAACGGATTGACAGACCCGGCAACGAATGAAGGACAACGTTTGGATCTTGGAACGTGAGCACTTTGAATGAACCCGCACGTGTTGGGATCCTGGCTCGTGAGCTGCAGAAGGTCGGCGTGAGTGTGGCAGCAATCCAGGAAATACGCGTGGTTCAGAACTGGAGAACGTGAATTCCGGGCGGTGGATCCCATAGCGAACACTTCATTCAAGTAACACATCTACTATAGCGGCGGTGACGAAGCAGAACGAGGAGTTGGCTCCATGCCCAACACACGATGTAAAGATTGTCATCGGGGATGGAAATGCGCAGATCGGAAGAGAAAGTTGCTTTCGCCCTGTCATTGGTACGGAAGGCCTTCATTCCGTTATCAACGATAATGGTCTGCGACTTGCAACCTTTGCTGCTGTAAGAGGGATGGCAATGAGCTGTACCTACTTTGCACGTAAGAATATCCGCAAACATACCTGGCAACATCCGAGTGGAGACACTTGCTCACAGATAGGGTACGTGCTGGTCGACGGAAGACATTTCTCGGATGTTATAGATGTAAGGTCCTTCAGAGGTCCGAACATCGACTCGGATCACTAGCTTGCAGTTGCAAACATTCGGGCGCGACTCTCCAGCGTCACGAGTTCATGAAACAACAGAACGATGCGTTTCAATATCCAACGCTTGTCAGTTGGAAGGAGTTGCTGAACAGCACCACCAGAAGCTGGACGAGCAGATAGGAGATGCCACCGGATCTGGCGACGTCAACAGATTGTGGGAAATTATCCACGAAACTGTGACTACAACAGCGCAGGAAGTGTTAGGCACTACACAGCGACGCCAACGAAATGGTTAGTTTGATGAGGAGTGCCAGCGAGTTAGGAGTCGAGTACTAGTGACTCGTACCCGTCCCAAAACAGAGCGGTACAGTGTAGCAAGGGAAGAAGAGAAACGAATCTACCGCAGAAAAAAAGGCAACACGAGGAGAGTGTGATAGCTGAAGCGCAGGAGAACATGGATAGAAACGATATGCGGAGGTTTTACGCAACTGTCAATGGCGCGCGGCATAAGACTGCGCCAGTGCCCGCCATGTGCAATGACCGAGAGGGGAATTTGCTGATAGACAAGACTATGGTGGCAGCCATAGTTTGTTCGAAGATTTGTTGAACAGTGAAAATGAAGGTGTATTAAGGAGCAGGATGGACATAGTCAGCGACGGTCAAGCTGTGGAACCACCAACGCTGGACGAGGTTAAGAAGGCTCTAAATGAGCTGAAAAACAGTAAAGCTGCTGGGATGAACGAGATCCCGGTCGAGCTTCACAAACACGGAAGTCAGTGACTGCATCAATCAATCCACCACATTATCCAGAAAATATGGGAGGATGAAGAACTGCCTGCTGGCTAGTTGGATGGCCTCATATGCCCAATCTATAAGAAAGGGCACAGACTAGAGTGTGCCAATTACAGAGGGATCACCCTTCTGAACTCGGCGTACAAAATACCGTCTTGTATCCTATTTAACAGACCGAAACCGCTTGAGGAGTCCTTCGTCGTCGAATGTTCGAACATGGTTTTCCGGCGAAACTGATTAGACTGATACGTGCAACGCTGGATGGCTCGAAATCAAGTATTCGGATTGCAGACGAGGTGTCAACCTCGTTTGTGACCTTAGACGGATTGAAGCAGGGTGATGCGCTTTCGAATTTATTGTTCAACATTGCACTCTGGATCTGGCGTGCAGAAGAACGGCACTATCATCACACGGTCGCACATGCTCCTAGGCCTCATTGGAATCGATCGCAGAGCAGTAGTGGAGGCTCTTGTCCCACTGAAGAGGGAGACGGCGAGGATAGGCTTAACCGTTAACTCTACCAAGACAAAGTACATGGTGACAGGTAGAGATAGAGGAAGACCTAGTGGTGTTGGTGCTGAGGTAGTGCTTGATGGGGTGAAGTTGTTGAAGAATTTGTTTACCTTGGAACGCTTGTGACATGTGACAATGACGTTTCCCGTGAAGTGAAAAGACGTATTGCTGCTGCGAATAGGGCCTTCAACGGATTACGTAACCAGCTTAGGTCCCGCAACATGCAGACGGAAACGAAATTTGCTCTATACAAAACTCTGATTCTACCAGTGGCCCTTTATGGACATGAAGCATGGACATTAAAAGAAGCGGACCGGAAAGCTTTCGGGGTTTTTAGCGAAAAGTGCTGCTACTCTGAGGGAAACTAGAAAATGCTATGTGGCGCAGACGCATGAATCATGAACTGTATCAAGTATACAAAGAAGAAAATATTGTGAATCGTATAAAATACGACCAACTTCAGTGGGCTGGTCACTTAGTGCGAATGACGGAAGAAAGAATAGCGAAAAAAATATTCAACAGAGAACCAGATAGGGGCCGGCGACTTCGTGGAAGGCCATGAACACGCTGACTGCGCGCGGTGGAATCGGACCTGGGGACTCTAAACGTTTGGGGAAACTGGAGCAACATCGCCCTAGACCGACGATTATGGAGCTTTACAATACGCCGGGCGTAGGTGTATCGACGTTGTTGCCAACCAGGTATCCAGGTAGGTAATACTGTCATACAAAACGGGCATGCACTACCCACATCATTGTCTTGCTTCTAGTATATCACCAGTAAAACGCCGTAAACCCGGGATTTATAGCTAGAGAATTGATTGAAATTTACTTTACTTACTTGCTTCGTACTGCTCAAAGAATGTCAGTAGCGAAATCATTCCAGGACCATATCTCGTATTATATTTTTGCCCAGTTCCTTTGAAGTTCATAAGACTGGACTGTATCTTCATAGGACTGTATCGAAAATAAGTTATCCACTTTCAAAGTGTTACTACTCAGAAGCTCATGAAGGTATTGGTTTGTTTTACCCTGCATTCGATGTATTCGTATGTTAAGTTTCAAATCAGAATTTGTTTGTTTGTTGAAAATCTGTTGTTTCCGATGTATCGCAAATTGAAAGTGATATTGAGATTCGAGTTTTGGACACATGGCTCCGTAAGAAGGGCATCGAGATGGATATTTTGACCAAGCGTTTCACTACCCACCCCCAATGGTAAAAATTCATGGTTAACAAGCTTGGGGAATACTACACGTTTGCCTACCTGTCGGAAAAGGAAGAAACTCGAAATCAAGTGACCGGAATTCGGATCAGAAAGTAATCATGTTATAAAACGAGGCAATTTTAAGCCGATTTGTGACCAGGAAGAAAAATGCTTGAATAAATGTTGGAATGGTACGATATTTATTCAGTATTATATTTTTTCATAAAACTTAACAAACAGAATTAACATAAATTGCTAGACAAATTTTAATAAATTTTCAAAATTCATCCGATTTTATTCGAATAAAATAATGTGGATAACTTATTCTCGATACAGTCCTTATTAGCCTTTACACGTAACACCACATTTCTAGGCAAAATATAAGTTTGAAAAAATAATTGATTGATAATTGAACTAAATATGCCAAAGCTCAAAATCAATTAATGCTACGTGTAACTCTTCCACTAAACATTAACAAAACAGTTTTTCTGTAGATTATCGTTTTAGGAGATTGTCTGACATAATCGCTTGAGTTTTCTTATGGACAGAACAAATGTAAAAGGCTCCATCTCTCCAAAGCCTGTACTGTAATAATTGTTACAAATTTGCTTTCATGGCCAGTTTGATGTAAACAAGTTATGCCTTCAACCCTCGCCTCAATGTATTAAATAATGTAATCCAGATTGAACCTAATCGTATTTTAAATAACATGGAAATTCATCTCACGCTTCCAGTTTGAATGCGTAATTTGGTTTGCAAACCTATGACCCAGTCAGTAGCTTGTTGCCTTTAGTACAGTGTTTTTATTGGAACAAAAATGCACAAATCAAGCAAACAGCCTAGGGCACACTCAGGGCACCGTGAATGAGCATCGACTCATTTTAATGCGATTTTAATCACATTCTAACATTTAAGTCACATCTCCTGCGAGTTATAAGAGGCTGTTTTTTTACACTGCATCCATTCGATTCCTCTGCTGCCACTGCACCAAGTGATGATTGCCGGAGGTGGGCGGTCGGTCGATTGGCAAGACAGTCAGAAATAAAAACGTTCGCTATTAAAAGTGGTTAACCCGTATTTGTGCGACTCGTTAAATAAATTACGAGAAGGCGCTTTCGGGGGTACCCCCTTCTGGCGTTGCAAAGGTGATTCGTTGCCCCATGTGACAGACAATCTGTCCCAGTCAGCACCCGAGAATTTTTGTTCTGTTAGGATTAGCCGGCAGGGCATGCCTCTCGGTTCGCTGTGTTCTTCCAAATGTGCTAATTTTGTGCTCTACCGCCAGTCGTTACGAGCTTCCATTTCGATGAACTCCAGCATCGCAGCTTAGGTGTAAGAACTATTTAAGCCTTGGCCGAGGTAAGAGTGAGACGATTTACGGTGTGCAAAGCGCGGTTTGATGTGAGCAGAAAACAGACATGTTAGCATTTAGAACCGAACATGATTGGCTCTGACGACGACTGTTTGGTTGAGCGTAAAATCGAAGGGATAGCATGGGCACCAGAAGACATGAGGATGATGTAGATTTAATTAAACCGAAATGGTGCCACGTCCTGTTGTTGTGGGTTGTTGGTATGTAGGATTTGTGTTGTAATTAAATGGCATTTAAATCAATTGCATTCTGAAATAGGGTGAATCAGAACCATTTCCAATAACGGTATATCGAATGTATATTGTATTGAATTACTTCCAACTTTCATTCTGCTTTTGCGGGATTCAGCTAATCATATTTCATCACACATAGCTGTAGAGTATAAACCTTAAACTGACACTTCAATCGTCCAAAAAATCTCATTGGAGCCATCCCTCTCGAACTTGTTCAAAGCGCATCCAAAATTGCTGCACGACACGAATCCGACAACTTCTGCAAAGGTGACATTTAACAATTCCACAAAATCGAATTCCAGCACTTGTTCGTTCACCTTTGGTAGAGCTCATGTTGGTACATCACGCTGCTCTCTATCCTCATCAAATACCCGTTGCCGCTTCATCTCCAGAAAGCAATCTTCCCGCTGCACGTACTTCCCATGCCAATGCCAGCCCCCAGCCAGGTTGGCAATCAAACAAATTTTTCACAACACGACAGATATTCGATTCGAAATGCGACTAATCACAGCACGTTCGAATCTGTCGAAGAATTACCACACTCTGTGTCGAGCGTTCGTCAAAATCTGAGAAATCGCAAAGTGCGCCCCCGGAATGAGTGGATTGTTGTGGTAGCGTGAGGCGACAAGGGACCTAAACGGGTGACATGTGTAAAACAAGCGACGAACTCGTTTTGTCTTGGCTTTCCGCAAGCAAGCGCACGATAAAGTAAGAAAGCCAAGCAAAGTTAACTTCGCAGTACACACGAAAAAAAAAACGCGAAACATATCACGACACAATCACTGAAAAGCTCGTTACCAGCTAATAGTGCAGAGCACGACTCGCTACACGTTCCACAGCCAGGACCCGATGGCTTATGATTGTTTCTCATAAATTCAAGTAATCCATTCTGTGCGACTTGGGGAGCAGCAGTAGCAGCGTGAACGGCACGGCACGGAGCAGCGACAACAACAACGAATAAAAAAAATCGACACACCACTTGACTCAACTGTGTGAAATGAAAAGTGAAGCGAAAATCAGTGCAACTCCATTTGAAAGGATTTTTTTCGCTCTGCTGTGCGATTGCTTCTGGGATTGATTTCTTCGGAATACTTTCTAAATGAAGGCATTAATTAGCGATCTGATATATGAACTGCTTCGTTAGTGGTGCCCCGTTCCGAGTGGAGGTTTTTGAGATGAAATATTTAATGTTTTATTGGAAATCTATGCATAAGTTATGCTGACTCCTGGTGCGCTTTGATTATAAGAATCATATTTTTGAGCAAATGAGCGTAGTTGGAGGAGAGTTGTGAATGTCGTAACGTTCACAGATGTACAAAACGATACACTCAGACAACTATTTACGATATTAGTTAGGTCTGTGGATACAAAGAAAGACTGTTCTAGAAGTAGCAGAAGTACCTAGCACGCCATTCCAATCCAAACATAATTTAGGTTAACAGATATCAATGTTTCTGATAATTGTAAACAGGATTTGGAGGGACTCGGGACATTCGCACAGGAACAGCGGTAAAAGATGGCCGTTTCATGTGGTTTCATGGTCTTATAAACTTTTAGTTTCTTAATAGCAGCTCATGTATTGCGTTGCGTTATTGTAAACAATGGTAAAGAGGTCATATGTAATTTCGAATTCGGAGAGATGTTTAATCGTCGGCAGCTATCAGTGAATACAATAATGCTACAATAACAAGATTATAACTCTAAGAGCTCATGCGTTTTGCTGGGAATATCTTTAACATTTTGGAAGAACACCTTCAAGTAGTGCAAATAGCGGATGCTGTTGAAATTAAGTCGCTCCTGGGTCGAAACGAGTTTTGTTTTACAACATTGTCGGGCGTTATGGTTAATGATCTCACAGGATTGAACTTCTTGTGGTGATCCAGCTATCTATCGCTTTGGATTTAAATTCCTCATGAACTCCGATTATTAAAATGTTACAGCTCATGCAGATGTGATCGATTTGATTTTCTGTAAAACCGTCACAGGAGACTCACGTGACCTTCTGAGCCGGTCGATGCGGGAGGAGCGATCCCCCGATCACCATGTCATTATTACCACCGAATTATGCGAATAGCTCTCCGTTTTCGCTTATTTCTTCGGGACCATGGCACTTCCCCATTATTCGCAGGTTAAAAGAAAACCTACATAGTAGACCTGTGCGCCGAAGTATTTGTGAGCGGCTCCGACGCAAGGCCATTTCCACACCGGCAGCGTCACGCCGTAAGTAATTTTCTGCGAGGGCGTGAATCGGCGTAAAGTATTTAGAGCTGAGAAAAAATCTTGCTTCTTATGAATTTTAGGAGTTCTTGTACAATCACTTTTTCTTCCTTTATTTAGGGGGAAAGACGGCTTTGGCAGGTTTTGTTCTATTATTGGCAGGGGGGTTTTTGTCGACCAAATTTTATGAAGTTTGGCCACAATATTCTTTGATATGCAAAGAATGTTTAGGCCAAATTTGAGCCTAGTCAGTCATAAAAAACCCCCCTGCCAATAATAGAACAAAACCTGCCAAAGCCGTCATTCCCCCTATGTAAATTTTTAAATTTTTAGTTCTTCACTCGTCGAGAGTACCAAGGCCAGGGGCACTTGGCAAGGGGAGGGGGCAGGATGGCCACCCTCAGGTCCAACCATGGGATCTTCCAATGGCAACTTTTAATTCAAATGAACTTTATATTAACATTTTTAAACTTAATACTAACACACTACTACTTTGATTTATCCGGTGGCTTTATACGGCCATTAGACATGGACGTTCAAGGAGACTGATCGGAGAGCTTTCGGAGTGTTTGAGCGTAAGGTGCTGCGGACAACACTCGGCGGTGTCTGGCGGCGTCGCATGAATTACGAATTGTACAAGGTGTATAAAGGGCTGGATATTATTAAGCTTATACAACACGGCAGACTATGGTGGGCTGGTCACGTTGTTTGTATGCCGGAAGAACGTCAAGCGAAGATAATATTTAGTAGATAACCCAGAAGAGGCCGCAGGCTTCGTGGAAGGCCGCGTAAACGATGGCTTTTTGCAGTTGAAGAGGACCTGAGGGCGCTCAATGTTCAGGGCGACTGGAAGCGATTGGGCCAGGATCGGCTCCAG
Organism: Armigeres subalbatus; assembly: GCF_024139115.2. Classification (NCBI taxonomy): domain Eukaryota; kingdom Metazoa; phylum Arthropoda; class Insecta; order Diptera; family Culicidae; genus Armigeres; species Armigeres subalbatus. Next base: position 198,122,859 of record NC_085140.1, on the reverse strand, counting down.
TGGAGAAGGATACTCCATTCGGCGTAGGTTCATCGAAGAGCTGTAGCCCTTCAAGTATCAAGTAAGTACCAACACTTTAAAATTTGAGTAGAAGTGGTTAATGACTAAAAGTGATCGATAAGAGGAAACTATGACGTAACATAACAGACAATAAAGTTAAAATAATACAATACAGGCCTCTGGCCATCCGAATTCGAGATGGAAGTGAAATTCCGAAAATGTTCCAATATTTCCGACCGTAATAGCAAGTATACAGAACGCCGGAGAATGAATTAAACAATATCAGAACGCTGAATAACAGCTCTAGAGCACTGAAATTGTTGAAATCAGTATATTCGATCTTGCATTGCTGCAGTAAACAGAACAGGGAATTAATGGCTATGCGAGTGAGGCGACAGTAATGGAATTGGGGGAGTGCGATGCCCCCAGCTGACCTTGTTGAAATCGGAGGTTAATGTTGCGAGGGACTCAGTGGATGGGGACTTATAGCCTTGGGGTAACAATGCCCGAAAGGATCGAGTTGTGGGAACTTGCTCAAAAGATTGATCTCGAGGTCCCAGTGAAGCCGTTTAATTAGTTTGTATAGGCCCCCATCTCTTAAGAAAGAGATGAGGGTGGCGGTGCTAGCAGCGTTGTCGTAGGTATCCCTGAGAGCCTGATATTTGGGGCATCGACAGACATAATGTTCCACGGTGTTGCGAACATCACAGACGTCGCAGGTTGTATGAAAAGGGCTCCCGTCGAAGTTATGCGAGAGCCGTGTGTGTCCGGTTCGGAGCCGGGAGATGATTTGCTGTTCTTTGAGGTTGGATAGGTCTGTCCATGCCGATGTGGTCCCCTTAATTTTCCGAAGGTATCCGGAAGTTGTGGCAATCCAGGAAATTTCCCAGTTTTCTCGTACAGCTTTCCTTATTCAGGTTTTTACGTCACCAAACGGGACGGATGACCTAAAACGCTGGCCCTGATATCCGTCTCCGGCGAGGAGATCTGCCGTGATGTTTCCAGGCACTCCGCAGTGCCCCGGAACCCAAGCGAGGGTCGTGTTCGGGAGCATGGTCGCCAAGATACTTTGGATCCATGGGTGTTTAGGTTCGTCGCTCTGGAGTGTGGAAATGACACTGGCAGAGTCTGACAGGACGAGGATGGGTTTCCTTGATGGATAGGTGCGATAGGATTGCTACCTACAGTCAGACTTATGGGGGCAACATCCTAATAGCTATAGCTTGTATCTCCACGGCAAAAGTGTACATTACATCATCCACTAGGACATTTCCGCATCACAGCACATGAGTTCATTGGAAAGTACTTCGGATATAAATCCAGAAATTCGTGTGGAAATTCCTCAAGATATTCCTCAGAAAATTCGAGAAAGAAATTCTAAAAATTGATTAAGAATTTCCTTAATGAATTCTTTCAGAAATTCCACCAAGAATTCCCTTGAAAATTCTTTCCGAAATTTCTTCAAAGGAACTCATGAATTTCCTTCTACTTTAGGGATTGCTTCGGAAATTCCTTTACGAACTCTTTGGGGAAGTAATTCATTCGAAACTATTTTTAAGGATTCTTTTGAAAATTCCTTTAAGAATTCCTTAGAGAAGCCTTCACGAAGTAATATAAGAATACCTACGGACACTATTTCAGGAATACATTCGAAGCTCCATTTAGGAGAAAACCTTCGGAATTTGATTTAGAATTTTTTTTAGAAATTTCTTCAGGAATTTCTAATAGAAAATCTTCCAGTAATTCGAGGAATTGAGGAAGTTTTGTTTGTAAATTCCTTCATTTTTTTCAACCGTTGTTCAAGTGTTTTTTAATTGAAAACAAGTTTAATACTCAAATACCTTAAGAAATTTCTTCGAAAATTCCATGAGAAATTTTTTCAAATTCAAATTCTTTCTGGAACTATTCGTGCAGTAATTTTGTATGGTTTACTGAAGGAATTTTCTAAAAACTCCTCAGAGGAAGTTCCAGAAAAATTTCTAAAAATATTACAAATGCCTTTCCAGAGAAATTTCTAAAGAAATCCTTGAATGAATGTCCAAATTAATTCCTGGAGATTTTCGAAGATATTCCTGGAGGAATTGCCGACTCAATTGCTGAAGGAATAACCGAAAAAGAACCAGGATTTTTAAAAGAGGAATATTCGAAACAATTCTTAAATCAATTTACGAAGGAATTTTAAATGGATTTTCCAAACAGCTATTGGAATTTACATAGAAAATTTAATTTTCTCTAGAAATTTCTTTTAAAAAATCCGAACAGTAGTAGAACAAACTCAGTTTTGACTCTAGAAGCAAAACTACATGCCAAGAAAAACTCCCAAAATATCGTGATTGCGGATATTCGAATATTCTCAAGAATTCCTTGGGAACTTACTGCAGGAGTTCCTTCGAAAATTTCTACAGATTTTTTTTTGTAAATACCTTAAATAATTCTTTAGGAAATACATTCAGGAATTTATTCGGTAAGTCATCAAGAAACTCATTCTAGTATACCTTCAAAAATTCCGTCAGGAATTCGATCGAATTTCTCCAGGAATTCCTTTAGAAAACCTCCACAAATGAAACCAATTTTTCTGGAGATTCTTCAAAAACTCTCCTAATAATAATTCTGACAATTTCATCAAGAATTCCTTCACAAATTCTTTTTGGAATACTTTTAAAAAATTCAACCCATGTAGATGGGTACACTTCCCCACAGTTGTAATGGATTTGACGCTCCCTTCCTAAAAAAAAGCCATCTCTTGAAAAGCTCAAAAAATATTGCGAATCTATTTATTGATCTGTTGGATTACACCTTAATGCGGAAAAAAGTGACAGAAATAAAATCAAAAAAATCTGCTAAAGGTATAGGGGAACTGTCCCGTTTTCCATCTCACTGAACATATATTCATCTCATCGCAAAACAAAAAAATATGTACAGCACCAATCTCGTCGCTTCTTTTTGCTAACACGCAAATTAAATTCCTTTTCATTGCTTTGTTTTTGATGGGATGGAGCTATTGGATAAAGTGCCGAACCGCTCCCCTAATAGCTATTTAATTGATGCCTGATAGGTTGCCTTAGTTCAACAGATGCAAACGCACTGCATGTACTGTGATTTTTGTGTTGGCCAATCATCGACGTTAAGTACGAAATTCGGCGGCGTGGAGCCACCTGGCGTATGGCGTGCCGCCGACACCTTGACCGGCGTCGGCGTACGTCAATAAGTGTCGACGGCGGCGGCGTGGCGCATGTTGATTAACCGCCCCAATGATTAGTTTCGTTCCGTTTTATTGCTCGAATGAGCAAACATTCCTTCTGAGTTCCCTATGTTTCGTACGGATAACGAGTTGGAGTAAGTGCATGCGTTACGAGATTTATTACCATTGTTCCGCTCACCGTTCAAGAGTTTCCCTGAGCGAAATAGACTCCCAAAAGTCGGGCAAATCAAACACGACCGGTGGTCTCTCTTCAAGAGTGCTTAGGCCATCGAATTAGTAAAACCTCAAGAACATTCCCCGAACGGTTACACGAATTGGCCGAAAAGGACATTTGGCCGAATAGAAAATTTTTCCGAATAGGTCATTTAGACGAAAACGTCCTTGGCCGAAAAGTTAATTTGGCTGAAAAGGTCATTTGGCCGAATAGGACATTTGGCCGAATAGGACAATTGGCCGAATAAGATATTTGGCCGAATGGATAATTTGGCCGAATAGAACATTTGGCCGAATAGGACATTTAGCCGAACAGGTCATTTGGCCGAAAAGGTCATTAGGCCGAAAAGGTTATTTGGCCGAATAGGACATTAGGCCGAATGGGACATTTGACCGAACACGTCATTTGAAAAGTGAGAAATGAGAAGTGTGAAGTGAAAAGTGAGTCTGGCTTCACACTTTGTACTATTCACTTTTCACAGTGAGAAGTGAGACGCCTCGCTTCGCACTCCTCATTTCTCACTTCTCATTGTGAAAATTTATTAGCGCGAAGTGAGTAGTGAGACGTCTCACTAACGACTCCGCACTACTCACTTTCCACAGTGAGAAGTGATAAATAAGGAGTGATAAGTGAGGCGTCCCACTTATCGCTCCTCATTTATCGCTTTTTACTGTAAAAAGTGAGAAGTGCGAAGTGAGAGATAAGACGTCTCACTATTCACTTAGCGCTTATAACTTTTCACACCAAGAAGTTAGAAATAAGGAGTGAGAAGTGAGGCGTCTCACTTCTCACTTCTCGTTTTCCACTTCTAACTGTGAAAAGTGAGTAGTGCGAAGTGAGAAGTCAGACGTCTCACTACTTACTCCTCACTTATCACTCCTCATTTCTAACTTTTCAAATGTCCTTTCGGTCAAATTTCCAATTCGACCAAATGTGCTATTCGGCCGAATAACCTATTCGGAAAAATGGCCCTTTCGGCCAAATGACCATTTCGGCCCAATGACCCTTTCGGGCAAATGGTTTATTCGGTCTAGTGGCCTTCGGTCAAATGGCATTCAGTCGAACGGTATTCAGCTAAACGGCCCTTCCCCCATTAAAATAGTCTTTATAAAAATAAGATAACCCCCCGCGGATTGAAATGTGATGAAACTTATTGATAACATCCATCATCAGGAACTTTATGTCAATTAATTTCCTTTAGTTTTTTTTCGCCCAGTTCAATGAAAGTTGAACAGTAGAAAATTACCAATAACAATTCCCATCACCATTAAATACAGAGTCAGCAAAGTGTCGTTTTTTCTCTGCAAATTATAAGTCGTTTCTTTCACCATTGTACTGCATTGCGTAAGGGGCATCGAATGATCCCCTCAATACTTGCCAATAAATACATCAATTTCGCTGAATCGGGATTAGCGGGCCGATTTTGCGAATAGAACACATTTTAAAATCTCCAAAATGAAATGAAAACTTCCACACCAGCAAACACACGTATATTAACTTCACTACACTATCTTAATAAAATTTTTGTGCTAAATCTCAAATGATTTAAAAACACTGCTACTGCTTGTAACGGTACTTTGGCCTCGGATAGCCCAGTTCTCAATAACGGAACGGTACGATACGATAAAAGATACTGAAACCTTCACCAACTGCAATCCTTCAGCTAGAGCGGAACAATAACGGCCAAACTGAAATATCCGGGTCAAACTTGTTACGGTATTGCAACAGAGGAAGGCAGGTAATCACCCACACCAGACCAAAGCGTACTCAACCAGACTGTACGGCTTACCTGCTTTTCTTCCGTTGCGAATCGGCTTCGACCAGAACCCTAAACTGAATGGTAAATAAATAACAAATTCGCTTAAGCGCCAACACACTGTGAAGTGTGATGCGAAAATATCTGTTGAAGCCTTCCCGGTTAGCTCGCTCAGGGCAGGTCTGACGAACGCGATTCACTCTCAAGAACTCTACCAAGGACTCTAATAGGAACTTCGAATGAGAATCAGAAAGACTAAACCAGGCAAATTGCTTTACAGTGGGATTTAATCTCGAGCATGGTACTAACAACTTTCTACTTTTTGCTATTTTTAGGAACTACTCGTGTGCGCACACTTCTCTACTAGTACTAGTGAATGATATAATACGAGATCTCTAACCTTGATGGCGACCTAGGTCACCTTACTGCTGGCTGGCTGATGCGTTCGCTGTAGCTCGCTGGATCGTCGATGCCGGAGTACTCCCCCGATGCGGTGGTACTGGGCTGACGGACTGCGCCCCTGGCGACGGAAACTGCGGACCGTTTCACGGGTCTGACCAACGCCGACGTGGTTGTGCTCGGCTTGAACTCGGCGGATGCCGATTGCTTGCGGACCGGCGCTTCTTGCTTGAGTTGGCAGACGGATCGGCTGGTGCCGATGGTGGACGGAAAGCAGACGATAGCAGTAACTGGCTACGCTGCCACGGTTTCGCAGGTCTCGGCGATAGGCAACGGCCGGCGGACACTAACACTACTTGGCGGTGTATCGACGATTGCCGACGATTGGCTGGCACTACACGTGATTGATGGTATCTCGGCGATGGCCAACGACTGGCGGGCAGACACGTGTTAAGTACTATTTCGGCGGTTGCCGACGACTGGAGAGCGTGGAACGTGTTAACGGTATCTCGGCGATTGCCGACGACTGGCGGGCGTGGCACGTGTTCAGCGGTATTTCGGCGGTTGCCGACGACTGGCGGGCGTGACCGTGCTTGGCGGTTTCTCGGCGGTCGCCGACGACTGGCAGGCGTGGTCGTCTCTCGGCGGTGGCCGATTGTTGGCGGAAATGTCGTTGCCGACGATTACCGGGCACTTCACTTGACCGATGGCTAACACACGCTTCACTTGGCTTTACGATGACCGGCAAACCTGAATCTGCTGCGCCCGACGGTAAGACCTGGCAAAATAATCTTTTATCATGGTGCTGGTGACGGGTTTTGGCACTAAAAAAATCTTACCGGCTTTGTGACGGCTGGCATATCCTGAAGCTAAAACCTCGTCGGCGGCTGAGTGACGGCGTCGATACTCTACGGCAGATTCTTATATTTGGCACAACGCTTTTTTGTACAAAAGGTTTTCTATCAAAACTGTTCAACAACTAACTTGCAAATGGCTTGGTCTTTCTATTTTTACTTTTTAAGAAACCTTCTGTCGAGAAGGCGGCCTTTTGTGGCCTATTGTCAGTCACTGATAAGGCGAATCAGTTGACTTTATGGTAATGAGGTGATGAGAGTTTCTAATTAGAATCAAAAATAAACAAACGTTGCGCGAATCTGGTATTTAGCCAAGATTCGGACCAGATGAGCCACAGAGTAACACGCGTAACTCCTGGCTTCATATTTTTCGATGATGCTGTGAGTTTTGCTGCCAGCATCTTTTTCTATCACAAAGTGTTACAAATTACCCCCCGATACGACAAAGAAAATTTTAATAAAATTTGGTTACAAATTTTATTAAAATTTTCGTAGAATGGGCTTGCATTGGTCACTTACTTGTAAGGATTATGATAAACAACAGTTGGGATCAGTTTTATCTTTTATCTCTCTTCATTATTTATTAAAAGTTAGCTGCGCATTTAAACTTTTTCTCTATGATTTACTAACACACGTTCATGTTTGGTGCGTTATGTTTTTCTCTACACACTACGTTAGCCGATGTGTAACCAACTCGAATTCACTTTCGTCGGCTATATACTTCTTCTCATTTAAACTTAACAAAAGAGGTTCCTTAACACTAGCAAAATGGCGGCTCAAATGCACTATAATAACACGTTCGGTTTAGATTCTCCGAAAAATTCAATCATGGCGACGATACGATAACTTTTCATCTTGACTCCGAAAATATTCGGAAAATTTTGAGCACTCAATTTATCACGAAACGGGAATAAGCGATACACGAAAGACCCCAAAGATATTTGGGAAGATTTTTCTCGGAATTTCACACCGGAACGCATTCTGTAATTCGCGGTATTTCGATATCAGTACGATTACTGCAAACCGACGGGACGTTGCGAAAAGACTGCTTGCAACGGCGAGCGAGAGAACTGTACTGCTGAACTTGCAGTACATGCCCAGCAACGCGACTTCTAAACTCATCCTTTAACTAACATCAACAAAATTTCACGTTGATATTCTTTACCTATACAGTCACATCTTTCTGCGGCGGATGACGATCATCCGTTGCAGGGATGTAGAGCAAAAAAAAGAACTTTAATCTGACCTATCTATTTTAATGCTAACTATTAAATTAATACGTAACTAACCTACCTATTCGCATAATCAAAGTAAGTTTTTTTCTCTACTTCCAAACAACAAGACGACTGTCAAGCGCTGCAAAATTATGCACAAACGAATCAACACTATTTTTTTAATTTCTATAATCACCGAAAACTGTACCGGTTTTGCGAGGTTTGTCTGTAATGATCTGTACGATGACATCTCACTTTCCGACATGGTCAGCAGTCACGGTAGCCAACTGACGGGTCGAAAACGTAGCAGCAAAGGAAATCGCATCAAAACAAAATCATCGCGAATTTACTCGAGTGCGGTCGGTCAAAAAAACTATCGGTCTCGAAAAATAATGAAATTTATAGTGAAAATATATGTGCAACTTATGAAAAATTGGTGTTTAAGCTGGGCTATTGCTGACTGAAATAAGGTAATGTTGTTCGTAAAAAAAGGACTGAAGCTTAAACTTTGTGTAGTGAAAATTAACAATATGCACTGATAACGCGGGTGACTGAAACAGAACGGAAAGAAAATCAGCAAACAAAATCAATTTGTGTACCTAGTGTTCGATAATTGGAAAATTGGTTTTTTTTTTACTATCTAGCGCTAAACTATAATCTAAAATAAATAAAGTGAATTCCCTGTGAACTCTAATTCTGGCTGAGGAGGTATTTTGCTTAATTTTTCCTGCGACTCAAGCCGAGAATTGAGGTGGTGTTTTATTTTGATTGTGTTGGTTGACTTACTCGGTGCCTTTCAGTGTACATAGCTTGTGAAGAACCGTTATGATTTTTACCCTGCGACTCATGACTGGTGTCAGAGGAGGTGTTTTATGGGTGTATTGGTTGACCTACTTAATTTCGGCGTACATAGCTGAGTAATTAATAATTTGTGCGACGTTACGACCAGCAACCATTAAACAGTGTGCAATGGTTTTGTTTTTTTTTTTTTTTATTATTATTTTGCTGATCGTTTTTTCAATTTCGACGCATGATAAACGCCTAAAATCTTATTAGACTTTACATCTTTGAGTTCAAAGCAACAAGTGCCGATCTTTTTAGTGATTATTGCTTCGCTATACCGCGGGGCTAGTTTTGCGGTAAAATCATTTGCTTTATTTGAAAGATAGAAGTTCTTTTTAAGAACTGTTTCGCCTTCTTCAAAGGAAATGTTACTGTTTGCTCGTGTATTATAGTTAGCTGAATATCTATCGTAGGCTCGTTTTAAATTGATTTTTACAGCTTCGTAAATGTGCTTGAGATCATCTGACAGTTTCGGTGGTTCGAACTGGTCGAGGCTAGTATTGGCAGCACGCAATCTAATATATTCATCTCCCGAACTTATCATGTTTTGCCGAAATTTGTAAAATATGGTGAGTACCCTGTCGAACTATGTACACTATTACGGATCGCACTTGCAATGTGCTGGACTCCTTTGTCCCAATCTTTCTGAGATTTGCTCATAAGCGATGCTCTAATGGCAGATGTGATTACTCGATTGGCTCTTTCAGTGGGGTTGGGCGCCGGGTGGTACGACGCCAAGTTCCAATGTTGTACATTGTACGCTTGCAGGAACTTGCTGAATTCTTTCGCCCTAAATTGCGGACCATTGTCCGAAATCAATACCATAGGTACTCCAAACAAGAGAAAGACATTGTTTTCCAAAATGTGATTACTTGTGCAGCATTTGCTTGTTTCATTACTTGAACGAGTGTAAATTTGGAAAAATAATCTGTGACGACAAGAATCCACGCATTTCCGGATCTTGTTCGGGAATATGGTCCAAGGAAGTCTACTGAAATGATTTCCCATGGTCTATCGCACATTTTAGGCTTTCCACAAGCCGGTTTTGGATTGACATTGTCTGTTTTTGCTCTTCGACATGGTAGGCATGATTTACAATATCGAAGGATGTCGGCGCTCATTTTTGGCCAATAAAATTTTTCTGCTAATGCCTGAAAGGTTTTTTCGAAACCCAAATGAGCTGAGTTGTGAATTTTCTGAATGCAGTCCGTTCTCTCATAGCTGCGCGGCATGTACTTCCAGCGGAAGGTTGGATCGTCCCTTTTTGCTGCGTTTGCCACGAATTTGTAGATGTCATTTTCGACAATTTTAAAATCTTTGTACTTCTCTGGGAATTTGGTGATAAGATTTTTTAATTCTTCATATGGCGTGTCAATGGGAGTCATGGTGCTCACAGCATTGATTGATCTTGAAAGCGCATCGGCGCTGATGTTATCCTTCCCTTTCTTGTATATGAATTCTATATCGTATCCCTGCACTTTCATAGCCCACCTTGCTATACGGGGACTTTTACTATTGATAGACATGGATTTTAGGAATGTTAAACTCATCGCATCTGTGAGGATTGTGAATTTTGTTCCCTCAATGAAGTGTCTAAAGTGTTCGATTGCCATCAACATGGCAAGGCATTCACGCTCTGTCGCGCTATATTTTCGTTGTGTAGACGATAGTTTTTTTGAAAAATAGGCTATACATCTACGTTCTCCCTGAATTTGTTGCGTTAGAACCGCTCCTATAGCGACATCTGAGCTGTCTGTTTCTATAGCGAAACTGATTCCAAAATCCGGGTTTGCAAGGATGGGTGGGGATGTCATGGCTGATTTGAGACGAAGTAAAGCTTCATCAGCTGCTTTAGTCCAGGTAAATTTGCCTTTACCCTTTTTAAGCAGATCAGATATGGGCGTAACTATTTCGCTATATTTATCGATAAATCGCTGATAAAAGCCAGCCAAACCTAATACTCTTCTTACATCTTTCACGTTTTTCGGTACCTGGTAATTTAAAATTGCTTCGATTTTTGAACTATCTGTAGAAATTCCTTTCTCGCTTAGTATATATCCCAAATAGCGGACGGATTTTTGACAAAATTTTGACTTTTCGATGCTAATTGTAAGATCAGCCTCTCGAAGTCGTTTTGCCACTATTTCAAGCAAACGAAAGTGCTCATCCAAGGTACGAGATGTGATGATCACATCATCTAAATAGACGAACACGCGAGGTTGCAAGTCGAAACGTAAAACCTTATTCATAAGCCTGCACAAAGTAGCACCACTGTTAAGCAGACCGAAAGGCATTGTTTTATACCTAAATAAGCCTTTGTTGGTTCTAAAGGCCGTGTAGTCGCGACATCTAGCATCTAGCACCACCTGATGGTATGCGTCTTTTAGATCGATTATTGTAAAATATTTCGATTGTTCAAGGCGTTCCAATATGTTGATCATGTTGGGAAATGGATATTCATCGCGTTTTGTCATTTGATTTAATCTCCTAGCGTCCAAGCACAAACGCCATTTGCCGTTTGGTTTTTTAACCAGGAGCAAAGGATTCACAAATTCACTTGTGCATTCTTCTATTGCATCCATTTTCTAAGACGTTCTATTTCTTTATCGACTTCTTGCTCTATCTTGGGGGAGTATTTGTAAGTGGGCATTTTTTTTGGTTTTGCTTCAGGGATCAGTTCGATTGTATGCTGAATCAATTTTGTTCGACCTATTTTACCGTCATATGAGCGTGGGAATTCATTTATAGCTTTTAATAATTTACATTTTTCTGTAGGTGTCAACTCATGTTCCGTGTGGATGGATTCCGGAGTTATTTCATCCTCGTTCGGTCCCTCCAGGCTTGGGATATCCAAACTATCATCGGTGATGGGTTCCTGGACGACGTGCGGATTATTTTCATCAACTATAAGGCAGAAAATAATATTTCGCTGAGTGTCTATAGAATTGCCTTCGAACTGGGGATTACTACTAGGCTTGGAAATGTCGATCCCTTCACTCGTCGTTGGCCGGATGCCAAACGCCTCCCAAAAGTCGTAGCCACAGATGAGATCTTTCGATATCTCGGGGATTACTACTGTTGGAACGACCTTTGTCTTCCCATCGAATGTGAAGGGTATGTTGACAAAACCATGACAATGAAGTTTTTCACCGTTGGCAGTATGGACTTTAAAGTTTTGTTTTTGTATTTTTAGGTTAAACCTGTTTATTAAGTCGAGAGAACTGATGACCGATATGCTTGCGCCGGAATCCAGCAGACCCGTAACTTCGGTGCCGAGAATTTGCACGGTAATATGTGGGCAGGTAACTAAGTTAAGGTTTAGAATGAAAACCTGATTGAAATAGCTATAATTGTCACATAAGGGGATCACTGAGGTATTTTTGCTAGAAGAAGGCGGATCCCTGCTAACTTCTTCTAGACTTAGTTTTTTTCGTTTGATTCTCTACCATGGTGCTTTGGGCAGTTACTTTTGGTAACGTTCGGTTCACCACATGCATAACAATATATACGTTTTTGCTCTTGGCAGTACCGGGCTACATGCCCTGCTGTTCGGCAGTTCCAGCAAGTGATAAGGTTTGTGTCCTCACTTGCTCGGTTCTGGTCTGAGCTGATAGGGTTAACATTATTGCGTCCTACTTCTTTTTGAAATGCTTTATGACGAAAACCTGATCTAGAGGTGTTGAGTGCGTTAACTTCCTCGTTTACGCAATCATTTATACTTAAGTCTTCAAATTCTTCTAATTCGATTTGATTAATGTTTGGACCGTGTCCTCTTGGAGCTGTATTTCCGAAAGGCTTGGTTCCAAAGCGTCAAACTGATAGCAATATTCCGCTAGATCATTGATTGACTTGATCTGCACTAAAGCTAAACGCCTTCTGTAGGACAGCTTAGTGTTTTCGAAAATGAGTTTAAGCTTTTGCTGCTCGCTCATTTTGTGTGTCAGACTTTGTGACAATCGTTCCATATCCGCTAAGTATGCACTGAAGCGTTCATATGGACGTTGTTTCCTGTCCCTCATCTCATCTTCCACAGCCTTATCTTTGTTTGGATTTTCAAAACTCATCGTAAGGTAGTATACTAAATGGTCCCAAGTGATGAACTTCTCCCAATACGTAAAGTACCATTTACGAGCCTCACCGGTAAAAAATATATACGCTTGTTGCAAAAGCTTTTCTTCACTAACATGATTAGCTTTTGCTAAAATTGAAACCTGCCTAATGAATTCAGCGACTGAAAGTGACTTTGGTCCAATTTCGCCGCTGAAATAGATTTGCCATTTTTCTATTTTTATCCGTAAATAGTTTCGATAATTCGGCGGTGGAGGCGAGCCAGTTCGGCTTCCTTGTCGTGCGCTTCCAGGTCTTTGATTACTATTTGCTGATCTTGTTCTATCTGTTTGATATAATGTTTGGCCTATTTGGGGAGGTTGGTGTAAATTATGCTGGCTTGTGTTTGTAGCAACATCGTTAGATGGATTCGGTAATGCAGATGAAAAATTTGGAGTTGGGAAACTAGCCCACTCATCGATATACTTCTTAACCGCGTCGTTGATCGAGTCTCTTATGAAGCTTTTCAGCTCACTGGTCAGAAGACCAATGGACTGACTCTGAATATTATCTTCAGATTGAGTAGTCGGAACATTAGGAGGATTTACCGTTCTTTGCACTGTTCCGGTTCTAGCATTCTGCGTCGTTATCGGTTTGTCTCTACCTAACTCATTGCCGCGATTTGTAGCGAATTCGAGAGGTACTGTTATACCAGTATTTCCCGGAGATGATGTGATTTGGGGTTGTATGAACGATTGGTTTGGAGTAAAATGCGGAGTCGGTAAGCTAAAGTTTGGATTCATTTGGAATTCTAACGCTGCTGGGTTTAATGGTATAGTTTGTCTACGCGGTTCCGGTTTATCGAACGCGGTCAAATCCGGTGTGTCAATGCTCTGGGCTTGACCGACCGTGAAATAAGTTTCGAACAATAATTTTACTTTTTCCAAAAACACCTTTTTCGATATAACGTCATTCGTTGGCGCTCTTTCGATACGGTTTCGAAGGCAGATCAATTTGGATCTTAACCGCGAGGTTACTTGACGCTGCAGTTCAGAACTAAGGAACGTAATTGTTTCTAAGATGAACGGGATTTCATCTTCCAGCGGTATTTTAGAGCTGTAACTATAGAGATGTTTTCTATCTTCTTTCAGTAACAAACGTAAATCGCGTCGTTTTGTGTCGATAGTGCCACTCGTAGGTGCACCGCGGATTGCAAGTTCGTAATTAAGTTCGCGATCTTCGAGATCGTCGGCGCGATAGTCGTAAATTTGAGCCATGTTATGCCACCTCACTTAGAAACCTCTTCTTATTGTTAAGCTTAAACTAAGAGAAAACCAATCTATTATAAAGTGTGCGCAAATATTGAAAAAAGGAATCGAAATCTTGAACTATAAATCTGACTAACTAGAATCGAAAGTGAATCGCAGAGAGCTTTTGAGTTGGAGTGCCAAAATGTAACAGTATTTTGGCCACGGATAGCCCAGTTCTCAGTACCAGTACCCAGTACGATACGATAAAAGATACTGAAAACTTCACCAACTGCAATCTTTCAGATAGAGCAAAACAATAAAGACCAAACTGTAATATCCGAGGTCAAACTTGTTACTGTATTGCAACAGAAGAAGGCAGGTAATCACCAGGTAATCAGACCAAAGCGTACTCAACCAGACTGTACGGCCTGCTGTACCTGCTTTTCTTCCGTTGCTAATCGGCTTCGACCAGAACCCTAAACTGAATAGAAATATAAATAAATAATAAATAAATAATTATTTAACAAGTTCGCTTAAGCGCCAACACACTATGAAGTGTGATGCGAAAATGCCTGTTGAAGCCTTCCCGGTTAGCTTGCTCAGGGCAGGTCTTACGAACGCGATTCACTCTCAAGAACTCTACCAAGGACTCTAATAGGAACTTCGAATGAGAATCAGAAAAGACTAAACCAGGCAAATTGCTTTACAGTGGGATTTAATCTCGAGCATGGTACTAACAACTTTCTACTTTTGCTATTTTAGGAACTACTCGTGTGCGCACACTTCTCTACTAGTACTAGTGAATGATATAATACGAGATCTCTAACCTTGATGGCGACCTAGGTCACCTTACTGCTGGCTGGCTGATGCGTTCGCTGTAGCTCGCTGGATCGTCGATGCCGGAGTACTCCCCCGATGCGGTGGTACTGGGCTGACGGACTGCGCCCCTGGCGACGGAAATTGCGGACCGTTTCACGGGTCTGACCAACGCCGACGTGGTTGTGCTCGGCTTGAACTCGGCGGATGCCGATTGCTTGCGGACCGGCGCTTCTTGCTTGAGTTGGCAGACGGATCGGCTGGTGCCGATGGTGGACGGAAAGCAGACGATAGCAGTAACTGGCTACGCTGCCACGGTTTCGCAGGTCTCGGCGATAGGCAACGGCCGGCGGACACTAACACTACTTGGCGGTGTATCGACGATTGCCGACGATTGGCTGGCACTACACGTGATTGATGGTATCTCGGCGATGGCCAACGACTGGCGGGCAGACACGTGTTAAGTACTATTTCGGCGGTTGCCGACGACTGGAGAGCGTGGAACGTGTTAACGGTATCTCGGCGATTGCCGACGACTGGCGGGCGTGGCACGTGTTCAGCGGTATTTCGGCGGTTGCCGACGACTGGCAGGCGTGATCGTGCTTGGCGGTTTTCTCGGCGGTCGCCGACGACTGGCAGGCGTGGTCGTTTCTCGGCGGTGGCCGATTGTTGGCGGAAATGTCTTTGCCGACGATTACCGGGCACTTCACTTGACCGATGGCTAACACACGCTTCACTTGGCTTCACGATGACCAGCAAACTCAAATCTGCTGCGCCCCGACGGTAAGACCTGGCAAAATAATCTTTTAACATGGTGCTGGTGACGGGTTTTAGCACTAAAAATCTTACCGGCTTTTGCCGGCTGGCGTATCCTGAGGCTGAAACCTCGTCGGCGGCTGAGTGACGGCGTAGATACTCTACGGCAGATTCTTCTATTTGGCACAACGCTTTTTTGTACAAAAGGTTTTCTATCAAAACTGTTCAACAACTAACTTGCAAATGGCTTGGTCTTTCTATTTTACTTTTTAAGAAACCTTCTGTCGAGAAGGCGGCCTTTTGTGGCCTATTGTCAGTCACTGATAAGGCGAATCAGTTGACTTTATGGTAATGAGGTGATGAGAGTTTCTAATTAGAATCAAAAATAAACAAACGTTGCGCGAATCTGGTATTTAGCCAAGATTCGGACCAGATGAGCCACAGAGTAACACGCGTAACTCCTGGCTTCATATTTTTCGATGATGCTGTGAGTTTTGCTGCCAGCATCTTTTTCTATCACAAAGTGTTACATGCTGAATAAACAAAAGTATGTAACACTCTCAATGTAAACCATCAAAAGTAGAATTAAAGAAACATTTTTTACTATTTTACGAACATTAAAACATTTTAAATAAACACCCCAAATAATAATTTGAGTTTTATCATTGTACTCTATTAGCAGTTTTGGAGCGACTAGCAAGACTAGCAATGAACTAAGTCATCTCAAAAAGTAAGTTATGACTAAGTAGTCCACTCTTAAGGACGTCTTCAATGCAAACTCAAGGCTAGTAATAAGACTACCATAAAGTCTATGTAAAAAAAGGGAATGTAATTTTTGACGTAGAACTACGTCTGTCTTTTCTATATTAGGGTACACTTTACGATTGCAAAAAATCGAAAAACGTCACGAAAATATGATAGACTTTGATCGTTAATATCTCAGCCGTTTCTCGATGGATTTTCAATTTTCTTGGACCATCCGATCAAGAAAGAGTCAACGCTTCATTCCCGATGTACACTGAAGTCGTTTTTACGCGTTTTCTTTTTACACGAATCGCTTTTTATGCAATTTTTTTTTCACTAGAATTTCGGGATTAACGCGATTCATTTAGACATATTTTGAAATTTATGCGGTTTTTTACGTTGTTTCAATTTACGCGATTACGATTTAATCCTCCGCGTGAAAGCTGACTCCAGTGTGTTACAATATTTATGTATGATTATTTACTACTGAACACTTGCTAACAGTTCAGTTTAACAATCGGTTTTGGTGAATCAGTCAAACTCGTAAGTGCATCGCAAGCTTCTTCTTCCATAACACTACATTACAACTGGAACTTGGCCTGCTTTCAACTCACTCAATCTCAGCACGAAAACCACCAGTACTGCCACGTAGTTCAACGTCACCTTTGCGTACAACCCGATTGGGCTGCACCTTTGAGTTTTTTTTTCGTGGAAGCAACTGTTATTGTTTTGAAAAGGAAAAATATTGAAATGGTTGAATTAAAAAAATGGTAACACAAAATCATAAAGATGAAAGGAAAACTTTGTTTGATCATTAAAATATTGAATGTTCCAGAATTAGTTTGCTTGTACAGAATTTCAGTGCATTGCTGAATTTCTGATGAAACCAGGGAAGAAAAGCAGAATATTTAAGCGCGCCGCTAAAATATTGTTATTGACTGCAAGTGAATATCGGAGAATATAAAATAATTACGGTTTGAAGTTGAATTCCAATCAGCTTCGAGATATTTCTGATACTCTTATAGGTTATTCGTAAGTTAAGATTAGGATCAAAATATTTGACATTATAGCAGTTTTCCAAATTGGTTTTATATATAATATATTTTGATACAACAAATTTTGCAAAAACAATATTATTTTCTTCTTCAAATATAAGTTCTACGGCGACGATTGAAATTATTTTGTAATTTAGTTATGTTGTAGATGTACAATAGGAAACAATAAAAATATAATAAAATGTATTAGTGAAAATCAAATAAAAGTGAAAACAATAGAAGATTCTTCCTATCATGATAAGGGAAGATCCATTAATTTCGTAACGCAAAAACTGGGTATTTTCCAATTTGTCAAACTTTGTGTATGAAATATCTTAAAATTTTGTATGGATCATACTGTATGGTCACACTGATTATTAAGTAAAATTTGGCGAGCCATTTAGTTACGTTGTTTCCACCAACACCTGATAATTTTAGGGGGATCGTATGGCGTGAATTAAGAATAAAGCAGCTTCCTGTAAAAACGGGAACATTTCAAATGTTGACACACCTACCAGCAAGTTGAATCAGCATTAAATTATTTTAACATTGATGGCCACTTTTGTTTTCCATCCCTAGTAACATTTTGGTTTCATGATGATTTTATAAAACTCTTGAAGCGTAAATTATGGTCTTCAAGAGTGTTATAAAACTAAATATGTTACTTGCCATTTTCTCCCTTTTATTAGGAATCGGATTAACGGATTCTCTCAAGCTTTATGAAAAGCATTTTTTTTTAAAGAAAACATATTATCGCGCTCTCCTAAAACGATCATCCATGCAGACATTACTTCTATTGGTCACTTGGAACTCCATTGGAACTCCAGGCTTTTTATTAGACCTTGTTTTCCCTTCTTGCACAGGACTGATGCATGTTTTGAAATGAAGAATCAAAGGAAGGAAAAAGACATGCTTTTTAAAAAGGATTTATTTTAAAGAAAGGCCTTAAACCAAACAAAAGCCTGAATTTAAAGAAGAAACCATATTTTCCCTCCTCGTCTGCTGAGAAGATGCCTACTTTGAAAGAAGGGGTCATATCTTCTTTTTCAGTCTGCTGGTGAGATGTCTACACCCAGTTTTTTTCTTTACACGGGTGGGTTTTAGTTGACTACGACCTTTGGCGTAATGAAACTATGAGTTAACCCCATGCAAAAATTCATAAAAAAAAATCAAAGAAAATTCATGTGGTATTTGAAGAGCTTTGGAAAATCAGGCTAACCGAGAAATTAAAGAATACCGTTGCTTAAAACTGAGCAAATGCCTGTTTTGAAAGAAGAATCATATCTCTCTCTTATCTTCTGCCAGACAAATGTATGCTTTGAAAGAGGAACTATATCATCACTTGCCGTCTGCAGGGAAGATGCATTCTCCGAGAAAAGGGATCACCCAGTCAACACTGATTCAAATAAATCAAATCAGTAAAGGAACACAAACTCGGATATGATGCCACATAAAATGCTAAAGTGGAGGCGATATACGTACAAGAAGGAATCATATCTTCTTTTGTCTTTTGCCGGGCAAATGCATTCTTCGAAAGAAGAGATCTAATTATACTATCTTGCCTTAAACCGAGCCTGAATTCAAAGAAGGAATCATACATATCCTCTCTTGCTTTCTGCCGTGCAAATGCGTCCTTTGAAAGAAGGGATCATATTCGGTTTTGCCTCAAACTGAGCAAATACTTGAATCGAAAGAAGGAAGCATATTGTCTTTTGCCTGTTGACAGGCAAATGCATCGTTTGATAGAAGAGTTCACATCTTCCTTTGCCTTAAACTAAAGGATACGTTTGCCTTCTGTTAGGCAAACGTATCCTTTAATCTTGGACTGAATGAATGAATGCATTGAGAATAGGAACCGTACATATTCTCTCTAGTGTTATCCTGGGCAAATGCATTGAAAAAAGGAATCATATCTTCCTTTGTCATATGCCGGGAAAATGCATCCTTTGAAGAAGGAAGCGTATACTTTTGGCCGATAAAGTGTGCTTTTGAAGAGATGATTCTATCTCCTGCAAAACAAACTTCTTTTGCTTTTGAATGCCTTTTTCGTGTAAAAAATTGCAAGGGCAATCAATCATGCCAGGTAGATAATTTGCCAACGGTCTTCCGGACGCGTTTTGTGATTTTCCAAACCAAAATCCATTTCCAGCGGTCTTCCACGCGGTTTTTGGTAATACAAACCATCATTGGGATTTCCTTGTGATTTAAACAAAATATATTTCAATGATCACTCGTAAAGCCAGATTTAATTAAATTAGTCATGAAATCTACTATTGTTTCTTCGAGCAGGGATTTAATACAATCTTTGAGTTTTTAATTTCACAATTATTTTTTAAACTGCTTCTCTCTTATAATGTTCAAGCGTCAAAAAGTATAAATAATTGAACAAATTATGTATCATTTCCGATATCGGTGATTACACAACCATTATGCCAAATGACTATTATGTCAAACGACCTTCTGCCAAACGACTTTATATCTACCACCTGTAGAAGCACAATCCTTTGGTAGGTCATAAATGGGAACTCGAACAAATTTTAAGCAACCGCAAGATATAATAGTTGCTTAATTTTTTTATTATTGCTCCCAGCCTCCAGTTGGCCTTGTGCGAAAAGCCATAGGATTGCCAATCCAGAGTTTATTCGATTCTCGGCCCGATCTAGGATGTCTTCGGATGGGAAACATTTTCCACATCCTTAGACAAAATGTGTTAATTGTGCTTGTCATACATATTCAAGCAATGATCATGCACAGAAAAGCTACTCTAATCGGTTACTGTAAAAATGCCAATAAATGTCTATATTAAAGGCAGATCAAATTCTTGTTGGAGTATAAGTCCACTGAATAAGAAAAATAATTATTAGAAACATAGCAGAAGATTGCTATGTTCTACTAGTAACATGGAAACTTCAAGCATAGATTCCTATCGAAATTCGATACAGATCGAATATCACAACAACTCAACAATTTTCTGACAAAGAACGCAAAACGAAAAAAAAAAATCCAATGCACCGCTACTAATAAGTCACCTGATTCCGAGTCGACCGAGAGCGCACTAATTGAGCCCCGGGCCTGCTCCTATCACGCGAACTTCGGTGGAGGTAGGCAATTTTCCGCGCTGTTAAATCTGTAAATGGCAACTGCTGTAGAAGCTGCAAATGTCAGAAGATCTTGTACCGAAGCGGGTAGGGGCCCACGTTTCGTCCATCCGCCGTCCGCCGCCCGTCGTCGTAGATCTCGGAATGGCGTCGTCGCCGTGATAAAAGCTCTCCGGTGTTGCTAAGCACGGCTGCGAAACCTCCTCCGAGTAGCATAGAAACGAAAACATAATCTGGTCAGGTTTCCGAGGAAGGGGCTGCGTGAGGTCGGAGCGAGGTAGGAAGACCAGACCATCACGTCGGGTTGTGAGAATTACATAATTTCTTTTGAGAAAATAAATTAAATAAATGTAGAAGAAACGAACAGCGACCAGCAATTACTCCGGGGTGCTGTATTAGACGATTCTGTCCTGGCCGTATCGTTGCTCGTACCCACAGACCTACTGAACGGTGCTCGTTTCTCGGACTGCCACGGCAGTGTAGTGCGGAGCAGTAGAGAGAAAAAGCGCCTCTGTTGTCGTTGGTTTGATTAGCCATTTAGTAAGATAAAAGGCACGTTTCCTTCTTGGCTGGTTGGCTGATGTCTCGGCGAACGGTCGGCGGGGTAAGGCTTCAGGGGATGCAGGGCCGACAGTAGTCAAAGTGTTTCTCGTGATATTTGCAAGCGCTTCGGTTCGTTGGGTTCCTTGTTGTTTACTAATGAAATGTCAACAATGGAAAGTGAAGGGAAATTTTTGTGTTGGATCAAGACATCATCGTCGTAACGACCCAGGACACAATTAAGCAAATTGAGATTGATACGGGGTATAATAACAGTAATCGATTAGCTGCGATTAGCTCGATTAGCTTATTAATAGGATTTTATATTGCAAAATTCTCTAAGCAAATACATTTTGTTCGGATAAATTTCATAGCACTCAGCGATCAGTTTATTTTATTTAAACTAATTTTAAACAAACAAATTTAATTCAATAACCTTCAAACCTGCGTAGGAACGATACATGTTCTGTTGTCTGCAAGCCTGCATGTTCCAACCGAAAGCCCGTGATAGGTTAAATAATTCATTTCTTCAGTACAACTTTGTTGTGTTTATCGGAACGAAAAAATATCGGATCAACTTTACAGAACTATGATAATAATTTTATACAATTACTATTAACGACCGTGTACGATTTACTGCTTGGATGTGATATTGCTGATAACAAGCTTATAATAAAATGTCCATTAATACCTCTACGGCCTTTGCACCTCATAGGCGTCTCACATTAAACGGTGCTTAACAGTCACATCGTATTTCTAGTTCCACCCACTAAGCCCCCATTCTATTGCTTCTAATCCTCGTTTATAGAGTATCCAGCGGAGTATTTTATAATCACGAAAGATGCTTATTGATGCAAACTCCATCGAATATTGCGTATATCATTCATCGTCACTTAGCTCCGTGTGCCATAAAAAAACGCGCAGCTTCTAACCTCTACTGGCACCATTCACTCATTCACCGACTCTCGCAGTTTGAACGCGGCGGGAAGCGCCGTAAAACCAAAGGCACTCCAGAACGGTAGATCCAATCTATTTTTAACACGATGCGCATTATCTGATTCGATTCAGTCAATTAACATCGGAGCTGCAGGTTTATTGAAACTATTCGTCTATCCGATCGTAAAATAGAGGAACAGTGCCATCTCAGTGCCATCAAGGGGGTCCCCGATCTTCGCCCCACAGCGCGTTGTGCGTCCACCTGATGCACTTTTGCTGCGACTCCCCGACACTGGCTGGCGACGAAGCGATCATCCCGGGAGGAGTACACCCATGAAGAGTGCCGCACCGCATCACGCATCGAATTGATTTCAAAATTTATGCACGCTTTTATGTTCGAAATCGTCATTTTGTGTTCGCACAAATTATGACCGTCCCGTGTCGCAGCTTTTTACACCTTTCTACCATTATATTGGGTTGTCCTACGTTTCTCTTCGTAGCCGTCGTCGACGCGTTGTTGGTGGAAATGCGCAGCGCAGTCGCACACGGACGGGGTGGTTTCGCGTCTTCTTCGGTTCCTCCGCTGCCGGTCTGATGCCCGGTGTGGCGAGCTGGAGGAGGCAGAGTCATCGCCTCCTGTATGGCCGATTATTAGCAAGTCTATTTCAAAGCGCTTGGCCGGCCCACGCATTCAGCGGGGGAGGGGTTCAACGATAGGCATTTGTGTCTTCATTCGGGGGCTACTTTAACTGGTGCGTTTTTAGATAGATTATGTTGATTGTAACAGAATAATTAAATAAAACTCAATATCAAAAATTAATTCATGAGTTTCATACACGGAAGAAAAAAAGCTCTTAGCACTTGACGATAATCTTATCTGCAGATATTTAAAATCCACGAATAAAAGATTTGCAAACATGCGTGACAGCTAAAACAAAACATACATTCGCGGCACGACCTAATACCCGTTTGGCCGAAAAAGCTATTTGGCCAAAAAGTTTTTTTTAATTTGCTTGTCTCTGGTTCAGTTACGTCCAAGGTGAATACACAGTGAGTTCCACTCTCTGGATAGATAAAAGACGGTCGCGAATCTCAATGCAGTGAATAGATAACCTACGGAATGAAGGCAAAGTTACCTGTGATTTATTTTTCAATCTTCCCGAATCTAAATTGGTACAAATGCTAGCATTTTGGACAGCGAATCTTGAGGTTTTGAGTTCGATCCTCCAGTATATTTTTTTCGCAAGATTTTTTTGGAATTATTTTATTTTCTAATTTATCCTTATCTTGATATATATTAGTATAAGGTTTTATTGAAATAAGTAGAACTAGTGTGAGCTTTAGCAAACGTGTTTGCATAAGTTATAAATAGATTGATAAAGAATGATGGAGAACATATTGGTGGTCAAACTAACAACGGTCAGAGATACTGAAGGTCAAGGAATGGAAAAACTTATTATGGGTACTGTGGTTTCTTGGTCGCCATGTTATGGTGTTTGGGAAGGAAGTGTGGTTGCTAACGTTGCGTTTGGTGACGTCGATCAACAGCAGAAAAAATTAAGCATGCCAATGACTGTAATGACCAATGCCAAGCCTGACCACGCTATTACACTGCGTACTGTTTTGACTCAAATTCCGAACATGATTCTTATTCCAATCACTTGCTTTTATATGGTTGTTTTGGCTTTATTCGTGTAATTATTTCCATAGAATATTGAATACGATTGTAATCCTGATCCCGAGTTAGGGAAACCGATGAAAATGTTAGTTTGAGGGCGCTAAAACGCCTGTAATATGAGTCATGTTCGGGATTTGAGTCGCGTGTGTTTGGGAACCTTAAACCGATTCTTTTCAGGGCCGCCATTTTAAATAGAAGAGTGTTGATTCGAGGCGAATTTTCTCCAAAGTGTTAGAAAATAATGGCAATGATGGTGCGATTCCAGCGGCTTCAGTGATGAAAGAAAATGCATTCGTCGCGGTAGCGTCTGTAGCTATATAAGTAGAAAGTCTTGTTGAAAGTGAAATTTTCTGCAAGATTCGGACAATTGTTTGTTTGATGTTATGGTGTTAGTAGTTGTAAAGGCGCATTAAGTAAACTTGAAGAAACGGCTTCCTCTTGTGGTCACCCACCTATGATAAAAAAAAGGCTTAAGATAGAGATTATTAAACGATATCAATATTTGTAAGGATAATATCAATGTTTGTAAAGACACAAACTATGACTACAAATACCATCTATTGTACCTAGTCCTACGTCACCTTTGCGTACAATCCTGTGGGGTTTGAGTAAGTTACCATCAGCGTGTGATTATACATTAACACCTCAGCGTGTCAATCAGTGCGCAGCAAGCCATGACTCGGCCTTTTCTGGTCAGACCTCCGTGGCGTGCACACGCATCTACGGAGAGCTGCCGTCACTCATAACAGTTCGCTCCGGCCATTTGGGGCCACACATTTTGGCGATCCTGCCAGGTTATTTGTTGCCTTTCTCAAACAACAAATTTGTACCGAAAGGCTATCATTTCACTAAGAAAACGAACTTTTTAGAGAAGCTTCCGAGACCCATAATGTTATATATCAATC
Source organism: Armigeres subalbatus (assembly GCF_024139115.2). Lineage (NCBI taxonomy): Eukaryota > Metazoa > Arthropoda > Insecta > Diptera > Culicidae > Armigeres > Armigeres subalbatus. Next base: position 198,098,573 of record NC_085140.1, on the reverse strand, counting down.
GACTCATCTCTACGAGCTGAGCAAATGTCTGTCTGTCCGTGTGTATGTATGTGTGTATGTGTGTGTATGTGTGTGTACAAAAGCTAAGAAAAACATTAGACAACTTTTCATATAGTAATCCCTAACCGATTTTCTCGCAACAAGTTTCAAGCCTTGTTGATCACTATTGAATTTGATCACGATCGACTGTTGCGCTTAAAAGTTATAAAGGAAATGGTACATCTAACCATATTAGCGCCATATAAGGCTAAATGCGAGAAAGGCAGTATCACTACTCGGTGATTTAAGTTGGGTTTTGGATTCTGACGCTTATTTCAAAAGGTGAGTTGAAATCAATTTGTTTATGTTCTAATGTGTTAAAATATTTGATGATTTTAAAAAAACACAAGGCAATGGGTTTGTATTTCTACAAAGCGCGTCTGGAAAAGCGCTGCAAAATGGATTGTGGTTTGGAGAATCACAAAGCGTGTCTGGAAGACCGCTGCAAAATGGATTGTGGTTCGGATAATCACAAAGCGTGTCTGGAAGACCGCTGGAAAATGGATTGTGGTTTAGAAAATCACAAAGCGCGTCTGGAAGACCGCTGGAAAATAGATTGTGGTTTGAAAAATCACAAAGCGTGCCTGGAAGACCGCTGTAAAATGAATTGTGTTTTGGAAAATCACAAAGCGCGTCTGGAAGACCGCTGGAAAATGGATTGTGGTTTGGAAAATCACAAAGCGCGGGAGATCGCTGGAAAATGGATTGTGGTTTGCAATACCACTGCCGAGTAAAGGGTTGAAAATCTAGAAAATCCCAAGGTGGGTCATGGAAGCATTGATTTTGTTTGAAATGTACAACTTGGCGACTTTAGTGTACATGAGAATACCAGTTAAGCTAGTTCTAACGAAATCGGAGAGATATGGAAATCTATTGTATGATACAAAGTTGTTTGGAAGGCTTAATATATTATCTCGAAGTTTATTTTGGAGTTCACTGACTTAGTAGTCGTAGCGGAATTACCCGTTGGATGAGATATCCAACATTCACGAAGCTCAAAAACGTTGCCAGCATTCACAAAGTCATAAGTATATACATAGGTATATACTTAAGTATATGATATCTCTGCAAAATTTTAGATAAATATCATATCCTAGGCCAAATGTCCCCTAACTATTTGTACATGCGACCCACCTAGCAGAATCGCATATTGCTTGCGACCCTCCCACATTGGCTTTTAGAATTTGGATAAAAATGAGTTCGCGTTAGATTGTACAAACCATTATGAATTGCTTCATATCCCCCCATTATATTACTTTGAATGGATTGGAAATTATTTGAAATTCGAACTGATTTAGATAGGATTTGGATTAGATTTTGGTTGGAGTTGGACTTGATTGGAATGAATTTGAATTGGATTTGGATTGGATTTGAATTAGATTTGGATTAGGATTGCATTTGATTGCATTTGGATTTGGAACGGATTTGGATCGGATTTGGATTAGATTTTGATTGGATTGGATTTGGAATGGATGTGGATCGGATTTGGATTAGATTTCGACTGGATTTGGATTGGATTTAGATTGGATTAGGATTGGATGTTGATTAGAATTGGATTGAATGTGACTTGGATTTTTATTGGAATTGGATTGAATTTGGATTGTTTGGATTTCATTGTATTTGAAAAAATGTCAAAATTTATAGTTCTCCATTAGACTGGCCCAGATTACTATGGGGAGAAAAAATGTTGTCGAATTCCACGGGGCACCCCCCAGAATTGTGTCTTTGGGTGAGAAAATCAATCTCTGAAAATTTCAGCTCAATCGCTTGGTGCATAAGCTGGCGCATTTGATTTGAAGTTTGTATGGGGATTTCAGCCAAAATGTATAGGAAAATACACCTCCGTCACTCATTCGATCTGGAAATTGGTTCTGATTGCTCGATTGAACTCAGAATTGCACAAACGGCAGTTGGTATGCTACAGAACAATTTCACAGAACATTGCGTGATGATTAAATGAACTTTTATATAATTTTCGGCTGATTTATTAGGAGCTGATTTGTGTATTTTTGGGTTCATCAATCAGCCGAAACCTATATAAAATTTCATTTAATCATCATACAATGCTCTGTGAAATTGTTCTGTAGCATACCAACTGCCGTTTTTGCAATTCTGAGGTCAATCGAGCAATCAGAACCAATTTCCAGATCGAATGAGTGACGGAGGTGTACTTTCCTATACATTTTGGCTTAAATCCCCATACAAACTTCAAATCAAATGCTCCAGCTTATGCAACAAGCGGTTGCGCTGAAATTTTGAGAGATTGATTTTCTCACCCAAAGACACAATTCTGGGGGGTGCCCCGTGGAATTAGACAACTTTTTGTTTCCTGGGCCAGTCTATTCTCCATTTACTACATAGATCCAAATATAATGGCTGTGATAGATTTGTGGGACAAAATAAGGACAAAAGTGAATCAAGATTCGTCTTTCGCAACCCTTCATTGATCAGCCCACGACCTCCCTGGGAGTCGCGGCCCACATTTTGGGAACACATGTTCTAAGCGGTTGTTAGCAAGTTCAACATCGATATGTTGAAGGTCAGCTTTCTGGTATTACTATTTATGAAGCTGATAAATGGATTTAATGGACGGTATAAGATATTTAAATTATTCCTACAATATAAAATGTTTCTTGTGAGATCAAAACCATAACACTAGATACCAATTTAGTTTAACATTTAAACGATACAACCAATTGATTTGTATTTCGTTGTTCTGCGATTGAAAACCACGATGATCAGACAAGTTTATTTTGGAGTTCAGTTTTCAAAGGAAGTTATCGGTTTCTCAAAAGCAATATGTTCATATTCGTCTCGCGTAAATAACTTAAAAACTCAAAGGTGCAGCTCAATTGATGATGATGACAAAAGATGACGTTGAACTACGTAGCTGTATATAATGTACAGGCTTTCGACTTTTCTGTTCGATGAGACCAAGCCCATGGTGAATCTGTTTTCGTTGTTTATCCTGTGCTCCTAAGATTGAGTAAACATTGCGATCCCTAGTGATGTATATTATTTATATCTTCTTATATATAAAAATGAAATGGTCTGTGTTCGTATCCGCATAACTCGAAAACGGCTGGATAGATTTTTTTCATTTCTTCAGCAGAAACATTCGTTATAGTTTCCGACGGGTTTATATGATATTTCCTAATGCAAAAATTACGAATTAAGATGAGTAAATCGAGCAAAACTAAAAGTTAGATTCGTATGGAAATTGTGCAGAACAGTTTACAACGCACATTTTCGCCTACTATGCAGGACAACGTCTGCCGGGTCGACTAGTTTATTATATTATTTGGGGCCACACAAATTCGATAGGGCTGAACCTTCGAGTTTTCAGGAGTATATTTCTTGGTTTAAAGCAACTAGAGGGTTTTCTGAACTTCGGTTCAAAATTTTCGATCCTAAGAACTGGTTTAGTTTTAGGTAAAATTTAACAGTTCGATGATTGCTTTTCTGTGGTTGAAAATAACCCTGCACCGGAGCATGATTAGATTTGAATGTTTGATAGTTAAACTTTACTCGCTCGCTAGAAAATGGGCGCCAATTTTTTGTTTATACCAAATAACTAGCAAACTGTCATTACTCAAATGTGTAGGTTTAGAGGTAAATTTTTACTAGTAACTTGGAGCACTGCCTTTCATCGATGAAATCCACTAGCACCACATTTAGCAAACCGAGCAGCAAAATGTGAAACGCAACTGGCCACACGCGTGGTGCAATATTCGAATGATAGAACTTTATTCAAAACATGTTAAAGTTTCAGTGAAATTGGATGGAATTTGCGGCTTTTCACAAATTTTTTTATCATCCCAGAATACAAAAAGGACTTCCGGGATTTCTTGCAAACCTCTAAAACATTCTCCAGAGCTTGTTTCACTAATAGACTACTGTTTTCATACACTGAATTCTGGTTTACACGGGGTTTACGGTCTTTAGTTTTGCTCTTTCCAGCTTAAACGCTTACGACATGTATGTGGGTATATCGAAAAGGCATTTTGTTTTTGTCCTCTGTGCATTTTTTGACCTCTTTCCCTATTTGTCCACTTTTCTTTAAAAATTTTCAAATTATTTTTTTAGGATAATTTGGAGATTATCAAAAATGGTTCAAATGACAAATTGTTTGTGTAGCAAATGAATCTATGAAATGTTTCGACAATGCATCCATTTTTAAGCCCAGCTAATGCTAACATCCGGCGGCCCCCCGTCCGTTCTTTCGCAAGCATCACCAGCTGCTGCTCGCGGAATGCGCTAAAGAAGCTAATAAGTGTGCATATATTTACCATTGCAAATACGCGATATGAATGCGCCCGGCACACGTATATCGATTCACCGGGCAACGGCGAACAATAACGCATTGACAAGACAACTCCATGCTAATAGAGTGCTCCTAAAAGCTCAAGCCAGGATAGGACATTTATGAAAATGAAATTATCTGCGATTTGTTGCAACGTCGTCGTCGTCGTCGCTGTGGTTTACGTTTAAAATTCCTCACCGAACAATTTTCAAACATTCAATAATTACGCGAAATTCCTAAGCGTGTTGAGGAGGTTCGCGTTTGCATCAACGCTGCCCAAGTTGGAAAACAACTCTCCGCGGAACATTATTCCTCGTTTTTTTGCAACTTGTATCCTCGTCGCACTCCCCCACGAAGTCTCCAGTGCTCGATAATTTTGTTGGTTTTAAAACTTTGCATGCATATTAACTACGTCGTTTATGTGTTATTAAAGTTGAAAGTGCGTAGGAGCTTCGCGTTGTAAGTTGCTAAGTTGCCTCGTGATTCCCTTTCCCGGCCGGTTGCTGCCCCGTTCCCGGCCGGTAAATTATAGGGTTTCGCGTCGTTGTTTTTACAACGTTGTTGCGTCGTCGTCGCCGTGAGGTTTGTGGCTTTCGGAGGATTTCCCATCCTAATTACCTGGATGAAAGCGGATAAACGGATGTTTTATTTTTGCTGGAAGACATGGCTTAACCGTTGCACGTTGTGGGATTATGAGTTTTAAATGGCTATTTTCGTCTCAACTTAAAAACGTGTGAAAAAAAATTGCAAAAAATACAAGCAAACAAGAAACAAAGGAAGAAGATAAAGTAAGAAAATAATAATTAGAAGAAGTAATTCAGAATATAACTTAAAGTCAAAGTTATTTGAAAGATATTAGTAAGTAAAAATAGAAAAAAAATCACAAAAAAAAATAAATGGGTGGAATTACAAATATAAACTTTTAAGCTCGACGAAAAGTTTGATTTGTCGATTCGAAGTGCAAGGAAAAATGTAATCGTCCAAATTCATCAAAAAATGCTTATTATATTTTCTAAATGGCCTAAATGTCTACGGCTATAATTCTGTAATTAAATAAAGCATATATCAAATGTTTAAATGTATTATATCTCGCTAATCTATTTTAAATAATAATAGCTTCGCCACGCTCAATTATTATCCTGCGCAAACATGCACATGACACCTCGTACACAGCATTCAGGTTGGAAATCAATGAAACATCATTTCCCCGATGCGCGCGCTCGATTTCTCAGGCCAGCAGCAGCGGCTGCGAAGGCCTGTCGTCATTTAAATTCATATAATTCATCGCTAAATGCCTAAAACGTGAGATACCGATGTTGCACCGGCCGGCCGCTGCCTCGGGACTGAAGACTGGCTGAACTGAAGTAGAGCCCTGCGGTACGTGCTGCAGCTCTGGGCTAATGATTTACTTGGATGGATGGTTGGAATTCGCGTGTGTGTCGTCATGTTAGATGGTTGGCTCGCCGACTGCTCGCTCGACTTGCACATCTTATCTCTTCTTGTGCGGACCAGCTGGTTGGTAGGTTGGTTGGCGATTCCCCTGACAATTCAAAATAAACCACCACAACCAGCACCGTGCAGTCAGTTGCTACCAGGGTCTGTTTGCAACCGTCAGTGAGCATATGAATCAGAAACGGTGATGACAGCGAAAATGCACTTTAACTGCGCTGTTTATGGCAACTTCTTTGGCGCTCCATAATGTCAAGCGCGTCCAATTCTGGCATTCGAGAAATATGAGAAACATCTTGGCTCGGCTCTTGGAAATATCAGCTTCAGTTATCTTGATTATGTCATGAGAGGTTCGCGGTATGAGCATCATCGGTGGCGCTGACTGGAATGGACGATTTATGTTCTTACTCCTCGAAAAAGTATAACATCACTGGAAACTCGAATAAAATTTACATTAAATAATCACAGCTAAACATAGCACTGGAAATTGACAAAACATAACATTTTCTACAAACTATTCGTCAAGATCAGAACGAAAAGTTTCGTTCATTGTCATCTAGGCAAAAGCTACGTGAGAGTTACGGAAAAAGTGTTTTCAAGTGTGTATGGAAATAATTATAACATGTTATTAATCTAATTGCTGGAAATCGGGATTTTGATCTTTAATCATGACCAATGACTATTTTGTATTGAAATCAGCGATGGTGTTATAATTATTTCCTGGGTGTATTTAATGATTAATATAATAAAGAACTCTAAGGGGCCCTCCTTAGCCGTGCGATAAGACGCGCGGCTACAAAGCAAGACTTTCATGTGCATAAAAGTATCATCGTGCTAGTCTCATGAGATATACGAATGCAAAAATGGTAATCTGGCTTAGAAAACCTCGCAGTTAATAACTGTAGAAGTGCTTAGTGAACACTAAGCTGCGAGGCGGGTCTGTCCCATTGTGAGGATGTAATGTCAATAAGAAGAAGAAGATAATAAGGAACTATCTTTTGACAGCAGGAAAAGTCATTGTTATAAAATCCATTAAGAATTATTCACATAAACACTCAAAATCGCGAAATATTTAGAAATTACAAAGAATAAATATTAAAAATATAACACAGATTCAGCTAACATTATGTATTCGTGTTTGCTCGTAGCGTTGGGATATGGATACTCTGAAGTAGTGCGTAACGGTGTAAATCCGGTCATATCGCCAAGCTCGGTACAACACTGAAACTGACAATATGACGTCTCTAACCCCAAGTCCCAAGGTGTCAGGCGACCCATTATTATTTTTTATTTATTTATTCAGACTAAGGCCGAAGTGGCCTGTGCGGTATATAAGAGTCTTCTCCATTCTCGGTCCATGGCTACACGTCGCCAGCCACGCAGTCTACGGAGGGTCCGCAAGTCATCTTCCACCTGATCGAACCACCTTGCCCGCTGCGCACCTCGCCTTCTTGTGCCCGTCGGATCGTTGTCGAGAACCATTTTCACCGGGTTATTGTCCGACATTCTGGCTACGTGCCCGGCCCACCGCAGTCGTCCGATTTTCACGGTGTGAACGATGGATGGTTCTCCCAACAGCTGATGCAACTCGAGGTTCATTCTCCTCCTCCACGTACCGTCCACCATCTGCACCCCACCATAGATGGTACGCAGCACTTTCCTTTCGAAAACTCCGAGTGCGCGTTGGTCCTCCACGAGCATCGTCCAGGTCTCGTGTCCGTAGAGGACTACCGGTCTAATGAGCGTTTTGTAGATTGTCAGTTTGGTACGGCGGCGAACTCTATTCGATCGGAGCGTCTTGCGGAGTCCAAAGTATGTACGATTTCCAGCCACTATACGTCTCCGAATGTCTCTGCTGGTATAATTTTCGGCAGTCACCAGTGAGCCCAAGTACACAAATTCTTCAACCACCTCGATTTCGTCACCACCGATGCCAACTCGCGGTGGGTGGCTCACATTGTCTTCTCTTGAACCTCTTCCTATCATGTACTTCGTCTTCGACGTGTTGATGACTAGTCCGATCCGCTTGGCTTCCCTCTTCAGTCTGATCTAGGCTTCCTCCATCTTCTCAAAGTTACGTGCCATAATATCTATGTCGTCGGCGAAGCCAAATAGCTGGACGGACTCATTGAAAATTGTACCACTCGTGTTAATCCCTGCTCTTCGTATTACACCTTCCAAAGCGATGTTGAATAGCAGACACGAAAGACCATCACCTTGCCGTAACTCTCTGCGGGTTTCGAAGGGACTCGAGAATGCCCCTGAAACTTGAACTACGCACATTACCCGATCCATCGTCGCTTTGATCAACCGTGGCCCATGCCGAGGGGATAAAGGGCCTGTGAGTGAAACAATTAGCCAGGCAGTTCACGGAGCCTGTAATGCTGGGTAGACACTTTTTTGGTAGTGCAAGGGGTAAGATCTACCCCACTGTGCTCTAGTTCTTACTATTCTTGTTAATACTTATGAGTGATAGTCGGAAGAGTATGGAACGAGTATAATTTGCTTTTAGATGACCCAATTACAAAAACGTTACTCAATGTTAGGCTGGTTTCGAAGCCAACGATATGAATTAATTAGGGAAGAAGAGGATACGAATTTGGTGGAACTGCTGAACCCTGAGTGATTAGACCTCTGTGTAAAGTTTAGATTCCGAAATGTAGAACGCAATGAAATCAGATCTCTGTACAAAAACGAATTCGGAACTCATAAGAAGAAGCAAAATATGTTTGAACTTCAGTACCGATGCACGGTCAAAATCAGTATTAAGGTTCCCCCAAGCACACGCTACGAGATAATCGCGACGCGATTCTATCGCTTGACGACTGCGATTCTGTCCCCGTGGTATGGAAGCATAAATGGAACATGGCTTGCAGCGACCCAACGATGGAATCGCGGCGACTAGTTGTCGCCAACGAAATTTAAAAGTATTGGAATCCCAAAACAGTTCTGGTGAGTCCGTGTCACGATATCATTGCAGAAAGGATTGGTTGCGGGGAAGAGCCATTTAGCCGAAAATCATCCGACCGAAAGCCATTTGGCCGAGGGCCACTAGGCCGTAAAGTAGTTGGCGGAATATGCTATTTTGATTGAAAAAACAAATGGCATTTGGTCAAACTGATCATACAACCGAAAATATCGTTTGACCGAACGAGTCATGTGGTTGAATAGGTCTTGTGACGGAAAATGCCGTTTGGCCGATATGGTCGTTTGGCAGAAACAGCCATCTGGTCGAGAATGTCGTTAGACCGACAAGGTAATGTAGCCAAAGAAGTCATTTGGTTGAATGAAGCATACTACCGTTATTTAAGTATGCTGAACGGGTCATATGACAAAAAATGTCGTTTGTTTGAACAATAGTGAATGTAAAAAGTGTGAAGTGATTAATAATTATCAATTAGTGAGAAGTGCGAAGTTAGTACTGAGATATGAATGTTGAGAAATAGGGAGAGAGAAGTGAGACATCTCTCTTCTCATCACCTATTTCTAACTTTCCTAATGCTCAAATAATTATTTTCCGAATTTCTATAGGACTGTTCTATTGATAGGGTATACTCCTTATTTCTCACTTCTCACTGTAAAAATTAAATAGCGCGAAGTCATCTTATATATCATATCTAACATGCTACTTCTAACATCTAGCATTTCACAGTGAGAAATAAGACGACTCATTTTTATTTTTCAATTCTCATTCTCATTTATCTCTTTTCATTCCATATGTCCCTTCTAAATTCATTAATCCCTTCACACTTATTACATTCATTGTTGTTTGACCGAACGATGTCCTGGCATTCACGGTTCAAAACTAACTTTCGACTTCAGGAGTTACAGCTGTCTCAGAAAGGGGCTAGTCTATACTCCCATGTGTCGACCGTTGGCTTTGGCGGCAGCTAATGGGGCGGGCACCAAATGGGTTGTATACTATTTCGCCGAAAACCATTTCGCGGCACGACATTCCGCGGAATGTATCAACTCTCCGAAACACATTTCGCGGAATGCACCTTTTTTTCCGAAAGACATTTCGCGGAATGTACCTTTTCACCGAAAATCATTCCGCGGAATGCCATTTGGCGGAATTCAGTTTGAATAATTATCATTCAAATAATTACCGATTTCTGCTCGATTACATGAAATCCGGGGCAATTTTTTGAATTTAATGCAAACCCGAACCCGACGCGTTCCCGAGAATTTTTGCATTCGTAAACCCGTACTCGACCCGAACCCAACATAATTTAATTATTTAAGCCCGCACAAAATTTTTCCCCGAAAAAAAATCAAACTAGATATTTTCTGGTTCTCTCTTTAAATTGAAAAAAATGTAAGCCCAAACAACAAACTAGCCTCACAGTTAACAAAAACGAAAAATAATTTTCAGTATTTAATTTCTTAAACCCGTACCCGACCCGAACCCGATATTGTACTAATTTTTCAAACCCGAACCCATCAGGTACGGGTTCGACTCGGGTTGCGGGTTTCAAAACCTGAAACCCCACCATATCTACGGCCCGTTATAAGGCGAAAGGAGTTGCAAATGTTTTCTTTCAAGTAACACGTCTTCCCGATATAAGGCGAAGGGAGAGGTTACGTCTTCTTTAAATGGATGCATTTGTTCGGTATAATGTGAAGGGAGGGACGCTTTCTTCAAATGGATGCATCTGCCTGGTATAAGGCGAAAGGAGTTGATAATGCCTTCTTAAAAAGAACGCGTCTGCCCGGTATAAGGCGAAGGGAGGGGTAACGCCTTCTTTAAATGGATGCATCTGACTGGTATAAGGCGAAGGGAAGGGTAACGCCTTCTTTAAATGGATGCATCTGCCTGGTATAAGGCGAAAGGAGTTGATAATGCCTTCTTTAAAAGAATGCGTCTGCCCGGTATGAGGTGAAGGCAGGGGCAACGCCTTCTTTAAATGGATGGATCTGCCCGGTATAATGTGAAGGGAGGGACGCTTTCTTCAAATGGATGCATCTGCCTGGTATAAGGCGAAAGGAGTTGATAATGCCTTCTTAAAAAGAACGCGTCTGCCCGGTATAAGGCGAAGGGAGGTGTAACGCCTTCTTTAAATGGATGCCTATGCCCGGTATAAGGCGAAAAGAGTTGATAATGCCTCCTTTAAATGATTGCGTCTGCCAGGTACAAGGCGAAAGGAGGGGTAACGTTTTCTTTAAATGGATGTATCTGCCCGATATAAGGGACAATTAAAATTTTGAAATCAACTTCTAAATATTCTGGGATGCGTTCCTTAGCCGTGCGGGAAGATGCGTGATTACCAGGCAAGACTATGCTGAAGGAGGCTGGGTTCAGCTTCTGGCCCGGTCTAGGAAATTTATCGAAACACTTTTTTTCGGTTTTTTTTATGAAAGTTTCAACGTGTTAATCTCGTGTTAAACGAATGCAAAACAAAATGGTAACTTGGCTTAGAGACCTCGCAGGTAATAATTGTGGGAATGCTGAATGAACAAAGGCAATTATTATTAATATTCCACGAAATGGTGCATTCCGCGAAATGGTACGTTCCGCCAAAAGTCATTCGGGGAAAAGGTACAAACCGCCAAATGTGGTACCGCGGAAAGTTACAAACCGCCAAATGTTAATCCGCAAAATGTTCAACCGCGAAGATGAATTCCGCGGAATAGTTTTCGGTGAAATGTTATACAATCCACCAAATGTATATTTTGCTCCCGGGCCTCAGAACGTTGAAAGTGTGAAGAAGTTTTGGACAAGAGTTTCATTTAGTAGGAGATATTTTTTTAAATAACTTTATTAATAAAACTTTGAAACTGACCGAATCTGTGATGTCATCTAGATTGAAATCCCTCATAGTTGAACTCAGGCCGGGTTGCCAGTTATGGTAAATAAAATCCGATGATCCAAGGAAAAAGCGCGCTCTTCACCGAAAATAAAATCACTAATGCCAGTCGGACTCGAACTTGTATAAACATTGTTCAATTACCGACTAAAAAGACGAAGAACACTTCTGATTTAAGGGTTTTTCATGAATTTCCAGAGTAGAAAATTTCTGCAGAATTTAATAAAAATATTTTTTAGGTCGCTCATTAAAAAAAACACAGAGCGTGATAAAACACGTTAAGACTCTGAAAGCGATATTTTCCGAATTTATGTTAAGCAGAAAATAGTCGGTTGACGGCAACTGGAATGAAGCAATATTAAACGAAGTTGGAAGGAACTAAACATCCCCTCCGCAACCTTGCTGATCGTATTGTGGAAACAACTGAAAAGAGATTTTGTGGCCCATGTAGCCTGGTCACTGGGGTGAGTGTTTGCACGCAAAAAAAGCGTTCCCGAATTCGTGAACCAGCAAAAATACACCGTGACGTAACTCAAGGATTCGGGAACACCAGTCACGTTTTCCAGTACATTCCAGAAAACGTGACTGAATTCCCGAATCCGTGACTGTTGTTCCCGATAAAATACACCGTGAACTCGATAGTTCACGCATTCACGAACGCTTTTTTTGTGTGTGTGGATGGGTTGAAGCTGAGACGAGATTTGCAAAGACGCTGCTCCTTTCCTCTTGTTTTGACACTTGTCTTCGTGAAACAAAAATCATGCGGACTATTTTATTTGGTATACCAATACTTTCACAGAAAAAGCTGCAGGCTGCATCTTGATAGTTTGTGAGTTGACTGGCAGCAGATGAAGGTACTCTTTGCAAGTCCCGTTCCAGGGTTGAAATGCCTGGGAGGCCCAAGCAGGCATTCGAAGTGTCGCTAACAGCAAGTCAGTCTCATCTGCAACTAAAAAAAATGTACAGACGGGACTGACTAACGGCAGCGCAGCCTTCCATCTTTTAAGAAGCAGGTGAGTCAATTTTCGAATTGAGGGCACTAACATGGTCAACGGAGTTATGGACTCTACCGACTATGTCCAATAGGGCCTCCCTCCCGAATTGTACGAGAGTCTGATGTGGCCGGTACGGTGGAATAAAATAGTTTGCAGGTCGTTGGGGCTGGGTAGATCGTTCCAGCCAGCTCCTCGCTCCATGCCTGTGGATCGTAGCCACTGACGCCAGCCATCGTGTGCAGAATCCGATGCCCTTGAATAAGGAGAGCGATGTTGAGGTCTCCACTCTCCAGATGCAGTGGAAGCAACAACGACAGGTTTACGGAATAGCTGCATGCCCATGACCACGAAATGGAAGGACACCAGCTTCAGCGTAGGCGGTCTCAGCGGGTGTGAAAGGAGGAAGCCCGAAACGTAGGAGAGTATTTTAATTAATTTTATTTAGAATACGGAGATAACGAAAACGGGATAAGCAAGAGGCTAGCCGGTGAGTTATCAGGCGACTTGCTCAAACGGCTTATGTCTTTATGACGGCGAATGCTCTTGATACGACTTTTTTGTTGAGAAGCGCATGTCCTGGTGTGCTGGCAATGGCGATCTCCGCTCACAACCCGTGCAGCACATGTCAAACCAAAATGGTCGCAGGAACTTGATTGTGACGTTATTCGGTTGCATATGAGTTGCAGTCTCCGATGTGGAACATGTGTGCTGCTGGAAGTAATTGGACTTTTCTTACTTTCTTCAATGGCTCTACATTCCAATTGGAACTTGATTGAAAGCTTTTCTACGCCCGCTATTGCATGAAAATGTGTCTTGTGTGGCAAGTACCATGAATACACTTTATCCAGGGTGTCTAGAAAGTTTCCAACCCGAAAATATCCTAGACTGGATTGAGAATCGAACTCGCCGATTGGCAATCCTCCGTCTTTGCTCGCAGGGCTACTGGAGATCCCAAGTAATTGGACTTACTCAACCTTAACCTTAACTTACTGACGAACCGACATTACATAACTACCCTCCTAGCAAATTCCATATAATCCACTCAGCATCTGCCACGGTTTTCGAATGGCTCCGCTTTAGGGTGTTGTTACTTTTCGACAGCTTCTGCAACTTGCTCTGTTTCGCCCCCATCGCATTTGAATGAGTTGTTAATAGAACTCAAGAAAATGTATTACCAAAATCGTGATGGTACTGTTAAGGACGGTAGCAGGAGCAGGTCGTATGTTCCGTTCAGACAAATGACCTCTTCGTCCAATGGACTTATTCGACCAAACGGTGCTTTCTGCTTCATGACCTGTTCGGCCTGTTTCGATCAAAGGCCATCTCGAACAAACGGTATTTTCGGCCAAATAGCCTACTCGGTCAAATGACTTTTTCGCCCAAATGGCCTGTTTGGTCCAAAGGGTACGAAAATTTCTCTGAGTGATGATCTTCCGTGAGTAGTCCATCCTGCATTCCACGGTTCTGCTATTTCCCCACTGTTCACGATCGACTGGATGCCACTTTACGCAATTTCTGGGATATGGAAAAAGTTTCGTCGGGTTAACTGAAAAAGGTCTATACGAAATCATGGTCTCAATACAACGGATATCGACAACTTTCTGCATTGTGTAATGCAATGGTCCATCATGGATTTAACTGTCCCCTGAGGAGAAATCTCACGCAACGTCTGCACGGCTCGGACGATCGCCATGTTCAAGCATATATCTTCTTCTTATTCTTCTTCTTATTGACATTACATCCCCACACTGGGACAGAGCCGCCTCGCAGCTTATTGTTCATTAAGCACTTCCACAGTTATTAACTGCGAGGTTTCTAAGCCAAGTTACCATTTTTGCATTCGTATATCATGAGGCTAACACGATGATACTTTTATGCCCAGGGAAGTCGAGACAATTTCCAATCCGAGAACTGCCTAGACCGGCACCGGGAATCGAACCCAGCCACTCTCAGCATGGTCTTGCTTTGTAGCTGCGCGTCTTACCGCACGGCTAAGGAGGACCCGCAGATATCTGTTGAGATTTATTTTCTTGTTACTCTCGCTACAACAAGTTACACCATTTCAGTTTATTCTGCTGCCACTATATCCGACTATCGAAAGAACGGGGAAGGGTCATTTGAAAAGGGCGTAACAGCCAACATTTATTCGTCCACAAATATAGCTATATATGTAGGCAAAGAATCAGAAGGAATAAATTTTAGCTGTTACACCCTTTTCAAATGTTGGTCCAGAAATATCCTATTCGGTCAAATGTCCTATTCGGCCGAATGGTATATTCGACCAAACAAGTTTCGGCCAAATAGCATTCGGCAGAACGGTATACGGCCAAACGGCCCGTCTCCTGAAAGAACACATAGAGTTGCACAGTTCTGGATCTTTGCATACATTAGCCACTAGTCAACACAATGTTCATCGTCCATCGTACAACTCACCTTTCAGAGCTATACATCAATACAACTCCAAAACGCCCGGCTTTGTCGTTTTACGCCAAGTGAAACATTTATGTACTGTGGAGTATTCGAAACCCGCGAATAGCAAACATGCCGCATCACTCATACGGCTGAAACCGTTTGTGGACGAAGACAGCACTATTCACGTTGGTAGGCATCTGCGTAACGCCACAGAATTCATCGTAAACAAATACCCGAATGTTGTAGGCTGATGTCGCCGATAGTAATAAAACTTGCGGTGACAATGTTGCCTACAAGGATCTACTAACTTTGTTGCCGGAAGTCGGATGTGTCTCAATTTTCAGCCTCTGCTCAGATGCCGGAGAATATCAGATGCAGGACACTTCTTCGTCGGAAACAATTTTCAAGCGGTTCCAGAATCCAATTGGAAGGAGACCACCTAAAATCGTTTGGTTTGGGATCTCTTCCAGAAGCATTTGTACTAGATCTGGTAATGCTAGTACACAGAAAATCTGCAACAGCTGCAGTCTCGTCACCTTCGATACTCGAGGCATATCGCCATAATCAAGGAGGACAATGTACTGCCAGCAAACTAACGGCATCGTCCGTGTGGTAATCCTGAATATACCGTCTCCAAGAAGTATTTTAACGGAGACCAGAAAGGGCAACCGTTTTGGAAAAACTTACTCGATGTTCACCTACGTTTCTGCAAATGAAATTAACATTTCCAACATTTGACCATTGGTAAAATCTATATGATTTTTACTTTGTTGCGATTATGATCTTTGTGGACTTCGCTTTGGAGTAAAGCGAATTGAATGCAATGTTAAGCGAAATCTGACCAAAATGTTTCGCGGTCGGTTGCAGTGTTGAATAAAAAACTAAGTTTCTTGTAAGACGGCCCTTGGTGTATTTGACGGATTATTGTAATTCGTGGTTCCTTTTCGTGGCCTTTCATGTGACAACACGGTGATTATTGCTAATTTTATATCGTTGTATTAAAAAGCAGACTTACACCTTGGATGTATTTTATTTACACAGTAAAAATAAT